>NW_024412414.1:9271389-9349722 GCF_014898765.1 Herpailurus yagouaroundi | reverse complement strand
TTTTTTTTTTAATTTTTTTTTTTTTTTTTAATGTTTATTTATTTTTGAGACAGAGAGAGGCAGAGCATGAACAGGGGAGGGTCAGAGAGAGAGGGAGACACAGAATCGGAAGCAGGCTCCAGGCTCTGGGCCATCATCAGCCCAGAGCCCGACGTGGGGCTTGAACTCACGGACCTTGAGATCGTGACCTGAGCTGAAGTCGGACACTTAACCGACTGAGCCACCCAGGCGCCCCTCTTGTTAAATTTTAAGTTGTGACGCCATGAGCGTATTTACTTATACAACAGTGTTCTCATCAAAGGACTTTTTTTCCCCAGGAGATGTTTGGCAACGTCCAGAGACACTTGGTTGTCATAATGAGGACTGTGATGCTGGCACATAGTGGGTAGAGACCAGAGATATTCTAAACATGCTACAGTCTCCACGGCTAAGAATTGACCAGCCTAAAATGTCAGCAGTAGTGGCGAGGCTGAAAAACACTGTTCTATACTAACCGTAATTTTTATGGCATTGTGCTATTCTGTAAATCTATTTTACCACCTTGAATACTCTCTAGTATTTCATAAAATAGGAAAAAGAAGTTATTGAAAGGAGAAAAAAAATCCTTTATTTTATTATCTTAACAAACTAGCCAGATAGTTTCTTGAAAAAATCTTGGGAGCTCATTTAGGAAGGAAATGCTGGAGAGCTGATGAGAAAGAACTTTTGCTATTTGAGGCTGATCTTCCTAGTCTGTCATAGAGCTCCAGAGACACCAGTGTGTGATTGTAGAACTCCTGCTTCACTTTGTATTATCAAGCCCTAGGACATGGATCCACTCTACCTAGATTCAAATAAGCAGTTTGTAAATGAGAATTTGGAGCAAGAAATGCAGCTAATAGCGAATTAGATTAGACTTCTTGGATAATCAAGTCAGAACATCCTCCTTAATTTCAGCTTTTACAACATTTTAGAACCAAATTCGTGAATTTACTAAATTGTTCCAAAGGTATCTCAGTACACATGGATTGGATATTCTCCTTCCAGCTTCCTAATGTGGCATATGAAATACTTGAGTAGTGTATCCTCAGACCACACATAGAACAGATTACTTCTGGGAACATGATTTTTGCAAAGATGTCTCATGTTTGTGGCCCTTTTTGTCATGGAAGATGACTTCTTTTTCTGAGTATCTTATTTCTTTTCTGCCTTTTTATCTAGTCTTAAGGATCCATCTGTGTTTAGGATATGACTTCTGTCCAGTGTCCACAAGTTTTGATTTTTTTAAGTGAATATCTTAAATATTTAAAACTAGGCATTTCATTTTCAGTTTTACCTTTCTTTCCGTTCAGTTCTAATGAACATGGCTTTGCTCTTACTGCAATACTGCTGTCCCCCTTTGAAAGTGCACAGTCTGGTTCAGCAATCAGGTTAAATCATTGTTTTCACAACTCTGAGCAGATCATGTTTGTTCAGATCTCAGCTCTAGGCTATTCTTTATATGTGTGTGGAGTACAGTTTCTGTAACACACGTTAGCTGGGAAACTGAATTTGCACTCAGCTCTCAGGCTTGGAGAATCGAATGCTCCTTTTGATAGATGACACATTTTAAAGAACTCAATGACAGTGACTCAGTGTTTGACTTAGCTGCTTTCTCTTGTCACTCAAAGTGCTTTTCTTAGCTAATTTCAGCTACTATAGCTTCACCTGCCACCTCTATTATGGTACCTTACCAGTCCGCATCCCTTTCTGAGATCCATAGAGCTAAAACTACCTGCTGGACATCTCCATGCCTGTTATCTTCTTACACCTCAAACCTGATGTGCTTTATAGCTTAATTCTTTTTTTTTTTTTTAAATGTTCATTTATTTTGAGAGAGCACAAGTGAGGGGACAGGCAGAGAGAGAGAGAGAGAGAGAGAGAGAGAGAGAGAGAGGGAGAGGGAGAGAGAATCCCAAGCAGGCTCTGTACTGTCAGTGCAGAGCCCGATGTGGGGCTCAATCTCATGAACTATGAGATCACGACCTGAGCCCAAATCAAGAGTCAGACGCTTAACCGACTGAGCCACTTGGACGCCCCTGCAGCTAAATTCTTAATCTTTTAATTCTCAAGTCTGTTCTTTCTTTAGCCACTGTGTTTGTCAGCAGCTCCATGACATACACAACTCATTGAAGTCAGAATATTCTTTCTCACCCACTACATATAGGCAGTTTGTTCTATTCTGTATGTTAGTCAATTCTGCATTTCCTTCTTCTATCCCTATAGCACTTGTTTGCTTCAGGCCTTCCTCCACTTCCTATTCCTGCTGTGGTATTGGCATCTGTATTAGCAGCTCTCCAAGTTGTTCTTTGTTGCCATTGTTGAGCATGCTAAAATAAAGTAATATATGTTCTCTGCTTAAAATTCTCCAATAACTTCTAGTTGACTTGAGAATAAAACCCAAACTTAGTAGCACCTTAGAGTGAGATACAAGGATATCTGGCTCCCTCTTGTCTGTGGTTCTTTGTTGAGGACATTTTTGCTCCCAGGGGACATTTGGCAATATCTGGAGACATTATTGGCTGTCATAACTATGAGTGTGGAGGGGGAGTGATAATGGCATCTAGTGGTAGAGGTCATGGATACTGCAAAATGGTCTACCATGCACAAGAAAGGCCCTCTTCCCATCCCAGCATAGAATTACCCAGTCCAAAATGTTCAGAAGGTGAAGTGAGAACTCCTGCTGTAGCCTTAGCAACGAGTGGCAGCCCCTTCTCCCATCCCTGTGCTTCATCCACATCTTATCAAATATAACCCATCCAGATCTCCACAGTGTTCATGTCTTTGTTTATTCTTTTGCTTTTGTTGTTTCCTTTGCCTGGAATTCTGCCGGGCAACCCTCCTCCCAACCCCAAATGATTTCTTCTCTGTTTTCCAGCTTTGACACTAAAAACTCCCTGAGGGCAAAGAGGGTTTCTCCCATATCTTTGCATTCCTGGCACTTCATGTAATAGTACCTTGTCTTAAGGCAGTTAGTAAATTTTTGAGTGAATAAAAAGATGGCACAAGCTGTCCTGAGCACAGAGACCTCATGAGTCTCTCATAATTCCTTAGACTGCCCTCTTGATGTTTCGGTAATGGAGAATAGTAGTATAGATGCAGAAAAGCAGAAGAGGGCAGGGCCAGCATGTGTTTTGAATTAGCTGCATTTTAAATATTATCTCTCATGTTTAGTAGTTTCTTAACTTTGATATCTTAATGCCTTCAATTTTTTTCCTTCCATCTTTAGATATCACACTTCAGTGGCTTATTCAACATTCAAAGTCTAGAAGAAGCTGAAGCATCTCCTGAAGTCATCCAGTCCTTCCTGGCTATAATCCTAGAATTATTGTCCGTTCCTCTGAAGTACTTCCCAGAATACGGTCCTTCCTAATCCCAAGAAATTGCCTTTTTCAGAGTTTATTTCTCATGTGCACTGCTGAAGATGTGTATCCCTAATCCTTCATAAAGAATCAGCTAGAGTTGTCATGATAAAGTCAGCACACACAAAAAAGCTTCTTATACATACTTGTCTTAAACAGTGTGTAGAGCTTTTTTTAAAAAAACAAAAAACAAAAAACAAAAAACCCCAAACACATGTGACCATCTTAAATCAACACAGTTGCATATATATGTTCTGGTCTTTCTGGGCCAGATTTTTATATTGGTTTTCGGTAAATGTCTATGATATTTCGTTATAGAGTCCATTAGCTTAATACTGATACTGACTTGATACAGCATGAAGTTTCTAGTGCCACACACAGTATTTAGAAAACCTTTAGCCTGACTCATGTGGGATAAAAACATAATGTTTACCTGTCTCACAAATGCATGTGAAATGTATAATTACACCTTAGGAATTTAAAAAATGGTCTGCAAAGAGTGAGCGAAGGCACCAGATCAGTGTTGTTAATTGGTTCTTTACACTGGTGAGATCGTATATGAGTTTAAAAAACATTCTGCTTTCTGAGAATTCTTCATCACCAGATAGCAGTTGGGAATATGCGAGGAACTGAGGCATGCTGTTGTGTATCTGTCCAGATCATTACTTCTCTATTTTTTCTTCTTCTTCTTTTTTTTTTTTTCCCGGGTTCAACACACTTTTTTAAAGGGTTGGGAATCGAGGATTTTCTCAAAAGCTTTCATGAATTTAGAGCATTCCAGCCAATATAATAAAATGTGCTAAGAATGTCAGACTTTGTTCAAACACCTGTTTGTTCTTTCTTTCTCCAGTCATTAAATCAGTGCTGCTGCATGACACTCTAACTCTCGACTTTTTATATCCAGTCATAGACTTTCAGCACAATAGATACTTAGAAATAAAAATTCTTATTTTTCTCTCTTATTGATGTAAGGTTTGGCACTCTTTTGTCTGGTGCCATTAGACATCTCGATTATTGTGACAACTCTAGACCTGCCTGCTCTATCTAATGTAATCATGCGCAACGTCTACAGGTTGTTTAATAATCACCCGGGGAACTGAGGAGCTGATGCTGTGGATTGTTTGCTTCTATGATACGGAGATGTATACAAACTTAAAACGAACATGTTTTGTAGTTTAGTGATGTCCATATACACAAAGGGACATATTACTACTGGTTCACTTGTAAATTGTTATTCACATAAACCACTGTAGTAGATAAAACTCTATGGTACACCCGCTTATGTGTTGCCTCACACTGTGTGTGATTTTGTTTCTTTTGTTAAGCAGCACTCATGTAGACAGTGCATTTCCAGACATGTTGAGCACTCAGAAGTGCAGTCAACAGTGAGTTCTTTTAATGAATACCAGTTTTAATTTATAGACTGCCATGGCCTTAACAATATTCTGTACAAAGTACTGCACTGTGTTGCACAGATACTCCTTGTTTTCCTCCATTCGCATTTTTATGAGTAGAATCTCAGCTTTTAAAATTCTGTTCCTATTCTTTGAAGCATGTTGCATACTTCCCTGATGGGATGGATGGTTCTGTAAATGAAGGGAAATTTAAACTTGCTACTGTAGCTCAACACCATTAATGGTCACTGTGAACCATTACAGAGAATGTGGCAATTTGCTTGTGCCTAAAAGGAGGAATTGGAATTAGAAAGTGTGACTCTGTGGGGATCGCATAGGTTTGTTGTTTGACCTATAGCTAAACCTTAAATGTGTTTGTGTGTCTGTTCATTGCTTTCAGCATTTCAAGACATCCAAACTCTACTACCAACATTTTCCTGTGCATTAACTTCTGCATGTGAAAACTTAACAGTTACTGAACTTTGTAAATACGTGAATTTTTTAATTTAGGTGATGCATTTTTTTGTCTGTTTACTGCTCTTCTCAGCTTTATTCAATAAACTTGCATTTTGAGGGTTGTATTGACCATTTTAACTGAAAATGTGCATCCTGATGGAAGGTGCTGACGTTTTTGGAAGGGGACAGAAAGAAAGTTATCGTGAGCAGGGTCCACAGACAGTGTGCTAGAAAGAAATCAGCTCATTTCTCAAAGAACTGGGTCTGTGGGCTAGTTAACATAGAAGTAAACTTTTACAATATCCACAGAATTGACACTAGGATTTGGCGGGGGGAGGCAGGGTGGAGGAGATGCTGTTACCTGTAAACTGTCATGATACACCAAATTTAAGACTTTCACAAGTGGCAAGAGCTAGTTAAGCATTTTATTATCTATTCTTCTTAAAAATCATAATGAAACTTTATTAATAAATTGAAGTTGCAAGGCATGCCTCCTTACTGACTAGAGTTCCAGAATGAAAAGATTTTAAACGTCAAATGTTATGGTTTTCCCACAAAGGCACATGTTTAAAGTAAAGCCATTTGGTCTCCTTTCCTGTGTGTTATCTTTTGCACTATAAAAGTGAACATTTATCTCCTCAAAGCTACTGCAAAGATGGGATTTTTTATGTAGTTTTACTCAAGTGGGGCGCCTGGGTGGCGCAGTCGGTTGGGCGTCCGACTTCAGCCAGGTCACGATCTCGCGGTCCGTGAGTTCGAGCCCCGCGTCGGGCTCTGGGCTGATGGCTCAGAGCCTGGAGCCTGTTTCCGATTCTGTGTCTCCCTCTCTCTCTGCCCCTCCCCCGTTCATGCTCTGTCTCTCTCTGTCCCAAAAATAAATAAACGTTGAAAAAAAAAAATGTAGTTTTACTCAAGAAAAGTTCAGCCTGGCTTTTTCTCCTAAATCCATACTGTTGTTCTGGATAGTCAAACCATGTTGGCCAATTGGGTGTGATTCAGCATTTCTAGGACAGAAATTTCGAGGATATCCAGATTCAGTTTTTGTAGGGGATTGGTGGAGAGATTGAGTTAGGCTGTTCACCTGCCCTCTTCTCACCACCCTCCTACCAAAGTGATTTTTGAAGGAGTGTGTGTGTCCCTGGGGCCAGTGGGTAGGGGTGCAGGGAGGATATAAGTTTAGCTTCCTGTATCCTTGATTTTCAAGTTGATATCTGCTTTCAAAAATTGAGACTTAACAAAAATCTGTCCCTTTGATTCCGTCAAGTAAATTGGATGTATTGGGCTGTGGCTACTTTAGTATTCATTGTTTTGACTGAGGAATTAATGGCCTTGTGTAATTCTATCCATACAAGATCCAGTTACACTGAAATCCTGTTGATTTGGTAATTCCAACCTCTCAGGGTCTGGCAGATTGAAAACTGGAGTGAAAGTCTGAATTTACCATAGTCAGCATTATAATGTAACATCGAATTGGCCAAATACTTTAAAAATTCCATTGTGGGGAAACCAGCATGTTTAGTATTCAAGATTTTTTTTCTCTTAAAAAACTTTAAATGTGCCCTCAACAACGTGCATGCCTGTGAACATACTTGAAAAGGAAGACCGTAAAGCAAACACTAGCCTTACCAACTTCCCTTCAGCTTGCACATCTACAAATGTGGGGGCCACTGCAGGTGTTTCCTGTTGATTAGTAAATAGCCTCCACACAATTTCTGTTTAAAACTCAGCTATTAATAAAAATGGGCGCTTTTGTAATTGCTGCCTCTTGAATGTTCTTAGGGAAGCAGAAGCAAGTCATTGACATGATAGATGGCAATGGGAAGTTCCTTAATCTGAGCAACGGCAGTAGTCATTCATTATTCCATTTCATTAACAAGCTCTCTCTTCAGTAAGGTAATTCTGTTTTAAAACCGCAAGGCAGCTGGTAACTTAGGTGATGCAGATTTCCTAGCAGGAATCAGAGGGGGAAATCTACTTTAACTTCATTTTATGGGGGCTTGCAGGTCAAGGGATGAGGCAGGGAAATAATTTGTCAGTTGAAAATGCTAATACAGTTTGACTCTGTCACGAGTGCTGGCTTGACATTTGAGAATATGGGTTCTTTTGTTTTTATTAACTGATTGTGTGATGAATTGCTGAATCCCTTCTGGCTCTGTAGTTTTCCCATCTATAAAATGAAATGTAGAAGATTTCTAATATAATTTCTCCTAACAGACTATGGTTCTACAGCCAAGAGAAGTGGATGGTGGTAAAACAGCAGAGAAGAAAGATGAAAAGGCCCATTCGCTCTAGTGAATATGTTAACTTTGCATGTTATTCAGCTTGCAAATAATCCAAAAGCACAAATATTTACATTTTATCACTTTAACACATTTAAGGGCTAGAGATCACAGACATTTTATAGAATGATACAGTAACTTAGATTTTGTTTGAAGGAAATGCTGTAAAACATAGGGGCTTATATTTTGAAAGCCATTTAAAAATTTTAAAGCTTTTCTCCCAGAGTGCAGAAAAATGTTTATTCTGGTATACAGTGTGGAAAAATACATATCTACTACAAACTCGGGGGCAAACTTTTAGAGCTAATGTTTAACACTTTATAACTGCTGTGTTGCTGGGTTCTGCTAGAATTTATTTGGAGCTTGGGGAAAACTGGAACAGTTAAGAAAATACTTCTTTTCAAAGTAGTGAGAGGGGAAAAAAAACAAAGCCAGCGTATTCCCTTTTGAATATAGGAGGTGGAACATTAATAGATTGCCCGTTACGGTGTCTCCTTCAACCAGCTTTTAGATAATCTACAGCTTTGGCCTACCCTCAGTTTTGTACTATCTATATCACACAATGTGTGTCTTCTTTCTACATATTAAAAGTGCATCATTTGTATCTGCTGCTACCCAGTATATGAATTAGGTAACTCCTTTTTCTATTTGTATCATTTTGTAAGGAAAAAGAAATTGTTCACGTTTATCATACCACTAACTGATGGAAAGCACAAGCTCTCACCCTTAAAAGAAGGTTAGGAATTTTTATGATTTCCACTTTCTCTGTAAACATCAGTTACCTAAAGCGTGGGGCATGGCACATGGATGGTGAACATTAGTTCTTGATGGATAATCACTGCATTGGATTTAGTGATTTAGTAGTTAGAACAGGTGCGGAAAGGAAGCTTACCACTTCCTAGGTCCGCTTTATTATTTTTTTAAATGATTTATTTTTATTTTTTTTAACATTTATTTATTTTTGAGACAGAGAGAGAGAGAGAGAGAGAGAGCATGAATAGGGGAGGGTCAGAGAAAGAGGGAGACACAGAATGCGAAACAGGCTCCAGGCTCTGAGCTGTCAGCCCAGAGCCCGACGCGGGGCTCGAACCCACGGACCGTGAGATCATGACCTGAGCGAAGTCGGACGCTTAACCCACTGAGGCACCCAGGCGCCCCTTTAAATGATTTTTAATAGGTGAGTTACATGATTCAACAATTGAAAATACCTAAAAAAAATGAACTCTTGGTTCCACCCATGACTGAGTAACCAACTGCCCTTCAACCACCACTCTGGCCTTACAGGTAATCCTTAAATCACTTTCTTTAAAAAAAAATTTTTTTTTAATGTTTATTTTGAGATAGAGACAGAGTGCGAACAGGGAAGGGGAAGAGAGACGGAGACACAGAATCTGAAGCAGGCTCAAGGCTCTGAGCTGTCAGCACAGAGCCCAAGGCAGGGCTCGAACCCACAAACCGCGAGATCATGACCCAAGCCGAAGTCAGACACTTAACCGACTGAGCCACCCAGGTGCCCCTTATATCACTTTCATATTTATTTTTCTAGTGTTTTCCTTATACAAAATAAAAGCAAGTAGAAATATGTATGCGCTTTTTTTTTTATTATTTATTTAAATCCCTTTCTTACATTGAAGGTGGCATACTGATTTGAACATGGCTTTTTTCCACTTACACTTACCTGGCAATCTTTCTGTATCAATATAGAGAGAGGTCCCAATTCTCCTTCACAGCACCATGGTTCCTAATTCATTGTGTATGTGGTTTTCACTGTTACAGATTCCAGTTTACCTAATGGTCCCCTGTTGATAGACATTTGGGCTGTTTATAACATTTTGCTTATGTAACCAGTACTGCGGTGAATCGTGGACTTTTGCAGTAATTCACATAACCATGACTGGGTCAGAGGGTAAATGCATTTGTCTTTATGCCAGGAGTTGTCAATCTGCCCTTTATAGGGGATGGGCCACTTTTTAGTTCTAGTTCCTGTCCCCCGTGTCTTGTCAGTCAGCAGAGTGTGTTGACAAGCTTCTGGATTTCTGCCCATTAAATAGGTGGGAACGATAATTATATACTATACAGTTTTGAATATGAGAAATTTAGCTTTTCTTACCCAGCTGAGGAAACAATATTACCTTAATTCTGGAGTTGGATCACCAAATTGATGGGATAATAGGTAATCTCCTCCCTGTTTTTGCTTAAGTCTGCCCCTACCCCTACTCCACCTTTTACAAAGCAAGTAGATACTGCTTCAGAAAGAAGCAATGCTGAGTTTTAAAAGTTATCATTACATCACTTGTTTCTTTTTTACATTACTGTTTTGGGTACTAAATCATTTATAGTTTCTTAGAGTAGAAAAATCCTCCTTTTAATAGACCATTTTAACCCTGATGTTTAACATAGGAATCTCTGGGAGTATCCTTGTACCTTTTGAGGTTGTTATGGGGCCAGACCTATTTTCTAGCTTCACAGTTTTAGGAACCTAGTGCACTGATTGACTCAGACTCACAAGATTGATTCTGAAAACTGGAATATCCGCCTATTTATTTACAATGCAGGATATCTTTAAAAGCACCAACATACACCTAGGTCATCTCCTTCAACTATCAGAGTTAAGAGGAGATTGAATTTGGATCACCTTGTGGGATGTAACTCCACATCACAGAGATTTAGGACCGTGAGTATAGAAGCTAGAACAGGTTGAGTTAAATAGAACTGGAATTAGATGTGAGGATTCAAATGTCTTTCAGGCGTTCTTGGACTGTGGTGAGTTTTAGTCCTGTCCTAGCTTACATTAGGTTTCCTTAGATATATTTTTCTCCTAAAACAGTGCTTTGAAAATAGGAGGGGCTTATTCATCCAACAGACCTCAGGTTCAAAAATACTAGGTGCTTTTACTAGATGCTGGTCAGTTCAGAGAGTTTGCGAGTAGTAAAAATAGGGCTTACTAAAAGTACTTTTGTAGGTACATTATATACATTCAGTAATTGAATTCTCACAACTGCCATATACTCATTTGTTTTTTTTTTTTTTTTTTTTTTTTGTAAGTAGGCTTCAGGCCCAGTTTGGTACCCAATGTGGGGCTTGAAATCATGACCCTGACATCCACCCCTGAGCTGCGATTGAGTTGGACCCTTAACTGGCTGAGCCACCCAGATGCCCTTGAGTACTGGTTCCTTTTTTTTAAAGTTTTTTTCGGGGGGGGGGGGGGGGTGGAGAGAGAGACAGAGTGCGAGTGGAGGAGGGGCGGAGAGAGAGAGGGAGACTTAGGATCCGAAGCAGGCTCCAGGCTCTGAGCTGTCAGCACAGAGCCCAATGTAGGGCTCAAATTCAGGAACCGTGAGATCATGACCTGAGCTAAAGTCAGACGCTTAACCAACTGAGCCACTCAGGTACCTCGAGTACTGGTTCTTATTACCCTCATTTTACAGATGAGAAAACCAGCTCCAGAAAAGTTAAGTAACTTTCCAAGGTCACTCAGAAGCCAGAGCTATGATTTGGACATCTGGCAATCAGACTTGGGTCTGAGTTCTTAGCTATCACCTCTTTTACATCCCCCAGAGTAAAGGCATTTTTACCATAGTACGTTTCATTTTTTTAATCAGCCCCCTAATGCTTTTGTAAGATTGTGCAGAAAACAGTTTTCTTGAAGAGTTGCTTTTTAAAATGGAGGTTTTCTGATTAGATAGGGATGTTGTCCCAATCTTACCGGCCACATTTACCTTGAGGGGAATCCTAGGCTAATCTGAAAGGCTAGCACAAGATCTTCTGTTTTCTTTTGGTTCCGTTTAATTCGAGATGAAACAGTTTCCGAATCTGGCCCCTAAATCTTGGGACTGTGCCTTGCAGGAAGCTAATGTCAACATTGTTGCCTCTGGGGTATCTTGGGAAGAGTAGAAAAACTAGTCTTCATTTGCTTTGAGGGCCAGCTAGTTTGGGTTAAATTTCACTAAAGTTCAGAAGGGAGACCTGGGCAGTAGCTTGTTTTCTGCCTACAGTAAGTAGCTCAGAGAACTTGAGCCTTCCGACCTGATTTCTTCCCTTTTGGCTTGTGGAATGGGCCTAACAACGCTTTCTGTGAAGATTAAGGGAGAATATAGGAAAGGATTCTGAAAACTATAAGACATATATGAGTGGCAGCTATTGTCTGTTTTACCATCAAAAACATCTTTTAGAAGTTGGATGGTTTTCTCTGGTTATGAAGAGAAATTTGTTTTTGTTTTTAACTAGAGCTCATTTCCAAATGTGAGGACAAGAGCTGTCATTAATGTGTTCTACACTTGACCATGGTGCAAGATCAAATTTAAAACCTTTAAAATTTGCTTATAATGAGATAGCTTAAGAAGGAAACCTGTAACACATACCTTAATATTCACATTCAGTTTGCAAGTTCTGGGAAGGCAGACCTGAAAGTTCAGGGTCAAACCCTAAGATTGGACTTCTGGCAGGGTTCCCAGTTGCCTTTCACAGAGGAGTAAAAGCAGAATCTTCACAGGCAAAAGACCATGGCTCAAGCTATCTTTATAACTCTTTAGTGCCTGGGCAGGCTTAGCTCTCAGGACTTCTGGAGGAATAAGGCTCAGCCAACAAAGAGGGCCATGTCAGGTGCCAGTTACCTTGTGTGTTGTAACGAAATGTTTCTTTGTGCTCCTTCTCAGTCCCCGTTACATCTCTGTGTTGCAAAAAGTCCCCTGACTCGAGAATGTGATGACTGAGCCACATGACAACTTTATCATTCTCTTAGTCACTCCCTTGGTGGCTCAGCCAGTCTCTGACGTGGGCCATTGATTAGGCTTTGTTTCCTAAGCTTTTCAGAAAGTTTGGTGTAACAAGCACATGGTCTAAACTTGAGGGAAAACCTTAACCGATACCTACAAATGTAGCCAACAAAAGAAAACAAAACCCCTCAACTATTGAATCTTTCCGTGAAAGCCATAGCCTTTCAGAGCTGACATTAGCAACCCTCTTAATTATAGGAAGTAGATATAGAATGTGTAAAGTGATTTGACCAGGAATCTATCCTACACCCCAAAGGTTAGGTCACTACTGTGGTGCACAGGAGAGATGGTGGGAATAGAAGGAGCGGGAGGGGACGTGGTTAAATAGATTTGGCAAAAATAATTTGGTGGTAGTGGCGGCCTTGATTCTTCACTTCTTTTTTTAAAGATCCTATTTCCTAGACAAAGGCAACATAATCTAATTCAGTATTTCTTGAAATTGCCAGATGCTAAGAACAGCACACGACCACTTGTTACACACACATTCCCAAGACCCTCCACTGACGTTTGCTATGTCTAGGACGGGATCTGGGAATATGTGTTTCACAATCACAGCAATTCTTACAAATTAGGGTGTTCTGATAAAAATAGAATTCAGGATACCGTTTAGTGCAGTCGCTAGCTACAAGGTAGTATCCACCCCCGCTGTAAACAGACGGTCAAGTTAAAAAACCCTGCCCTTGCGATGCATAAGTAGCTCCTTTTGTAAGGAACTGTCCCTTTCCCTCCTCTTCCTTCGGTCATTTGACTGGCACCATCCCAAACCTACAGCTGGAGTGGCTTTCTCCAGGCCCAGCTAGGCGGGAGACACACACTACCCTAAGCCGGGCGGTCGGGGAGCCCCGTCTCCTTCCGGCGTCCGGCTGGTGCAGCCGTGCCGCTGTCCCATTGGCTGGAAGTTTCCTCGCCAGTAGCCCGAGCGGCCCCTACTCGCCACGCCAGCCCTTCTGGGCTCCGACCGCCCAGGGGGCGGGGCGGAGGCAGGGGCGGGGCCCAGAGGGCGGGGCAGGAAGATGGGGCGGGGCCTCGCGGCGCTGCGGAAGTCTGGGCGGCCTATGGCGCGGGAGGGAGTCCCCGGCCGCGCCCCACGAGGCCGGGCCGGGCCGGGCCAATCCCGGGCGACTGGGCGGGCGAACGCGGGGCCCGGCCGGCCGGCCCGAGGGACTGGGGGTGGGGGACAATGGGCCGGTTCCTGGTGCGTCACGGGGGAGTTCCTTAAAGGGGAAGTGAGCGGGGCTACGGGCGGGTGCGGGGTGCGGTGGTCCGCGGGGGAGGCCCCCCGCGCTTTAAAATAATGCCCGCGGCGCCCGCGCGACCATGCAATGGCGAGCGCTCGTCCTGGGGCTGGTGCTCCTCCGGCTTGGCCTCCATGGAGTGCTGTGGCTCGTCTTCGGGCTGGGGCCCAGCATGGGCTTCTACCAGCGTTTTCCGCTCAGCTTCGGCTTCCAGCGCCTGAGGGCCCCCGACGGCCCCGTCTCTCCTGCCTTAGGGCCCGCGGGCCCGTCGGGGCCGTCGTGGCTGCAGCCGCCGGTCCCCGAGGCGACGGCGGGGCGGCGGCGGGCTCCGCGGCGGCCCGGGCCAGGCATGTGCGGCCCGGCCCACTGGGGCTACGTGCTGGGTGGCCGGGGCCGCGGCCCGGACGAGTACGAGAAGCGCTACAGCGGCGCCTTCCCGCCCCAGCTGCGCGCCCAGATGCGCGACCTGGCGCGGGGCATGTTCGTCTTCGGCTACGACAACTACATGGCGCACGCTTTTCCCCAGGACGAGCTCAACCCCATCCACTGCCGCGGCCGAGGGCCGGACCGCGGGGACCCGTGAGTAGCCGGCGCTGGCCCGACGCCCCGGGCCGCGCGCACCACGCGCTTCCTTGCGTCCTCCGGGTTCCCCAAAGGATGCCATAGCGTTTAGGGTCCAGCGGGCCACACCCGCCCACCTGGGGCCTTGGCCCGACCCCCCTGGAGGTCCCCCCTGGGCTTGGTGGGGGTGTGGATGGGTCCGTGGCTGTCCTCTTCCTCGATTCTCCCGGAATGTCAGTTACAGGACAGCTGTCCAGCTCAGTCTCTTTTACAGATGGGGAAATTGAGGCTCAGAGACCGGAAGGGACAGTGGCAGTACCAAGGGGTAGCTTCGGGGGCTTTTGACTCTCATCTCCAACTCCTTCTCCAGATGAATATATAATTAAAATGAAATCCCGTGTGAAAACGCAGTTTCGAAACAAGCCCTTATTTCCCCGCACCTGCTCGCATCCCTGGCTTTTCTGTATAAAAATTCGAGAGTTGATTCTGGGAAAGGACTTGCCTAAAGCCAGGTAATGAGTGCGAGGCAGAGCGGGGTTACAACCTTTCTCCTTCGTGTACAGGGGCTGCTTCTTAGGCTGAGGATACTTACATGAAAGGGAAAGAGAGGGAGAGGGAGGGAGGCAGAGAGGCTATCTAGCTGAGATTTGGGGTCCTGATACTCAGGCTGTGATTCCCTGGCTGCAGAATTGACTGCCACCTTTATCTGTCCCATAAATTCCTCCCCTCTGGTGGCAAGGTTGTCACGGAAGTTCAGCCAGTGTTCCTTTCCACCAGCCTTGTCTGTGGAGGCCAAGCTTCCAGGGTCACTGCTGTTGACATCAGAGTCCAAGAGGACAGCACACTCAGCTGAGGACCTTCCACCTGGAGGGAATGGGTGTGCTTTGTCACTGACCCTGTTAGACCACATTGGTGACTACCTTCCTCTGTGTGGTGAGGGTGGACCAGAGGAGCTGCTCAGTGTCCTGGCCCCACATCCTGGGGGTGGCTTTGTACTTCTGGGGGATGTACTTTCCTTCACCTGGGGAAAACGAGTCCGATCCTTAAGTTCTGAAAAGGAAGCCTGTCTACTAAAGGGATTTGAAGGGTTTTAAAAAATGGTTTGGTTATCTCCAAAGTCATATTTTAAATGACAGTTTGAGGAGCATGAGTTTCAGTGATGTAAGGGCACATTCCAGGCTACTTTCAAGGGACTGTGCCTTTCTAAAATTGCAGGAAACTGATGAGTTATTTTTCTTGCTTCACTAGATCAGGCTTTATGCATATAAATATCTTCTATCTTAATTTTTTTTTTGAGAAAAATTTTTCTTAAGTTTTGAAAAAAAATTGCTGGGCCTTTCCAGATGTTTGGACAGTAATGAGTCGTTTGTTGGTATTGAACTGTACCAGGCTTTATGCCTGTGTATTTTCTGTTAATTTCATTTTTTATTGTTGGAGGAAAAAAAAATTAAAATTTGAAAAAATGAAAAAGCCTAAAACCCCACCAGACATTTAATTTATTTTTCCTTGCCAGCTCCTGCTCATATGCCTACACATTTTTTACATAGTTGAAATCAAAGTGTGTGTACACATTTTGGATCTTGATTGTATTTTCTCGCTAATGCTCATGGTATTACAGGAAGGGAGAGAATACTTTCAGTAAGTGCCCTTATTCTCTCTCGAAGACTTTTTCCTCAGATTTTCTTTTATGGCAAGGACCTAAGGAAACGGTTTAATGAGTGCTTGTGATCACACTTTCAGTTGGGAATATGGTGGTCTGGAGAGTTAGCTGATGACATTTGGATGCTTTTCTTAATGAATCTTAGGAACCCTTTGGGGAGTTGGAGCCCCTCTCCAGCAACGTGACGTGTCGGTTGATTACCCTACTGGGCCCTGTGGTAGTTCCGGGTGGCGTAGGCCTTTGTTTCAGACTAAGTCTGCTGATGAGTGTCTTGGTTTGATTGTGTAGTGGCGGTGTGGGTAAACTGAGGTCAGATTGCTTTGAGACAGATATATTGCTGTTGGAAAGATGGAGTTTGAAATGTCGAGGGGGTGGCATTTGGGAAGGGTCATGCCCAGAGGTTAGTAAACCTTTTGGTTGATAAACCTTTGATGTCTTTGAGGAGATGAAAGAATTCTGGTGTTATGGTAATATTGAGTAGATCCTCACATTGGCTGCTTCCAAGGAGTGGAAAGGTTAATTTTTTTTACTCCCCTTTCTTTAACTTAACTCCTTTCAGACTAGTATTTGTTTTTCTTCTTTTTTAAATCATATATTTTTTTAAGAAAGATTTTATTCTATGCTTTTTATAGCTTATTTATTTTTGAGAGAGAGAGAGTGTGAGCAGGGGAGGGGTAGGGAGGGAGGGAGTGAGGGAATCCCAAGCAGGCTCCATGCTGTCAGTGCGGAGCCCAATATGGGGCTCAAACCCATGAACCCTGATATCATGAACTGAGCTGAAATCAAGAGTTGGACGCTCAACCAACTGAGCCACCCAGGCACTCTGAGATTTTTTTTTTTTTTTTTTTTTAAGTAACTTCTGCACCCATCATGGGTTGCAGACTCACAACCTTGAGATCCAAGGGTCACATGCTGTACCTACTGAGCCAGCCAGGCACCCCCATACTAGTATTTTCGAAGAAAGTTTAGAACCAGAGTTTTGGCATTCTGGCTCTGAAACAATAGGATAGTTTATATCCCCCAAGTAAATAACCTGCAATAAAAATTTTTCAGATTTTAAAAAATCAAATGTATTCTAATAATTGTTTTCAAGCGTATTCTAATGATACATTTAAAATATAGAGTGACAAAGCCATTAGAATGTTATGCAAAAAGTACAGAAACAAAATATAGGTGCTCAATGTGTGTATCTTTTCTTTCTAGTCACATTTACCTGAGGCATATCTTGCCCGTCATGTTTAACTATAAATAGAGTGAGGGTTTAACATGAAGTAAATGAAACCCGAACGCTTTAAAATAGAAAATCTTTCTGTTCAGCTACAGATGACTATGCAAAGTCAGTCACTCTCATATCCCCAATTTAGGTTGGAGGATCCAAATTCAAAAGTTTCCTCAAGTGAATTTGAATGTTCTATTTTTTGTAACCTTGTGAATAATAACGATAGTTCTGGCCTTGGGCACGTGACCCTTCTTTGCGTCCTCCCCAGCCAAGTTGCTGTTCAAGTAAAAAAGCAAATCGCCTTTGAATCACCCCAACCAGTATTGGCCCCCAAACCAACCCATTCCTCAGCAACCAAGCTTAAGATGGCCTCCTCTGCATTCTTCTTTCTTTCTAAAATCCTGTCCCACTACACAACTCGGGCCTAAGACTTTTTCTATGATGCCATTGAACTTTTGAAGACAAGTTTCTTTGATTTACTCAGTTCTCCTTTCAGTTCCTTTTCTTTAAGCTACTGTTCCACATTTTAACATCACTTGAGAATTATGTATTCACCTTCCTTTCCCTTTGTCTTGTCTTCCCAGATTATCAATCCCTTGACACAGAGACTGTTTCTTGTATTACCTCTGTGTCTACCCAGCACCAGGTATATTTCTGAACAGCTGGTACAGGTTAAGTGTATGTGGGAATTTTTTTTTTAAACATATGTTTGATTTTGTCAGTTACGTCATCAAAAATTTTCTGTCAAAGGTGTAGTTTTCTCCTCTATCTCTGTTTTGGGGTGATAAGAACCTTAAGAATTCACAGTAGAGTGGGATCGCCTGGGTGGCTCAGTCAGTTAAGCGTCTGACTTTGGCTCAGGTCATGCTCTCATGGTTCATGGGTTCAAGCCCGTGTCGGGCTCTGTGCTGACAGCTCAGAGCCTGGAGCCTGCTTCAGATTCTGTCTCAGTCTCCTTGCTACTCTCCCACTCACACTCTGTCTCTCTCTGTCTCTCAAAAATAAATCAAAAATAAATAAATATTAAAAAAAGTTCACAGTGGGGCAAATGTCATGAACAGTCACACATGGTAAATTAAGTGGAGAGTTTAATTCTGGGTCATCATGGTTCAGCCAGCTGGTTATGTGGAAAGATGTGTACTTGTGAGCCTAGTCTTGTACTAGAAGATTGAGTTCTTGGCTTGAGACACTTAGCAGATATGAAGTCAGGCTGGCCATTGGTCAAGAATACCTACAAAGAGCAAGACAACAGTCTTACATACTGGGCTGGCCTAAGTGGAATCACAGTAATATGGTGCTGCTAGGCCAAGAGCGTTCTATGGAGTCTACATTTCCCTTCTCACTCCTCTTCCTTTTCTATTTTGGCATATTTTAAAGACTGTATAGCAATTACTCGGTAGAAAATAATTAAAAGTGTTTTAATGAACACCTTAGATTTTTCAGTCAAATCCTTTAGGGGGATTTGTCTGAGTGGAGAGAAGGAACCAACTCCAGTATTCCAAATATTTATTTTCTTTTACTGTGGCATTTCTTATAACTGTTAATTGTTAGTGACTGCTTGGGCACTGTATTGAGAAGTAGGTTGAAATTGGGTCCATTTTAGTTATTAGCCTAAAAGGAAAAGTGCTACAAAACACATGAAGGAGTGCAGTGATCGAAGTTAGTAACACCTTCCACCGACCTGTGTAGGTGGAAAGAGTGGTGTTGGCCCCAGATGAGGGTATAGCTCAGGAGAGGGTGTGTTTCACACGTAGTTTGAATGCTAAGTGGCGAAGGAACTATTTTCTAATGAGGTGGGTGTTGGAACCCACTCTTTGTTTCTGAGCAGTAGAGCAATGCAGTTAAATATTTAAACCCAACAGGATGTTCTTGAATTGGCAGAATTAAGCGCAAGGATCTTCCTGTCTACTTTGACCTTCTCCTCCAACTTTCGACATTTCCTGTATGTTTTCTTGCTGGCACTGCCCTTGAAGTGCTTATTTTTACCCCACGGCTCTCGTCTTTAGAGGGCCTTTTGGAATTATATGAACATATTTAGAAAGAATCTACAAATAGAAGAAGCAGGTGCAGTTTTTCAGCCATGCGGTGTGCTGGCCTCATGGCTTGTAAGGGGCAAAATAACCCTGGTTCCTAGATAGCCTGTTCTGTATGGCTTGTTTTCAAAAGTGTATCTAAAAGTTAGCTCTAAATTCTTTGTCCTAGATTTAGTGGGGTAACAGCATATAACAAAGCAAGTGGAAGGCTCACGTGAGATCAGATGTGAAGTGTTGAAGCTGTGTGTGCCTGCTTCATGTAAGGCCACTGACCCCGACCAGGGCACGCTGGAGGGTACATTTTCAGAGAGCGTAGCAAGCCATCCAGGACAGGGGAAGTGAGACCAGGTCCTGTAGGTGTGACTGAGGGAGTAGCTACGGTGGCCTGGGACGTGCTGCAAGATGTTTGAGTTTTGGTGAATATGTTGTCGAAGATGAAACTCGGGCTTTTCACTTTGGTCTTTAATAAATGTAACCTTTTTAAAATTTTTATTAAAAAATTTTTTTAATGTTCATTTTTTGAGAGAGTGCTAGAGTGAGTGAGGGCGGGCGAGGGGCAGAGAGCAAGGGAGACACAGAATCTGAAGTAGGCCCCAGCTTTCGAGCTGTCAGCATAGAACCTGATGTGGGGCTTGAACCCACAAACCATGAGATGACAACCTGAGCTGAAGTGGGATGCTTAACCGACTGAGCCACCCAGGTGCCCCAATAAAAGTAACCTTTATTTATTTATTTTTTTTAACTTTTTTTTCAACGTTTATTTATTTTTGGGACAGAGAGAGACAGAGCATGAACGGGGGAGGGGCAGAGAGAGAGGGAGACACAGAATCGGAAACAGGCTCCAGGCTCTGAGCCATCAGCCCAGAGCCCGACGCGGGGCTTGAACTCATGGACCGCGAGATTGTGACCTGGCTGAAGTCGGACGCTTAACCGACTGCGCCACCCAGGCGCCCCTAAAAGTAACCTTTAAACAGCTGTCCCATTTCTCCTTACTCCAGCCTTTTCAGGCTTCTGCAGTTACTCTCGGGGCTGGTGGGAAGGAGAGAGAAGAATGACTGAAGTCCCTGGAATTTGTCAAGCTGCACTATTTCTCCGTCCTTGCTCTTCCCGGATGTTTTCGTTGTCCTTGTCATCGTTTTCAGTGTTACAAGGAGCAGTCTGAGTGACTAGGGAGCTTTACTTTCCCTGCAGGCCTGAAGGCAGTGTCTTAAGATTGCTCCAGGAAGGGAAATCAGTGTTGACTATGGGGGCAGGAGGAGTGCGGCAGACAAGTCCCACCATGGCTCATCTCCTCAGAATGGGTGGAGGTGATGGGGATTCATTGGTTGAATGAATGATAATGAGAAAATGAGATCAAGAGGTTAATTTATTCCCCCAACCAAAGCACCGTGGTGATAATGGGAATATAACTGAAGGTATTTACTTCTCTTTGTGTGTAACCTGCTGGAGTGTCTGATTTCTATATTTAAGGTCACATGACAGGGTCTTCCTAGTTTCGTTAACAATGATTTTGAAATCAGAGCTTTTTGAAGCTGGTCAGAGAGATGATTTGTGGTGATAAAACTGTGTCTCAGGGCACACGATTCTGGTTCACCGTCTCCTGACTTCCTGTTGCATGTTTCCTCAGTAGCATTAAGGGTGCATCTATTCTGTGAGTTGAGTCTACTTACAGACACCATAGAAAGGGTCACTTATGAGATGGAAAGACTGTTGCCATACTGATCCACCTGTAATCGGCCCTGAATAAATGAGAGTTTCTAGCAGTTTTAGTTTCTAATGGATGTTTAGTTTTATTGCCCTTTTTCTCTTTTAAAATAAAGTACCTTTGTTTAATTTTAATTTTGTTTCTTTTTCAGTTCAAATCTGAACATCAATGATGTCCTAGGGAATTATTCATTGACTCTTGTTGATGCATTGGATACGCTTGCAGTAAGTGTGTAGGCTTGTTATTATTTTTGTAATTAATTAAGGCATTTTGGAGTTGCATACCCCTAGTTTCCACCATCGAGGGAATTCCAGGAAACCTGATATTCAAAATGTATTCATAGCTTTGATAGCCATTGTTTATTTTAATGACCTTAATGCTGAGAGCAAGAAAAGCATTCAGGGTTAAAGGGACGGAAATGTGATTCCCCTAAAAAAATGGAGAAGAAAGTATGATTATTTTGAGGGAACATGTTTTTCTCCCAGTTTCCCACTGTTTTATTCCATAAAGGAGCAATGGAGCATTCCATTAAAGTTGACAGTTACTGTAGTTAAGATTTCAGAAGTAAAAGATAAGCTCAGGGTGGGTAGGGCCCCTGAGATAGCATTCAGCTACTTGGTCCCCTTGTGTGTGTCCTGGTCCCTGGTCCCAGCCCCTGCGTGAGACCCCTAGAAATGCTCCTCTCCTATGTGGGACTCTGTAGTTTGTAGACACTCCCTACTCCACATTTGGGCTGCCAACTTGGGTGCCGCCTTCACCCTCCCATCCCCTGTTTCCTTCGCGGAGTCTGGGGAACTGGAGCTTTTTGAGTAGATCTGTAGAAACACACTGAAAGCAGGATGGCACTGTGGCATGGTACTTAACCTTTGGGCTGTGTCGTGTGCCTGGTCTGCTTCTTGGTTCTTTGCTTCCAAGAGGCTGTCTTCCAGAACAGTATGTTAAAACCTCCTTGATCAAGGTGATTTCACAACCTCTTTGCTCCTCGTCATTGTCCTGCACGGCTTTACCATTAGAGAATTCTTACCATAGTCGAGCCCAAATACTGCATTTAACAACGTACTCTTGTCTGTTTGGACGTCCCTGAGAAGAATTTCAAGCCGTCAGGGGTTAGAAGTGGGTCATGCTAGCTAAGTTTGCGTTACAGCTGCCCAGTGTCTTGCTGGCAGAAGAATCACCAGAACATGGGAAGAGCTTGAGTGATTGCTCTGCATCCTCACAGGCCCGGGGTCTGCGGGGACTGTGGGCTTTCATTCTGCCAGGCTGTGATTGCATAGCACTTTTGGTTTTCCAGTCTCTCTGGGGTTCTTGCTGCTGCACTTCAGTCATCCGTCATCCATGATCACAACGTGCCCAGACAAGTATGCTCAGCCTAATTGGAATTAACTTGCCGCATATACCAGAGGCTGACTCAGACCATAGGCGTTGGTTAAAACAGAGTCCCAAAACTCAGATATGTTATGAAAGGCATAACATCTCTTCTCCCTGACCCCCCTTTTTTGGCCTGTTGTGTCTTTTTATCCTCCTGCTCTGCTCATTAAGTACAGAGACCTCATCTCTATTACTCAATTGTCCTCTCCACACCTCATGTGTCTGATACATAGTAGGAGTGCAAATATGTGTTCAAAGAATGAATTCCTACAAAGCCAGCATTTCCCAACACCATTTTCAAGGGTGTTTTCCCTGAAGAAAGAGTTGCTTTCTCAAACAAACTTGAGAAATTCTTCATGCCTGTCCTACTATTGGAGAACCACAACATACACCAGCCTTTCAGAGGCTCTAAGAAATTCTTCAGTAAAGAAACTGTTTTAACTCTTTCTTTCCAACCCATATTTTCTTAAGCCCGAGTGAATGATTTCATAGCCTGCTTACTCTGTTCTGTAGCTGCCTAAAAGGGTAAATTAGAGTATGTAATTGAAAGTCACTGGCTTTCTTCACCATGCTCCACTTGATCTGAGATTGTATCAGCCTCTGCAGGTGCTAACAGATATTGTTGCTGGCGAACATCTGTAAGGAAACAAAGCCACTTCTGTGGTTTTCATTGTAGAATATCCGGTGTTGAGTGTGCTAGCACTTTAGGCTTATTTTTCAGGTGTTACTTCAGTTGAGGGTTTCTTGATCTCTTGCTAACATTTTAAATAGGCTCTAACAGATGTGCTGTGGAAACATTCAGATGATAGCAATCCCCTGACCACTGACTGCAACTTGTGGCATTATTGCATAATCTTTTAAAAAGAAAGAACTAAAAGTCAGGAAAGAAACGCCTGTACTCGATCTGCCTGTTTACAGTGAAATAACAACGAAGAAGGGACAAAAAGATGAGCTGGACCAATAAATACTGGGAAGTACGGGACACTTGGGAGAAGTAGTATCTGGATGAAATTTTTTGTTTTCCCTTTGTGTGTGTGTGTCCTGATGATGTCCTTGTAGTACCAGGATTGTCCTGAATTTTTGAACAGGATGAAACCATTTTGGTTTAGTTAATCTGTAACATTTTATGTCCAATTTGCACTTCCTATAGGAGAGAGCAGCTTAGCATGAGATCATATTCATGCACCCAAAATAGAAATCGTAATTTTAGATCACTCTTTAAGAAGGACATGGAGCTGATTATTTGTTTGTTTGTGTGTTTTGGATGCCACTGGTTTTATGCTGTGCTCCAAAAGATAATGCTTCATGTTCTCAAAGCGTTTAGACATCTGGACAGCAGGCAACAAGTCCATTTTCCCCAATGTTTTGGTCTCCCGGGAGCCAAGCCCCAAGCTGCCTATTTATCTGAGGAGCACCGGGAGAGTTATATTTTTGTTTCTTCAGTTTTGGAATTTATTTTTACTCATGTTAAGAGTTTTAGGAACTCTGGCGCCTTGCTTGCTAAATCGGATCAGACCGAAGTTGGAGGGAGAGTGGAGTGGGAAAGTGAGGGCTACTCCTGGTTCATGAGGAATTACTTCACAGTTTTACCATTCGGAGATCGGATTCTTGAGTTGCCATCTGTCGTGGAATATGTTCTAGGAGACAGCTGTGCTTCCTCTGCCTTTTGTGTTTCCGCTCCTCCCGTGGGTGGCGAAACCCCGTGCAGACTTTTAGGCGAAGTGGTCCAGCTCCTGCCCTCTCGGAGCCTCGTTCCATTACAAGCTATGGTAATGGTTTGTGTTCCTCTTTTTAAAGATCATGGGAAATTCATCCGAGTTCCAGAAAGCAGTCAAGTTGGTGATCAACACAGTTTCATTTGACAAAGATTCCACCGTGCAAGTCTTCGAGGCCACAATAAGGTAAAATAGTATATAAGATGGATTGAAGACTTCTTTTGTAAGTGTGGAAGGAGAGAAATTCCTGCGAGGATTTCCCTGTGAGATCCAGGTAGAGAGTCGTTGGAGACCTTATGAGCCCTGTGTCCATCTTGCCTCTTCCTTTTGGGCTTTATCAACAGTGGGACCCTTGACATTTCAAAGTAACTACGTTTGGGGCTGAAGAGAAAGACTCACCTAAGCTTTAATGAGGGTGGGAGTTAGGTGTGCTTTTAATGTAGGTTTTCACTGTTGCACTTCATGTCTGTTTTCGTTTCCTTCCTTCGCAGTGTCCTAGGAAAACCCCTACATATTTCTGACGGAAATGAAAGTTTCCCATTTTACCTACCACCCACAGAGGACCGCTGCTTACCATTCGAGTGTATTTCCCCCTTTTCCCTCTTAATGCAACTCCCTCTTCTCTCTCCCTCCCCCGCTCCGTGTTCCACACTCCGATTTGTTTCTTGTCTCTTTTAGGTTGATATGTTGTGACTATTTTACTATTTCATTTAAACTTTTGGAAAATTATATTACTGCGCACCATTCTAGATGTATCATTTATTTCAAGTTAAAGTTATAAAGCCGTTTGTGCCGAAACACGTCACGATGTACTTGAGATCATCGGAGTGGTACATGAATTCCTGGCTCTTAGGGACGTAGATCTCAGCTGGTGGCCGTCTGCCTCTGAGCAGGTCATTTTCTCCTCCTCACCTTCTTCTCTTCCTCACCTCACATCCTCACCAGAAGTTGGGTGATTTCTGAGCTGTTTGGCAGCCCAAACAGGGAAAGTGACTTAGTATTTGTTGTTTTGCCCTTTCCTGTTTCTTAGATGGTTAATTGTGTTCCCCATGTGAGAGAAATCAAGAGTAATTTATTCATATTGAAAGGTAATGTTTATTCTGAGGACAGCTAGTGTACTCTCTTCTGATGAGATGGCTGAGACTGCCAGCCATTAGTTTTTACTTTATGTGAGATCATTCTTGGAAGCCCCAGATGAACGGTTCTCTTTCTTCCAGGCAGTAGTGTGGTTAACTAAGAATCGGTTATTTATTATTAGGTCTGAAAAGAACTTCAAGAAACCATTAAATTCTGTTTCTCTGATTCTCGGCCGCTCTGAATTCACGAGGGATTTGAGGCTGCTTCTGTCCCTTGGAACTGGATTGTGTGCATTGACGAGCAACATGATTTTATTATTTTTGTGTTCTTGTCATCTTGTCTTCTAGGGTCCTAGGAAGCCTCCTTTCTGCCCACAGAATAATAACTGACTCCAAGCAGCCCTTTGGTGACATGACAATTAAGGATTATGATAATGAATTGTTGCACATGGCTCATGACCTGGCTGTGCGGCTCCTCCCTGCTTTTGAAAACACCAAGACAGGAATCCCCTATCCTCGGGTAGGTAGACTAGTTTGATGTTTCAGCATCTTCTGAATTGAAACTCTTTTAAAAAAAAAAATTATATTTATTTATTTTTGAGAGAGAGGGAGAGACAGAGCATGAGCAGGGGAGGGGCCAAGGGAGAGGAAGACACAGAATCTGAAACAGGCTTCTGGCTCCGAGCTGTCAGCACAGAGGCCGATGCGGCGCTCGAACTCATAGACCGCGAGATCATGACCTGAGCTGAAGTCGGACACTCAGCCGACTGAGCCACCCAGGCGCCCCTAAAACTCTCTTTTGATTATTTTATTTGGAGAAAGGAGGGAGGTGATGTGGAAGAGGAAAGCTGTGTCCTAGAGAGAATTTGGCCCTAAATGCGATGTAAATGTTTTCTAGTTTGTTCAGCATTTACTGAGCACCTACCGTGTGCCACGCACACAGTGACATACCTGATCTTTCTCTTAAAGAACTTAATGTTCCTGTGCTCAGTGTTCTTAAATTCTTCTGCATGTGAGGTTTATATCCCCTGCTACAGAATAGCATGGGGAATTTGTCTTTCTTTCTGACTTGAGTACATGTCCCCAAAGACTCTGATGTGTATATTGTAAGGATCCTGGTGAATGTTCTTTGGAGTGCTTCACATGGATCTTTCAAATAAAAGCCTGCACAGCCCAACAAGTTAGCTGCTGATTTACATGCAAGATCTGGAATGAGATTATACGCTTGTGGCACCCGATTTGCTGAGCCCAGAACTCCCTTGGGAATTGAGTCAGCCTTTGACGTAACCAGCAGAGAATTGCCAGACCACAGAGCCTCAGGGATGAGACAGGCTGTCACATTCTCCCTGTGTCTCCTTTCTCTCCTAGTCTGCAATTTGTTTATGTTTGCTGAGCAGGGGTGAGTTCCTAGTAGGTCATTTAAACTTTGTAAGGGGTTCCACAGCAGAGCTTTGTTTCTAATGCCAAAGCCTGGTGCCCTGTAACCATGAAGAGAACCCACTGGAAAGAGACGGGTTAGTGAATAGCATTGTGATGATGCCCCTAAGACTTACTAAAACAAGGTGGTGGTGTTCTTATGGTCTTGTAGGTGTGACCTGGAAAGTGGTGAGCTGAGTCACACTGCAACAAGTTTGGGTCATTGGTGGAGTCTGGTGGCTGGGACCTGGCCTTTTGGCCCTGGAGGGTTCCTCAAGTTTTGCCACAAATCCTTTGTCTCTTCCTGTCCCCAGGTGAACCTGAAGACTGGTGTTCCTCCCGACAGCAATAATGAGACCTGCACAGCAGGAGCTGGTTCCCTCCTGGTGGAATTTGGGATTCTGAGCCGACTCCTGGGGGATTCTACATTTGAGTGGGTGGCCAGACGTGCTGTGAAAGCCCTTTGGAACCTGCGGAGCAATGATACAGGATTATTAGGTGTGGTGGCACCTTCTCAGGCCATTGGGACTGTGTACCTACGACCCCCTTTCCTTCCCTCTTCTCTGGGGCTCTCTCCCCTCTCCACTCCTTCTGTCTTGCACCGCGAATCTGACAAATGACTCCTCAGAAAGACCGGCCCTCTGTGTCTGCTGTATCGGTTTCTCTGTGGGACTTTCTGCTTAGAGGGAGGCTGTAACATTCAATTGGAAAGAATCATGCTTTTGCTGTTTGAGGGTTCCCTTCTGATTTGAATCCTTTGGCAATTCCACTTGAAGATAATTGTTAATGGAAATGCTGTAAGAACTGCCTCTAAGGCAGATTATATTGTTTCAATCTAAATAGAGGGATTTAGAGTTACTGGTAGAGTGGCTTTCTCCTTTAAAAAAAATCTAGGCACATGGTAGGAGGTTGAAAGGCCAGATTAAACTTATATTAGGTGTTTTGGGTTTTTTTTTTCCTCCTTTGGGAATGTTTGGTCAAGATGTTATTTGAAAAATTATGGGGCCGCCTGGCTGGCTTAGTTTGTTGAGCATCTGACCCTTGATTTTGGCTCAGGTCATGATCTTACAGGCTGGGGAGTTTGAGTTCCACTTTGGGTTCCTTGCTGACAGTGTGGAGCCTGCTCGGGGTTCGTTCTCTCTTTCTCTCTCTCTCCTTCTCCTTCCCCCCTCGCTTCCCCCACTCATGCTCGCATTTGTGCATGCACACACTCTCAAAATAAGTAAATAAACTTAAAAAAAAATTATTATAGGGGTGCCTGGCTGACTTAGTAGAGTGTGTGACTCGATCTCAAGGTTGTAGGTTTGAGCCCCACGTTTGGTGTAGAGATTATTTAACAATAAAATCTTTAAAAAAATTATTATGGAACGTTTCAAACATGCAGTCATAGGGAGAAAGTGTAATGAATTATAATTACCTATGGACTCCTCATTCATTCTCAGTAAGTAATAGTTCTTGCTAATTCAGTATTTTATTTTAAACTGTCTTATACTGAGAAAATTTTTTTGTGTCATTGAGAAGTAACTTGATTGCTTCTCCTAGAGCCATGCAATGTCATTCCAAGAGCACTACTTTTTATTTTTATTTATTCCCCCAACCTTTTTTAAATTTCAATTTTAGTTAGTTAACATGCAGTGCAATATTGCTTTTAGGAGTAGAATTCAGTGACTCATCACTTACATAGAACACCCTGTGCTCATCATAAGTGCCCTCCTTAGTGTCCATCGCCCAATTAGCCCAACCCTTACCTACTTCCGTGCAGCAATCCTCAGTTGGTTCTCTGTATTTAAGAGTCTCTTGTGGTTTGTCTCCCTCTCTTCTCTCCTTGCCCTTGCCATATGTTCATCTGTTTTGTTTCTTGAATTCCACTATGAGTGAAATCATATGGTATTTGTCTTTCTCTGACTGACTTATTTCACTTAGCATAATACAGTCTCCCTCTCTCTCTCCGTATATATGTATATGTGTATGTGTGTGTATATATATATATACACACGCACATACCACATCTTCTTTATCCATTTATCAGTCAGTGGACATTTGGGCTCTCTCCATAATTTGTCTATTGCTGATAGTGCTCCTATAAACATCGGGGTGCATGTATCCCTTTGAAGGAGCATTTTTGTATCCTTTGGGTAAATACCTAATAAGAGCACTCCTTTTTAAAAATGATTTTTTAAAAGTAATCTGTATGCCTAGCTTGGGGATTGAACTCATGACCCCGAGGTCAAGAGTTGCACGCTTCACTGACTGAGCCAGCGAGGTGCCCTAAAAGTGATTTTTGATTATTCCTTAAGTTCTGAAATGTATTTACGAATTTGTTGTATTTAACAACAATGGTAGAAATAAAGTTGCCCAAATTGTCACCCCACCACCAGATGATTGGCCGGTGTCAGCACAAATTGTCACCTTTTAAATTTCCCATAGGTCCTTTCAGCCTGGCATTTGTAAGGTTTATATACCTTCAACTTAAAATATAAATAAACATTTTATTCTGCCTCACATTTGGCAGTTCAGGTGTTTTCAAATTGTTGCCTTGTGTTTATAGCTACTGTCTTTAAAATCTACATCTAGTTCATTAACTCTTCCTGTGTTGGACACTGGGATTCTTTCTGTTTTTTCTTTTTTCCCCCCATTTTATAGTTAATGTAAATCATACAATTCATAATTCTTGAAAACAACATAATACTTTTATTTAGAAACATTTTTTTTTTTCATTAAGGATAAATTCCCAGGAATGGCAGTACTGAGTCAAAGGCTTTGAACACTCATTTGGTATTTGAAATGCACTGTTAATCTGGAAAGGCAAAATGACAAACTTATTTTTCTTTTGCCTTCAATGTTTTCCCCATTTTTGTGCCAGTGTTTAAACACTGTATTTTCAGAAAGATCTCCCGGCTGCCTGTGCTGCTGCTTGGACCAATAAAACTGTGAGGGCCACACGTTCATTCCTTCCCTTTTCTGCCAAGGATGAGGGTGTTGAAGCACATGGGGCTGGAGGAGAAGGGCACCCTGGAGAGGGAGCTGCCCCAGGATAATTGGGCCCTGTGGGCTTCGTTTGTTTTTGCAGGCAACGTGGTGAACATTCAGACGGGCCACTGGGTCGGAAAGCAGAGCGGCTTGGGTGCTGGACTGGACTCCTTCTATGAATACCTCTTGAAGTCTTACATTCTCTTTGGAGAAAAAGAAGACCTAGAAATGTTTAATGCTGCATATCGGAGTATTCAGAACTACTTAAGAAGAGGGTGTGTGTCCCTGACATCTGTTCTCTTGCTCTGTGAAACAAATAGAATGCATTCAGAAACTCCCCTACTTTTCTCAGCATGAATTTACGGGGTCTTTTGGTCTCTGCCTCAGTCGTGCACTTCCTGGCTGTTGGTCAGACATTCGAGGGCGAAGACCTGTGTTGGCTTTCTACTGTGCCATAATAATTACCCCGGAACTTAGTGGCTTAGAACAATAAACATTAGCCCACACAGTTTCTGAGGGTCTGGGAGCCAAGAGTCACGGGGTGGATCTGGGGTCTCACAAGATTGTCATCTGGCTATTGGCAGGGACTGTAGCCGTGTCAAGGCTCGGTCGGGGCTGGAGGACCCACTTCTGGGCTCACTCTGGTGGTTGGCAGGCTTCCATTCCTCACTGGCTGTTGGCTCACAGCTCCTTGCCACATGGACCTCTTTGTAGACAGGTCTATGGCAGCTGGCTTCCCCCAGAGTGAGTGGTCTGAGAGAGAAAGACCTAAAGTGTGCTTTCATGACCTAATTTTGGAATGACAAACCAACACTTCCATCCAGCTCTGTAGGTCCTACAGACCAACTCTCATACAGTGTGGGAGGGAACCTTTGTGACTGCCAGGGGTTGGGGATCTTTGGGGCCATCGTGGAAACTGGCTGCCACAGGGAGTGACATTATGCCTGTGTTTCACTGTGGCTCTAATTGCAGATAGAGCTGTAATACAGGACAATTACTGAGTTATTTTGGTTCTTTTACTTTCCAAAGAATTGTTAGGATTGGTCTTTATCCCTAACGAGAGAAAGGACAATTATGAACCCCCCTTCCCCCACCCCTGTTTGTTTCAAACACCATTATTTGCTACTATCCAGTTGTACAATCAGGAGGGCGGAAGAGAAGTGCTGTTTGAAGCTTCTACCCCGGGCTTCTACCCCGATGTCACCTCACTCCCTTAGGTCTTTCTTTGTATGCTTTTGTATATTAAGTGTCCAGTGCAAGTGATAGCTACTTGGTTTGTGCATGCTAGGATTTTCTTAGATCCATAAGAAAGCTGTTGTAGGAATGCATAAGCTGTTGTAGGAATGCATTACGTGAGTGCTGTGTTTTAGTAAGAGGCCACTTTGCCAGGGTTCAGTCCTTTTTGCTTTTTGAAGTCCCAAAGTAAATTGAGAAATAATCCGTGAGTATCTTGCTCTGATGTGATCTTCCAGGCCGCTGGTGTAGGACCTCATTAGAGAAGAGACTGTGTGTGTGTGTAGAAGTAACTAGGCCTCCCCACTCAGGTCAAATCCAACAAAGACCCATGCCGTATGCCACATTACGTGGTGGTATTCTTAAGCCTGAATATCAAGTGCTTTCTGCAATATAGAGTGAAATCCCCAGTAAGTTACACTGGCTGACTTTGGAACTTCTTTCCTATGGCACCTGTTACTTTCTGCTAGATCCTGGTATGGACAGGTAGAGGCAGTTGATTCCCAAAGGTTTAAAGAATGAGGTAGGGGAACATGTTAACGTTGATTCCATTTGAGGTAAAGGCTGCTGGAGTAGGGCTGGAGCTCTGTCAGCAATCTCTCTTTTCACCTTTGACCGCTCTGCTTGGGTCACCAGTCGGGAAGCCTGTAACGAAGGAGAAGGAGACCCCCCGCTCTACGTCAATGTGAACATGTTCAGTGGGCAGCTGATGAACACTTGGATCGACTCGCTACAGGCTTTCTTCCCCGGCTTGCAGGTGTGTTGCGAGGAAAAAGCAATCATTTTTTCTTTCTTTCTTTTATTCTTTTCTTTTTATTCTGTTCTATTTATGATACCAGAGCATTCTCTGGCTCCTCCGGATTTGGGAGCTTATTAGCACAATATGTCTTGATTATTCTGTTTGTGAGATTAGTCCCCAGAATGTTGAACAGAGCCACAGGAAGCAAGCACAAACCATGGTAAAAAAGTAACCGTATGTGATTTTTGGATCATCTGTCTCTTAATTGTTTATTCTTTGTTCATTGGTACAGTTAACCTGCTGTCCTGTGCAGTTCACATCAGTTTGGTGTTGATGGTCACATAGGGAGGGCATCCTTTTCTCTGGGCTGCTACTTTCGGGTTGGTTTAGTCTCCACCTGTGTTTGTAGGACAGATGAGAACTGGTGGGCAGAGGGAGAGCCCAGGGCCTCTGTGTTCTGCCTTGCCACGCTGAGAAAAGTGTCTTAGCCTAGTGACCTGTGTCTGCTCCTCAGGTTCTGATAGGAGATGTGGAAGATGCCATCTGCCTCCATGCCTTTTACTACGCCATATGGAAACGCTACGGGGCCCTCCCTGAGAGGTATAACTGGCAGCTACAGGCCCCTGACGTGCTCTTCTACCCGCTGAGACCGGAGTTAGTGGAATCTACATATCTACTGTACCAGGTACTAGGCTTTGTTGACCAGTAGTTTGTGTTTAAATGCTAGCAGGACTCGTAGCAGTTGGGTTTTAGCACACATTTACTTATTGGTGGAGAATTGTGCTCTTCATAGTGACTCTGATACAGCTACTGCCTGACCGTGGGCTTGTCAGTGTTCCACGTGGTCATGGTCCCACAGGACAAGAAGGCATCTGCGGCCACACGCGTCGTTGAGTCTAACCTTCTGCAAAGCTGAGCATGCCCGTACCATAGGACTTTTCTCTCACGCCCTCAAACATTAGAGAGGATTTAGTACTTGGTGTTTACCGGATCTGTTTGGCCAGATAACTCTTTTTTGGGCTACAGTTCTGTACTCATGCACGGTGGAACCCTGGTCTGTGTAATAATTATTCAGACAAAAGGAATTCTTATTCTTGGTAAAGGGAATCCTCTGGGATTCATCTGAATGCCTATTTTTGTTTAACGCTTAAAAAAAAGTATAGCATTCATTTTTCCATGCAATTCAGTGCCAGAGGGAATGTCACTTTAACTGTGAGGTCTGCCCTGCAGGCTGAGGCAGGTATTTGTCTGTCTGTGCACACGGAGCATCTGCACGTGTTCACAGGTCCTGCAGCTTTCTACAGAGATGGCCTTCAGTGCACTTCAGTAGACCTGTAATAGACGCCCACGGTGGGCAAGCCCTCACAAGAAGATACTTAGTTTCATGACTTCTGAGAGTAGGATTAAGACTTTGGTTTAGATTTATTAAAATAATAATAATAATAATAATAACGCTAAAGCCTTGCCCTTTGCTTCTAGATGAAAAAAGGGAGAAATGCTATGAACCTGGTCATAGTCCTTGAGTGTAAAGAGAGCCCTCGTGAGTTTTAGATGACCTCTCAGACAAGGAAGAGATAGCCTCTGAGCTGGCTTCTCTGAGCTGGGTGGGCGGTCAGGCTGCACGTGCTGTGAAGAAGTCATGCCTCGAACCGCTCGAGTCCTCCTCCTAAGCTGCCTGAGTCCTCCCCCTAAGCTTAGGTCTGTTGCCTCTGGGTTTACACCTCTTGATTTCTGTCCTTGCGTCTTTCCTGTTTTCAGCTTCTTCCTCGCATTGCCTGTTCTATCAGAATCCACAGAAATGTCTGGCTTCGTGTCCCTGCCTTCTGAGCCATCTCCCTGTCCTCCCCTTACGCGCAGCCTGCTACCTTCCTAGCGGTTTGCATTTGCTGCTGCAGGTTGGCACTGGGCACGACTTAAAGGTGATCCCTAACTTTTAAACCGTCTGTGGGGTACAGGTCTCATCTTCTCAGAGAATTGTTTTCCTAAAGAAACCATTTGCAAGCATGTGACAGCAGAGTAAGGAGCCCCAGGGACTAGGTTCTCAGGGCAGCTGGAGAGCAAAGTGTGGGGGCCTCCTGTGTGAAAGCCTTCTTGTTCCTGTTAGCTTTTCCCGGGAAGGCCCTAAGTGGATTGGGGGCAAGATCCTGCTTCCCTGGGCCTGCATCTTAAGTTGCTAGAGAGTTCCGAGGCAAGATAGAATTAGATTGGTTCTCCCAAGTGGTACTGTCCGTGAGGCATTATTTCTGATCACGGCAGGGATCAGGGGCGCCCAAGCAGGGTATTGGTCTGCCCTCAGACAGATTGTCTTAGCCCTGGTTAAGGTGAAACACATTGTAGATGCACTTTGACGTGAGCAATGGAACACCTTAGTCCTGTTACATTTGCGACCCTTCCAGATAAAGTGAGCTGGGCGCTGCACCTGCTTTCGGCCAGTGACTCACCTGCTCGGGAGATTCCTGCAGTCGCTGTGATGTTTGTTGATAGCATGTTTTCCAGGCCCTTGCTGGATCACATTCTCTCGTGTTCTCTCTAGGCAACCAAGAATCCCTTCTACCTCCATGTAGGAATGGATATCCTGCAGAGTCTGGAAAAGTACACAAAAGTCAAGTTAGTTTTCTAAGTTCCTTCCTTTTTTCTGGCCCTTTTGATTTATTTTCAGTCGTTTTGGGGAAATATTTCACGTTGCACTTTAATTTATAAAACAGGTCAGTACTGTTCTGTAGGGAAATTGCCTATTGTTTGTGTGGCAGGACTGGTCCATTATAATGGGAATTACTTTTTATTACCTTTTTTTTCCCCCGTAAGGTTCCAGCAGACTATGTATGTTCTTTTTAGTAATTTATTTTCCCTAGTTATACAAATACATGTGCTAAAAAGTTTAGGGAGTACAGAAAACATGGAGGTAGAATATTATCACTGTATTCTCCACGTGCAGATAACCACAGTCCACATTTAAGTGTATATACTTTTTTATATATTTATATGCATAATGTGTTTATGTGTGTGTATATAAAAAATCTCTATATTTCAAATGTTTTGTGACCTGCCTTTTCACCTAGCAGTATAAGTATTTTCTTACAAAATAGTATTTTAGACTGTCCAATGATAAGTCAGTTCTACAGGTACTGGGACAAAAAAAATTTCATTCAGTCCTAAATTTGCTGCCTGTCATTTTCTTGGTGTCACATTAAGCACTTGGCATGTCCGATCCACCACCCCCACTCTCTCTTCCCCCTACACTTAACCTGATGATTTAGCAGCCAAGCCACATTTTAATGAATTTGCAAATAATTTCTGGGCTAAAAAAAGGATACCTCTTCAACCTAACCTAATTTGCTTTTCGTATGGCATTTGATAATTTGGTTGATTACTCCAAATTACTATTTTTGCTTTTCAAATCAATAAGCAAGTAGGAAGGAGCAGAGGCAGGACTAACTGGAAAATTGTTTTGTAGGTGTGGGTATGCTACATTGCATCACGTCATAGATAAATCCAAAGAGGACCGGATGGAGAGCTTCTTTCTCAGCGAGACCTGTAAATACTTGTACTTGGTATGTGTGTTACAGGGTTATAACCAAGAAATGTTTTTTTTTTTTTTTTTAATGTTTATTTATTTATTTTGAAAGAGAGAGAGAGCAGGGGAGGGGCAGAGAGAGCAGGAGAGAGAGAATCCCAAACAAGCCCCGTGCTGCCAGTGCAGAGCCCGAAATCAAGAGTCTGGGGCTTAACCCCAGGTGCCCCAAGCCAGGAAATGTCGATCACTGCTTGGAGCAAGCATTCATTCAGAGTTCTCTCCAAGCACATACTCCCTGGGCACTGCTCCGGGCTGCACATGTGCTGGCCTGGGGACACAGTACTGTGCACACAAGAGCATATTGCCATCCTCCACCCTGGTTTCCAATGCTGTGGTGCTTGGGACAGGTTCCCACGAGGACGAGAGCAGTGTCTGTAGCTCTTACGTCTCTCGATGTGTGTGAGTTTGGCTGAGACCCCCAGCCCGGCTGGCTCTCTGTCCACACACACATACTCTCGTGTGTGCGGAGAGCGACAGAATCACGGGCCCTGGAAGAAACCTTGAAGGGGTCATCTTGTCAGCGTTCATTCTTCCCCTCACGGGAGCTGCTGTCTTTGTGGAGAGGCAGGTGTGACTTGCCTGGATTTTCAGGGTGACTGCATGGCGGAGCAGAGGCTTCAGGCCCGGTCCTGACTCCTTCTTCAGTGCTCTTCCCCCTTCCCTGCTCTCCTCCTGCTCACACGCATGGTGGTGGTGTGTGTGGGTACCTACCTACTGTCCTGCCTTGCCTGCCACTCTACTCACTGTGGCTGCATACCAAAGGCTGCTTCCTCAGGGCACAGAGTGTCAGGGTCCCCGGTGGGGAAACAGTGAGGGGGCCGACATTCAAAGGTAATCGAGCAGTGGTGATAGGCTGTGTTATTGAGGCCGCTGGTTCCCAGGCCCCGGGGCCAGCTGGATCAGAATCACCCTGGGGCCCTTGTTAAAATTACAGCCCTGTTGAATCAGAATCTTTACATTTTGGATTCAGAAGTGGGCTCAAGAATCTGTAATTTTGACAAGTGGCTTGTGATTCTGCACAAAGCCAGGGTTTGGACCTTCCAGTCTAATCCTGTGTGACTTCACAGAAGACTGCAGAGGGGGCGTGTCCACTAGCAGGCCACATGGCCCGTGGCATGATGGCTGTCCTGCTGTCAGACCCCCGTGGGGGCCTAGGTCTCCCTGTCAGAGCACGCCTTGGACTTGGAGCCAGGCCAGCCGCTGCAGGCTGATGGGAGCCCTGCACGCATCCCTGTCCAGCAGGCATTGGTGCGTGGGGTGTGCACTAGAGTGAGTGAGGGAGATCCCCTAGGCCATTCTAGAGGAAAGAGCTCAGGGTCTGGGGCCAGAAAACCTAGGCCTACCACACTCTTCCTTAGCTGTGGAAACAGACCAGCCATGCTGAGTCTTTCCTTATCTGTAGAATACTTCAGGTGACTGTAAGGTTTCTTACATCACAGAGATTCCTGTTCTGAGAGTTGGCTCATTTAGCATTTAGTGGACACCTGCCTTCTCCACCCACCGACCTGTCCCCTCTTCGGTTAGGTGTTCTTTCTGGACACTCCTGCTGCACGCCTCCTGTTGAAGGAGGGCACTGCCCTGTGTGCCTCTGTCCTCAGGGTCTGGCCCGTGCCAGACGCAATGGGATGGTGGTACAGGGTCAGGCTCTGTGCCACACCCTGGGATAGGGTGAAGGCGTGTGCGTCCTTCCTTCCAGCATTTTCCGGTTAGGGCCTAGGTGTGTGTGAGGTGGGTGGTGGTTCTAGAATTCCAGTGTCAGAACTCTCAGGGGAGCCTTGGTGGGGAGATCATCCTGAGAGCTTTTACAGACTATTCAAGTTTGGGTCTCATCCCTCAGATTTCTCAGTCTTTAGGTCTGAGCACGGTGGGATGGGATGGGAGACATTCAGGCATTTGGGTTTAAACAAAACTGGTGATTCTGTTTGCAGCCAGAATTGGGAACCACCTTTTCACCCATTTGTTGCTGAAAAGCCTGAGGACCCAGCAAATTCTGCTCCCTGAGTAGTCTGGGACACTGTCTCTGGAGTTAGTTCCCAAAGTGCTACAGTTAACATTTCTTTTCTTTTCTTTTCTTTTCTTTTTTTCCTTTCCCACCAGCTATTTGATGAGGAGAATCCAGTCCACAAATCTGGAACCAAATACATGTTTACAACTGAGGGACACATTGTATCTGTGGACAAACATCTTCGGGAATCACCCTGGAAGGAATTCTTTTCTGAAGACGGAGGGCAGAACCAAGAGGGAAAGTCTGTGCACAGGCCTAAATCTCCTGAGTTAAAAGTCATCAATTCCAGCTCCAATGTAAGTGGCTTTCTCCAGTGGTGGTTTCTGTACGGAAGAGGAGAAAATAATACAAATTGGTCATTTAGAGTCCCTGACAGAAGATTGGTGGCACACTGAGACTGGGTCATCTGAGAAGAGTTTCACGAAAGACCCTTAAGGTAGATAGTGTAGATAGCATCAGGGCGCAGGGGACCATGGGAGCAGTGCCTCATTGTCCTAGCTGCAGGGGCTCGTGGCTCCAGGAACCGGGGTGGTGAGAGGCGTGCTGGAGGGGGCAGTCTCCTGGCAGAAGCCATATTCCGAGCTGGCCTCAGTGACCTTACAGGAAGGGAGCCAGCGGAGTAAACAGTGACCATTGTGCTTCCTTCTAATCTGCTGGAGCCCTTCCTTGGCTGTGCGCACCAGAAGGCAGAGGCCACTGCGACCTTTCGACCTCTGGGTATAATCTGCCAGCTTGGCCTCTGGCACCAGAGCAGGATGGGGAAGGAGAGTGATTTGGAAGGACAAAAGGAAGAGATCCAGCCAAATCACTGAGCAGCAGGGGAGGGAAAAAACGCAGTCATAAGTCATCCTGATTTTTAATGAAATGCTCTTTGAGGTGCAGAAGAACCCAGTTTCGTTTAAAGCAGGGTTTCACTAAGCATACCTCCCTCCATCATCCTGGTAAGTACTGGGAAAGATTTGGAAACGAGTCCTGGAGTTTCTGGTAGGAGTCCTAGGTTAGTTGTGTTGGTTTGAAGCATATAGGATGGTTTGTAAGCGAGGATGCGGAAAGAGGCATCAGTCGAAATACCAAACCACGTTACCCCACGGTGCAGTGGATGCCACGTGTCTTCCCAGAAAAAGCCTCTATTGTCAAGATTCCTACCACCCAGCCCCACACTGCTTTGGTGAGGGACACCCCTTCATCCCAGGCTCCTTAATGGTCCTGCTGAAGGTCTTTACCATCAGTCTGTGAACTGTGTGGACAGCCCAGCACAGAAGTGAGTCCCCCAAATCTCTGTAAGGCCGTGGAGTGTAGATTAGGTGAATACGGGCCTAATTGAGAAGGAAAGGGGAGCAGGAGAGTTAGGAGGACAGAGATATTAATAAGTCACCTTTTGCATGTAATGCTTACCGTTGCCCAGGCCCCTTTGCCAGGTGGTCGTGTGGGTGAATTTCTCACAGCAGCCTTGTGAGGTTAGGTGCTTGGTATCCCCACTCGACAAGTGGAGAAAGGGAGGCACAGAGAGATTCAGGTTGCGAGGTGGAGGCAGGAGATGGACTGGAAGGAGACTCATCTGTTGGCGCATCCCAGGGGCCCTAGTGGGCTCCCCGCCCCGGGTGTTTGTCACTAAGGCACCGCGTGCATGAAGTGCTGGTGGAACAGAGAGGAGCTAATCTCCCAGGGAAGATAAAAATAGGCTTCATCATGGAGGCTGCTTTTCAGAAGTTCCTAGAAGGGTGAGGAGAAGCTTCCCAGGAAGGGGTGTTCAGGCAGCAGGAATAGCACCTACAGATGCCTGGCTGGGGAGCTTTGGGACCCACTGAAGGGCCTGCTGGCCTTGATCTCACGAGGATGGGGAGTAGGGCATGGGGGAGTCAAGTTCAGAGCAGTGAGTGGGAGTGTGTGTCTTTGGGGACAAGTGTGTAATGAACGGATGTTTGCAGACAAATGTGTTTGGTTTACAGACTCGCACCTCATTTGAGGGGGTAAAAAGCTCTCTCAAGCATTTAGGTTTTAGCTGTGGATCCAAGAACCATAAACTCAGAAAAACCACCCACAGCTGACTTGAACAACGCAGGTCTGAACTGCATGCGGGTGTTTTTTGATAAATACGGTGCAGTCCTGCAAGTGTATTTTCTCTTCCTTATGGTTTTCCTAGTAACATTTTCTATCCTGTAGCTTATTTTAATGTAAGAATGGAGTATGTAATACACACACCATACAAAATTCGTGTTCATTGACTGTTGTTACCAGTAAGGCTTCCAGTCAACCGTGGGCTGTTGGTTGGTAGGGAAGCAGAAGTTACACGTGGGTTTTTGACCGCTCTGGGGGGCCGTGCCCCAAGCCCTGCAATGTTCAAGGGCCAGTTGTGTTTTCAAATAGCTGAGGTGTTTTCTGAAATTCTGGGTGGATTAAATGAAGGCCCCAAGGGGATGAACTTTTCGTCCCGGTCACTCTGCCCTTGGGCACATGTCCTTTAGCTGCCCTGAGTCTCCATTTCTTCACTTGGGAAGACATTAAATTATATCAGTGGTCCTCACCTGGTGTGGTTTTCTCCTCACAGAGGAGGTTTTCTCCTCTGTTCAATGGAACATAGTCTGGAGACAATCTTGGTTGTCACACTAGGGGAGCAGGGGCTTGGGGGCGTCTAGTGGGAGACAGCAGGGACGCTGCTAACCATCCCGCGGCGCACAAGATGGCCCCCATGACAACGGTGTGCAGATTGACAAACCCTGGTTTAGGTCATCCACCTGCGTTTCCTGGGCAATTAATACCTGGATTTTTAATTCCAAGTTGACAGTTTTCCTCTTCGGTTTTCTTCCTAGTGCAATCGTGTTCCTGACGAGAGGAGATACTCCCTGCCCTTAAAGAGCATCTACATGAGACAGATTGACCAGATGGTTGGCCTGATTTGAGGTGCTCTTCTCCGTGTGGCCGCATCGGAAACTGGACGTAAACAGCTGAACCCAGGCCATGCCGAGATACGTTCTGAAGTGGAAGTGGGTGGCAGTCTGGCCGTCCACGACGGTGTTGGCATTTCCGGCTGGCTCCGCACACACGTCTAGCAGAATCGTGCATACGCTATGTTTCTCTTCTGTTCAATAAAACGCCCTGTTTTTCTTAAGGATATAATTGGAAGTAAGAAGGTACACAGAAGTTGGCTTCCTATGACATGCTGATTTCCTAAGCACAGTGTGGATGGGGCATCTTTGGATGGATCTTCCTAGCCTCACCCTTTGGAATCCAACGAGTGTGTTCCCGTCTCCGGCACTTGTGACTGCAGTATTGCTACCTCTCTGTTAGAGGACTGTGAACGAAATTTCCGTGCAAAGGGCCTGAGGTTCATCCCTATTTATTGCATTTTGTTATCCTTTCTCTCTCTCACTAGATAATTGGGCTCTCCCTACACCTATGATTTGGGATCACATGGGGGAAAACCCCCGAGTTATTCATTTGCATCCCCAGTAATCTTCACAGTGTTACGAGTTAATTGCTTATGAATAACTTTGACCTGAATTTCAAAAGGCAGTCTCTTAAGTTGTCACAAGGCTAGATCTTTTGGACGGTATATTACATTTATTTTGAACTTACCTGAGGAGCTCCTGTAGTTCCGTAACCAGGTGCCTTTTAGGGGGAGAGAAATACCTAAGAATGTCTGAGCTTCCCTCTGTGTTGTATATACTAACCAAGGATTCTCAGTTCTGACCGTGTTTGGGTTAGAATTGTGTTTTGTTTTTGTTTTCTGTGTCTAGTGCCAATTAGCTAAGTCAGGGAGGAAGAAATGATCAGATGACTCTCTGGTCCCCTTGAGCCGTTTCTCTGTGTAACACAGGCGTTAGATTAGTGCCTTATTCGATTTTGGTGGGGGCTGCTGGTCGTCACAGCTGCTGGCACGCTTGTAACAGGCTTATTTTGTATTGCCACATGGTGGGACCACAGTGAAAGGGGGATGGGATGAGTATTACGAAGACTGGAAAATTCTTGGCCGGTCCTTGACTTTCAGCCTGATATTTTTAAGCAAACCTACATTAGGAGGAAGTTGTGCTCAAACGCCTTCTTTGTTGTTGTTTTCTTAGCCAGAACAGAAGTATCTGTCTTTGAACTTACACTGAATACTCATACGAAGCAGAGGTGGATTTGAGCCCTCAGCCTGGCTTCGTGTAACATCTGAGATTGAAATGAACCCCAGTAGAAAGGCTGGGAAGTCTCTTGAACACCTCCACCCTCACCTGTCATGTTGTGCACCTGTCCCTGCTTGCACACTTCCAACGATTTCCCGTTCATCTTTTTAAAACTAGAAGTGTGGTCTAAGCCATTGCATATCAATCAAAGGGAAAGATTTTATTCCTTCTTGAAAATTTAAGTGTTACTGTTTTGTTTTGTTTTTTTTTTAAGACAGAATTCAGTTCTTGGAGATTTTTAAAAAAAGGATTTTCAGTAATAAATGTGTCACCTCTACCTTTTAAATATTTACTATGCAAATTGTTTTAAAGTAAACACAATCAAATGCTTCTGTCTTAACTTTTTTCTTCTTTTCAGAGGCATTCTCTTTATCGACCTTGTCTTATCTACTGAATAGAAAATTTTCTTTGAGAATATATTTTAATTGTTTTCTTTGACTCAGTCAAATCAAAATGCCGCATTTACAGACACATGTGCACACAGGCCCGAGCGTCCCTGTAGCTCTTCTCCGGGCACATTGACATGGGACTATAAATGGCCCATTTGGGAGGATGGGGCACATCAGGGAGGAAAGTGGGTCCTCCATGCATCTGCCCTCTCTCGTGGCCTTGCTGGGTTCCCTCTCCAGCTTCTGTGACAACATTGATGTGTGGCATTCTGACATCACCCTCTCCTCCAGGCCCTTAACCTGTCACCTGCTCTGGTGTTGCAGCCCCCTCGTGCTCAGGAGTGGGGATGTGTGCCTGAGTGCTGCTGATGTACCCCAGGGGCTGGAGGCGGCCCGGGAGGTGTCTTGCACAGAGTCAAGACCCTCTTGCCTTTTGGGCACTGCCTTGTACCAGTTGGCGAGCCTGAGGGTGAGCGACATACTGTGTGGACTCATCCTGGTGGTTGAGCTCGCAGACTGCCCGGTCCAGAGTGATGCTGCCTAGTCCGTGCTCTGTGGGGCTACATGCAGATGAGCGCCTAGTGCCAGCCACGAAACGAAGGTTCTTTGAGCCAACTTCAAAACTTGCTCGTGTTCTGGTTGGAGATCAGAATGTCCATAGCTGTGTTACATCTTGCAGGGCTTTTGCTGTGTCTTTTATTCTGTGTCGCAGGATATGGCGTAGAGAAAGGCGGAGGGGGGAGTGCTTTGCCCCAGGACTGCCCTGATTCTGAATGGATGCCATCCTTTGGAACAGCTGTGGGCCTGCATCAACCTCAAGTTCCCCTGTGTAGCCAGGGTCTAGAGTCTGCTCTGGTCGACGTGAGGAAGATGGTCTTAACAGAACTGCTGTAGAAAGCTGCCTGGTAGTTAGGCTGGGTGGAGTCTGAATCGCCTCCCACAAAGTTCTAAATCGGTACAGGGCAGGCTCAGTGTGACAGGGAACTCTCATTTCCTGAGGAGTAGGTGACGAAGGAAGTCTGGCTTACAGTTGTGCTGGCTTTTGTGAAGAACCAGCTTCCCTTTGCACATCCGTCCTGCCGTTAGTTCCACCGGAACTTGGTCTGTGCGATTGAATCCCAGGTTCTCAGGCCGTCCCCGTTCGGGGCGGGGGCACACACACGTCACTGAAGTCGTTGTTGTTCATGCACGAAGTGGTGTCTGTGCAGGTGAATTTTAGAGGAGGGTCTGTATACAATCTGAGGGCCTGAACCTGTTTCCCTCACCTTCTGTCCCCTCCCCGACCAAAGAAAGCCTCTTAGCTATTTTCTTAGCTCAGTTTACTGAATGATTGCAGACAGTCATCCTTTGCTTTGGATCTTGTGGAATTAGCATCAGACATCCTTTTCTTCTTTCTGGAGGGCTCCGGGGGTCTTTCTCTTTTGGCACTTTCAAACTGAATGGTGAAAAGGTAGGGTGCATGATTGCTCTAACCAGAGTGCCTGAGCAGGGACTTCTGAAGAAAATCTTGGTCTTTCCTTTTCCGTTCCCAGACATCCAGCTCCTTCTCTAGTGCCTGTTCCCTGCAGGGCAGGGACCCTTGTGAAAGAGAGAGGGTGGGCTGGCTGGGTTGTGTGTCCCCAGGCTTTGCAGGGCTCAGGGTTCTGTTCCTGCTTGAGTTTGGACGTGACTCCGGGAAAATGTACCTGTGGAGCTTCCTGATTCCTCCCCCCCTTTCCTTCTTTCTGAGAGGCAGAGAAATACTATTTTTTAAAAGGTATTTTGTTTTAGTTTTAAATAGCAAAACACAAGCTGCATTTTTATTTATTATGCACAAGAAAGGTAAATCTGTTTTTACAAAAAAATCTGGAGTTGGAAACTCTGGGAAAACCAATTAAAACATACACATGCTTCTCTCTCTGTAATGTGCAATATGCTTTGCAACTATAGATGATATTTTATGTTTAATCTGTAAATAAGAAATGTATTTAAATTAAGAGGGAGCTTTTTGTAAAAGGACCAAATGTTCTTTTATAAATGTACTAAGAAATATCTTGTTCTTAGAAATTTATTAGGATTTTTATGAATAATTTTTATTAAAAGATTCTTTTTTTTTTTTTGAATTGTCTTTTTGTTTCTCCTTTATAAACTCACACATATACATTACATGCAGGACAAACCAGGGGGGACACCCTTTAAAAGGAAACCATAAAGCCAGATGATAACTTTAGTTTGCGTGTTTTTTGTTTCTCACAGCTGAGCCCTGACTAATACCACTCTGTTTTTGTCTGTCACACGTTCCATTTACCTGTCCTTCCCATGTGAGCGAGAGCCACACGTAATGATTTTTGTCCTGTCTCTGCCCTCCTCCCTGCATTAGCCTCCTTTGTCCCAGCCACTGACCTGTTCTCAGTTCTCATTGCCATGTATCTGAGTCTTTCTACGTTCTGGATCCAAGTCTCTGTTATCTTAAGGCAATTCATTCCTGCTGGCCTCCTACAGGTTGAGGTGGGGTAATGGCACATGCGGTCAATGTGGGGGCAGCGGTCTGCGGGAGGCATGAGCCAGGAGGGTTTCAGCAGGACGGCCCCCATCCCTGCAGCTACCTGAGTCGCGATGGGGTCTGGAAGGAGATCGCTGGTTCTGCCCTGTGCTACCTTGGTGTCCCGCCTTTGTGGCTGGGCAATTCTGACGGTGCTTTTAAAAACCTCTGCGTTGTAACAAGGAGAGGAAGCACCTTGCTGATATTAAAGCACACCGCCTTCGTACGCGTTGGTGGTGGTTGTGTCTTTGAAGTCTCTTGGGTTTGTCACCCTCTTGACAAGGCCAGGTGGGGCCCCTATGCCAAAGGTGCAGCTGAATGGCCTTGATGGTGGAAGCACCCGTGTCCTTGGTCAGCGGTGGCACGTGGGAGCATCCTGTCTAGACACTGCCGGGGAGCATCAGGGCCGAGAGTGGACTCTGGACCCACGCTGCGGGAGGTGTGGACCTGACTCCGCCGATGAGCCTTGTGCCCGGTTGTACAAGGTCCACAATCTTGCTGGGCCTCAGTGTGCCCATCCGTTATATGGAATGACAACAACAGTCCATATGTACAGGGTGGATTGAGTGGATTCATATGTGTAGCATGCTTAAGATGGCACCTGGCACCCAGGACGCCCTCCCTGTGCACTTCCTAAGGTTACGGTCGGGTTGGATTTGATACCCAGGAGAAGTTGTAGGATTTTTACCCCAACCCTAAGGAGGGATAAGGACTTGGACTGGCATGAAGAGGCCTGGGCCGGAGCCTTGGCCTGTCCTTCTGGATTAGCAGCTTGAGTCAGGGTCTCACACTGTTTACTCGTTTGTAAAACCAGGGGCGCCTGGGTGGCTCAGTCGGTTGAGTGTCCAACTTCGGCTCAGGTCGTGATCTCAAGGTTCATGAGTTGGAGTCCTGCGTGGGGCTCTGTGCTCACAGCTTGAAGCCTGGAGCCTGCTTTGGATTCTGTCGCTCTCTGCCCCTCCCCCACTCATGCTCTGTCACTCTCTGTCTCTCCCTCTCTCTGTCTCTCTCTCAAATACAAATAAACATTTTTAAAAAAACAACAAAAAAACCCCCAGATTCTAGCACCTTAACTCCTGGTGTTCTTGTGAGAGCAGAATGAGCTACGTTTTAGCAAAGCCTGTTAGGTGCCAGCTGCTAACATACTTATTATATATGTGACTTCTCTCCAAGTTAAAATTTTTTTTTTTTAATTTCATTTTAGAGAGTGTGAGCAGGAGAGAGAGACAGAGGGAGAGAGAGAATCTTAAGCAGATTCCACACTCAGCGCAGAGGCCGATGTGGGGCTGGATCCCACGACCCTGGGATAGTGACCTGAGCCAAAATCAACAATCAGATGCTCAACCAACTGAGCCACCCAGGGACCCCAACTTCTCTCAAAGTGTAATCAGGGAAATGTGCTGCTGTTCTGTCCATCGTAGGACCCCAGAATGCGAGGTGCAGGGTGGTTAAGAGAGATGCCTGTGCCCCACACTCCTTGGGGCATTGTGGGCAAGTACCTGGCACATTCTGGCACATCATATAGTCCTTCACGTGTGTGTTTGTGCATGTGTGTCTGTGCACATGAGGCTTAAAACCTACCATATTCAAGCATCACCCGAATCCTGGGAGAGAAGTTCTATTATTCTATTTCTACAGTTGAGGACACTAGGCGGTAAGAACCCTACCCTAGGTCACAGTTGAAACACTCTGAACCCGTGACTTCAAGCTCTCTTAAGTAGCAGAATGAATAGCTTGGCTGTAGCCCAGGATGGAGAGAGGGGGGTCTTTGCTGCAGGGAATAGCCTGGGCCATTTCCAGAGGGATGTTGTTCAATCCTTGGTCTGAGAACCCAGTGGCCCCTTCCACAGGGTGGGAGGGAGGAGGTTGGGACAGGGCAGTAAACCTGCTTCTGGATTCCGAGGACCCCAGGCTGAGGCACCCAGGCCCTCCCAGCTTCTGGTAATCAAGACCTCTGAGGCTGCTCTGCATTGCACAGATCAGAATGTTCTCTGTACTGGTGGGCATGTGTGAAGGAGGCAATGAGCCTGCCTGCCCTCCAACCAATAGAAAGCCCCCCTGCAAAAAAGATTTGTTACTCAGTAATTACTGTCATTCTCTTAGATAAAATATACCCCATAAAATCCTTCCACGATTTATCAAATTCACTGTACCTGTTTAAAAAAAAAATTTTTTTTAACTTTATTTATTTTGAGAGATAGAGTGGAGGAGGGGCAGAGAGAGAGGGAGAGAGAGAATCTCAGGTAGGCTCTGTGCTGTCAATGCAGAGCCTGATGTGGGGCTTGAACTCATGAATGGTGAGATCATGAAGCCAAGAGTTCTGAGGTCCTGAAGCCAAGAGTTTGACACTTAGCCAAATGAGCCACCCAGGTGTCCCTCATTGTACCTGTTATTTTTAAATTTAGAGGCACCTTACAGAACTGAAATACTCACAAAGTGCAAGGAAATGAAAAAACATTAACTTCAACACATCTCTGATCATACATTAAAAGAAAGTGTCTTTGTCTTGTTGCCTCCTTTAAATATATTTACGTCAAAACTCCAGAGCTGTAGACTCACCCCCTCATTTGGAGGAAATATCCACTCTGTAACTTAATTGGCTAAGCAGGTCCTGGTTTTCACACTCTTCTGCCCTAACAGGCTTATTTGCTGATGGGAAAAGTCTAACTTTATTTTTCTGTCCTAATGAACATGTTAATTAACACGAGACCCCTCTCGTGTCTGCATTCTAGCACAGAGCAAGGTGGCCTGAAGTTTTGCTGTGTTTGCTGCAGGAACAGAACGAGGCACTTGGGGCTCTGAGCAAGGTATTCCTGCCAACAAGCCAGGAAGGGAAGAGGCAGAGTGTTTCCTGACAGATATTTCCCATGGTTCCTTTGGTGCTCCAGAGATTTCTACACGCCAGGGCTGTGCACGCAGAGCAGTGAGATTCCAGGTCTTTGAGAGGTGTGCCCTCCCATCAAGTCCGACAGGGATTGTGGGGACTGAGAACTGGTAGGTCACAGGTCAAGCCGTAGCCGAGCCATTTTCCGGTGCAACTACAAATGTGTACTTTGATGTTGTGTATGGTAAGGATTTGGAAATGTCCCTTAAAGGCGGTGGTTGTTAGACATTAGAGTTCCTTGGAGTGTTTATAGAAACACAGATTGCTGGGCTACCCCCCAGAGTTTCTGACTCAGTAGGTGTGGGGCGGGCTGAGAATTTGCATGTGCCAACCAGTTCCTGGGTGAGCCTGATCGCTGCCAGTGTGGGGACCACAGTTTGAGAATCTCGCTTACCGTTTTTCCTGAAGACACCTGTACCCCTTGGAGAGTCTTCTAGTGCAAAAGACACTCTTAACTTTCCCATGTTTTGTAGGGGGCGATCCAGGTTTTGGAGGGATGTCTTTGAGAAAAATAAGATAAAATTACGAACGCAAAACTAGACATGCCGAAGTAAATATGTATGCGGGATAAAAAAAAAATCACAACAAATTTTGAAAAGCTGACAAATACCATAATAGCACACATTTCATAAAAATGACAATGGTTTCATTAAAATGACCTGATTTACTTCTTTTCCTAATGTTTTTGGGTTATGTACTCTTTGATTATTCTCTATACTTATACTAATCTGTATAGATTTTGTGCCTCACATTTGTATGCCCTTTCCCCAACATATACCCTCAACCGTCTGGTTCTAGAACCTCAGCTTCCTTCCATTCCTTCCAGCAAAGAAGGAATGTAATTGGGTTGTTGGCCTTTCATCGTCTAGCCATGCCAAACCTACGTCTTCAGTAGAAGACAAGTGGTTCTGAGCCAGAAGAGTTTATGTAGAGTTGTAGAAGGGCCATTCCACTATTTTCCTGATTATGTTCTTAAAAAACTAAGATGGCAACAGCTAGCATTCATGTCTTTGTGACATTTTTTTTTAACACTTATTTAATTTTGAGAGACAGAGACAGAGCACGAGTGGAAGAGGGGCAGAAAGTGAGGGAGACACACAATCCAAAGCAGCCTCCACGCGGTCAGCCCAGAGCCTGATGCGGGGCTCGAACCCACCCACCGCGAGATCATGACCTGGGCTGAAGTCGGACATTTAACTAACCGAGTCACCCTGATGCCCCACTAGCATTCATTTCTTAAATTTCATGTTTGTAACATGGCAAGCTTTTCCCATGTATTATCTCATTTAACACTTGACTAAGTCAATGAGGGAGCTTCAGTCAAACATTCCGAGAAGTGTAGCATCAGCCCAAGGTCTCTCAGCCAGTGAGTGATAGGGTCAGAATCTGAGCCCAGGATTTGAACATCTGACTGTAACACCTACATCTTAACCACTAGCAGCATTATATATGCTCCACCTGGGGTAGTTTGTGTCGGGTCTCTGTAAGGTGATTAACATTGAGCAGTGGTTTAAGTCTTTTTAAAGAGCTTATAAAAGTCTTCAAATAAAATATGTAGTGACTGAACTTATAAAACAGATGAAAACAACACCACCACCGCAAACTTGTAGCTTTTGTTAAGTATGGGTGGGAATGGGGACCCTGAACCTCCCATCTCCTCCAACCAGGTCTGTTTTACAAGAACTAGGGTTTCTGTACAAACAGAAACACAGAGACAGCCATTCACACTGCTTTCTTCACTAGTAGGGTTTTTGTTTTTCACGTTTTAATATTGTCTGTGGTCTTTCACCCATTTGCGGGTTCGAGTCCTGAATCAGCCTCGACCACCAGTCTTGGTTGACTGTCTTTTATTAGTAGGAGGATCTTTCTAAGTTTAAGGGTATGATTTGAATTACCCAACAGTCCCCTCAGCAGTATAGAAGTATGGATTTGTGGGAAGGGGCAAGAGCGAGTTGAAAAACACGGGCTTCGTGCCATTTAAGTGCCCAAGGAGAAATGCATGACCTTCACTTTACAGGAAAGTAGTATTTTCTTTCTTTTTTTTTCAATATATGAAATTTATTGTCAAATTGGTTTCCATACAACACCCAGTGCTCATCCCAAAAGGTGCCCTCCTCAATACCCATCACCCACCCTCTCATCCCTCCCACCCCCCATCAACCCTCAGTTTGTTCTCAGTTTTTAACAGTCTCTTATGCTTTGGCTGTCTCCCACTCTAACCTCTTTTTTTTTTTCCCCCCTTCCCCTCCCCCATGGGTTTCTGTTAAGTTTCTCAGGATCCACATAAGAGTGAAAACATATGGTATCTGTCTTTCTCTGTATGGCTCATTTCACTCAGCATCACACTCTCCAGTTCCATCTACGTTGCTACAAAGGGCCATATTTCATTCTTTCTCATTGCCACGTAGTATTCCATTGTGTATATAAACCACAATTTCTTTTTTTTTTTTTAATTTTTTTTTTAAAGTTTTTATTTATTTTTGGGACAGAGAGAGACAGAGCATGAACGGGGGAGGGGCAGAGAGAGAGGGAGACACAGAATCGGAAACAGGCTCCAGGCTCTGAGCCATCAGCCCAGAGCCTGACGCGGGGCTCGAACTCACAGACCGCGAGATCATGACCTGGCTGAAGTCGGACGCTTAACCGACTGCGCCACCCAGGCGCCCCCACAATTTCTTTATCCATTCATCAGTTGATGGACATTTAGGCTCTTTCCATAATTTGGGTAGGGAAAGTAGTATTTTCATCAGAAATACATGAACTCAAGACTGGTCTACTCTTCAGCGAATTGCATAGCAAAACTATTGCATACCCATGCATTTGGCAAAATTAATGAGACCAGCCCCTGGTAAGGATGTGAGAGATGGGGACATTTCCACACTGCTGGTGGGAATGCAAACTCATGCCTCCACTCGGGGGGGAAGAGCTTGGTATTTCCCAGCACCAGTGAATGGGAACATGCCCTGTATGGCCAGGCTGTGCACTGCACCAACTGGGGCTGCCATGGAGTCACGCTATGGGCTGGCCCCGGCAATGTCACTCCTAAGAGTCATCTTTAGCAGGAGTCAGCAGACTATCGGACCATGGTCCAAATCCGAGCTGCCTCCTGTTTTTGTTTGGTTTTGTATTTTTGAATAAAGTTTTATTGGAACACATTCATGCTCATTTGTTTACATAGGGTCAGCATTTGCTTTTCCTATACAACGGCAGGGTTGAATAGTTGCTAGAGGCCATATTGTTCACAAAAACCCCCGAATTCACTGTCTGGCCATTTGCAGAAAACGTTTGCTGGTATCTAGTCTAGATGATCTCTTGTATGTGAGAAACTGGTGACACTTGTGAGACCATTCATAGCAGCATGGTTTGTCAAAGGCAAAAATGGGAGACACTATCCAAATGTTCATCAAAAGTAGTGACTTGTTCAATGGAAATATTATAGAGCAGAGACACACTTCACAATGGTCCATTTATACACACTTGAAAAGCAACCCAAACTGAATTTATTGCTTAGATGTGTAAACACATGTGGAAAATTATAAAGAAAAAAAACAAGGAATTGATTATCATAGAAGTTAGCCTAGGGGTCATCCTGGTGTGGATGTGATAGTGGAGAGGCACAGAGAGGGGTACTGGCAATGCTCATTCTCATCCTGAGTCCATTTTTAGTGGTATGACTGCTTACTTTATTTTTCTTTTTTTATAATTAATTTTATTATTTTGTTATTAAAAAAATTTTTTTAATTTATTTTTGAGACAGAGAGAGAGAGAGATAGATTGTGAGTGGGCGAGGGACAGAAAGAGAGGGAGACACAGAATCTGAGGCCAGCACAGAGCCTGTTTCAGGGCTCCAACTCACAAACCGTGAGATTATGACCTAAGCTGAAGTTGGGCACTCAACCAACTGAGCCACCCAGGCGCCCCCAATTTTCTTCTTTATATGGTTCACATGTTTTAGATGCTCTTCGGTGTGCATGTCAAATTTCATGATAAATGAATTTTAACATTGTATATGAAACTGGTTTTTCAAATTGTGAAAAAGAAGTCATAATTCAGTTTGTTCTGATATAGTGTGAAAAATGGCAAAATGTTCTTCAAAATAGGAAAAAATAAAATCATGTGCTTCATCCAGTGGAGAAATCTACCAAGGATTTTGTGCCCCCTCAGACCTTTTAGGTACACCTATCCTAGCCTTAGTCTTTTTTTTTACCTTTCATGGACACAAATGTAGACCAGGGCTTGTCAGTGAGTTAGCAGCTGAGTTTTGAACAGCAGTCCAGGGGGGAAGGTCTTTCTTCAGAAGTGGTATTTGGGGGTGCCTCGGTGGCTTGGTTGGTTGGGCGTCCGACTCTTGGTTTTGGCTCAGGTCATGATTATCACGGTTTGTGAGTTCAAGCCCCGCTTTGGGCTCTGTGCTGACTGTATGGAGCCTGTTTGGGATTGTCTCCCTGTTTCTTTGTCTTTCTGCCTCTCCCTGCCTCTCTCTCTCGCTCTCTCTTTCCCTCTCTCTCTCTGAAAATAAACTTAAAAAAAAAAAATAAAACACTATTTGAAGAAAACACAGTAGTATACACCACACGTGTTCAGTAAGACTACCAGAACGTCCAATTTCAGAGAGTATTTCTAGAATACCTGCTGTTGACCCACCTGGGTGATTGAGGAGCACAGACTAGGAAGGCTGGCAGTGGACGGAAGAGACACAAGTATTCATGGCCTTGAGGAAAGGCTGGCAAGCATGGCCTCGGGTTTTAGGCATGCAGTTTCAAAACCCATCCACACTGAAAACAGGCCAAGTCCCTCCGGTGGGCTTCCAAAGATCCTGTGTCATTCAAGCTCTATTAACTGTTGTAGACACCATGACTTCCACAAGAGGCCACTCTTGTTTCACTTTTTCAAAGGGGGCCTTTGAGAAATAGTTTTAGCAACCAGTGGTACAGGAAAAAAACACCATTGGCATGTTTTAAACTCAGCGTGCAAAAATGTAATTTCATGGTCTTTTGGAATCTTGCATCGAACTCTTGGTGTGTGCTTGCTAATTGAAACACGAGTAATAGTGACGATGGCAGTGATGGCATCAGATGTCTCTATGGGGTCTTCCTCCAGAGAACAAACTCTTTTGTATGTATTATTCAGGGAAGACTCACAATGCCATATGTCTTGGGGTTCTCGTTTTCTGAGAGCGAGACCAGGTAAATACCACAAGCTGCTTAGTTAGATGGTGATATTTCAGAACCAGGGGTAGGTAAGTAAGAAAAAGGGGAAATGTAGAGTTTTTCTTTGGGATGTGCCCCAGGTCTGCCTCGGCAGCCAGGTGGATGGTTTAATTTTCATCTTGTGAGGTTGTTTTTGGCTTGCTGTGAATTTGGGTAGATACAGTTTCTAGAAAAAACTTGGGAGGTTGTGTCTTGGCACCCACAACTGGGAGATTCCCAGATGACAGCTTCCGTAGGCTGTCCTTCATGGTTTTTCACCTTGAGCTTGTACTCTGGATGTGAGGCACTTCTGGGTCCTGTTGAACCTTCCCTTCTATTAGTTACTGTCCTGCCTTAGGTTTTGGTTGTCCAATCTGGCAGACAGAAAGTGGCAAAGAAAGTCAGCTTTGTAGGTTTGAATCTGGACTCTGCTCCTTATTAGCTGGGTGAGTTATTAAGCCTCCCTGAATTTCAGTTTACTCATCTGTAAAATGGAGCAAATTATACCCATCTCACAGGGTTTCATGGGGATATCCTTCCCTTTCTTCCTCCCGCTGCCCTCAGATCAGCTGCCTCTGTGGTTGTGAGCCCTGGTTCAGAGAAGATTCACAGAATGTTCGCTACTAACCTAACTATGTTCTGTAGTCCTTGAAGGCAGTGGTTCTAACGTTTAAATGAGAATCTCCTGTTCAATTCTAATACGGCTGGCCAGGCTGGGTCTCTATGGTGATCTCCCTCCTGGAAACGTGGCCAGGCCTGGGCTCTCTGCCACCTCCACCTGTGGTGAGTGGCTGAGCAAACAAGATCATCCTACCCATGCCGGCAGGCATCCAATCTGTTGAAGGCCTGGATGGAACAAAAAGGCAGAGAGAGGGCAAATTTGCTGTCTGCTGAGCTGGGACGTCCATGCCCTCCTGCCATCAGACTTTAGGACTCTTGGCTCTCAGGCATCTGCCTGGGAGCTCCCTCCATGGTTCCGCTAGTTCTCAGGCTTTGGGGAGGGGACTGAAACTGTACCATCAGCTTTCCCTGGCCTCTAGCTTGCAGCCAGCTGATGGGGGGGGGGGGGGAAGTTAGCCTCCATACTCAGGTGAGGCCAATCCTTCATAATAAATCTTTCTACAGATCTAAAAAAAAAAACATCCCCAGTGTAATGGCTCAACAATTCCTGATGGCCCTGAGCCAGAGGCTGCCTTGTAACAGACTCTCCAGAGGAGTCTGAGGCTTGTGGTCAGAGGATCACAGTTTGAAAACTGCCTTGGGAGTTTGCTGGGGGGAACCTGCACCACATCCTGCATTTCCAGGCTTACCTTTGGGACTGATTTCATGAAATTTGCAAATGCAGCTCATTTAGGCCGCTTCCTGTCCTACCCTTCTATGGCCTCCTGCCATCCATTAGCTGCCCGCCAACCCTGGAATACAGTTAGAAAATGCAGTCTTTGTGGGAAAGCTCCTTCTCAAAATGTGGTTCCTAAAGCAGCAGCGGCAGCACCTGGGAGCTTGTTTGAAATGCAAATTCCTGGGTCCTATCCAAGATGTACAGAACGGGAAAGTCTGGGGGTGGGAATTTGGCAATTTGCTTCAAACAAGGATTCTGCACTTAAAAAAATTTTTTTTTTTAAGTTTATTTATTTATTTAGAGAGAGACAGAGACAGCATAAGCCGGGAAGGTATGGTGATAGGATTGTGCCAGCACAGAAATAAATCAATTTAAGCTATAATGTCAGAGCACGGCAACAGCTTGAAGGCAAAGCAGGGTGAAGGGCTGGCATGCTGGGTGGAGGAGGGGACATGGGGCTCTTCTGTTTCTCTGGGATGATACGGAGGCCTGTATTTTGCCCTTTAATCCTTGCTCTGGGGAGACCGTCTCCATCTTCACTCCACCCCCCTCAGTCCAAAAGGTTTCAAGAACTTAACTTACCCTTTTGGTGGAGTCACGTGATGCAGGCCCAGCCAATCAGCATTCATCTCCCTGCCTCCAAAACAGAGAGGATATCTGAGGTAGAACTGAGGGCAGGAGAGAGAGCTGATCACCCCGTTTGAACCACTAAATCCAGCCATGCCTAAAGCCTTTACTCCTGGACTTTTTAGCGTGGTGAACCAATCCTTGAGTTTTTCATGTGGAACCTTCTTCAGTCTTTTTTTATTTTATTTTTTTTTTAAGTTTATCTATTGAGAGAGAGAGGGAGACACAGAATCCAAAGCAGGCTCCAGGCTCTGAGCTGTCAGCACAGAGCCCAGCTTGGGGCTCAAACTCATGAACCATGAGATCATGACCTGAGCAGAAATCAAGAGTCAGCTGACCAAACCGACTGAACCACCCAGGTGCCTCACCTCCTTCAGTCTGTTGAAACGCAAAGGGTTATAATAAGAAACTCAGGGAAGGTGGCTTCAACTCCAGACTCTGCCACTTTCAGGCTGGGAGGTGTTCAGTAAGGGGTGGCTGGACTGTAGAGAAAAACCAGCCTCAGGCCAATTTCTTTTTACCTTAGCTTAGTGGCATTCACATTTTGTGTTTCAGAGACATGTGACTGAATTCCCAATGACGGGGTGACTGGCTGTTCTATTTTTCATCTTATTCCGACAGCCCAGATGGTAAGGGCTCTTGCTCCTTGTCTTTCCCTTTCTCCCCACTCAAAGACACACGTGTGCCAGTAGAGACACTTTTTTTCTTTTCTCAATGAAATGCAATTACATTGAATTCATAGCATTGATGATATTCATTGTTTCAGATTACACTGTTTCCTGGTGCTGGGCTGAGAGCTGTATAATAAGGTACCGATAAGGATTTTCTCTTTCTAACCCAAATTGTATGCAGATAGATGACACCCCCTTAGGACACTTTCTTGTGTGTGTGTGTTTTCAAAATTACTGAAAAATCAGTCATTCTGAAGCTCATTTACATTGCATGTGTTTTTCACACATCCATCAATTTCAAAATAGACTTCAAAGAGGAAAAAAGTAAAGTTCTCTCAGCTCAGATTTCCGAATGACTTGGTTTTAATAATATGCAAAACAGGGATGGGGGTGAGGGAGGGCTGGCCAGGCTTAAGCGCACTGGCAGCTGAAGGAGGCCAGAAGCGTTTCCACGGTTCCATGGCTGAGAATAGCTCTCACAAGATCCCAGTACTGACAGCCTGGGAAGGGGGTGGAGGTTCTGGAAAAACCATCTGGACTGACCAGTCCCTAGACTGGGAAACTACCCAAGTCACAGAAAGAACCCGTTTCTGTGTTTGAGCCATTTGGAATGCTGGGGCTCGGTCACCACCATCACTGCAGGTGGTATCCATCTAGGGCAGTGTTCCTCAGCTTTTTATTTATTTATTTTTTGCATTGTTGCCCCCTCCTAAGGAGACATGTAGAGTTTTCCTAATCCTTCTCAACCCCTCTTCCCATTATGAAATTCTAATACCAAAGATACACTATTTACCTGTTTATGCACTGGATATAAATCTATGCTTATACATAAAAATAGTAAGTCTGTATTTTTTTTTTCTTGCTTCTAAGAACCGTTTTTGCCCTCTTGGTGATATTGTCCCCATTAAGGACACATGACCCAGTGTTTGTATGCATCAGGCTCTCTTCTGAGTGCTTACTTACATCAACTAATTCAGTCCTCACAGTGACCCTAGCAGGTATCGCCATTTTGAAGTTGGGGCGCTGAGGCACAGAGAAACGCCTAAAGTCACAGAACTAATAGGTGTTTGTTTTGCATTAAGCAAACTACAAAGGTTAAGGGAACAGTTTCCACACAAGGTTTCCCTCACCTCTGATACCAAAGGGAAGGAATTCTGGGCCCCTACGAAGTTAAAGGGAGCAATGCCCTTCCCAAACCATCCTTGGGTTTGCTAATTTGCTTGAAGTGCTCACAGACCTCACAGCTAGTATACCTACTCCTGGTTAGAATTTATTACAGTAAATGGATACAGGTGAATCAGCCAAAGGAAGAAAGGCATAAGGCACAGTCTAGAAGGGCTTCAGATGGGAAGTATCTATTGTCCTCAGGATGTGTTACCCTCTCGGCATCAACATGTGACACTATTCATGGAGTATTGCCAACCAGGAAATGCTTACCCAGGCTTTGGTGTTGTTTTTATTGGGCCTTCGTTACACAGGCATGATTGATTGACTGATCGATTGCTTCTGTGGTTCAGCTCAGTCTCCAGGTCAATTGATAGAGCTAGACCAAAGCCCTCAGTCTAAATCAGGGTTGGTCTCTCTGGGCATGGCCATCCCTCACCCCATGACTATCAAGAATGGACAGCCCCACTCCAAGATCCAATATGGCCAGTCTCTGCCCTAAACAAAGACACTCCTACGACATGGATTATCTCTCAGAAGCTGAGGATGAAGTCCAGAGCTGTCTCAGGGGAAGGCCAAATTCTTCATTGCACAGGGCTGGGGCTGGGATTTAAAGACAATTTGGATCCTTGTGGAAGAGAAACGGGCCTTATATTTGAGTTTTATAATCACTGGAACAATACCGTGAGGAGACAGGCGTATTCGCACTGCACAGGAACTGAGTAAACTGAGTATGGTAGGCTGAATAATGGCTCCTCCAAATCTCGGTCCTAATATCTGGAACCTGTGAATGTTACCTTACATGGCAAAGTGGACTTTGCAGATGTGATTAACTTAGACCCTTGAAGGGGGAGAATATCCTGGATTGACCAGGTCATTCCTGAATGTAATCACAAGTGTCTGTATAAGAGGGAGGCAGGGGGTGAGTTGGCTCAGAAGAGGAGAAGGTGATGTGAGCAGAGGTAAGAGTGATAAGCTTTGAAGATGAAGGAAGGGGCCAGGGGGTTCCTCCAGAGGAACCAGTCCTGCCTACAACTTGTTGTTAGCTCTGTGTAACTGATTCTGGACTGGTGGCCTTCACAACAGTAAGAGAGTATGTGTGTTGTGTTAAGCTGCCAAGTTGGTAGTGATTGGTTACAGCAGCCATAGGAATGCATTGAGACTGAGGAGTTGAATGTTGCTAAAGGCTCTGGGGCTAAGAAGCAGATGTTTGAGAGTTTTAACATGGGCCTCCCTGACTCCAAAGACTGTTCTCACTTCTGCAATCCAGAGATGGCTTGTTCAAGGCATTCCGTGTTGCTGTTTCACTCCTGTGTTGAGACTGTCTATTGCTAATTGATTATAATTCTCTTCTCTTGATCTGGGGGTGAAGAGCAGAACCCTTATCAGCATGATGCTTTTGGTGGCCATGGTCTAAAGATGGACCTTGACCTACCTCCTTGAGAGTCTTAAGGAGACTATCAGCTACATTCTCTTCCTCTTTTTTTTTTTCTTTCTTTTTTTAAAATACCTGAGTTTGTAATGCCAACTCCAACACAGCAAATACTCCATATAGGACCATTGTTTTTACTTCCTCCACACCAACTCCTATTGCTTGGATATTTGGTCTTTACCATTTGCAATAGTGTGCCAGCACTTGGCATATGCCCTGGGGGACCAGCCCTGCATCTTGTACCTTTTATCACTCTTTTAGGTCAGTTCCCTAAAGCAGAACTTGAGACAGGAATTTGGATTCCCTGAGTGGGGGATAAAAATGTATGGAAGGGAGTGGGGGAAGGAGGATAGTTAAGAGGAAAGAACAGGGCAAGGTTGGAGATACAGGGAATCTGGTCCTGGCACCACAGTGCTGTCTCCTTGCCAGGCAGTCGGCCACCTGTGGGTGGCAAAAGCCTGCAGCCTTCTGGGAGATGGGACTTCTAGAGAAGGGGGAACTGTACCATGAGTGGCCAACCTTCCCACTGGGTGCTATGGGGGATGGAGGGATGAGTGATCCTCGTAGGAAGGGGGATCTGGGTGGGGTGCCAAGGACATGAAGGTCAAAATCAGGACCTAGTTGACAAGAGGGCTCAGAAGAACCTGAGTAAAGTTTGGTCAAGGAGGGAGTCCTTGTTACAGAGGAGTCCTAAGTCCACTCTGCACTGAGGAGGGACAGTGACACTGCCTGCAAGAACTTTTGCAGAATGAACTCCTGCCGGCAGAGATCTCTGACGATGGTCACCAGTGCTGTCAGCCCTCTTGTCTGCATCAGGCCTGCTCAGGAAGTACCTGTGTAGAGAGAAGAGGTTCACAGAAGGTTTGTGAGATGACCCTCTGCTTACTTGCAGTGGGGGAAGGAGACTGCTCAAGTTCCCTTCATAGTGGAAACACCTTTGGTTCCACAACAAGAAACAAAGCTCCTGCTGAAGAAGCTTCTGGGAGAAAGGCTGCATGACTTTAACTGCAGCAATGGATGGTATGCGATTGATCTAAGGGTTTGGTAGAGGAATGGTGAAGTGCAAAGGCGGTGTCGAGGGGGCCTAGATACCTTGGCAGAAGCAGCAGGAAATAGAGATAGGCAGCTATACAGGTCATGGTTTCATGGTTTGTGAGCCCTGTGTTGAGCTCCGGGCTGACAGCACGGAACCTGCTTGTGATTCTCTCTCTCCCTTTCTCTCTGCCCCTCTCCCATGCATGCACTTACTCTGTCTCTCAAAATAAATAAATACACTTTAGAGAAAAAAGTTAAAAAGAAAAAAAAAAGGAATAGGCAGCTATAGATACTGAAGACAGAAGGCGGAACAATTTTGAGTCTTGAGAGCGTGTCTGCAGGGAAACACAGGTTTGTTGACCAAGTGGCATGGTCTCCATTCTGTGCTGTTATCCTTCCCTCTGAATAACTCCCTTTTGCTCCTCCTGGGACTCTTCTCCTAACTCCCTCACCCTGTACAGAATCTCACTGGTCCAATTCTTCCTTATGTTTGTTTGTTCATTTGTTAAACAAATATTTATTGCCAGAAATCATACAACATCAAGTGTTAGGGTCCAGTGGTGATTCAAGAAGCAGATACAGTTCCTGCTCTCATGGGGTTGACAGCCGAGAGGAAGAGAGAGACATCAACCAAATAACCACTGAGATGCATACTTAACAAATTCCCACACAAGCTGAGTCACAGACCCTTGCCACTACTCCGGTCACCATCTTCACTAAGAAAACTTTACTGTTGACTGTGTGTAACAGCACACACGATGCCAGAAGCCAAAATTACAAATAGCTGTGTTGTTTGTTTGGGAAAATCTATTTATCCAACTTGGGTCTTCCCAACTAGCTGTCATTAGGGTAAGTGTCCCTTTCTCAGGGCAGTAGGTTGTTTAACAAGGCTCATCAAATGACTCTTCAGGACTGTTTCAAAACCTTTGCCCTGCTATGTTCACCAGTCCTAGGTGATTGTGTTGTGAAACTTGCAAACGCCCAGTCAGTCCCTGCATTGAAAAAGCTGCCTTAAACCAGTCCCCCCAAATCTCCTAGATATTCCAGTTGTTCCCTCTCCCTCTAAGATATGACTATATTTCTGGTAAGACTGTGTTCTCCCTTATAATGAAAGCAATGAACTTGAAGTTGACAGGTAATGGTGTTCTGAAAGGGTGGACTGTAATCTTTTACCACAAAGAACTGGGAACCAATCTAGAGGCTTCCCCAGAAGTGTAATGCTTGAGCTGAGTTCTAAAGGATGTATAAGAATAAATAATGCAGATGGAGAGAGGAGAATGAGGGAGGGCAAGGAATGAGAAAGGAAGAATGTGCAAAGGCCCTGGAGCAGAAAAGAGTGTGGACCTTGAAGAGACAGGGAAAGGCTAGAGTGGCTGGAGCCCAGGGTCAAGGATATTGTAGTGAGGGTTCATGCTGGGGAAGTAGGTGGGAGCAGGCCACACAGGGTATTATAAATTGACCACATTAGTGATTGTGGGTGTGTTTTGAGAGAGAGAGAGAGAGAGAGAGGGTACAAGTGAGGTGAGTGAAGGGCAGAGAGAGAGAGAGAGAGAGAGAGAAGCAGGGCTCATCCAGAGTGGCACTCAAATCACAAACTGTGAAATCATGACCTGAGCCGAAGTCAGATGCTTAAGCAACTGAGCCACCCAGCCGCCCTCAGTGATTATGTTTTTTTTTTTTTTTAACCTGAAGAGCACTGGGAAACTATTATAGATTTTTTTTAGTCTGATTTTTATAAGTGCTCATCACCCACAATTAGCAGGGATGATAAGTAAGTGGCCGTGGTGGCTATCCTGGGGAGAGACAGATTAGAGTGCTAGCAGACAGAAGGAAAGAAATGGTGGATTTGACAGTCTGTAGGAAGCAAAACTGAGGGCTGGATATGTTAAATCGCTTGACCAAAGTCACCAGAGGCTACTTAAATAATTTATATCAATTAAAATGACCTAAAATCAAGCATTCCACCTTTCTCAGGCACATCAGCCATAGTACAGGTGCTCAGCAGACACATGTGGCTACCTTATTGGGCAGGCAGCTTACAGAACATTTCCACTGTTATAGAACAGGCTGATGGACCGCGTGCATGTGGAATTCAGGACTACTGGTCTACTGCAGCTCCTTGCCTAAGGCACAGCCTGATTTCCTCCCTAGTCAGTTTGGAGTCTCTAAATGTTTGGGGGCTGAGGTTGGCAACTCTAGGCCATGCTTGACCTGGAGGTGGTCCCCAGCCCTTAAAGCGGAGGGGAGTCCCAAGCCGTTCAATTATTTCTGCCCCTTCATACCCACCTGAGAAGCAGGAAGCGGCTGTTACTAACTTGCTCCTGTGAGCTTGATCACAGGGCCGCAGGGGCTGCTTGGAGGCGTGGGGATGCCAAGTCCAAATCCTTCTTTATGTGCAGTCAGCATGCCGGCTTTTGCCCAGCTTCCGGGAATATTGGCATGCAGCACATACATTTCATGGCTGGAATTGCCCATTTCTGAATTAGATAAGAGATGTCAGAAGAATAATAAAGTTACTTTTGGTGAGTACATATTATCTGTAACGAAATAAAATGGGGATTGCGGCAACTACAACTCAATCTTCCATCTCAGGTTTATTAACGCTAATCCCCCTAGAATCAGGAGCAGGATCTGAGAGTGTAATAAAATGGACTCATTTTTCACAGTTTTTTCTTCCCCTGTCAAGTGCTAGTGGTGTAAAAAGAGCAATATTAAAAAAAACAAAAACAAAAAAAACAAAAACCCACCACACACAAGCATTTGTTTACATTTTCTGCTGCTAACTTATGACTGATTTTTGGAACAGTCCTGTTGTTTTTGGGGATAGTGGCTTTCCCCTCACCTTAGGTCAGAGCCAGGATGACAAATCCATAGCCTATGTCTTTGATCCCTGATCCCTTGCAGACATCATTAATCAATCATGAAACTCTTACCCATAACTCCAGACATGGCCTTAGAATCCTTCTCTCCCTACAGTCCTCACGAGGAGAAAATAGGTCAGAAACCTAGTTGCTATCCATGGAATAGGAACAGGCATTTTATCTGAGCTGGAGTAGGATAGATACTCATTTCTCAGAACAGCAATGGGAAATGGTTCAGAGCTTTCTACTCCTGGGAAAGAGGGGAATACTTTTGCTGTTTTGGGGGGTAAATAAGGAGAAATGGCTTACCCCACTCAACCCTACTCAATGGTAGTAATAGCATCATAAAGAATTATAGGGACCCTCGGCATGATGATGAAAACATTTCTCAGCATTTCCATTGGGCTGTTTCTGTTCCTAGAGAACTTATTCATTAATATTTTTATAGCGGAAGTCTTACTGATGAGACCTGGGCTGTCTTTCTGCCAGTGCTTGGACCACTGCATCATGTCACTTCTGGGTGAGTTGGAAGTACTTCGCATGACATCCTTTTAGAAGGGATCCCGGATTAATTACATCTATACTAAAGACTATTATTAGTATTTAATATAAACAGAGCTGGCTGAAGCAAAGTGTCAGAAACATGCTACCAGTTCTATCCCCCCACCCCCCAGTTTATTACTAGCAAAGGCTCCAAGTGTGAGGTTTTTGTTTTCCCTGCTGAAAGATGAGTACCATTATTTTTGTTTCTAAATAGTTGTGCACAACCTCTTCAACTGATCTAAGACTTTTTCACGAATCCTGGCTATTCGACTCCTTGGACACAATGAGTATCCTAAATTGTGAATACGATTAAGGTACAGAAAGGATTTGGGGCCTCCTCTTGGACCTTATTAAATAATCCAAGGTGCTTATTTAAACTATATGCAAATGTCCCAGGAGCCCCTCAGGAAAGTCCCTTACCCTTGAGACTCCTAACACCATCATGTAGTGACTTTTTTATTTAATGGGTGATCAATGGAATTAACAAACTGGAGCTAGTTTCTAACGGTCTTTTTGTGGGGTTTCCTAAGCTTTCTGTGTCTTTTCCTGGATATGGGCTGCAAATCTGCCCACACAAAGTAAGAAAATTCTTAATGTTCGCAAACCGTCTGCTGAACTCCCCTTCATTTAAAAATCATGCTTGCTTGTTATATCTGTTCTCAGGTATGTTCTTATACATATTACAGAGAATCTTTTACTTTCTATGCCAAAAAAGGCCCAAGAGAGTTTTGTGATGGACTAGAACTACAGCTTTTAAAATTTCTTTCCAGGGAAGAGCACTAAAAGGCATCAAACTCTCCCTCTCCTTCAGGAACAGTTGCCCTAAAATGGTACCTGCAAAGTTTTCTGTCCTGCCACTTTGTTGAGGAGATCCAGCGCTGTTGACAGTATTGAAGGAACCAAACTTTCCCAGAGGTTAGGAGCAGGGTGGGAAAGTCTTGATGTAGATTAGCATGGCTTCTGGCAGGCAATAATGAGTGAGGAAAGCCACTTTTGCTGAGTCTTTATGTCCAGCACTTTCTGTCTTGGTGTGATTGCATGGGCTTGAAATACTGTTTAGGCCGGGGAGGGAATCAGCCCATCTGATTGATTTCAGGACATTGCAGGTGGCCTTGATTATATCACTTTGTCTCTAGACTTTGACAGAATTTATTGGCCCTCCCTGGGTGCGTAGGTGAGGTGGCATTTCGTTCTGTTGTTCTAGGTGCTAAAGTTGTGTAACAAGTTACTGCAGCACATAGAGTGACTCATACCCATGGATTCTGTGGGTCAGGAGATCACACAAGGCACAGTGGAAGTGGCGTGTCAATATTCTGGGATGTTGGGGTCCCAGTTGGGAAGACTCAAAGGTTGTGGTGATGCCAGTGAAAGGGGCAGGAGTCTCCTGAAGGTTCATTCTTGCACATCTAGTGCCCAGAGTAGGATGGCTCAGAGATGGAGCTGTCTCACCTGTTGACCTAGCCTCCAAAGCCATCTGCGTCAACTCTGAGCTACTGTATTGGTTGAAGCCCATGCAACCCTACCAGGATTTCAGGTTGGAGAGTCACAATGTAGAAGAGCATAGTACAGCCACCTTTGACAAACACAATCCTCCCCCTCCCTCAGGAGCTCAGTGTGAGGAAGCCAGGCTAGGGAGGGGGTGACAGCTTCCATTGTATGCACTAGGCAAGTGCCTATGTTTTCTTCCACTGCTCCAAATTTCCTGGAGTGCTGTTCCTTCTGTAACAGGGAGACCTCCGCGGGGAATGGTGATTCAAGCCAGTTAGCACCCTGGCTGGCACGTAACAATTTCTCCTAATGCTAACTTGCCGAGGCGGTTGTTAACCTCCATGGGGCCTTTATATAAATTAGAAAAAGATAGCATTTGGATGTGGGGGAAGGGCAAGCAAAGCACAGCCCCTTTGGCCTTGGGCTGGCCATGATTACAGTGCATGTACCACACAGCCAAATGTAGCTGTTCTGGTTTGTAGTAGGTTTTGCCATTTAAAAACACAACCAATGCATTTAGCAGTCTCCGTGCCAAGGGTCCTCCTGGTTGCTTTCACCAGTGCCCATTCCTACCTGCCCTCTTTACTAGACCTATGCTCTTCCATTTCTGAAGCTCCCACAGTTTCCCAGAAACAAGACATTCTCTGTAGTGGACCATGAACTTGGTGAGCAGGGGCACATTCCTAGGAATGTTGATGGCTTAATGGGACTACATATGCATTTAGCAATTTCTAAACAATGCTTTTATTTTTCATTTCAAATGCAATAGATGTGTTATGAAAATTCAAGCAAAAAATATAGAGAGGTAAAAAAGATAGTGACTCCAAAGTCTCTTGTGGGGATTTTCAGCAGTATAGAAGATCTATATGAAAGTAGAGTAGAGGGGTGTGTGTGTGTGCACGTGTGTGTGTGCGTGTGTGTGTGCGTGTCTCAAAGAAAGAGCGGGAGAGAGACAGAGACAGAGAGAGAAACAGGTGTGAGGAGTTGCCAAGTAAAAGACAGGTCCCTCGGTTAAATCAGAATTTCAGATAAATAATGAATTTCTTTTTAGTGGAAATATGTCCCAAATATGTTTATCTGAAAGTCTACTTTAATTGGCATCCTATATTTAGTCTGCTAAATCTGGCAGCCTTTGTGTGTGATGTGTGAGTGGGGAGTATATGGGGGGGTGTGTGTGCATGTGTATACGTGGTGTGTGTGTGTGTGTGTGTGTGTATGATGTGTGTGGGACTTCTGTTTGGGTGGGGAATGGGAGGTCAGAAGAAAGAAAGAGGAGATACAGGAAACCCGAAGGTGGTTTTTAAAAGTTTTCCCCATTGGCTTTGTAACATACAGATTTTTAGTTTTGCACTTTTAATACTTTATTGTAATTTATTGGTTTACATGTCCAGATTCCTGTGAGATGCAGGGGTCAAGTCTTGTTTATATTTAGTCCCTGAATGTGGCATAGAGAAGACATAGAACAGATACCTGTCGATTTTGCTGCCGTCCCACTTCAGAAGAGTTAGTATATTAGTGTGTCGGGGCCGCTGTAACAAATACCACAGACTGGGTGGCATAGGAACAACAGAAACTTGCTTCTCCAAGCTCGAGGTAGGAGCATGGTCAGGTTTTGGTGAGAGCCCACTTCCTGGTCCAAGATGGTGCCTTCCCGCTGTGTCCTTACATTCTAGGAAAGGTGAGGGATATATGGAGAAGGGCAGAGGTGGAGCCTCTTTTTTTTTTTTTTTAATGTTTATTTATTTATTTTGAGAGAGAGAGAGAGAGATAGTGAGCTTGGGAGGGACAGAGAGAGAGGGAGAGGGAATCCTAACCAGTCTCTGCAGCTGTCCAATGCTCAGAGCCCAGTGTGAGGCTTGAACTCATGAACTATGATAGGGTGACCTGAGTTGAAATCAAGAGTCAATGCTTAACTGCTTAACCAAATGAGGCACCTAAGGGCTCCAAGGTGGGGCTTCTTTTATAAAGTCTCTAATCCCATTCATGAGGGCTCCACTCTCATGTCCTAATCAACATCCAAAGGCCTCACCTTGTAATACGATCACCTTGGGAATCAGAATTTCAACATATGAATTTTGGGAAGACACAAACATTCAGATTCTAGCAGCTTAGGATTTAATTCTGGTGCATCAGTCTCCCTTAATATCAGCCATAAAGCCATCCACTGCTTGCATTGAATATCTAGTTTTTGGTATGTGACAGAGTAGTCTTGGTTCCCAATGTTGGGCCATCAGAATCACCTGGAGAATTTGTTTATTTTTTAAAATTTTAATGTTTATTTTTAAGAGATAGAGACAGAGTGAGCAGGGGAGGGGCAGAAAGAGACAGACACACAGAATCGGAACCAGGCTCCAGGCTCTGAGCTGTCAACAGAGCCCGATGTGGGGCTCAAACTCATGGACTGTGAGATCATGACCTGAGCTGAAGTTGGCTGCCCAACCAACTGAGCCACCCGGGCACACTGAAAATTTGCTTAAAGTACAGTTTCCCAGGACTTACTTCTCCAAGAATTTCAGGAAGCCTGGAGTGAGAAGGAACAGTGTACAGGAATCGCCTGGACGATGACTGTTGACATTTAATTATCTCCTATTATAAAAGGAAAAAAGCAACAGATTCAGACCCATGAGCCATGCTGTGAACAACTGAATGTGTGTGTGTGTGTGTCTGTGTGTGTGTGCATGCACATCACATGCACCCAGGCAGCACAAAGTGTAAAAAGTAAAACTTGGTTCATTGATATTTTATAAAGATTTTTCCTCTATGAATTTATATTGGTGCTACTAATAATAAATCACTTGCCTTGAGCAAGTAATGAAGTCATAAAGATCAGTCTGCAATGAGCTGTGCCCAAAAATGTCTGTAAGGAAAACCAAAGGAAGCAGAGGTTTTATTTTCTAGCAGCAAAATCCCAACTATGCTTCCCAGAGCAAATGTGCATCTTTCAGCTAAATAAAGTACCTCTGTACTAACGCTAGGTATGGAGGACTTGGTGGTGGAAAGGGCCCAATAAGTGTGTCCAAAAATAAAATTAAACATGTACAAAGAAAGGAGCCACAGGGTGGAAGAAAAGTAGCAGTTGATTCTTTGAGTTCAAAGTTCTTGAGTTTAGATGGTCTTTCAGATTTTCTCTATGGCTTTTCCTCCATAAAGACCATTTTAAAACAACAGAATTGTGGTTACTCAAAAGGAAGTCAACTCTGTGAATGTAGTAAAAACCACTGAATTGTGTACTTCAAATGGGTGAATTGTATGGGTATGTGGATTTTATCTCAATAAAGCTTTTACAAATAAATTCTAAACATCAGGAGGACCAAATTCCTTAAGCGCTAAGGATCAGGTCATTTCACAGTCTGGTGATGAATCGTAGGGCAATTTATCTTCCAAGGATGACCTTGTTGCAGACTTTCCTAGGAAGGTTTTGTAATTGAAGTACATAATACAAATTTAAAAAATACAGCAAGATGAATGGCACTGTTTCAAATACTAAAAAGGTAGATTTTTAGAAAACACTAATGGTCAAGAGCATCAAATTGTTTCTTCTGTTATTTGCAGTTAGTTTATTACCTGGTGCCCATTTGGGCTTGGGAGGGAGGGAGGGGTGGCCGGGGATGAAAAATACTGGTGAGTCGGCAGCTGTTAATGTTTCTCCTAAGCCTCATTTCCTGAAATCTGTAATTTGAACAAGGCCGTTCTTTGAAATGCTCCGGTCTCTCAAAGTTCAATCAATTTCTTAATCATGTAACAACAGCACGAGTCACTGAAAAAGACAAGAGCTAGAGAAAACTACACATGCCCCTTTTCCCACTGTAGAGAATATGGAACCCAATACCTCCTTCACAAAAGCTCTTGTGATCACACTGCACATCCGAGTGGTCAGGGGGAGGGAAATGGAAAGTATTTTTAAATGAGAGAAAAAAAAAAAGAATTCAGAAAATATCACTGTTAGATGAACAACACCAACAAAAATCAAGAGCTCCTGGTGAAAGGCAAATTATACTATTCGCATTGATTGCTTTTTCTCCCCATTTTCAAATGATTTATTATCCTTTGATATTACAATCAGTTAGCTAGCTAGCTGAAGCATAAATATTTGATCTTGGCTTAATGTTTTTTTCAACTGCTTTTTGCTACAGTCAGACATCCTTGCTTTTTCCCTCCATCTTTCCTTGATGAAGCCAAGGAGGCAAATATTAGGTGTGCAAAGAGACTAGAAATCACCGACTTGTTAATTATTCAAGGGAGGGAAAGCCCCAAGGATTAAATAAAATACCGGCAGGGAGAAACTCCCAAACGGTATTTTTTGAGTGCTCCATTACCTGTGTCTGCTTTCTGGGGAGAATCAGGATACTGTGGAATTCATTTTGTTTCCAGATCACTGTTTTGCGCTGTAGTTATTACTAAAAGCGAGCTGTACGAAGAGGGGTGCTGGATTTTCAGACAGTCATTATATGTGTCAAAATTCGGTTGGGAAGCAGTAGCTGAGTCAGAGCAAACATTCCGTTGCTTTGGGGTACATCCCCGTGCTAATTCTTCAGAAAAGGGTGCCCCTGTGAGAACGTGTCACTAGCATTCCCAGCAACTTGGCTTTGAGAGGACTGGCCTGGGAAGGGGTATCTGAGTGGGGTGCTGGCAGCCTGCACTGCAACCACTGATCTGAGTTCTATTTTCTGAGGTCAACAGATCCAACCCAGCCTCCCTAAGCAATAACCCTCCAAATACTTGCACTGTCCTATGCCTGCCTCTGTTGCACTCTTTCCTCCAGGTCAACCGTGTTCTGGTCAGTGCTCCTCTGACATGGTTTTAAGTCTCCCTCCTCTCTCGCCTGGGCAGCCAGCATCCCAGATTGAAATTGGGGTTCCACTTGGGTCTCTGCGGGGGAGGGGGTGTTCCATCCCCTTATTCATCCACAAAGCAGGGGTGCAGCGCCGATTGCCTTAAGGGGAGATGGGAAGAGGACACGAGAGCTGCTCCTGGAGGGCTTAGCAGCGCCTGGCACTCATCGCTGAGAGCACAGTGAGGATTATTACAATTCTCTTTTATAGAGCCCTTTGAAATCAGTCCTAGTGGCTGCTGGCCTTTCCCCCTGGCCCGGAAGGCTTGTCTTTTTTGTTCTTCCTGGTTCTGGTCCATCACCTCTCTCTGACCTTGGGTTTCCAAAACAAAGCTGTGCACCACAGCTAGACGCTGATGCGACTCGGTATTAGTCAGCATTGTCACTTGCCTCGGGCAATTTATTTGAGCTCTTTGAGCCTCGGTTATTGCCTGGAAAAATTGTACCTTCCTCTCAGAGTTGTGGGGTCAGATGGGATGACTTGGAAAGGGGCTGGTGTATAGCAGCCAATGATTACTGTCATTCTCCCTACCACAGGCCTCCCTTCTGCTTTACTCCTTTTCCTTCCTTCCTTTGTTTATTCTCATTTGCCTCAAACCCAAGTTCAAATGTCACCTTTTCAAAGAGGGCTTTTTGTTTTCTTTTTTTAATGTTTCTTTCTTTATTTTGTTTTTTGTATTGTTTTGTTTTTAATTTTTTAAATGTTTTATTTTTGACAGAGAGAGAGAGAGAGAGAGAGAGAGAGAGAGAGAGAACACGAATGGGGGAGGGGCAGAGAGAGAGAGGAAGACAAAGAATCCGAAGCAGGATCCAGGCTCTGAGCTGTCAGCACAGAGCCGAGCCGGATACAGGGCTTGAACTTGTGAATGGCGGGATCATGACCTGAGCTGAAGTTGGATGCTTACCCAACTGAGCCATCCAGGTGCCCCTATTTATTTATTTTGAAAGAGAGAGAGTGTGAGCAGGGGTGGGGCAGAGAGAGGGAAAGAGAGAATATCAAGCAGGCTCTGCACTGACAGACATGGGGCTCGATCCCACACACTGTGAGATCATGACCTGAGCCGAAATCAAGAGTCAGATGCTTAACTGACTGGGTGACCCAGTGCCCTGATGATACATAATTACTGAAGGAAGATACCGTGATCATCATCACTGTGATGGAGAAAGGTAAAGAAGGACTAAAGTGGTTTTCCATCACTAGTATTTTCAAATACAGCATGCTCAAACTTGTATGGCTTTAAGCAAACTCAAAGGCTACGTCTGTGTTTCTCTGAACATAGGGCTGAATTGATCCTCATGAAATGGGGGTCCACTGCGTGTAAACAGGATTCTGAAATTCTATTCTCACACCTAAGTCTCCTCTCCTATGAACACACTCTTTCTGGGTTTCATCCTTACCCTTTTCCACACAACCACCAGTTTTCCTGCTAAAAATGGCTAATGTTTGTTCAACATTTATCATGTGCCAACCATACTGCACAGTGCCTTGTAGGTGTTATCGTCCAAATCATAACAAACACATTTTGTGATTGAATCACAAGTATTCCTAGGCTAACAGAGTTACTAGTTAGTTTATTCCTAGCAACATTGGGCTCTGACCATGGATCTTGAAAAGAGAGAACAGGAAGCCAGGAGAAAGCAAATATGGGTAAGAATGGAAATAGAAAATAGTTCTCATAAAGTGGTGGTTGAGATAAAACTGATCAGAAATCAGTCAAGAAAGCATAAGTCACCAATCCCAAATCCAAGAAGTTAACCTGATGTGGGAGTCCACCTTTCCCAGGGACCAGGACCAAAGGCAAGCAGAATGTTGCCAGTCTAGACAGTGGACACTCAAAGGCATCCTGCCCAGGCAGCACATGACATAGAGATCATGGTCCTTTCTTATTGGGGTACTCTCCTACAGCTGCGGCCCCACTGAGGGTCCAACCCCAGATTTGCCGGTGAAAATGGGGTGGGGGGAAGGCAGAGAGAGGATGTGAACCAATTCTACTGGAGAAGGGAGGATTCATTGGTAGTCACTCAAGATAGAAAACATTATTTACTTAAGATTCTTTTATTTTGAGAGAGAAATAGAGAGAGAGTGAAAGCATGTGCATGGGGGGAGGGGCAGAGAGAGAGAATCCCAAGCACACTCCATGCTGTCAGCACAGAGCCTGATATGGGGCTCGAACTCATGAACTGTGAGATGGTGACCTGAGCCAAAATCAAGAGTTGGACTCTTAACCTACTGAGTCACCCAGCCCTCCCTGCAAAACATTTTTAAAGGCATCTTCACCAGGGTTGTTCTTTGAAAATGGGACAGAAACCTCCCGAATGTTTAGAGATTTTTTTTTTTTTTTTGCCAAGGCAACAGAATGCTGAGGATTGCAAGTAAAGATTCTTATTACAAAAAGGTGCTATATTCTGGATTAGGGTTTAATTATACCTGAGGTATTTCTGACTTGGTGTGCGTGTGGGAGGCTCTGCCTCTGTCTCTATTGCTGTTATTATCTCATGGGTCTACAGTTTAATTTTTCTCACCATGGGGCTCCTTAGTCATCTTTCCAATCCCCAGCCCCCTCTGGGAGGCAGTTTCTGGCAAAGCACTCAACTGCCAATAAAAGTTGCCCCCTGAGTCTCTGACTATTAGCGATCAGATTCCTGGCCATGGCTAATCATCAGGTTTAATCACACGTTAATCATCTGCCAGATGGCGTAGGGGCAAGCTTCAGATATTCCCCGAGGCTGGATCTGTACGGTACAGATATGTTTGTTAGAGAAACATATCTGCTGAGAGCCTTTGTCTAACGGCATGCAAGAGCTGAAGACAGTGAGAGGCATGGTTGCATTTCAGGCTGCCTTGTGTGATCTCTCCGAATAGATTCCTCTCCTCACCGGCTGGCCTATCTTTAATGCTGTATTTGATATGGTCCATCTCTCAACCTCTCTGGCAGTTCTCCATTTGTTTTGCTGGCTTCTTCTGAAGATTTTATAATCGAGTATTTACCAGGGCCTCCAGAGGTCATCGGGAACCCCATCAGCAGATTTGCCTTCCATGGATGTCCGTTCGTCTAGCTGGGCGAGCTCTCAGGAGCAGGTCAAGGCCATGTGCCCTTTACTCAAACCCTCCAGGGCCATCCCATCTCATTTGGTGGAGGTCCAGAGGCCTGGCCAAGGCACATAGAGGTCTGTGTTATCTGGCCTCTGGCTATTTTTCCCATTTCATCTTCTCAGCCCTCTTTGCTACTACACTCCTGCCACGTTGGCCTTCTCGCTGTTTCTATTAGTTTTCTGTTGCTGTGTGGGAAATTGCCGCAAGAGGAGCAGCTCAAAACATACCCCTATTTATTATGGCTTCACGGTCTCAAGGTCAAAAGTATGGGCAGGCTCAGTTACATTTTCTGCTTAGGCCAAAGTCAGCTCGCCTGCTGGTATGGGCTCTTATCTCACGGCTCTTAGGAAAAGTTTACTCCCAAAGTCATTCAGATTTTTGGCAGAATTCGGTTCCTTGCAATTGTAGGACTGAGGTCCCCGGTTCCTTGCTGGCTGTCTGCTGAGGGCCACTTTCAGCTTCTGGAGGCCACCCGCATTCTTTGCCATGTGGTGCCCCCCACATCTAAGCCAGCAAGCGTGCACGGGATCCTACGAGCCAGCGATTGTATTGGATCCTTCTCCTGCTTTGAATCTCTCTGACTTTCCTTTCTGCAGATGACCAGAGAAAGCTCTCTTGTTTTTAAAGTCCTCATATGGGGGCATCTGGGTGTCTGACTCTTGATTTCGGCTAAGGTCATGATCTCATGGTTCATGAGTTCGAGGCCTGCATGGGGCTCAGGGCTGACAGCGTGGAGTCTGCTTGGGATTCTCTCTCTCCCTCTCTCTCTCTCTGCCCCTCCCCACTCTCTCTCACTGTCTCTCTCTCTCAAAATAAATAAATGAATAAATAAATAAATAAATAAACAAAAAAATTTAAAGCACTCATGATTAAGTTAAGCTCACCTGGATAATCTTCCTAACTAAATTAGGAAATCTTAATTGCAGCAGCAAAATTCATTAAATGTATATAATCATGGGAGTAACACAGGGGAGGGGATGATCACAGAACATCTTTTTAAAAAAAAGGGTTTTTTTTGATGTTTATTTTTGAGAGAGACAGAGACAGAATGTGAGTGGGTTGGGGCAGAGAGAGAAGGAGGCACAGAATCTGAAGGAGGCTCCAGGCTCCAAGCAGTCAGCACGGAGCCTGACGCAGGGTTCGAACTCACGAGCTGTGAGATCGTGACCTGAGCTGAAGTCAGACCCTCAACCGACTGAGCCATCCAGGTGCCCCGATTACAGAACCTCTTAGTCCTGCCTCACATGTTGTTCCTCCAACATGCTGTGATCAGTCTCACTTCAGGACCTTTGCACTGGCTCTTTCCTCTTTCTAGAACTCCTCCTCAGATACTCACATGGCTAGCACAACTGACATATTATGTATTTACATGTTTATTTGGTTATTCTCTCTCTTCTCTCACTGGCACAGAGGCTGTTGGAAGATGGGGGCTTTGCCTGCTTTAGTAAGGGCTGTATCCTCAACTCCTGGCACTTAGCAGATGCCCCACACATGTAAATAAATAAATGCATAAATGAATCTTTAGCTCTTCCTTCTCTCTCCCTCTAAGACGTGTCTGAATTTTAGAATTCCCATAAAATGATCACTATAAGGGGTTTTTCCCTCACTGAACTCAAGCTTTATCTCCATTTATCAGCTTTTCTTACAGTTGACACATTTGTCTCTTCTTTGCCTGGCATGCACCTTACACATTTCCATCTTTATGTCCGGTTCAGGCTTGGAAATGTTGTGAGAATGTTTGATTGTAGCTTCCCTTCAATGAGAGACTTGTACATACTGGAATAGTCTCCCTTTCCTTGCCAACAATATTCCCTACTTTTAAAGGCCCAGGTCAGGCCTCACAGGCTCTGAGGCATTCTTTGATTGGTACAGTTCATAGGGAGATCTTTCTCTTTTGAACTAATTTAATATCTGAATCAGGGGCCCTGAAGGCACTACGGCTGGATCAAGTACATTGGTCTCTTTTCTGGCATGTACAGCCATTTTTTAAACAGTTGAGCCTCATGTAAAGGAGATTGCAGTAAAAAATCTGAAATTCTCTCTCACAATATGTAGAAGTCAAACCATTATGTTGTGTGCCTTGAACTTAGGTAGTGACGTATGTTAAGTATTTCTCAATAAACCTGGGGGAAAATAAACACCCTGGGATTCTCATTTCTCTTAAGAGTAAAACTCGGGCAAGACTGTGCTCTCGTTTCTGTAGGAGAGAAGTCTCATTTCCATGTGGTGGCACTTGGGGCTTGAGTGAAACCTTCCTTTCAGCTGGGACGTGTGTGTGCAGTTTTCCACCGTCTCTACTTGTCGCTACTGTTTGACACCAAATGAGGTCTGACTGTTGGTTGCTCCTTATCATCATTCTTGTGGCTGATATTTTAAATTTATTTTAAACTTATTTATTTTTAAATGTTTGTTTATTTATTTTTGAGACAGAGAGAGCACAAGCTGGGGAGGGGCAGAGAGAGAGGGAGACAGAGAATCCGAAGCAGGCTCCAGGCTCCGAACTGTCAGCAGAGAGCCCGATGTGGGGCTCAAACCCACCAATTATGAGTTCACGACCTGAGCTAAAGTTGGACCCTCAACCCACTGAGCCACCCAGGTGCCCCATGGGTGATATTTTTTAAAGCAAAGAAATAATTCTCTATATCCCTGTTGTATCAAAAGTGAGAAAGTGGATGATAGATATACTCACCCTACCTTATGACTTTCTATCTTTTGAGTTTGTAGGCTTTTGAGTTTGATGGTTTCTACCCAGTTCTGTGAGGCTAGAAATCTGCCTACCTTGTTTGCTGCTGAATTCTGAGAGCCTGGAGCATCAAAGGTGATCAATCAATGTTGACAGAATGAACAAGCACCTGGTATCTGAAGTCTGTGCAACTCACCTAGCACCTAATAACACCTGACTTTACTGTTGTCTTTTTATGTGTCAATATCCTTCTACAAACTCTGCATGTCACTGTCTCCCCAATAATCCCTTTAGAGCCAGAGACCATATCTGTATTTGTTTCCTATCACTGCTGTAACAAATTACCAAAAATGTCAAGTCTTAAACAATAGCAGTTTATTCTCACACAGTTTCGTAGGGCAGAAGTCTGAAGCCATGGTGTTGGCAAGGCCATATCCTCTCGAGAAATTCTAGGGGAGAATCTTGCCTTTTCCAGGTTTGTTGCACTACAGGCTTTTGGCTATGGCAGGATCTCTCTGATTTCTCCCTCTGACTTCCTGGGGCCTTCGCCTTTTCTGTGTCTCTGTCTTCTCTTCTGTCTCTTGTAAGAGTACATGGGACACCTGGGTGGCTCAGTCAGACTGACTGACTTTTGATTTTGGCTCAGGTCATGATCTCATGGTTCATGAGTTCGTGCCCTGAGTCGGACTCTGTGCTGACAGCATGGAGCCTGCTTGGGATTCTCTCTCTCCCTCTCTCTTTACTCCTCCCCTCTCTGTGCGCTCTCTCCCTCTCTCTCTCAAAATAAATAAACATTAAAAAAAAGAATACATGTCATTGGATTAGGACCCACCTTTAATTCAGGGTGCTTTCACCTCAAGAACCTTAACTTAATCACACCTACGAGGACCCTTTTCCCAAATAAGCAATTCATGGGGACTAGGTGGACATGTTTTTTGGGGGAGAGGATGGGACTTTTCAGTCCAGTACATTATCAGATGGTAGTTCCTATTCTTTATTTAAGAAAATATTAAGAACATGATGTTTATGGGGATCTGTGCTGGGTACTGTATGCAGAAAGATACTGACCAAGCAAATAAAATCCTTACCTCTGGGAGGGAGAATTAGAAATATATGCAAGGAACTGTTATATAATCATGTTCATAAAGAATACTCTCAGAACATTCAAAGCACTCTTGTGTCTCAAAGGAGAAAGATTTTGGGGGGTTGGGGACAGAAGGGAAGGGATTTAACTGTGTCTTAAAGGAGGAATAGAATCTTGAAAGATTGAGGATGTTTCTGGCAGGGTGAAATGTATGAAAAGCCCAGAGGTGAAAAAAAATACCACACAGAGCGATTACTTATTTTGGTGAAACATCCAACAATGCATCCCTGGGGTGCCCTTTGTATATAGTAGATGCTCAACAAACATCTCATTGGCTATAAGCACTTATTAAACCCCCATGTCATTGGTGCCATGCTTAGGATGATATCAAATTTATATACATTTGATAAATTTACAGTTTTCTGAAAAATTGTAGCTCATGATAGAGAGGTAGGAAATACAAACAAGTAGCAAATTAATGGCGTTGTCATTATGCATTTGGAGGGGATATTTGCTGTCAAAGCCATCAGGGTGATATGCAGATTGGCACTTTAATCTCATACATACACAACTGAGCCCCAAGGTTTTCCAGTTTTCACATTCTAAACTCTGATACTGTGGGCTGCTAATCAGATGCTGATCCACTCGGAGCCCACTGTTTCTTTGTTGTTTCCAAATTTGATTAATGTTCCTGCCTTCATTCACCCTCCTGGTGGTGAGGCATAATGCCACAAATTACACCCACTAGTGGGTTTCAGGCAGCAGAGGAAATTTCTTTCTAACTATGAGGAGCTCAAAGGGAATTTCTTGAGAAAGCTACCTGATCACATCACAAAGGCAATGCCACCCTGGCGTTGTGCAGGAATGAGGAGATTACTGCTCCTCAGGCTGGAAGGAGATAATGAGGGGCAGTGGGCAAGCCATTTTCAACAGACGCCAAGGAGTCACGTACATGAGAAAAGTATTTGCAGTAAGTGCTGGCTGCCTGTGTTGAAAGTAATGGTTCTGATCTTTAGAGTATTTGTTAACACAAATTTAACTTCATTTAAATCTTCAATTAATGTGGCTTTGTTATAGATGAGTAGACTCTCACAATATAGACATTTTAATAAGATGTTGGATTCAATAAGTTTATTGTGCCAATGATGGGCTTGTTCAGTGGAATTTGGTGATGCAAGCCCTGCCCCCAGATGTTTGCACATGGGCTCTTCAAGTTTTCAGGTGGTTTGGTACCCAGAAGGTCATCTCATCCAACTAACTTGCTTGAATCCATCACTCCCCCTGTTTATACCATCTGGCCTGGCAATTGACCAGGTGCTATTTGAACACCTGAGTGATGGGTCACTTTTTACCAGAATAGGAGACAATTCTGTAGAGTGATGTTGGTTTTCCTTTTATCTGACCACCAACAAAATATGTTTAAAACACTTACCTGAGTTTTTAAACAGAGAATTAATATACACACATTAACCTGCATCAGTATAAAAGGGCACATCCTGAAACATTGCCTTTATTTTGCCATCTATCCTTCTGGCACTCTTCCCAGTGCATTTCATGTATATTTCCAGAATATTCTTGCCTTAACACAAATGTTTGTATATGTACACAGTCTCCCCCCATGGTTTTTCTTTTTTCGGCCCATATGGAATCATCCGATTCATGTGATTCTGTACCTTGAATAAAAATTTTTTTAAGCAATGTACCTTGGAGGTGTTTCCAAATTAGTACCTGTAGTTCTGCATTCATTTTTTCCATCTGTCTAGTATTCCACTGTACAGCTATATTATTGGCTATAACCAATTCTCTATTAATGGCAATTTAAGGGCTGCTTCAAAGAGCAGCAGATGTTTTTGGGTCCCCCTCTTTGCCTTCTTGCATCTCCTCCCAAATCAATCACTACCTATCCCCAGTCCCACTTGACAACATCTATTTATCTATCAACCAATTCAGCCTCCTTGGAGGAGCCTTCCCTATTTCCTTTGCAGGTTTCAGAGAGCATTTTACACACACCTCTGTCAGAGCATTTGGTGTTTAACTTTCCCTAGGATGTAAGCATAGGGCTGGCCTTCTACCTCCCCTGGCAACATGGAAAAACCTTGGGTCAGACTCTGCCTTTAAACTTGAGGGGCCTAGTACACTTTGGGTCTGGGTTACCTGAGGGCACGAGGAACCGCCCCAGACCTATTGTTTTATCAGGAGCTATGGGAGGCAGAGAAACATAGTTCGGTCATGAGAAATATTTATGACTGGACTCTACAGCCATTTTTGAGAAGAGATTGCTTAAACCTGTTGTAGATATTGTAGATAAGTTGTTTACATGTTTCACTGTGCCTCAGAAGAACTTAGTGATATAGGTTAGAATACAGACGCTGGGCCCTTCCCGGAGAGGCCACTTCAGGAAGCCAGGGACAGGTGTCAGCCATTTGTATTTTTTACAAATGACACTGATATGCAGAGCCCGCCTGGCCAAACTCTCTCCTTTTTGGACAAAAATAAGAAGTGGAAGTAAGTGTTTTGACCCTCTAGGAGGTCATAGTCTAGGTGGAGAGACAGAGAGAATGGGAAAAAGGAAGTGACATTTCAGTACAAAATAGTGAACGCATGCTGACCAGTTGTCTGTGGGGAGATCGACCCTGGCAGGCTGGGGCGTTAGAAAAGGCTTCATAGAGAAAATGAAACTTGAGCGGGACCTTGGAGGTTGGGTACCCAGTCTGTGGGGTTCTGTGGGCTTGAGGTTAGTCATTGTACAATAGTCTTTTGAAGGAGGCAGTTGAGTGTAGACACAAAGAACGAGGGCTTTGCAGCTAACTGCTGTGCGAAATTTCAGTCACGGCTGCACGACGGATTGGCTATGTGACCGTGGCCAAATAAGTTCCATATCCAGGCTTCAGTTTCCATATCTGTTAAATGGAAACAACAACGGTTCTCACCTCAGAAGGTTGTTGTGAAAGTTAAACAGGATTAGTTTATGCAAAAATCTTGATATCTGTAAGCCCTTGAGAAAGGCGACTTTTTAAATAATAAATGAAACACAGATCCAGGTTTTATACTAAATCTTTCTCTCAGGAAAGTCAGATGGGGTATATAGGGACTGAGGACTCAGCGGGAAAACAATAAAGAAGCGTCTATCACAGAGCAGGGCTGAAGTACTTTGAGGGCTCCACTGAAGTTTCAGCTCTGAGGCTCTTAGCCACGACCAACCACTGATTTAAACCGCAGGCCCACAGAGCCCACTGAGCCTTCCCTCCGCTGCCTATCTGAGGTGAGCAGTCCAGGGTGCGGGGCAAGCTGAGAATCAGGGCAAAATTGGCTGCAACCAAGGAATGGCACGTTTCCCCCCAAATCCTATGAATCTAATAATAAAAAAGAACTAGAATATGGATTAAAATGATTTGCCATCTAAATCTTCCCAGTGCCACAGTTTATCACATTATTTTGCATGAACCTTTAGGACTGTTAGGAGCAGAATTTTCTTTTACTGTCTTTAAGCAATAGCAGCACCAGCTCAGCGGTTGGCTGCATCCACTTTAGTCCCCATG
>NW_024412414.1:9165515-9271289 GCF_014898765.1 Herpailurus yagouaroundi | reverse complement strand
CCCCCCCCCCCCCCCCCCCCCCCCCGCAACACGCCACAAATCCCTTCTCTTCAAAGGACCTGATAGGAGCTTTACCATGACCACAGGAAATGTGCCACCATGTGAAAAAGCACTCTCGATGGATGTTGAACTCACAGTCTCAATGGCTAGAAATAAGTAATGGTGTAGACAGAAAAAGGAGAAGAGGAAGGTAAGAGTCAAAGCAAAAAGTAAAGAAAAAGAAGGCAGAAAGAAAAGTTGAACAGAAACAAAGGGTGAGGAAAGTTGAAAATGAAAATGCAAGGGAAGAACACACAACAAGAACGGAAAGAAAAGAAAGATATGAAAAGAAGAGAGAAAGGAGAAATGGGTTTCCTATCCTTTCCTGCTTAGACGTGGGCTAAGCCAAGGGCTGCCCTGTTCTGCCATGGCAGGCGCACCATTGTGTGGGCCAACCTTTATGTAATGAACAAAGTATCATTTGTTCCCACATGTCTGCTGACATCAATCAATAAGGCTGTTTCTCTCACCCAGGTACTACAAGGTGATAAGGAGAGATGTATAATAAGCGCTAACTAGTACGAACAACAATTATTTTTGAACTTTAATGAGGTACCAGACAAGAAAAAGCAGTTAATTTCTACTTAACGATCTGTTGTGGTCCTTGGAGTCATGCTCCGGGGTTACGTTGCTTTTATTGAACAAAGCTCTCAGTATTGTCTGACCACGTGTCCAGCAGAAAGCCGCTGATCTGATTCAGGGACTGCAGAAAAGACGTAGCCACATAGTCATTTTTTAACCCTCGATTTCTAAACTATGGGGAAAGAATAGGAAAGAGCAACTCTTTATTTCTAAAGAGAAATCCTATTAGGTGAAGCCTACTTTATGGAGCTGGAATGTGAAGAATAAAAATGTAAGCATATTGGGGCACGTGGGTGGCTCTGTCGGTTAGGCATCCGACTTCTGCTCAGGTCATGATCTCACGGCTCATGAGTTTGAGCCTCGCGTTGCTCTCTGTGCTGACAGCTCAGAGCCTGGAGTCTGCTTCGGATTCTGTGTCCTTCTCTCTCTGCCCCTCCCCAACTCGTGCTCCGTCTCTCTTAAAAATAAATGAATTAAAAAAATTTAAGCATATTATAGGTTTCTTATGTTGTTATGTAGAGAAAAACCCTAGATCACTTTTCTAGGCAGTGGCCCATTGTGGAAAGGTGCTGATATCAACTCATTTCCTTAATGCCATCAGTTATGCTGAGCATTAAAATACTCTGTTGTCTGTATATAATAAAACATACTGGATAACTCTAGATGAATGAATGTTGAAGCAACTATGACTTTTGGAGGAACGAAGCCGATGGCACACGGGCTGCCATGTCTCTTTGCGCAAGGAGAGAGACGTTACTAACTGATTGCTACACAGATCCCGTTAGGTCCCTATGTGACCTCAAAATTCTTTTCAACATAGCACTCGAGGCAGAACCACTGCTTGACCGGAGCTGTCATTTGAAATGAAGCCTTTTCCATTCCTGATGTAGATCATACGAAAAAGTTGTATTTCTCTTCTCTCCTTGCCGTTTGTTTTTTCTTTTCTTTTCTTTATGAAAATGCTTAAGGATAAACAGCCTGGCCTTTGTATTTCCAGCTGAATCACTAAATGGCTCATTGCTTGTTATGTCACTTTGAAAAGTGGGCCACTTTAGAAGTTCCACTAGGGAATTTGACAGGATTGCTGAGGCAAGGCTTCATTTGATTTTTTGAGCTTTTTACTCCACACCAGACATTGATAGAAGCCAACTTCTGGAACAGATGGAAAATTGTGTATTTCAGGAGAGACAGCAAATGGGTCACACCACGTGAGAATCTAATTCCTTAGAGTGAGAAAGTTTTCTCTGATGGCAACTCAACACCAAGTGACCCCGAATGCTCATGTCTACGGACTCGATTTCTTCCTTTCCTGTGTCTTGAAGTTACAAGCAAAGTCAGGCAAATGCCTGCCCAGAACAAAATAATTTGATAGGAGGGAATACTTAGGCTCTAGTTTTCAAACTTGAGAAGTGAAATGTTTTCATTAAAAATGCATTATTCATACCATGCAAAACCACAGCCCTCGTCTTTGGTTGACACACGATCATTACATTCTTCAGGATTACTTGAATTTGTTTTGCAACTGACACAACACAAATGGCATCAGAACATTTTGAACCAAGGAAGCAATTTAAAAATTCAATATTGCAGAAAAAGAAAACAAATAGGCTTTGTCTGTTTGTATACAACAGCCCTAAATATACACACTGCAATTTCATGGCTGACCTGTACTATAATTTACTCCTGGTGGTTCACTTATTGAAATTTTAATTCTTGGGACTCTACATTTGGCCAGAAATGATCTATATTTGAAAACCATTACATAGCCTCTCTCAGCAAGAAAAAGAAGGACAAAGTGATGGGCATAACTTTAATTTCTGTGTGGTAGCTGAGGAGAACCAGGGCTCCAGAGTGTTTGAATCCTGGGTGTGCAGACTCGAGCAAGTTATCAAACTTCGCTGAACCTTAGTTTCTTCATGTATAACTGGAGTAATCATACACGTCTTAGAGTCGTCGGGGAGGAAGAGATGAGTTGGCCCATGTGCAGAGCCTAGCACAGGGCCTGATACACTGAAAGGGCTCAGTAAGTTCTATTTGTTATTTTTCTATGGCTCTGAATGGCAGTGTGCTTTCTGGTTTAGATAGTATTTAGAAAAAAACTATCTTGGAATTGTGGAATGGAAAAGCTTCCAAAATTATTTTCCTGTGCTTTTGTTTGCAGCCCTTTTTTTCATACCTCTTATGGTGGGTTACAAAAATGGGCCAGTTCTTTCTCTTCCTCTGTCCACACCCTCTGCCATGTGACTTTGAAGCCCTTCCCATCGAGAAGGGGCTATGTTTGCTTGTCCTTTGTTTCTGAATGTATCATGCCATTTCCTTTGGCCAATGAGATGGTAGTGGACATAATAGAAAGACTTGACGAAGCCACTGAGTGTCTCTGCTGGTTCTGAGTCATTCCACAACAAAACTCCAAGTATTCTCCACATTCCTGGTAGGATTTTGAAGGTCAGTTCCAGTTGGTCAGTTCCCATAGTCTGGCACAGCAGTGAGTCATTTCTTTCAAATTGTCTCATGCCATGCCTGCGGCCTGCTCTGGGGTTCAAAGCCAAGGGCATCACCGAGAAGCGCTGCCAGGTGACGAAGCAATGTTGGCAGTTCATATATTGGAAAACAAACCAAAATTACAAGACAGATATAGTTCCTTTGGTCTTTGTGCAAAATTGCATTATTTTCTTGGGAAAATGTTTTTGCCTTATCTAAAGAAAAAATAAAATTTAAGCATTTTGTAGTTATAAAAACGTGCATATCTGCCATTACCATGAAAATGCCCAGGCCAGTCTGCTGGAGAATGAGAGCCACATGGAGGTGAGCCAGTCAGTACAGCTAAGAGCATCGGCTCGCAGGTATGTAATCAAGCCAAGCCAAGAACAACAGTCCCTTGGCAGACCACCCTGGATTCGTGATCAATAAGTAATAACTATAGCATGCCACTGAGGTTTTGTGGTTGTTTGGTATGCAGCATTATTAAAGCCATAGATAACAGTTACACTTCTGTTGTAGCCCACATTCTCTTATGTTGCAATTACGGCTTATCTCTCAGCGTCGCCAGATGTATTGGGAACTCCTTGAGAGTAAGAATGATGTCTTATTTCCCTTGTGTCCCCGTGGCCTAGCACAGTACCTGGTGGCAAATATGTATTTGTCACTTGAAGTTCTGGCTTTAATAGGACATTCCTCCACTCATTGGTTTACTTGTTATTACATCCATGCTCTCATTATTGAATGCCTACAATGTACCTGGGCACCTTGTCTTTGGGGCTATAATTTTGCACTGGAGGAGGGAGGCTGGAATTAATTTTGATTCCAGTTAACGTACAGTGTTCTATTTAGTTTCAGGTGTATAATATAGTGATTCAACAGTTCTACACATTACTCAGTGCTCATCAACATAAGTGTACTCTTAATCCTTTTCACCTATTTCACCCATCCCCTTACCTACATCCCTTCTGGTAACCATCAGTTTGTTCTCTATAGTCAAGAGTCTTTCTTGCTTTCTCTCTCTCTCTCTCTCTCTCTCTGTCTTTTTTCCTTTGCTTATTTGTTTTGTTTCTTAAATTCCACATGAGTGAAATCATATGATATTTGTCTTCCTCTGATTCACTTATTTCACTTAGGATTATACTCTCTAGCTCCATCCATGTTGTTGTAAATGGCAAGAATCCATTCTTTTTATGGGTGAATAAAATATTCCATTATATATATACATATATGTACATTCTATATATGTATATATATAATGGAATATTTTATTCAATTATATAATATATGTATTTATTTATATATGATTATTTCATTTATTTAAATATATATATATATATACATATATATATACACATATATATATATACACACACACACACACACATACACACATCTTTGAATTAGTGTTTTTGTATTTTTTGGGTAGATACCTAGTAATGCACTTACTGGATTGTAGGTTAGTTCTATTTTTAACTTTTGAAGAACGCCCATACCATTTTCCACAGTGGATGCATGGATTTGCATTCCCACCAACAGAGCATGAGGGTTCCTTTTCTCCACATTTTTGCCAACACTTGTGTCTTGTGTTGTTGATTTTAGCCCTTCTGACAGGGTGTGGTGATATCTCATTATAGTTTTGATTTGCATTTCCCTGATGGTGAGTGATATTGAGTATCTTCTCCTGTGTCTGTTGGCCATCTGGATGTCTTTGGAGAAATGTCTGTTCATTTGTTCTGCCCATTTTCTACGTTCATTATTTGTTTTTTGGGTGTTGAGTTGTATAAATTCTTTATGTATTTTGGATACTAGCCCTTTATCAGATATGTCTAGCATTCTGTAGGTTTCCTTTTACTTTTGCTGTGCATAAGTTTTTAAAATTTTAATGAAGTCCTAATACTTTATTTTTGCTATCATATCACTTGCCTTTGGATATCTAAAAAAATGTTGCTACAGCCGATGTCACAGGCATCACTGCCCGTGCTCTCTTCTAGGATTTTTATGTTTTCAGGTCTCACATTTAGGTCCTTGATCCATTTTGAGTTTATTTTTGTGTATGGTGTAAGAAAGTGGTCTAGTTTCATTCTTTTGAATGTAGCTTCCAGTCTGAGATTCTGTATTTCTAACAAACTCCTAGGTGATGCTATGCTGCTGATTCCCTCTTCCATCCTCTGAGAAATAAGAAACTAGTTGATTAAAAAAAAAAAAAGAAAAAAAAGAATCTAGCTGATTGTTGCCATATGACCATGTCCGTCTGGATTTGTCAGCTCATTGGACCTTTTTAAGAAAAACAGTAATTCTCTGTTTGATCTGAAATATCCTGATTTTTCATGGTGGTAACTAATGTTTGCAAAGATACTTACAAAATGGAAAACGTCTCTTTGACTATTTCGTGGCATTACGTACATGAACTATTTGATTCCAAATGGTAGGATATCACCCTTGATGACTTCACCATACTTTGGATTTTGCATTTCATGGGTTTGCCCTTGTTGATCTATGTTTTGCATTTCTCAAAATAGATCTTGAGCTTCTTAGGGGCATGGATGGGATCTTCCTGTTTTTCTATGTGCTAAAATATATGACAGAATGTTTCAGACGCAGTGGGAGGTCAATAGATACTAGTAAACCAACTAATGGAGATATATGGTATATTTCATAAAGCTGGAATGGATTTTTATATATTATCAGTAGGAGTTTTATTTTGGAGTGGGCAAGCAGAGAGAGTTGCTTGATTTTATTAATCACCCTCATTTATTAAAAAGCATATTAATAGCTTCAGGAAGCCTTGGTTGGCATGGGAAAAAGTTTAATATACCACGGTGGTCATGATGGCATGTGACTGGGCTGTGGGGGAGAGATGACAGTGCTGTCATTATGAAATCAGTTGAGTAGTTAAAAAAAATACAAACTCAGTAAAAGGCCCAGTATTCTTAATGATTTAGGAGTCAATGCTAGAGGACAAAAGTGCAGATTTTCTTATAAAACCTAGTGGTTTTGAAGATGACACAGTGGAGAAGAATTCATGGAGGCAAACACATCTTAGTTCAGGGTTTCCAAATATCTTTGGAGAGGCCACCTTGGGTGGATGCCATTATGAACTTGTCATACCCTGAAGGTTTACTTCTGAAAACCACCAACCCTTCACTTAAGGTACAGCACCCCTTTATACACGTATGACATTCTAGAGTTTTCTTCATTAGCTAAGCTGAGCTCATAACAGTCTTGTAGGTCGGCATAGAAGATAGTGTCAAGGAAATTATCCAAAACTTGAAAATAGGCAAAAGGGAGGATGGTTTTCTTTCACTACAACACAAACATTGGCTAGCAAATCCTCCAGGGATTATCTAAGTCTACAAGGGTGTAGCCTGTTGACAAGGCCAGGGGTCAGAAAACTTCTGGAAAGCACTAGATGCTAACTATTTTAGACTTTTTTGAACATATACATTAACTGTTGAATATTCTTCTTCTTCCCTGCTTTTTAAAAACAGCTTTTTAAAAATGTAAAAGCTATGCTTATTTTGTGAGCTGTACAAAAACAAGCTGTGGGCTGGATTTGACCCATGGGCAGTAGTTTGTCTTGCTGGCTCTTGAACTAGGCTATTTTACAACTCTGTAGGGATAGAAATTAACTTGTAAAAAATGAATAGCATTGCAAATGATTCTTGTCTGTGAGAAATGTAAATAATCCCTCTCCACTGGGATGTAAATAAATCTTGTCCAGGAGAGATGCAATTGATTTCCCTGCGGTGAAAAGGGATAACACCAAATATTACCATTTATTGCCTTGTAGGGTATTAACCAGTTTTGCATCTATAAGGAAATTTATTTTGGCATCCCTTTGAGTGACTAAATATATTTCTCTTCCTTATACTGTCCTTTGAACCAATCATAGTGGCTGTCTCATTAACGAATGCGTTGAATAAAAATTTTAAACACATGTTTGTTTTATATTTTCCTATCATATTTTTAACTGTTTGAGAGTTACCCTACAGCATTAATATTATCTTCTCCTAACAGATTAGAAAACTGACTTTATCAGTGACAAAGGGTTTGCCCAAATTAAACCAGTACATGGTTCAACTGGGACTTGAGCATGTCTTTGGATTCTTACTGGAGGAAGAAGCAATCCTGCCGTTTTGCCCTCAGTCTAGTTCTGACCTACTTAATAAATTTAGTTTTCCTCCTTCTGGAAAAAGAAAACATTTTTATTTTATTTTATTTTGTTTTATTTATTTATTTATTTATTTATTTATTTATTTATTTATTTTTGAGAGAGAGAGAGCAAGTGAGCTCATGGGAGGGGCAGAAAGAGAGGGAGAAAGAGATAGAATCTTAAAGCAGGCTCCACGCTCAGTGCAGAGCCTGACACACGGGTTGATCTCACCACCCACCATGAGATCATGACCTGAGCTGAAATCTAGTTGGATGCTTAACTGACTGAACCACTGAGGCGTCCCAAAAGGAAACATTTCTGAAAGAAAACAGTTTGTATTTCTAGAAGGGAATGGTTTGCATTTTTAAAAGGCCTTGCATCTCAAGATAGGCCATGAATCAGTAATTTTCTGACAGCAGCCACGAATAATCAGGGCATCCATAAAGAACCGGACTCACGGATGGCACCAGATTCCTCAAAAGCCTACTTCTTAGGTAAACCAAGAAAAACAGAGATGTCGTGTATTTTGTTATCCAAAACAAAATCTCCAGGTGGCTTAATGAAGTCATGAGCTATGTTAGTGACAAAGCTGAGTATAGAACATATATTTCCTAATTTTAAAATTTTTCCTCTGCAACATTCTGTCACCCAACATTTCTCTATATTGTCCATTTATAAAAGTGAATTTAAAACGGGATGGGCCAAAAGGTCACATCATCTCATTTACACTGGCTACTCAATTTATTTTCATTAATATTGTGATTTTTTTTTTCATTAATGTGACTAATGTTCCTCACATGGCTGGGAAATATATAAATTATGGGGTTAATTAGTGTTGATGTTTAAACTCAGAATGGGATCATATTAATCGAATGCATCTATTTGATGGGGGTTTAATTAATTAGGTTCTGAAAACCTCTTCTGATAAATTCCACTCCATGCTAATGAACTCCATGGATCACCTTATTAAGCTCTAACCGTTGCTTCCTTTTTCCTCTGCACTATTAAGCCGTGTTTAATTTGTTCACATAGTTCCCATAGTCAATAACAAGGCCTTTATTTTTACACCATGTAATTGGGGTTAGGAATATTCAGTTTCTCTCATTTAGTGCACTGTGTGCATGATGCATGTTGTGGAAGATGCTTAGCTAGAGAATTGTTAAGCACTAAAAGGAAAAAATCAAATTGGCATTAATGAAGTGTAGGAGTAATATAAAGCTAAAAATGGTATTTATAAGAGTCAGTAAAGCTTTAAGTTTGAAAATGGTTGCTATAAAGTAGGACAGGGATAGAAATTGTAAGTTTTAAATGGCATTTATTTCTTCTTCTGCATCCTTTTAAAAATAAACATATATTTCTGTAATGGGATCTAATTTACATATAGTCAAATTTGCAGATCCTAAGTATACAGTTTGATGAGTTGTGAAAAATGATGTGCCCAGGTAACTATGGCTCCAATCAGGGTAGAAAACACTCCCAACACGGCAGAATATTTGCTTGGGCCTCTTTCCAAACAGTCCTTTCACCCAGTGGCAGCTACTTTCTGATTTTTATCACCAGAGATTTGCTCTTCCTGTTCTTGAACTTGATGTGAATGAAATCTTACAGAATGGACTTTATTTATTCTGACATCCTTGATTCAATATGTTTTTGAGATTCACCTTTATTGTTGTATACATTTGTTCTCTCTCTCTCTTTTTTGCTGAGTAGTATTCCATTTTATGAATGCCACAATTTGCTTATCCATCCTCCCATTGATGGACATTTAGAGCCTCCCTGCCCCAGAGTTTGGCTTTTATGAATGAAGTTGCTACAGACAATCTTATATAAATCTTAAGAGTGAAATTAATGGGTCCTAGGGTAGGTAACATAAGAAATTGCTCAATAGCTTTCCAAACGCTTGTATAACATTGATATTGTCAGTTTTAAAATTTAGCCATTCAAGTGGGTGTGAAGTGGTATCTCATAGTGTGTTTAATTGGCCATTTTATAATGACTAATGATGTTGAACACTTTTTTGTTTGTGTGCTTATTGGCCATTTGCACACATTCCTTTGTGATATACCTATTCAGTTCTCCTCCTGCACTTTTTTTTTTAAACATTGGGTTACCTTTCTAGTCTTGGTTTATGGACATTTAAATGTTCTGAATATGAGTATTTTGTCAGATACATGCATTACTAATATTTTCTCCCATTCTGTGGCTAACTTTTCCATTTTCTTTAAAAAAATTTTTTTAATGTTTATTTATTTTTGACAGAGAGAGAGAGAGACAGAGCATGAGTTGGGGAGGGTCAGAGAGAGAGGGAGATGCAGAATCCAAATCAGGCTCCAGGCTCTGAGCTGTCAGCAGAGCCCGATGTGGGGGTCGAACTCACTGACTGCAAGATCATGACCTGAGCCGAAGTCTGACACTTAACCGACTGAGCCACCCAGGCACCCCAAATTTTCCATTTTCTTATTGGTCTCTCTTGATGGGCACAGTCTTTCATCTTGATGAAGTTGAATTTATGTATATTTTAATGGCACACTTTTTTGTGCCCTGTCTAAAAAAATCTTTATCTACATCAAAGTCATATAAATGTTTTCTCCTACAAGTGTTTTAATTTTAACTTTTATATTTAGGTCTATGATTAATTATATTTTGTGTATGATATGAGATGGAAGTCAAGATTCATTTTTTCAATGTAGATATCTGGCTATTTGAATACCATTTGTTCAAAACACTTTCCTACTGCATTGCATTGGCATCTTGTTGAAAATCAATTGAGTGTGTAAGTGGAGCTCTATGAATTCTATATTCTGTTTCGTTAATCCATTTGGTTATCTTTATGTTAGTACTATATAGTTTTGATTCCTGTAGATGAACAGTTTTTATTGAAATTGAGAATGCAAGTCTTTCAAGATTTTAAATTACTTTTCAAGATTGTTTTGGGTATTCTGGTTCCTTCTATGTACGTTTTAGACTTAGCTTGCCAATTTATACAAAATCTTGTTGGAAATTTTGTAAGATGTTCATGAGTTAGGTGAATTTTGGGAGAATTGACATCTTATAAATATTTTCCACTCCATGAATGTGGTATGTATCTCCATCCATTGGGGTATTCTTTAATTTCTATCAGCAGTATATTGTAGTTTTCAGTAAAGAGATCTTGAACTTTTTTTTTTTTGATAAATTTATACTATATATGTGCTATTTCTTGTATCAGTTTTGGAACTATGTAAGGTAGCAGATGTAATCTTTGGGTTACTCCACTCAAGGTGCAGATTCCATGGAGGCATTTATGATTCCTGGCTTAGGTAACATGCCCTAATTTTTCAGAGATGGGTGGTTTGGGATCTTGACTGCCAGTCTGTGCAAGACTGCGTCTAAAAGCAGATGGGAGAGTGCAAGAGTCGTGGGTACAGTAGGGTCTCTGTTACTCAGAGAATGAAGAATATATCTTGGGAGACAACGATAACAAATATCTACTACTGGTTACAGTGCTAAAAACTTTACATGATCTCATTTAATCCCTACATTATCCATATGAGGTGTATAAATATTTCCATTTTACTAATATTGGTACATTTTTTGAGCATTTTTAAAGTTTGCCTAAGATGTCTTCATGCTGTTCTAGTAAGAATCATTTGCATATAAAAAGTAACGTGTCCAATATAGATTGTTCTTTTTTGTTCATTAAAAGTGGTACTAATATAGGTACTACAGTGAAGAGATTTTCAGATTAAAGTTACTAATCATGTCCCTTTAAGATAGGGAGATTAATCTGGATTATCTGGATGGACCCAGTGTAATCACATGAATCCATAAAAACAGAACAGGATGTAAGAAAATGTGGTGGAAAAAGAAGGCAAAAAGAGATGTTCTAGAAAGGGAGGTCAGGGAGATTTGAAGTGTGAGAGGAACTTGGACCCGCCACTGCTGGTTTTTCAAGTAGAGGAAGAGAGCCATGAGCCCTGGAACACCAGCTCCTCTAGAAGTTAACGACCTCTGGCTGATAGCCAGCAGGGAAATAAGGATCTCAGTCCTACAACCACACGGAACTGAATTCTGCCAGCAATGTGAGCGAGCTTAGACCCCAGTCTATCCCAAGAACATCCAAAAAGGAATGCAGCTTTGGTACACCTTGATTTCAACCTTACAAAACCTGGAGCACAGAACCAGCCTAGCCACGCTGTATCTAGATTTCTGACCTACAGAACTATGAGTTGATAATTGGGTATTGTTTTAAGTCACTAAAATTGTGGTGATCTGTTATGGCAGCAATAGAAAACGAATATATCAGGATTACAGACTCATACATTGGCAGTGGCCAAGAAGAATTATAAATAGGCACGTGTATATTTCTTGGTGATGAATGATAATTGACCCTTTGCCTCCATGTTTGGGGAGTCAAGGAGGAGTGGTGGGGCCTGGTAAAATGAAGGGTTCTATCTAAAAGGCATCTTTACTACTATGCTCCAACATATTCTAAGAAGGTGAGCCCTGTGTTACAAGATATGTTTATTCCCACTAGGCCAGAAATTCATATTTTAATGTGAAAATTTCTGATTTTAGAAAGTTGACAACTACTACAGTTTATAAATAGAGACAGAACATGTCTGGGAAATAGCTGTGACCTGAGGGATATTAGTTTGTGACTTTTTGACAAGATGCCCTAAACTTGTTTGATCTTGCCAATGGAGAGAAGTATAATGTGAGGCTTATAATAATAACAAAAAAGAACAAAGTCAGTTCTGAATTGTCCCTGAATTGTTATTTCATTCCCATTTTAGAGATGGAAGAGTTACATTCCATCTCTAAAATGGAAATAATGATTCTAATTTCATAATCATGTGAGGATTAATGGAGAAACTACATGTAATACCTTGCACGTGTGTATGTGCATCAGTGTGTGTTAATCAGTATGTTATTTTATTGGTACAGAGGTGAGTGTAGGTTGGAATTGGCTGTCATGTTCACAAGATGCAGTAGGACTCACTCCTATGCTACCTTCTGTGAGCTGTATAAAACGCATGAAATGCATGCTCCACAGTATCTTCATCTCTTCGGGAGACACAACAGCTACCCATGGACACAGTTTCTTTTGTTCCCTCACCCACAAGGGCATGTAGGCTTATCCAGAATCAGAACCTGGTCTGTGGGTCACTTGGACAGAGAGCAGTGGAGGCCTTAGTTTGCCACCCACCTTTTACACACCTCTATCCATGTAAGTGCATGGTCTGTGTGTCAACTCACAGCTCCCCACGCCAGGCTTTTGTAGCGAAGAAGGCCAACATAACACTCCATCCACACTTATCTCAACGCTATAATAGTTGCCAAGGAAATAGGGCTCTGACCTTCATTTTCACAGCCAGGCCTTGGTCAGTCCAGAAATGATTTAAACTCTTTATTCACAAATAATAACAATCCTTTTAAGATAGTGTGTTACTTTCCTGTGGCTGCCTTAACAAATGGCCACAAACTTGGTGGTTTAAACTAGCAGTAACTGAGGGTACCTGAGTGGCTCAGTCCATTGAGCCTCTGACTCAGGCCATGATCTCACGGTCCTTGGGATCGAACCCCACACTGGGCCCCGTGCTGACAGCATGGAGCCTGCTTGGGATTCTCTCTTGCTCTGTCTCCCTCTTTCTCCCTCCCTCTCTTTCTGCCCACCCCCCACTCACATGCACATGCGCTCTCTTTCTCAAAATAAATAAACTTAAATAACATTAAAACAACAATAATTTGTTTTGTCACAGTCCCATAGGCCAGAAGTCAAAAATCAAGGTGTCAGTGGGATTCAGCTCCCTTCGAATCTCTGGGGGAGAATTCTTGCCTCCTCTGGCTTCTGACACCTCTCAGCAATTCCTTGGTTTGTGTCTGCATAACTCCCATCTCTATCCTGTCTTTACATGGCCTTCTCTGTGTGTCTCTATCTTCTGCTCTTCTGACTATTATACGGACACTTATCATTGGATTTAGGGCCCATTCAGATAAGCCAGGATGAGCTCATCTGGAGATGCTTAATTTAATTACATCTGCAAAGATTATGTTTCTCAAATAAAGTCACAATCCCAAGTTGTAGGGGTTAGGCTGTAGACGTCTCTTTGGGGGGTTGCCATTCACCCTGCTACAGGTAGGCAGTGAGCATATTATTACTCCTGTTTTAGAGACGCATGCTCTTCAGAGTCAAGGATCCAGGTGCACAGGCAGATAAATCATGCCTTAAGACCAGGATAAAGTTAAGTGGCCTGGATATAGATTGAACGTGTGGCCTTGGCCTCTTTAGCACAGTCCTCTGCTCCAAGAGAAAAATGAACACTTTATAAGGAGGACTTTAGTTTTAAAAAAGTTTGGTGTTAAGTTTCCCCCTAGAATGAGAGCAATTCAGCTGGGCTTACCATGTGAATGGTTGAGTGGCACTCCAGATGGCTTCTCTGTGCCAGTTGGTATGATTTAGGTTTAAGAGCCCAGCTCCAGAAAGCATGACTCTGAACTCCTCAATTGTTGGTCAGTTTATAATTGGTATCATTGCTGATTGTGATGCTTTTCCCAGGAACTGTAAAGGACAATAAGCATACAGACTTGCTCAAACAAACACTGCATTATTCTTTGCTGGAGGAAGTAATCTTTCAAATCCGTTTTCTCTAGCCTGCATCTATGGAAATCAGATTCTAGACTGTTTCCACTAGTGTCCCTGGGCTGGTTTGGACTGGGATTGACAAAATGGCTCCTCCTACAACGGAGTTAGGAGACACCTTCTTCCTTAAAATAGAAACAATTAGCACCTGACATGAAACCTCATTTGACCCCAGTCACCAGGCATGCCTTTATCCCATGCTAATATGCTAGTCTGGTGTGAATTTATGGTTTCATTTCCTTTTCAGTATGTAGTGTAATGGAATCCTCTCTCAGTCTCAATTTTATAAAATAATGGGGCAGAAGGAGATGTAGTGAGGTTATTAAGTCTTTCCCCAGCCTTAAGATACTCTTAATTCTTACTCTTCTTAACACATCAACGTGATTTAGCTATGATTACCCAGGTAATTCAGGCAAAATACCCATTCCCTTGCTTTTACTGTTTAGACATGTCTTTGACTGCCTGTTTAATGAAAGGCAGTAAGTTTAACAATTCCATTACATTTAATACCCTCTAAAACACATATAAGACATTAGAAGCATCAGTGTGCATGAGTATTTAATAATGGGAACTAGGGCTTCACAGTTTATAAAGTGCCTTCTATTTATTACCTTCTTTAAACTTTGTAAAAGATTAGTAATATTATATCCATTTTAAAGATGAGATAAGTGAGGGTCAGAGTATTTGGGCATCTACTATCCCGTTATATCTAGAGCTGGAACTGGGACCTAATTCCTCCTCCTTTCTTTTCTACAATGTGGTCCTTTTAATATAGGTAAAATTGTTTAATCCAGGCAGCTAAAAGCAAGGACCATGGGTGACTCATTTGTTCACCTTGTGGGATTTTAAAACTGGTTGGGATCTTATGGATAATCTCATTGTATCACTTCATTTTGCACCATGGGGTTGGAGATATTGCTTCCCATAGTCCTTTGAAACTTTCAGGCTTAGTTAGACTGGAGCTTGTAAAGACTTGTGCTTTGGCCTTCCTTATGGGGTGATAGAGAAGCTGGAGTTCAGGGAGGATGAGAAGCTTGCCCAAGGTCACGCAGCTGGCTGGTGGTAGAGCTGGGAGTTTGGATCCAGATCTCACATCGCCCAGTGCCATGTCTTGTAGCATCTTAGTACTCAGGGAGAATTTCACTTAACCTGTTTACCTTAGGATTCATGTAGGTTTTCCTAGGAAGCAACTTTTTAAAACTGCTGATTAAATAGCAGGGATAGACAGTTTATGGATTTCTACACTAGCCATAGACTACTTCTGAGAACTATCAAGTTGTATCATCTGTGATTCTCTCTGAAGTACTTAAGTACATCCAGCCACACAGAAACTCTCAATAGAGTCTTCAAAATAGAAATAGGCTGAGCCATATTTTCAGACAAATAAACCTAGACATAATGAAAGGAGCTGCAAATAGATAAGCAGAAACTTCACCAATTAGAAATTAGAAATATCTTTATTGGATGATTCCTTGGCCAAAGAGAACATCAAAACTATATTTAGAAAATATAGGTACTGAAAAAGAGATGTATAAAAAGTAGTGGAATATAGCCAAAGTTGTATTGAGTGGAAAAATCATAACTTCATATATCTGTTTTAAATGAGAGAAAAAAATACATTGTTTAGTGCAAGAAATTAAAATAAGTCTAATGAAAACCTAACAGGAGCATAAATAGAGACTTCATACATATTATGTGTTTATTAATGAACAATAATGTAATTAAAAAAAGGAAAATATATAGAATTGGTATGTCTAAAAATTAATTTTTAAAAATTTATTTATTAAAAATTAATTCTTTAAAAACAAATCAAAACATACTTTGAATCTAGAGAAATCAGAGGAAAAAAGTGAGAGAAAATACAAAGACATAAATTGGGGATGAGAAAGCGGTAAGTAGCAGAAAAGCAGAATAACCAACCAAAAGAGCAGTTAGAAGATCACAAGAGGATCCAGCCAATGAAAATGAAATTAAAAATTTTTTTTAAAAATTTTAAGTGTATTTATTTATTTTGAGAGAGACAGAGACAGCGCGAGTGGGGGAGGGGCAGAGCCAGAAGGAGACAGAATCCTAAGCAGGCTTGGTGTTGCCAGTGCAGGGCCAGATTGGGGGCTCCAACCCATGAAACCACAAGATCATGACCTACGCCGAAACCAGGAGTCGGACGCTTAACCGACTGAGCCACCCAGGTGCCCCTAGCCAATGAAAATAAAATTAAAAAAATAATAATGCATGTTTTATCAGGGAAAATGTAAATGCCTAAAATTGACTTCAAGAAGAAGTAGGAAACACAAATATGATGGTTTCATGGACAGGTTCTTTTAGAATTTTAAGAAACATAATTCCTAGTCAATGTAAGCTATTGGAACAAAAGTGAATAGGGACAAGGATCCATAGTTTTAAAAACAGAAGCATAGTAACACTGTTTTCACACCTAAAAGAAAACTACAGTGTTCTCTTGTCTGTATATATATACAAAAGTTCTAAATAAAATATTAACTAATTGAGTTCTGCAGTATACTAAGGTAATAGCAACACAATCAGGCAGAATTCACTTCTAGAAACACATTCCTTCTCTCTTATTCAGGTACCAGTATCCTAGTTTGGGAGCGAACATCAAACTAAACCAGATAAATTGTACCCTTTCTTCTGGGAGGTTGAATTTAGAATATAGTGATACAAGAGTAAGAAATTGTAGGTGTTTACCTGGAGCTACATTGAGACTAACCATTAGTTTCTCTTACCCAGATTCTTGCCATTGCCCTGCTTTCTATGTTTCTGAACCTTCATTCTTCAGATTTTCTTTTCGTTCTGTAAACTACTGCATGTAATTCCAATAAATTCCTTCTTTGAGGTAGTCAAAATTAGGTCTATTGCTTGCAACCAAACCATTCTAAATTATACAATACCACATAAGTAGACTGTTGTGGGTTGGATAATTTTTCTCAGTGCTTCAGCACCTCCCCCCACTATACCCCTTGGCATATAGAATGAGTGGAATATACATTGCACTCCATTGATGTTGGGCTTGGCCATGTGGTTTGCTCTGATCAATGGAATGGTCGCTGATCTGATACGAGCACAGATCTTGAATATGCTTATGTGATTTGGCCTCTTGCAAATCTGCTATTTGCCATGACAGGAACATGCCCTGGGTAACTCTGGGCCAAGGACATAATGGAAGCATATAGAGAAAAACTGAACTCAGCTTGAATTCTGGAGCCAAGCCCAGCCAACCTGCAGCCTGAAGCAGGCCTGCCTCACCTACCCTACAGAACTGTAAGCAAAAAAGTAAATAAGTGCTTATTGTTGTATCCACTGATTTTTACATAAAATTATAATTTTCACACCCTGTTTCCTCTATTATTAACAACTTACTTTAGTATGATACATTTTTCACAATTAATGAACCAATATTGCTACATTATTGTTAACTGAAGCCCATATTTTATTGAAATTTCTTTAGTTTTTCCTTACTGGTCTTATTTGGGTCCAGAATCCTGTGTAGGACACCTAATTACATTAATCGTCAGACCTCCTTAGGCTCCTCTTGGCTGTGACAGTTTTTCAGACTTTGCTTGTTTTTGATGACTTTGACAGTTTGGAGGAGTGCTGGTCATGTATTTTGTAGAAGGCTCCTTAACTGGGATTTGTCTGATGCTTTTCTCATAATTAGACTGAGGTTATGGGTTTTTAGGTAGAAGACTCCAGATATCAAGTGCCATTCTCATCACATTATATCAAGGCTATATGCCAATAATGTGATCATCAATGTTGATTTAATCTTCATAACCTGACTGAGGTAGAGCTCGTCAGGTTTCTTCACTGTAAAGTCACTTTCCACCCCCAGATCCTTTCCATACTGCCCTTTCTAGAAGGAAGTCTCTGTGCACAGCCCACACCTAAGGAGTAGGGAGTTAGGCTCCAACTCCTGGAGGATGGGGTATCTATATAAATTATCTGAAATTCTTCTGCTTGGGAGTTTTGTCTCTTCTCCCCTGATAATTTCTTTATTCAGTCATTTATTGGTATCAGTATGGACTCATAGACATTTATTTTATATGTCAGGTCTTAATCCAGTACTATTTTGCTTATTTTCTTGCTCACGTTCCTCCAGCTTTGGTCTTTGGAAGTCCTTTCAGTTGGCTTGTGTCCTTTTGACATATCCTTGTCATTGTGGGTTTTTTGAAAACACTTTTACTTTCTGGTACTACAAGGAAGAAATTTCAGGCTCATGTTCTATATCTCTTTCCCCCATCCTACAGTCAGCTGTCCTCCAAAGTGCTCTGGTTCCTTTTATTGGAGAGTGATTAAAATCTAAGATCCACAGTGTGCTTAATGTGCTAGTTGCTACAGACATGGTGTTTCTGGGCTCTCCCAGATGAAAGAGCAAGGAAATATACGTGTATAGTAACCTGTATACATACACATATCTTTGAAAATGTCTGTAAGTATTCATCTATATCTATATTAAGCTAAATATGAGTCCCTACTAATGTCTCCAGCTCTAATCCATTACCCCATGGATCATTCCAGACACCTGCCTTTGCTTATTTGTAACCTCCAAGACTAAAAATAATTTTTTTTTTTTTTTTACCATTTGCCATTAATGTATTTGATTTTTTAACCCCAGGATATGTGTATAGCAGTGTCAGAATTGTTAACCCATACCTCCATGGGAATCAAATTTATCACATTGAGTGTGGTGTTTTTTCTTTTATTTATTTTGAGAGAGGGAGAGAGAGAAAGCGTGTGTGGGTATGCATGGAGAAGTGAGCAGGAGAGGGGCACAGAAAGAGGGAGAGAAAGTCCCAAGCAGAGAGAATTCCCAAGGGAGATTTCATGCTGACAGCATGAAGCCCAACTCAGGGTTTGATCTCACAAACCCTGAGATCATGACCTGAGCTGAAACCGAGGGTCAGACGTTTACCCGACTGAGCCACACAGATACCCCAAGTGTGGTGTTTATATGAAGTTCTTTCCACCTTCAATCTTACAGACTTAACTCATTTCTTTTTTTTAATTTTTTAAAAAAAAAAATTTTTTTTTCAACGTTTATTTATTTTTGGGACAGAGAGAGACAGAGCATGAACAGGGGAGGGGCAGAGAGAGAGGGAGACACAGAATCGGAAACAGGCTCCAGGCTCTGAGCCATCAGCCCAGAGCCCCACGCGGGGCTCGAACTCACGGACCGCGAGATCCTGACCTGGCTGAAGTCGGACGCTTAACCGACTGCGCCACCCAGGCGCCCCTCTTTTTTTTAATTTTTAATTAATTTTTTATTTAAATCCAAGTTATTTAATGTATAGTGTAATAATGATTTCAGGAATAGAACTTAGTGATTCATCACTTACATTAACACCCAGTGCTCATCCCAACAAGTGCCCTCCTTAATGTCCATCACCCATTTAGCCCATCCCCCCCCAACATCCCTTCAGCAACCCTTAGTTTGTTCTCTGTACTTAAGAGACTCTTATTTTTGCCTCCCTCTCTGTTTTTATCTTATTTTTGCTTCCCTTACCCTATGTTCATATTTTTTCTTTCTTAAATTCCACATATGAGTGAAATATTATGATATTTGTCTTTCCCTGACTGACTGATTTCACTTAGCATAATACACTCTAGTTCTATCCACCTTGTTGCAAATGGCAAGATTTCATTCTTTTTAATCACCAAGTGATATTCCATTGTGTGTGTGTGTGTGTGTGTGTGTGTGTGTGTGTGTGTGTATATATATATATCACATCTTTATCCATTCATCCATCAATGGACATCCATAAATGGACATTATCTATATTGTCTATATTGTCTATAGGTGCTGCTATAAACATTGGGGTGTATGTGCCCCTTTGAAACAGCACACCTGTATCCTTTGGATAAATGCCAACTCGTGCAATTGCTGGGTCATAGGGTAGTTCTATTTTTAACTTGTTGAGGAGCCTCCATACTGTTTTCCAGAGTGGCTGCACCAGTTTGCATTCCCACCTACAGTACAAAAGGGTTCCTCTTTCTCCGCATCCTCCCCAACATCTGTTGTTGCCTGAGTTGTTCATTTTAGCCATTCTGACATGTGAAGTGGTATCTTACTGTATTTGTATTTTCCTGATGATGAGTGTTTAGCATCTTTTCATGTGTTTGTTAGCCATTTGGATGTCTTCTTTGGAAAAGTGTCTGTTCATGTCTTTTGCCCATTTTTTCCACTGGATTATTTATTTTTTTGGTGACTGAACTCATTTCTAAAGTTACTGAAGTAGCACCTATTTTCATGAAGCCTGCTTGAAATTCTCTCTTTCTCTGCCCTTCTCCCTCCCTCTAGCTCTCTCTCTCTCTAAAAAAAAAAAAAACTAAAATATATTACTTAAAATTATGCATGTAAGTTTCCATCATATTGGAATAGAATCATTTTTATAATGAACTTTATAATGAAAAATATGCCAGAAACAATAAAGAAAAATTTATAGATTTGATTATGTAACAAAAACAACATGTATACACACACACACCTATTTTTACAAGTTTTATTTATTTTTGAGAGAAAGAGAGAGAGAGATTGAGAATATGAGTGGGGGAAGGGCAGAGGGAGAGAGAATCCCAAGCAGGCTCTGCTGACAGCGTAGAGCCCAATGCAGGGCTTGAACCCACAAACCATTAGATCATGACCTGAGGGAAACCAAGAGTCTGTCGCTCAACAGCCTGAGCCACCCAGGTGCAACCCCACTCACCACACTTTTTTTATACAGAAAAAAAAAAGTCATAGACAGCCTTGAAAAACAAGTTATAAACACCAAAAGAAGTTTTTACATAAATCACTTTAATGTATACATTTTGGGACACTATGAAGGAAACTCTTGCTGCTGCATGAATCATGTGGTATGGCACATGTGTGGTGGTACCTGGGTATCCCCCTGCAGACATTAATAATCAATCATAGCTCTCTTCCCTGATAAGCATATGTGGTCTCAGGATTCTTGTGTTTTTCAGTGAGCTCTTATCAACTGATCAGAGATAACACACATAAGCCCTGCTGCTTCCTTGTAAAACTCAGCTATGATTAACCTGGTGGAGTGCAGAAAAGATGAGTTCTATACCATTGGTGGAAACAGCACAGGTTTCCTCAGCAGTGAGATAAAAGACACCAGCAACAGTAGCCATGCAATGTTAATGGGAAACCATGGCGAGTATTTGAACCAAGACTTAGGAGCAACATTTAAGGATTACCATCTCAGTGGCTCGATGTATGCTTTGGAGCAAGGAGATACTGGATGAATGGACTCAAAGAGGAAAGGAAGTTTCAGTGGAAGTCATCATTATCTCAACACACATTCATTGAGGTTTTAACGTGTGTGAAACTTTGTTCTAGGCATTCTGAGGGACACAGAAATGAATATAAAACAGTGTTCAATTTCCAGGAGTCCAGGGGCATGGCTTAGACATGAGTGCTATGGAGAAGAGTCTCATTTAGAGAGAGGTTCTCACAAGGTGTGAGGACTTCAGTGGATTTATCACATCCCATGGTTCAGCCTTCAAATTTGCACTTTGTGAAAATCTCTATTATCTATTTTTTTTCATACTTACGATGGCTCAGGGGACCCCTACATACTAACCAATCTCAGTTAAATGGGTTAACCCAGAAAATCACTGCAGTACTTTAAAATGAGAAATGCATCAGGGCACCTGGGTGGCTCAGTCGGTTAAGCGTCCGACTTTGGCTCAGGTCATGATCTTGCAGTTTGTGAGTTTGAGCCCTGCGTTGGGCTCTGTGCTGACAGCTCGGCGCCTGGAGCCTGCTTCAGATTCTGTGTCTCCCTCTCCCTCTGACCCTCCCCTGCTCATACTCTGACTCTGTCTTTCAATAATAAATAAATGTTAAAAAATTTTTTAATGAGAAATACATCATATTTCATCAAATCTGAGAAACCGTCCATTGTAAGATATGCCATCATTTTATGTACTACTAAATAGGTTTTGATACCAATGACAGTGCATGTATGTGTGTGTGTGTGTGGGTGTGTGTGTGCATGTATGTATGTGTGTTGTGTTCCCTCACACCACTAAGCAAATCTCTGACAACAGCTGGGTGTCCTACAATTCTAGGTGTCTACCTAGAGATAGTGTCTCGTCTCACAGGTTAATGGCTCAGTTTCACCAGATTACTACCTCCCACCCCCCCAGTCACAAATCCAGGTTGTCACCTATGCTTCTGATTCACAGGCTATAGACTGGAGGTTCTAATGACCCTCTCCTTGGATTTGATTGATGTGCTAGAATGACTCACAGAACTCAGGGAAGCATTTTACTTACTAGATCACTAGCTTATTATAAAAGAGTGTAACTCAGAAACAGCCAGATGGAAGACAGGCATAAAGCAAGGCATGGAGAAAGGGTGTGGAGCTTCCATGCCTTCTTAGACCATGCCTTCTTCCCCAGTCTCCATGTGTTCACCAGCCTAGCAGTTCTCTAAACCCCATCCTTTTGGTTTTTATGGAGACTTCATTACATAGACATGATTGATTAAACCAATGGCTTTTAGTGATTGATTCAGCCTCCGGCCCCCCTCTGTTAGCCCAGTGATGGGGTTGGAGTGGGACTGAAAGTTTCAACCTTCCAATCACATGGTTGCTTCTCCTAGCAAACAGCCCCTATCCTTAGGTGGGTTCCAAAGCCACCTCATTAACATGACAAAAGACACCTTTATCACTCTCAACACTTAGACAACGTCAAGGGTTTTAAAAGCTCTGTGCCAGGAACAATGGACAAAGACTAAATACAGTAAAACCTTGGATTGTGAATAACTTGTTCTGTGAGTGTTCCCTGAGACAAGCAAACATTTCTAATAAATTTTGACTTGATAAATGAATGACGTTTTGCAATACGAGTAGTACCTGAAGCTGAACATCACATGATTACAACTGAGCCAATGGTTCTCTCTTTCTCTGTCTCTCTCGCTGTGGGATTGTGGGTGATCATCTCCCAGGCTCAGATGCTGTGTCTCAGGCCATGGTGTTTGGCAGAAATAAGTGATTTTTCACAACATTGGAAGATGCCCACAACTGGCACTAGTGTATTTTCTGTCACTTCAAAGCACCAATGGACAGTCCTTTGCTTTTCCATATGAGAATAAGATTAGGAATGCTTTATTTCATTCTAGGTCAGGCTGCCTACAGATATAAACCCTTTCCTCTGCTGCCTTATTGCCAGTTACATTAAATACAGTATATGACAAGAGTTTATTAATACTGTACCATAGTCAACATCAGTTAGGATGGTGAAAGTCGTCCTACACAATAACCCTCCTCTCTCATCTCCCTCACACCAGCCACAGAGGTTTTTCAAAGGTAAATTCAGGTTAATTTGTTTATTTTTCTTCATATTTTGTATTTTATTTATTATTTTGTATTATATTACAGTATCGTAATCATTTTTATATGAATTTTTTGGGTTGTGAAATGAATCATCTGAGTTTCCATTATTTCTTATGGGGAAATTTGCTTTGATATACAAGTGCATGTTTCCAGAATGAATTATTCTCACAAACCAAGATTTTACTGTATATATTTATTATTATAAATCAGAATATCACAACTACTATGAAAGAAAAACACTGCTAATTAAACTAGGACTTGATATTTAAAAAATCTTACAGTGTTTCTATTTTGCACTTATTGAAAGAATACATTTATAATTAGACATAGATTTTTAAAAATCATACATTGATCTTGTGCATATATAAAAGGAAAAGTGAAATAAAAAACTTAAGGTTTTCTTTGAACTTTTCATTCAGAGTTCAACCCTTTAATATTACTTTTTGACACGGAGTCATTATTGCTTGTTTATCCACACAATGTTGTCCTCTGTGCCTTGAATTGTGTGGGTAAAAATAAAGCATTTTGTGAAAGAATCCATGAAAAAAAGCCACAAGCCTTTGATGCTGGACTTTTATTTAAAAAAACTTTTTTTTTTAAGTTTATTTAAGAGACAGAGAGAGTAGACGAGGGGCAGAGAGAGGAGAGAGGGAATCCCAGGCAGGCTCCTTAGCATGGAGCCCACTGTGGGGCTCAAACTCACAAACTGTGACATCATGACCCGAGCTGAAACCAAGAGCTGGACCCTTAACTGACTAAGCCACCTAGGTGCTCCAATGCTGGACTTTTAAGGCAGATGTGTAATTATGTAGAGCCAAGTAATTGTAGACCCCAGTGTCTAGAATATTACTAAATTCATTGATTTACCTTCTCTTTCTCCCTATATTTCTCCCAAATATTTGGGTTGGGAGAATGTGGTTAAAAATGCTTTCAACTTTTGTTTGTGAGGTTTCTTCTAAGTCTCCATCCCCGTCTGCAAGTTTTGATGCTCTGGCACTGGGGAGTCTATCATGATTGCTACCTGGTCAACAGGAATTTGAAGATACACCTGATTTTAGGGGTGTTAAAATGTGAAAATTCAGAATTCAGAATAGTCTTTATACTGTCTGGAATATTTTCTCTCTGAAGTTAAAATGGGAAGTAGCCAGAGCTCAAGTGATGAGTGCTGGGTAATACAGAGATTATCATAATGACCAGCCTCAAAAAGGCAGGAAGGTCTTGACCTATCTTCTGGGCAGAGATAAAGTGATTTAGGGAATCAGAGTACTCGTGTGACCTGAATAGGGTTAGTAATTACAGTGCTGGAAAATCTTGACAAAGTTTATTGGTCGAGTCCCCTTTTAACAATTCTTTATACATTTATAAATATTAAGTGAGAATTAAAATATGAGAAAACACAAATCATGTTGAGAGAATGACATGGGTCTGTTTTTCTGTAATGGATGCTGACTGGGTACATGGAGGGGTGTAGCAGGTAGGGAAGATGCCATAGCAAGTTGGTGCCCAATCCTAGGGCCTTGAGTGCTAAGCTCAGTGGTTTGGCTTTTACCTGACAAGGTGATGGGTATGGGCAGGGGTGCCCTGAGTCCTTTTCCTGGAAGACTTGTACTTCATGAGGAAAGACTTTAGTTGAATCAGGACCTGGACCCAGTGTTAGAAACAAAGACTTTCTGTTTTGGAAAGAGAAAAACATTATTGCTCAAGAGGTGATGTTTTGAATCTGAGAGCCAGTATGGTGGGTGCACTGAAATCAGATACTTGTGTATAATTCAGTACTATGGATTTCATTCATGAGATAATTTTTGGAAGTGAGGACAAAAGGTTTATTTTGCTTCTGTGACAATGTGGGATTTGCTCCACTGTTAGTAAAGGAAAGCAACTCTGGGAAAATGAAATATGACATTTGAAGATAATTTACATTGGGGCATTACTTACTGAGACATGGAAATGGCAGATTAAACACAGATGCAGATAAAACTGAGATGTGGGACTTCTCAAGAAGGTCTTTCTTTTGAGACAGCCTGGATTTAGAATGATAAAATCAGGAAAGGAAATTCTTTTGGATGCATTTCTCCTGTCATAGGAGAATTCACTGCTGAATTCATCATAGAGCAATGTGTTTATTTATTTATTCATTCAGCAAATATTTACCAAACACAAACGTTAAGGTAGTCACTAGGGATAGTGTGGTGAGGGGAGGCTGTTTGGCACTGTAAATGTATTACACCAATACATTTGCTAGTATTCTAAGTATTATGGTAAAGAGTTACCTGTGGCAATGAAAGATCTAACAGGGGACTTTGATCCAGCCAGGGAGGTCAAGAAGGAACTTCCTGACCAAGTGATGCTTGAGGTGAGATTTGAATAGGAGCCATGTAGTCGACCAAGGGGAAGAGAAAGGTACTCATGCAGATGGAACAACATGTTCAAAGGCCCTGAGGTGGGAGGGGACTAGGGCAGACAAAGGAGAGAGAAATGCAATGTGGCTGGAATGAAAAAGTAGAGTAGAAGTATGAGGTGAGATTTTGGGAACAGCTAGAGGCTAAACCATCCATGTTTTATTGGCTGGAGAAAGGATTTTTAAATGCTATCCTTAGATCAATGAGGAAACCATAGGGAATTGATATTACCAGATTTGTATTCAGAAAAAGATTTCCCATTTCCACTATGGAGATCTGATGGAAGGGAGTTAAGAGTGAGTGTGGGTCAACTGGTTAAAAGGCATCGTTATACCCCAAGGCATCAGGACCCCAAATACTACCCATGTATACAGAGCCAGGTTTTACCTTCATTGCTACTTTGGACTAAGACAGTAGATTAAACGTTTAAAACATTACTATTATTACTATTGTTTAGCAGAACCCGTCTTTCAAATAAAAACTTAAGCTTCATAAAAAAACTGCTCTGGCTGGGATGGGGACGGGGTCGTGGTAGATAGAATCTGTCTGTCATGATTAATTTTGTGTGTCAATTTGGCTGGGCTTGGTGCCCATATGTTTAGTTAAACATTATTCTGTATATTCCTGGGAGGGTGTTTTTGAATGATACTGACTTACTTTGGTGGACTTTGAGTGAAGCAGATTGCCCCCTGCCCATGATGTGGGTGGGCCTCATCTAATCTGTTGAAGGCCCAAATAGAACAAAAAGACTCACCTCTCCTAAGCAAGAAGGAATTCTGCAGCAGACAAGCTTTCAGACTTGAACCTAGCATCAACTCGTTTCTGGGTTTCTTAAGCACTGGCCCACCCTCTAGATTTCATCCTCACTGGCCTGCAAATTCTGTGAGCCCATTCCTTAAAATAAATAAATGAAATGAATCCCTTAAAATAAATCCTCCCATCCTATCTATCTCTCTGTCTGTCCTTTTGGTTCCATTTCTTTGGTAAACCCTGAGTACACCAACCGTCCCTTACCCACCCTTACTCCACCCCAGCAGAGGTACCCTCGTTACCTTAGAGTTGAGTTTGGAAACTAGTCATTTAAGGCCTTGAGAGGATGTTATGGAAAAGAAGGAAGGAAAATTCACTGGGAATGTATTAGAGGCTTTATTATCCCTCTTAGCCCTGGGCTGTTTGATCCCTTCCCTCTCCTAGCCTTAAAATACAATAAAGGATGATGATTAAAACATGGAAAATCATTTTTAATAGAAGTAAAAGCAATTTTGCCTCTAATTTTCAATTTTAATATAAGCATTGAATTGTACAACAGAGCTCAGCTAAGGATGAATGGAGGAAATTGACCCTTCTGGAAGGTTAATAAGACTCATCATCTTCCTGAAGAGTGAATACCTCATCACTGACATTAACAGTGCTTCTTAACTATTTGGGTCCTGAGTGTCTTTAATAATCTGATGAGTACTATAGTCATTCTCTCCCAAAACCTCTGATTAAAAATCATACACTTAACATTTTGCTGGGCTTTCAGATGTTAATGGATGCCATCTTAAAAACTCCTGCATTGGGAGCATCATTTAATAGAAATTTGGTTGGTAGACAGTGTGATAGAGAGTGGGAAGAACTGTATATGGAATTCCAAGACCTGGTTCAAGCTCTAGCTTTGTCACATAGTAGTGGAGTGATTTGAAGCCAATGGCTTCCGATCTACAACTCTCAATTTCTGCAGCTGTAAAATGGGATGGCAGTACCTAGAACAGAGGGCTGTCATCGCTATTAAGTTAGACTGTAGATGTACAGAACTTCATAGACTTTAAAGGGCAATATGGATATAAGATGATGGTATCTGTTCATTAGACGAACTTGTCAGCCACCTAGATCTTTTTTAATCCTGGGACACAGGAAAGATGAGTTTTGACTGGGAGAGCTCAAATGCTTGAAGTCTTTGCTACAGGGCCAGACAGCATAAGGGAAGTTATTGGAATGGAGGCAGACAGGAAGCAAAAGAGAAAACACATAGGTACTGCCAGGAGGATGGAAAGATGTTAAAAAAAACTCACATCTTTTCACAATTTTGCTTACAGTTACAAGAGGCCACTTGGGAATAGATGCTTGGGATTCCTGGATTCATTGGGTGAAAAGGCCTAAAGATGGGTAGGTCTTGAAGTCTCCTTGTATGCATAATTTTGAAAAGTCAATTGAGAAAATTCATTCAGTAGGTATTCCATCAGTTTGGATGTGCTTCCTGAGGGTCAGAGAAGAGAGATGCCAAATGTAACTCTCATGGGGAGTTACAGTGTTCTTCTGATAAACCTCCTGTGGCCTTTTGGAGCTTGAACTGGTTCTCAGTTTGCAAATCACAGTGATGGTACCATCTTACACTTGAAAAAAAGATTTCTGCCTCTCAAGGGGCTTGCATGCTGATGATCATGTTTGAGGCCCTTGAGACTGGTTTCTGTTATGGTTACTTCCCAGCTGAGAAATCTCAGTATGTGATGAGCTGACTTCTCTAAGATCCCATTGCTATCTTTTAAGAGATGTTCATCTAACTCCTAGTCTTTGGCCTTTTATATTGTGCTGAGATTCACCCCTGAGAGGTAGCCTGGTGCAGGATTAAGAGCTCAGACCCGAGCAGCCAACCCACCAAATCCCAGCTTCCCCATTTGCTAGATGTCTGACCCTGGGCAAATCACTCTGATTCTTGGTACATCAGTTTCCTCTTCTATAAAGTGGGAATACTCACATACATACCTGCTGTGTGTACATGGGGTTGCTGTGAGTATTGAAGGCATCACTAGACCTGAAGTGTAGGAGCTGTACCTGACACGTAACTGCCATTGATTGAGCCATGTCTACAATAGTGCATCCTGGCATGATAAGAGAAAAAATGTGAACTCAGAGGATTGTGGACGGAAAGTTTTGCAGTCATGAAGTCATGAAACTGAGTATAGTCCTAGGCACTTAACAAGTTAGGCCCCCTTTAACGTTTACAGGAGTGGTGCCCATAGCTCATCGCATATGGCTTGACCTCATCCTTCAGGTCTTACCTCAAATGTCACCTCCTCCAAGAGGTCACCCCTGATTGCTGAAGTCTTCTCTTTAACCCTGCCCAGTTATTCTATCCTGTATCATCTTAATTCTTTCCCTCAAAGCCCTTCTCATTTTATTGACTTACTGACTTATTCATTGACGTCTCCCTTACCAGAAATGTCAGCTTAATGAGGGCAGGGGTCTTGTCTGTTTGCTCCTCCTCTAATATAACACTGCCTCGTGCAGTTCCAAATGCACCAACATGCCCAATAAACAATCTTATGTGTGTGGTGCGCACATCAGGAAGCTTCTGGCTTAGGTATAAGTTCACGTGATGGGGAACAAGGCTGGAACCAAACCTTAAAATTCATGGCACTTAATACTTCCATCAATCACTTCTTTGTGACCTTTCTCCTGGAAATGGTGATTTTATTAGCAGGACACTTCACCTTCTCCAAGCCCTATGATGAATTATCCCTATGCATCCTACATTACATACATAGCAGCATCTGGCATCCAGCCTCCCTGTGTCGCAAGCTAAACAGGAGTGTTCCTTCTCTGCCACAGACATGGATAATTTTAGTGCCTTTATTTTTCTGATGGATGAAAGGAGTCAATGCTGAACGTTCAAGACAGATCTATTGGTGGCTGCTTCATCCTCCATTGCAAATTCTATTTGTAAACACGACCATTCTCTTCACCTTCTAATTATAAACTGATTAAGGTAGAGCGCATCAACATGACACCGAGGGCACCAGAGATCATGGCAACAGGAGCGTGTTTGCCTGGAAAGAGATTACACTGGCTTTTATACTACAAAAGGAACAGGTGCAATAAATTACAGCGCTACCTTGAAATTAAAATTTTTATTCAGAAACCAGTAATGCTGAGGAAAAACCACCCCAGAAGCAATTACAAGGTGATAAAATGTGTGGACGTTTAATCCATGTTGGTGGTTGGCTCAGTTTGCCATTTCAATTCTGAATTTGGGGCTCTCCGAAGGCATTGTGTGCATCTTCTGGTTTGCTGAGGGACTTTTTGCAGGTGCATTGCCTGGCTGCAGGTTGCTGACCTTCACTTTTTGGGACGCTCTGGAAGGTTTGCCTGATAAAATGCAATTATCTGGGCCACAGAGAGGAGAGCAAACCATCAAGCAAAGCTAGTAATTATTGTGTCTGGGACTTCAGTGGGAATATCAAATGTAGCTCCAGGTTGTTATATAACTTTTTAAGAAAGTATTTAGTTTGGATTGGAGCCTGAGGGGAGATAAGGTAGGTCTTAGGAATCAGGAGACCTGGGGTCCAGTCTGGGCTATTTCTTATGACGCTACTTAGGTTCAAGTAGGTTACTTCCCTACTCTGCCTTTCTGACATCTCATGTGTAAAATGAAGGAGGGGGTTGGATAATTTCTGAATTCCTTTATAATGATGTCTTTCTAGGGCTCTGTATAGCAGGTGTTCTTTACATTGGTCATCTAAAATAGTCCTTATTTTATTTGAGACATATTTAAACTGAGAAGTTGAAGACAGGGAGTGATTTTGGCTTTAGCAAACTAGCTTTGCACTAGGCATGAGGGCAGGAAACTTCTATCATGGGAATGTGAAACTTTGCATTACCGTTTGTGGCATTTGGGGGACCCCGAGGAACTGTGAGGTGAGATTCAGATACACCCACCTCACGGGATGGAATTTTCCAGGCAATATATCCTTGCCTCTTAATAACACAAGTCTCTTTACTGGATGTAGGGACAACTATCTGGCATATTATTGGTCATTTTGGGGGGCAATAAAGCTCTATGAGGTCAGTTTTGTTTACCACTGTTTCTCCTACTGGCATATAGGAAGTACTTAGTAATTATTTGTCAATTTAATAAATGAATAAGTGATTGGGCACAATAGACTTAGGGAAAAAGGAGGAGGGCTTGGGTGTCTTCTTATTTTCATTTTCATTTGAAAGCATCAGTTCCTTTCTGTTATGGCTACTGAGCAAGCTTGTAAGTGGTGCCCAGGAAAGTCCCATTTTTTTCTGAGGAAGACAGTCAGCCTGTGCAGGGAGCTCCTTTTTGTGGTGAAATTAGGTCTCTTCATTTCCCCTCCATGATCCAGTTAAACCCGAACAAACAGATATGTTGGATTAGAAGCGACTATTAAGAAATAGTTCAGACACAGTTAAGCATGTTACTCAATTTAGTCCTCTGTCATCCACCACCCCTTCTTCTCACTTCCCTAACCCTTCCCTGAAACCCCAGGCTACTCTCTATTCTAGCTTCCTCTGTAGCATTTCACTATCGTGCTATAGAACATTTATCATTTATATCCCCCATCTGTATTTCCAGCTTCACCGTGACCTTCTCAAGGATGGGATCTTATCCTTTTCCTTTTGAGTCCTTTATAGTGCAGCTCCTTTATTCACATTTGCTGAGCAAGAAGGTCCTTCAGCGATGTTTGTGATTCTTTGGAGCATGAACGAGGAGGAAACGAACCTTCTTTGAACAGTGCTGATGATTTGGTAGCATCCAGTATGTGTCCAGGACCAGTTGGGAGGGCACAAAGCAGAAAATAGAAGCAGTTTCCATCCTGAAGTTCTTACAACTTAGGTAGTACAGATCTACACATAAAAAATAAGTTGAGATCTATAAAAAAAGATTAAGGTCAAGTGCTAGGTTGTATGGATACAGGCTATTTGGTCCTTGTGGCCTTCAGAAGAATCAAAGACAGCTAAGGATAACATCTGATTTTCTAAAGTGACTGTAATGCACCTTTAAAAAACCCAGTGTAGACACAACCTCATTCTTGAGACAAATAGTCTCAAACAAAACAGCCAGCCAGTCAGTTTCTTGTCTATCTTAAATTCTAGGGTATTCATGGTCTCTGCCTGTCAGGTAGACTCACCCTTGACTTTGTGAGATTGCAAAGTCATGTACACATCTTTCAACTCATTCCTAATTACCTGAGGTTTTGTTTCTTACATGAATGCACTCAGACTTCTTTTCTGCTGATGGGGGCAGGGAGTGGGGTGGGAGTTCATGCCAGTCCTGTTGGAATTTCTGGCATTCCTCAGACAAATACGTTAGAAAATTATTTGATGATTTGTATAATTAAGCCATCACAAATGTATGGATCTTCTACATCTCTGTGGGTACATTGTGCTTCCTTATAACTATGAAATTCAACATGAACTGGGTACCAGTAGTATGCCCAGTTCTAGTGTAGAAGCTGAGAATGTAGTAAAGTACAAACGTAACATACATGCACACACATGTGATTGCACATATATGCATGCACACAGGCACCTTCCTAGAGTTTATGCTCTATTTGCAGGAAGCACTGTAAATAGTAAACATAATAAATAATTTAATGATATAGAATGTTAGACAGTAATCAGAGCTCTGGGAAAGCACCTGGCTGCTTAGGGGGGGCTGAGGTGCCAATGGAATGGGGTGGGTTACCATTTTAACATAAGGTGGTTAGGAGGGACCTCAGAGACACAGAGCCATTTGGGCAATGACTTGAAGGAGGTAAGGGAGTGAGCCATGCAGATATCTGGGGAGGAGATTTCTGGGCAGAGGGAACAGCCAGTGCAAAACCCCTGAGGTAGGAGGATGTGAGGTATGTGTCAGGAAGCTCCTAAGAAGGCCAATGTGGTTGGAGTAGGGAGCAGGAGGAGGTGACATCAGAGAAGGTTATGTAGAGCCTTGTAAACCGCTGTAAATGCTTCGCTTTTGATACTGATGAATAAATAAGGAAAGGAGACTCTTAGTTTATATCTATAATGTTTGTGGGTATATTGGCCAAACTCTTAGTAGACTATTTGCTTCACAATGTAATTTAGTCTGCTTTGGTTTGATCTGCAAGAACCTCTTTTGTAAGGCCAGTCATCTGTCAGTATGGTGCAATGGAAATAACCAGCCTGGGTATGACTCTCAGATTCACCCCTAACTGGGTCATTTCTCTCTGTGTCCCTGACCATAAAATGAAGCTGTTAAGCTAAATTGGGAGGTGAAACATCTGTTCTTTGTATCAACTCTAGTTCATTATAGTGGTTGCTTACAGTGCCCCGAGGAGTCTGCATTCAGCATTAGACTGTGCAATAAAATACTTGTGATTGATTAGTAATGTCTGCCTTGGACACAGACAGGAAGTGATGGTGAGTGTGCTATGAGCTAAGAGGGTGTGAAAATTCTGCCATTCTTCACAGTTTGTTTTTAGGAGAAGGGCTACAGAGTTTTGCTGATTTTGGCGTTTAGCTCTGTTCATCACAAAATGTGTGAAGACTATGGCTACGAGGAGGAAAAATTTATGAGAAATGAACTAGAAAATAAGGATGTTATATTTTTTATGCAACACTGCAAATCCTCATTCATTGTCATAAAATATGAATTTTCTTTGATAGCCCTTATGATAAAAATAACACTTTTAGCCTCTTCCTCATAAATCAGTGAGATATATTAGACAGGTATTTTCCCAGTTTTACAGGAAATATGAAGCCATAACTTACTGCTTAATTAACAAATTAATTATATTTAACTAGAGTATCTGTATAGTTGATTTTCCCAAACTGGGCCTTTTGAGAGTGAAAGATGTTGCACCCAGGGATGCCTGGGTGGCTTAGTTGGTTAAGCTTCCAACTCTTGATTTGGGCTTAGATCATGATCTCATGATAGTGAGATGGAGCCTCGCATTGGGCTCCATTCTGGGTATGAGGCCTGCTTGCGATTCTCCCTCAGTCCCCCTCACCCCCTCACCCCCCATTTTTTTCTCTCTTTCAAAAAAAAAATTACTCCTAGGCAGCAGGTATTCAGCCAGGCTGTCCCTAGCAAATGGAGATGTATGATCACTCTAGCTTTGCTGGGACACCTATGGTTGGTGCTTGGATTGGGCGGGACTGGAACCCAAATGTTCTTTCTCAAGGCCGTTTGCTCTTACTCCAAATTCTGATGCATTAGATACAGTGTATGACTCGGACAATTGCAGCTGCTAGTTTTTCTGTGCTTACCAGTCGTGCACTAGATACTTGATGCATGCCATGCTAACTCAGTCCTCATAACACTGGGAGGTCAGTATTGGTCTTCTGGGGTGCCTGGATGGCTCAGTCAGTTAAGCGTCCGACTTTGGCTCAGGTCATGATCTTGCGGTCCGTGAGTTCGAGCCCCGCATCTGGCTCTGTGCTGACAGCTCAGAGCCTGGAGCCTGCTTCAGATTTTGTGTCTCCCTCTCTCTCTCTGCCCCTCCCCCGTTTCCTCTCTGTCTCTCTCCCTCTCTCTCAAAAATAAGCATTAAAAAAATTTAAAAAGTATTGTCTATTTTATAGACAATGAAGTGAGGGCTGAGAGAAGTGAATTTCATATCATTGTTAAGGTCACAGAGCTAGGAAGGAGTATCTATATTCAAGTCTAGCTCTATGTAATCCAAAATTCAAGTTCAACTCCAATTTTATTTATTAAAATAGTGTGTTTAAAATATCCAGTTCCTTTAAAAGGAATTATTTGTCACCAATTGAAACATTTTATATTCAATTTTTTTTCATTTTTTTTTCAATGTTTATTTTTGAGAGAGACAGAGACAGAGACAGAATGTGAGCAGGGGAGGGACAGAGAGACAGGGAGACACAGAATTCGAAGCAGACTCCAGGCTCTGAGCTCTCAGCAGGAGCCCGACACGGGTCTCAAACACACAAACTGTAAGATTATGACCTGAGCTGACATCGCACGCTTAACCGACTGAGCCACCCAGGAGCCCCTGAAATGGGTTTTAAGTAAAACTGAAAGTCCTGAGCTAGTACATCACCTCAGTGTTATGTTCACATTTAATCAGTGTTTGAAGAAGGGAGGTGAGGGAGGAATGGGGGATGATGGTCATTGAGGAGGGCACTTGTTGGGATGAGCACTGGGTGTTGTATGGAAGCCAATTTGACAATAAATTTTATTAAAAAAAAAAAGAAATTAGAGTGAACTCCAGTGCAGACAAGATGGGGGAAAGATACCACCTTCTGACATGGATAAAAGAAGTCTTGCCCTAAGAGGGAGGTGTTTTGTTTATTTTTCTGCTCCAAAGGGAAAAACTAGGCAGACTATATTCTAGGAGAGACTGGAGTGAGGGAGAAGAACTTTTCTAGCTGCTGCTCAGATGTGTGCTAGAACTACAAAGTAAAGATTTTCCTTTGATTACCTGAAACTGCTTAGCAAGGTGAAAAGTTCACCTGTCAATGGGACTTGGTAGTGCTAGCCAGCAGCAAAGAGAAGGTGCTCTGGAGTTCTTGAAGCTAAACTACCTTTAATCCCTCCGTGATGCATAGATAGGGTCTGGGGTTATGACTCTGGACTGTGGATCGGAGAGAGTTAAAAGGAATGTTGCAGCCAAAGAGGAAGCTCATAAAGGAAAGTTACTAACTTATACTTTAGACTTGGGTTAGAAATGGTGATTTAATGTGTTTCATCAAGGTTTGATAAATGTATAAAATGTATATATATACATACATATATGTTATATTTGAATATACCTTTAAATATACATTGGATATGCAGTGAAGGCATATTTAAATATATATATATATATATATATATATATATATATATATATATATATACGTATTTGAATACATACACATTTTTTAAATTTCATTGTCAAAGAAGGGGGACAAAACCTAGAGTTACCATTGTAGTGCCATGTTCCAAATAAGAATTGATCTTTGATGTCCATCTCTGGTAGATTATCACTGACTGGTAACAGAATATCTAAATTACAGAATTACCAGCAGAAACAAAAATCTAGCTTGATTACTAACACTGAGTGGTCACAGTGAGGAAGTGAACTCCAGAAAGTGATGATTTGTAAGGGAAAAGAAATGATCTCTGTTCTCTTGCTGTTCAGAAGCCTTTGCTGCCCTTCTGAAGGTCCTTCAGTCCACACATATGCTTGGTGCTGGTCACAATTTTGCCAACGTTGCCACCTGTGTACCCATCTTCCTATCTTTGCTTATCCCACCTCCCCCCTATTCCCTACCACACTTATCACAGTGCAGAAAGGAAACAGAAATTTCACCACTTCTTGGTTAGATCTGAGATAAATGAGCAGTTTTTTATGTTCATGGATAATCAACAATTCTGATGTCATAGAGAATAAAGAAGAAGTAGAGGTCCAAAGTCTATGACCTTCACTGCATCTCAGATCCCAAACATTCTGTGTGACCACGTTCTTGCACACTAACCTCTAAGTAGTTGTTCTACAAACAGTAGTGTTGCAGGGGCGCCTGGGTGGATCAGTTGGTTAAGCATCCGACTAGATTTTGGCTCAGGTCATGATCTTGTGGTTTGTGAGTTTGAGCCCCATGTGGGGTTCCGCACTGACAGTGCAGAGCCTGCTTGGGATTCTTTCTCTCTCTCTCTCTCTCCCCCTCTCTCTCTCTGCCCCTCCCCTGCTTGCATGCTCTCTCTCTCTCTCAAAATAAGTAAGTAAACTTAAAAAAAAAAAGAAGAGATAGTAGTGTTATAGAGCAGGGTGCTTTAATTCTAAATATACTTCCTGCTCTGCAAAGCCAGCAACAATATTGCAAGTCATGAAGCAAGCATGTGTGAGTAACAACCAAACCCATTCAATAATTTAAGGTCAATGTGGATATAGTTGTGTGTGTTCCTTGCTCCTTAGCTTGTTTTGTGTATTTCTAATTTGTTTCGTCATTTCTGTTTGCTTCTAAATCCAGTGGAATGTCTATGGAATGTAGAGACATGGGAGCCACAGTCAGATGAACTAGTGGTGCTCGTCAGTAGAACAATTCAAGCAGGACCTGAGAGGGGCTGGGAATAGTATCAAGAAAGCGGTTCAGTGATCAAATTGAGGGGACAGGACAGACCCTTGGTCTTTGGACCAAGACTCGGGTATAAAGTGAGAGCACAATTAACAGCAAGAAAAGCTTCATGCTGGTTGAACTGGAGATTTAAAAGTTCCCCTCCTCCAGGAAAGAACTGACTTCAGATCTTGGGGGTATCTTGAGCCTTCTGGTGATGGACAGGTGGTTCTAGTCAATGGGAAGGCATGTGTTACAGGGAAGCAGACAGATCCTGACTGTGCCTCAAGAGGGAATGTGCGTGTGTTTTAGTGGCGGGGGTCGTGGGTGAGGTCCATGTCCACACAATAGTTGAGAACAGAGCTTCAGAGCAGCCTGTGAGTTTTGGGATTTTGGATAAGGGTCACCATGCTGTGTGTCCCTCAAATTCATTGATTCTCTAGCAGGACTCTTGAGACTCAGCGTAAAGTCATATTTACAGCTAAGATTATTATTGGGAAAGGGTGCCAAGCAAAATCAGCAAAAGGAGAAGGCATATAGAGTCTGGAGGAAGCCAGGCATGAGCTTGCAAGCGTCCCACAGGACTTGCTTCATTCTTCGAGCATTGAATTGTGCCATGTGTGAACATTGTCTGCCAGGGAAGATCATTAGAGACTCAGAGCCCAGGCTTTTTGCTGGGGGCTGGTCACGTATGGCCTGGAACAAAATCCCAGGCTCCCAGCATAGACCACATTGTTTGTACAACCTGTTCGGGCACAGTGAGCCACTCTCATCAGTTAGAGAATGGTGGCTCCCTCCTGAAATCCAGGTTTCCGGATGCCAACAAAGGGCTAACTTTTCAAGCGGATGTTTCTAAGGATAGTAGCTGCAGACCTACTATGTTAAACTCTTCTTTGCACAGTCACCTAAACCACAATTCTGTCAAAAATCAGGGTGGCTGTCCCCTTTGTATTAGGGAGAGTCTTGCAGAGGCGACAGATTCTTGTTTTAGGTGTCTGCAAAGAATGCTCTGAGATTATTTCTGCATCATGTTTCCTGTTGGAATAAGAACCTCGGGCCTCTGGGTGTGGGGACCCAGAGTCCACGACTCCCTGGAGTAGTAGGCCATGGTTTTCTGTTTAATATCACCGCTCAACCAGCAGGCAGGCTGCCTGTCACTATCCACATCCCTGTAGGCTGGGGAGGCTGTCGCAGTGAGGCCCTGAGCACCCTCATTACTTCTCCCCACCCCCCATCTTTGCTCTCAAGTCTGTAAAGGCAGGATCCCTATCCAATTCATTCCCAAAACTTCTAGTGTTCTAGAACGGAGACTTGCACAAAGTCAAGTAGTCAGTGCCTACAGTGTATTTACCGAGCCACATATAGGGATTGCCATGTATCCACCCCAACCGTCTCCCTCAAAAGACTGGGCAGGCTTAAAAGCTTGTGCCCAAAGATCTGGATCTTCTCACCAATATAAGAACGTGAGGAAGAGAGAACACTGAGCTGAGACTGAAATAGAAACGTAAGCAAGGAAGCTAAAAATAAACAGCAGTGTGGGATTCCTCAATTCAGGCAGGCCGTGACAGCACCAAGTATATGCTGCGATGCAGACGAGGAATACATTTAGGAGGTTTAATGAGGGGAGGGGGGATCCTGTAACTTCTGGAAAAGCCTCCGTGAACGAATGACGTGTGATTTCCCTAGACAGGAGTGTGATATCCCCTCCCCTCACCCCTTAAATCCCTGGGCAACGTGCCATGCTTTCTTACCTCCCAGGTACAGTCGGGTCAGCCATCCCCGAGGGAGTGCAATCCAGAGGGCCAAAGCTCAGTCTCTGACCCTGCACTAGGGGTGGCTGCTGGGAGGGGCGCCTCCCACCCGGGCTTCTGGCTTCGGGACAGAAGAGTCGTTAATGGCGGTGTTAAGAGCAGAAACAGGCCTTAGAGTCAGTAGTGGCTTTCAAAGCTTTCCGGCTGTAGAAACCTCACAAAGTTTGACGCAGGAAGTTCAAGAGATGAAGCACCCAAAGCAGGACTCGTGGGGGAAGCCGAGGCGGCCGACTGGTCTCCCCTCCTCCATGGGCCCTAAGTCATTTCTGGGGAACCCCTGCGGGCGCTGCAGGGCCAGGCTGCCGGGTGCAGTCGTCCAGGTGCTGCATGCTGTCAATCCGCACTCTTGCCTCACGACACAGCAAGGAGCAACAGAATGCTCGAGACCGCTCACGTCTAGGTACAGAAATCGACGCCTGAGGCACGTGACTTGCACACTGTCAGGAAATTAGTGGCAAAGATGGGATTTGAACAAAGGAGCAGTGACTCTCAGGTTACTGCTATTTTAGGGTCTTCCAGGCCTCTGGGGCCTCACTAATCCCCCCAGACACAACTGCTGGCAGGACAGGACTCCTGGAGCAGGAGGTCACATATAGGTCTCTGCTGAACAGAAGGAACAAACACGGAAACAAATCTTCGAGGACAGGGGGAGTCTCTGGAGGTGCCAGCGTGGTTGGGCAACCAGCGGGGTGGAAGAAAAGCTGAGAAACCACGAGCAGAGCACCGGTCATAAGAGACTGTGAGCACGACTTCACCTCTGTGGCTGTGGCTGCCGCTTTGTCTGTGACTGTGTCTATGGGCTGCCCCATACTGTATGAGGCATTGTTTTGGGGATATCCATCAAACTGTTGGCTCCAAGAGGGTGGGATCTTTGCATCTTCTGCTCTGCATCTTACCTCCAGTCCCACTTCCGTGGTTGATGCTGAGTAAATACTGGGGATTGTTAGGGACGGAACTGTGTCCCCTCCAAGCCCATGTGCTGAAATCCTAATCCTCGGTTCCTCAGAACATGACTGTATTTGGAGAAAGGGCCTGTAAGAGGCGATAAAGGTAAAAGGAAGTCAGATGGGTGGGCCTTATCCACTGTGACCAGTGTTCCTATGAGAAGAGGAGATGGGGACACAGAGTGGCAGAGGGAGACCGTATGAGGACAAAGACAAGAAGGCAGCCATCTGCAAGCCGAGGACAGAGAAGCCTCAGAAGAAACCAGCCATGCTGGCACCTGGATCTCAGACTTGTAGGCTCTAGAACTATGAGGAAATGAACTTCTGTGGCTTCAGTCTGTGGTATTTTGTTATGGCAGCACGAGCAAACTAAGACAGGGATTCAGTAAAAGGAAAAGTCATCGCAAGGTGTGATGTTTCTGAGTGTGTGGCTCTAACTCATTTGAAACAGTACACTTGACATTCCTAGAAGTGGAAAGGTGAGGGATGAAGACCTCATTCAAATGATCTTGGATGGTTACTGATTCATGGTAAGAAGTAATGAGAATTTCTTCTGTTTTCTAGCACAGATTCTGAATTGGTTGTGATGTACAGTTGCTTCCCCCTGCCTAGCCCCTGAACATTTGCTGTTAAAATATTTGGAAGCTTTTTGGTCTGCAATTTTAATTTCTTCTTTTAAAGTTTATTTATTTATTTTGAGAGAGACAGAGACAGTGCAAATAGGGGAAGGGCAGAGAGAGAGAGAGAGAGACAAAGAGAGAGAGAGAGAGAGAGAGAGAGAGAGAGAGAGAGAGAGAATCCCAAGCAGGTTCCACACTGTAAGTGCAAAGCCTGATGTGGGGCTCGAGCTCACAAACCATGAGATCATGACCTGAGCCGAATCCAAGAGTCAGATGCCTAACTGACTGAGCCACCCAGGCACCCCTCCAATTTTAATTTTTACAAAGCAGAGGGAGAAAGGAGCAGCACAGGTAACGGCAAAACCATAAAACTAATTAATACCTCAGGTTATCATTAGAAGGTGTTGGCAGAATATCTCTTTCAACAAACCCCGTGAATATTCAGGGTTTTGCCATGGTCATCATTTCTCTGGAAGAAACAGAGGCTTCCTTTTGCATCCAGTCCCCCAAAGTAACTTTAACTTGTTCACCATAAATCACTACAAAGAAAGAGATATGAGACGCCACATGCTTTGCAAACCATCTCGGGGGAGATAATTAGACACACTGGCAATGCTTGTTTCCAGCAGGTATTTCCTGGAACTGCTGAGCCTGCTTTTAAGGCCGGAGGAGGTGGTGGGGAAGGAAGGGAATGGATAGGGGCACACGTAGTGAAAGCCGGTTGTAAGATATGACTCTGAGACCGCATCACAGCTTCACAGGTCATTCGTCCCCTTGTGCTACTCTGAGCTTCCCCGAAATGGGTCAGATGGCAAGACATGAAGCTCTGGATTAATCTAAGTCTGACTGTAGGTTGGAGGGTGGGTCCCCTAACCTTTGTAAGCCCCCATTTCCTTATCTGGAAAACTAGTATGATGATAGTTTACCCCTCCTAGGATTCCTGTGACAATTAATGAGATGAGCTTAGCACAGGATATAAATAACTTAGTAAAAGCTAGCAGTTATGGCTGTTAAGTAGATTTCAGACAGTGCTCAAATGCTTGCAGGGATGGAGAATTCACTAGCTTCATCCTTCGGTTTAGAAAACACCCTGGTGGGGTGCCTGGGTGGCTCAGTAATTTAAGCGTCCAACTTCGGCTCAGGTCACAATCTCACGATTCTTGAGTTTGATCCCCACATTGGACTCTGTGCTGACAGCTCAGAGCCTGAGGCCTGCTTTACATTCTCTGTCTCCCTGTCTCTCTGCCCCACCCCTGCTCGTGCTCTCTCTCTCTCAAAAATACATAAACATTAAAAAAATTAAAAAAAAAAAAAAAAGAAAACAGCCAGGAAATTGAGTGAGGTGACTTTAATTCAAGGCTTCCATTTGTTACTTTTAAATAACAGGGTTGCTGGTTGGCATACATCACAGGATTGCTATAAGGATTAAATGAGAGAATGCCTAAGTTTTGCATAAGTCTTATTATATTTTTATTGCTTCCCAGGGCTGTGCAGAACAAACCTTAGCCATCTAGCATAATTCTCGAGTTTGAACAAGTTTGGACATAGGAAAACTAATATCCTGTAAATGTCTATGAATCCTAATATGCGTTCCAGGAAAACAAGGTATCCTATGAGAAGGTGAAAGGCATTCCTAGAGGAACAGAGTTTCTCACTAAATAAGCCTGGAAACACACTATGCCCATGACCTCCTTGGAGATTCATAAGGCCTATAATAAAATGAAAGACGGCCCTGAGAAGTCCTGCATTAGAGAAATCTGTTGGACTTTGTTCATCCAAATGTCTTTCTTTCTTTTTTTTAATGTTTATTTATTTTTGAGAGACACAGAGACAGAGTGTGAACAGGGGAGGGACAGAGAGAAAGTGAGACAGAATCTGGAGTAGGATCCAGGCTCCCAGTTGTCAGCACAGAGCCTGATGTGGGGCTCAAACTCACAAACCGTGAGATCATGACCTGAGCTGAAGTTGGACGCTTAACCAACTGAGCCACCGAGGCACCCCTGTTCACCCAAATTTCTTAAATGTATTTGCCCTCAGAGCCTTCCTGCTGGAAGTCCCCCTTAACATCTCGCAGGACACCATTTTGGAAATGCTGCTAACACTTGATGGGTGTGAAAAGGCTTTGCAATGTCTTCAGCGTTTTCTTGCTAAGTATTCTTCTTTTAACTATGTTCCATGGTCTTGAGTCTATTTTACCATCATGATCATTTCCCCCCTACATGTTCCATGCATTTGCATTTGCTTTTGTCTATTCTGTACCTGAGCACACAATTCTAGATGGGGTTGACATTTAGACTAGATGAAGATGACATACTCTAGGACGCTGGGCTTGGTGTGGCAAGAGAATCATGGAAGAGGAGGAGGGTCACATCGGCCATTGTCATTCTCTCTTTGTTTTCAATGCACAGGTATCTCCAAATATCACAAGCCATGCGACCATGATCCTTGGGGGTCATCCTATCTTTGGACCTCAAAAGCATTTATCTTGGCAGAGAAGCAAAGGTACTCTCCTTGTGTCTGGAAACCAGTGGCCCCTAGAGGGCAATGTGGTCACAAGAATAGACTTCGGGAGCCTGGTTTCTCAGGACTTGCTGGGCACTAAGCCTACCAGGATGCTACTCTGAGGCAGTGCTATACTCTTTCAATTTATTTTTATTTTTATTTCTCACAGAATGCCGTAGGAAATAGTCAAAATGTCAACCAGTGCATAAAGGCAAACACCGAGGAAAGGCAGAGGTCCCCGAGGAAAGACAGCCTGTGCCTCTAAGAAGAAAGGGATCTTCTGTCAGCCGCCCTGGGTGGTGGCCACAGCTCTTCTCTCCTTGTTCTTGTAGCCATTGCTATTATTATGCTTCTGATTTAGGGCTTCAGTTATCAGGACAGATTCGTCTTTATCTTGAGCTGGAGCAAACTTCTGTAGGAGCAAAAAACACCTTAATGTTCCTGGGCTCTGGGTTTCCAAATCTGATGCACACTTTAATGCAAAGGGAAAGGGGACCTTTATCTCAGTAAGTAATGAACTGTTGTATATCATGATATAATCAATATCCACAGTCTTCCTGGTGCTCAAGAGCAGAAGGTTAGCCAGTGCTGAGTCACAGTCTGGCATCTGCTGCTTACCAGGAGGGTAAACTTGGGTAAGTTTTTCCAGCTCTGTGGGCCTCAGTGTCATTGGCTAGATATATGAGGAAGCTCTGACAGCCTTAGAGGATTGTGGTGAGGATAAACATGATGATAGATCTAAAACATCTTGTGTAATGGCAGTGCTCAGTGTGGTCCCCAGGGTTGCCAGCATGGCCTTACCTGGTATCCTGTTAGAAATGCAAATTCTCGGGGCGCCTGGGTGGCGCAGTCGGTTAAGCGTCCGACTTCAGCCAGGTCACGATCTCGCAGTCCGTGAGTTCGAGCCCCGCGTCAGGCTCTGGGCTGATGGCTCAGAGCCTGGAGCCTGTTTCCGATTCTGTGTCTCCCTCTCTCTCTGCCCCTCCCCCATTCATGCTCTGTCTCTCTCTGTCCCAAAAATAAAAATAAAACGTTGAAAAAAAAAAAAAGAAATGCAAATTCTCGGGGCGTCTGGGTGGCTCAGTTGGTTGAGCGTCCAACTTTGGCTCAGGTTGTGGTCTCACCGCTTGTGGGTTAGAGTCCTGTGTCGGGCCTGTGCTGACAGCTCAGAGTCTGGAGCCTGCTTTGGACTAGGTCTCTCTCTCTCTCTCTCTCTCTCTCTCTCTCTGTCCTTTCCCTGCTTGTGCTCTTTCTCTCTGTCTCTCTCTCTCAAAAATGCATAAACATTAAAAAAAAAAAGAAATCCAAATTCTCAGGCTTTATTAAAGATCTACTGAGTCAGAGCCTAGTAATCTCTGATTTAATGAAAGTGATCTGTGTTTCACTCAGGGTGACCCTGAGGCATGCTAAAGTTTGACAAATGCTGTTGTACAGAAACTGGCTGGGAGATGCTCAAAATAATGGTATTTTATCATTGTTGTTGTTATGAGTTGTTGCTGGGAGTACAAAACATACTACTATAAGAGATGAACATTCCTGTTACCAGGAAGATCTAAGTGTTGAATATAAAATGACCACATAGGAGAAGTAGAAATTGTGAGGAAGAAGAAATGGGTGCCTGCAGACCAGTAAGATGTGACAAGGCTCTGTGGTGGTGGCGGGCTTAAAGGATGAATAGTATTGCAAAGGCAGGCGGACCTGAGCAGGACATCCTGGTTGAGGAGACAGCAACCGTGAGAGCTGTGGCCTACAAGGGAGAATAATTCAGAAGCATTGAGAAGGCAGCAGAGTCAACATTTATTTAAACTTTCTGACCATCCATTATAGGCCAGACACTGTAGTGCCCCTGGGGATATGGAGATGAGAAAGACCCAGGCCAGCAGACTTTTAAAGGCACCTTAAGAATTGTGGAATTGGATGTCCTCTTTCGTATACTCTTCAAAATTCTAGATACCATGTATTGAGGATTTACTCTGTATGAGACACTGTTGTGAGTACTTTATATGAATTTGCCCCCTTAATTCTAACAAACACCTGATGATGTATTTATCATCATCATCATCATCATCATCATCACCATTGCCATTTTATACATGAGGAAACCATGCCTTAGGAAGGTTAAGTAAATTGCCCCAAGTTATGCAAGTAATTAAGCAGAGGAACTGGGAACTAAGTCTGTCTTATTCTGAGGGGCTCTTAAGTGAATGGTCAATTCTTGGGGACTGGAGGGTTTGTGTGGCAGAGCTAGTGGTCACCCGTGTTGCATTTGTTTTTTTACGTTCCCCAGGTCTCTGTGCATTTAGGTGAGGCCACATGACTAATTTAGGCCAAAGAAATGTGAGCAGAAGGTACCTGTATACCTTCTGGACTCAGTCAATGAATAGCCTATACATAATTCTCCAGCCTCTTTTCCCCTGCATGGGTGACCCAGAAACTAGATTTGTGTTCTAGATGTACCATTATAGGATCATGAAGCCTTTGTTGGCTCACATCCCTGGGTAACTGGAGCAGATTCATATCTCTGATGGAAATGTTGCTTAGGCAAGAAATACACCTTTGTCAAATTAAGAGGCTGTGATTTGGGGGTTATGTTACTGAAGCAAGAGCCTAGCCTGTGCTAATAAAGGTATACAAGAGGGTAAAATTAGATATATAAAATTGGAAGAATCCTGAATTTTGGCTTACAAATTTTCCAATCTACTTTATAGGCAAGTTGAATTATTGAAAGTTTTTTTTTTGTTTTTTGCAAGAAATGGAAAGTATTGTATTTGTCTCTTTCAGAAACTAAGTTAAAGGTAGTCACAACAGTGGATATCATATTTAGTTCTTTTTGAGACAATCCTGCTTTAAAATCTTTCCAGTTTGATAACAAACCAGTCCATCCCAGGATCCTGAAAAATCCAACATTTCAAGGTTTGTTCTAAATTTGACTGGCTTCTTCATATACGCAGAATCAATACACACACACACACACACATGCACACACACAAACAAAAACGATAAAAAAAAGAAATGTCTCCCTATACTTGAGTGTCCTAATTTGCAGTCTGGGAAAATATGATTACCTGAGACATTTTCTCCTAGTTGCCCTGAGGAACGTCTTTGGAGTTCAGTCTCAAAAGCACGACTCGATCTTGAAGTCCGCATGCAGCCCTTGCTCTTCGCCTTTGGCAGATGAAATGTGACGGCACTGCTCTGTTAGTCTGGATGCCAGCATGTGCGTGTACAGCTCTTTCAGTTTTCCGTACTCCATAAGGAGTAAGCTGGGAGCTCTTTCAGACCTTCTCAATTCTTGGTGTGAGCTTGGAGCTCCACTGGAGGTGGGTATGAGTCCTGAGCCGACAGGACAATTCTTCTTTTTTTATTTTTAATGTCAAATTATTACAAGACCCTCCAGGGCCTCAGGGGAAATATCTTTGAATAGATCATAGCACCGTGGTGGCTCTTTCAGCTAGGTAAAGGTTCAAGAGCCCCTTGCCGAGGGCAAGTGAAAGATACTGGGAGAAGGAGGTATTATTTAAACATTTATGTACAGATACAAACATATATTCACTTGTACGAGGATCTATAACCAGGAAAAATCACATTTCAGCAGTGAGTATATTCATGACAAAATTCAGTGTGGAATTAATAGTGGTTGTTTAATAGGTTTTCATGCAGCTGAAGTTCACTGAGATGTGGGATGCCAAGAGGCAGCTGTGTTAATTAAACAAATGAGCCATAGATGAGTCTAAGGTGGGGTTAATGACTTGTCCCAACTGTGTAAAGTGTTGGCCATATAGCATTGGAAGTTCTAGGATAGGAGGTGGGTCTGTTTGGACCAGCATGGCGGCGGGGCCAAGAAGGTATAAAATCCGATCTTGGGTTGGCAGACCCTGTGCATGTCACTCAACATTTGTGGGCTTCAGTCTCCTCATCTGAAAAATGGGGATTTGGTCATTTATTCAAATTATGTCTTGAATTTTCTAAACGCTGGGGATGCAGTGGGGATAGAGGATCGTATTGACTGTGCTCTCACATAAGCAATCAAATTAATGGACCAGCTATTTTTTGTTAATAAGCAGCTCTGTGGGGGGGGGGGGGGGGAGAAAAAACAGGTTGAAAAGAGAAAATAGCCAAGGGGTGGTGAGGTAATTTAAGTTGGATTTGAACGACAAGAGGAGAGAGCCATTAAGTTCTGGGGGACAGGGGAGCAGATGAGCACAAATGGACTGGGAACGGGAGGAAACAATGTGCCAGAAGCAGAAAGGTCCAGGGAACATCAGAGGTGGGAGATGTGGATGGGGAGACAAGGCATGCTGCGATGACATAGGGCCATGCTGACTGCATCGAGCTGTTTGGATTTTATTCCAAGTGCAATGGGAAGCCATTAGCAGGCTTAAACAGGGGAGGGACATGATCAGACGTACATTTATTTATTTATTTTTAACAAAGGAGAGGAACATTATTTTATGGAGAAGAAGGAGGAGGTTGAGAGGTGTTGTTCTTTTTTTTTTTTTTTTAATTGTTTTGAACGTTTATTTATTTTTGAGAGACAGAGACAGAGCATGAGTGGGAAGGAGCAGAGAGAGAGAGAGGGGGGCAGACACAGAATCTGAAGCAGGCTCCAGGCTCTGAGCTGTCAGCACAGAGCCCAACGTGGGGCTGGAACTCATAAACTGTAAGATCGTGACCTGAGCTGAAGTTGGATGCTTAACCAACTAAGCCACCCAGGAGCCCCCAGACTTACATTTTAAAAAGGCTCATTCTGGTTGCTTGTTGAAAACCGATTATTGAAGGGCCAAGAGTAGGAGGAGCAAGACAAGTTAGGATGATCTTGCAGGGTCCCAGGTTGCCCTGGGATCAGGGGAGGCAGAGGAATTTTAAAATATGCCTCCTGTGTCTGGCTAAAATAAACCCGCCTCCCCAACCCCCCCGCCCACACTCCCAACTGAAAACTCGCAAGGAACAACAGTGCTCACTGTCCGAAATGCATCTGCCACTTACTGAATCAGAGATGAAACAGAAAGTCATCAAAGCTCATTATTAGTAAATGTCTCAGCATGGTGTGAAGAGTGATGATTCCTTTTCTTGGGTATTGATTTAGTCAGAGAACAGAAATCACCTGAATATTTAATACATAAGCTCTTTCATGGGAACAGTTGGATGCATAGGGGATAGAAGGACATAGGGGACAGAAGGACTGACATGCCAAGCAGGAGACAACCAGAGATCAGAGTAGTGGGAAGCCCCTGGCACTCCACAGCACAATGGACAAGGGCAAGAGATGTTACAGCTGGAGCCTGGAGGACTGGGTCACCTGAGGAAGCTGGTAGAACTTAGTGGGTCTGTCTGGAGGGTACTAGTGGCAGGAAGGAGATACGGGAACTGCTGGAGATGCCTAGGAGAAACACCCTGGCTGTTCTCTCTTCCTGCCTTTTTAAAAAAATTTAAACCCAAGTTAGTTAACATGTAGTGTAATAATGATGTCAGGAATAGAATTTAGTGATTCATCACTTGCATTAACACCCAGTGCTCATCCCAACAAGTGCCCTCCTTAATGCCCATCACAAATTTAGCCCATCCCCCCCCCCGCACCTCCCCTCCAGAAACCCTCAGTTTGTTCTCTGTATTTGAGAGACTCTTATGTTTGTCTCCCTCTCTGTTTTTATCTTATTTTTGCTTCCCTTCCCCTATGTTCATCTGTTGTGTTTCCTAAATTTCCACATGAGTGAAATCATATGATATTTGTCTTTCCCTGACTGACTGATTTCACTTAGCTTAATACACTCTAGTTCTATCCACCTTGTTGCAAATGGTAAGATTTCATTCTTTTTGATCACCAAGTGATATTCCATTGTATATATATACCACATCTTCTTTACAGTTGATGGACGTTTGAGCTCTTTCCATACTTTGGCTATTGTTGAAAGTGCTGCTATAAACATTAGGGTGCATGTGCTCCTTTGAATCAGCACACCTGTATCCTTTGGGTAAATACCTAGTAGTGCAATTGTTGGGTCAAAGGGTAGTTCTATTTTTAATTTTTTTGAGGAACCTCCATACTGTTTTCCAGAGTGGCTGCACCAGTTTGCATTCCCACCAACAGTGTGAAAGGGTTCCCCTTCTCTGCATCCTCCCCAACATCTGTTGTTTCCTGAGTTGTTCATTTTAGCCATTCTGACAGGCGTGAGGTGGTATCTCATTGTGGTTTTGATCTGTATTTCCTTGGTGATGAGAGATGTTGAGCATCTTTTCATGTGTCTGTTAGCCATCTAGATGACTTCTTTGGAAAAGTGTCTGTTTATGTCTTTTGCCCATTTATTTCTTCACTGGGTTATTTATTTCTTGGGTGTTAAGTTGGATAAGTTCTTTATAGATTTTGGATACTAATCTGTTATCTAATATGTCATTTGTAAATATCTTCTCCCATTCTGTCAGTTGTCTTTTAGTTTTGCTGTTGTTTTCCTTTCTTTTTATCTTGATGAGGTCCCAATAGCTCATTTTTGCCTTTGTTTCCCTTGTCTCCTCTTCCTGCCTTTCAGTATCTTGCCAGCACCTCCCATTGGCCAAAGCCACAGGAAGCAAGCTGAGGGGGAGCATGGAAAGCACACCCTGCAGCTTCTGCTGTGATGCAGAACAGAGGAGGGTGAGGAGGAGTGGACCTGTGGGCAAATAGGTCCAGGACCAAAGCAGCCCATTCTCTGCCTGTGAATTAATGAAGCAGCAGGTTGTGCCTCTTAGACTTGGGAAGAATCTACAGTGGAGGCAAGCAACCTCCTACAACTGTCTTAGCCCAGTAAGAGCTTAGTTTTCCCTCCCATGGCAGTCTGGCACAGGTGTTCCTGATGTGAGTGGTTTTTCTACATGGAGAGATTCGGGGCCTCACCATCCCTCAGGCTTGGAATCCTCCTTCATCTAGCCAGCAAGAAGGGAAAGAAAGCATGGGAAAACCCCAACAGTTTCTTTAGTTAATCCTCACAACCTCTCTCTGAAGGGGCACAATTATGCCACTGAGAACAGTGGGATACAGAAAAGTTAATTAACCAGCTGAAGGTCACACAGCTAGTAAATGACGGAACTGAGATTTCTGGCCTTGAAGAAGTAGGTAAGAATGGTGATCAACAGCAAATTGGCAGATGATACATTGCTGAGAGTGGCTTACATCTCTAAGAGAAAGAGATTTGGAAAAACAGCACCAAGCGTCCTAAATCACTGGGCTGAAGCTGAATGGGGGGTCCATACACATCTGTGCACTTAGACACAGAAAAAATACTGTGAAAATGTAATATTTCTGCTCTCCCTTGGATCTTCATTTTAACTGTGTAGATGTATACACTTGGTTTCATTTCTAGGCTGACAGTCATTTCCGAAATAAACAAAGTATAAATTAAAAATAAATGCCTACATACATATTGGATGAGAAACACCTGGTTTAATAGCAGCTTACAAGAAATGGATTTAAAGGTCTTAGTTGTCTGCAAGCTTATTATGAATCCACAGAGTGAGATGGCATTCACAAGAGGGCTTCCATCAACAGAAACTAAGTGTCCTAAACAAGGGAGCTAAAAGTCTTCATCTACCTGGCCCAACCTCCAGTGTTTGGTTCTGAGCATGACATTTGAAGAAGGACCCTGACAAACTATAATGTGTCCTCAAGGAGGTAACAGGGATGGAAACTGGTCTTGAAACCTTGTCTTATGAAGATGGGTTATACCTAGCAGCAAGAAGGTTAGTGGAAATATGATCTGGAGAGTCAATAGTACAAGCAATAGGTTTTCTGTGTAGAGCTCCAGGGGAAGAGCCTACACCTAGAAGCTGATGGAAACATGATTCCAACCCAATGTGAAAAAAGAATTTTCTAAAAGAAATAAAATAGGCTAAGTGTAAATGACCAGCCCCTGGACACAAAGACTGGTTGTGTCATGAATGGTTGGGGAAGGTGAAGCTCCTTAACATGGCTCCTGAGGTCCTATGTGTCTGGTCTCTGCTTTACTCACTGAATACATGGTTTGCAGTTCTCCTGCTTTTCTCTTCATTCCAGCTCTACTGGCCTTTTTAGTCCTTCATGTACAAACTGATTTGTCTCACCACAGGCCATTTTTTAAAAAACTTTATTTATTTATTTTGAGAGAGAGATAGAGTACATGTGGCACATGAACATGGGAGGGTAGAGAGAGAGGGAGAGAGAGAATCCCAAGCGGGCTCTGCACTGCTAGCACAGAGCCCAATGCAAGACTCAGTCCCATAAAACCACGAGATCATGACCTGAGCTGAGATCAAGAGTTGGACCAAGAGACACTTGATCAGTTGGACCAACTGAGCCACCCAGGTGCCCCCAACCACTGTCCATTTGCATATGGTTTCTCTCTACCTAGAATATTTCTCCATTTCTTTTTGATAACAGACATCCTAGTAGGTATGAGGTAGTATCACATTGTGGTTTTGACTTGCATTTTCCTGATGATAAATGATTTGCTAGTAAATAAAGTAATAATATGAAGCACTTCAGACAGGGCTTGACACATAGTAAGTACTGTATAAGTTTTAATGATTATTATTAATAATATATACATTTATTATTTTTTGTACTCTAGGCAATGTGATAAGTACTTAAATGCAATATTCTATTTAATCCTCTTATTAACCTAGTCCAGTAGTTATTACAGTCACTTCTACTAGAGGTTAAATGGCTCATGCAGGTTCTCATAGCCAGTAGTTTGGAGTTTGCAAGGAGAGAAAAGGGAAGAGCATTCCAGGCAGTGAGAATGGCATGAGCCAAGGCCTGGCCTACTGCGTGCACAGTGAGTCACGGTAGTCTAGGATATGTGAGGGGTTGCATTAGGGGAGTGGGCAGTATGGACCTCATCTCTCACTCCCTCCATTGCTAAAATATGATTCATTTCCTGGAGTCCATAGATGTACCCTGGCCCTGGCTGTCTCCTGGCAGGTTCCCATTTCTCTACCCTGCAGTGAGACTGGCGGGCCTGCCTTACATATTTGTTCCTGACAAGCATCATGAAAAGTCACGCTGCTCTTCAGAAGCAACTAGCAGTTGTACTTCAATTTCTTTAGAAAGAAGAGAATTGAGAATCCCTCTTTGGGAGCACCTTTGCACCAAGAGAGAGCCATCGTGGTAACAAGACCCTGAGCTATCTGCAAGATTTATTCTACTGTGCCTGGGCTCTGTAGGGTGCCACTCATTGCTTTTGAAGTATCTCCAGAAGAGAACCTGGGTAGCATCTACTGTTTTTAACTACAGCTACATTTCAGGACCCGCTTGACATGATAGTACATAAATGGGACATTTGCATAATGTGTTGAATTTCCAGTTAAACCTTAATGATAATTAGTTGAACTGGATTGTCCCATAGGAAATGAAGATATAATGAGTGTTGCTCTCTTTGAGTCTAATGCTACAAAATGTAATGCAATTTGAGGGGGAGGATTTTTGCCTTTATTTAGTCTCCTCCTCTAATCTCCTTTCATAATCCTTCCCATTAACGAATATGCACAAAAATTTCCCAAGGAATGAGCACTCGCTTGTGTATTTAGAGCCTTAAAGACCTGAGCAGGCCCTATAAAGAGCTCGTAGAATAATCTTTCATTTTTCTTGCATCTATTTGCCTGCTGAAGAGTGAAGCAAGCTTCAATTTTAATGTACTGCTAGAACACAAATTTATGTTTATTAAAAATTTTAAATGTCCATTAAATAACCAATTATGTCAAGCAATTTGTATGACAGTAAAATAATTTGGACTATCTGTTACTAAAAGAGGACTGTCTCCTCCTGTCTCTCTGCTATGTTGGGACTCTTAGGAGGTCTTGTGCTCCGAAAAAGATCATGCCTATACCTACTTTAATTGCTGTGTGTGATTCATGGTAAAAACAACACTGAACTTTAAAATATGCATAAAGAAGTCCAGCAAAGTTTGGTTATCCCCCTTGTGGGACCTCATGTTCACAGCCGTCTGACTTCTGTGGGCTGATGCAATGTAGGCAGGCCACTGACAATGTCAGCTACACTCAGCTATATGATCCATGGTAGCATTTATTCCTGTTGTAACTTAGTAGTTATCTGCGTGTTTTCTCGTTCCTTTTCTTCATTAGACTATAATGTCTATGAGGGCAGGGAACATATCTGTTCACTATTGTATTCCCACTCTATAGCACAGAACCAGAGCCTAGAATACAGTAAGCACTCTATCGGTATTTGTTGGGGAAAGATAGCTAACATTTATTGATTGATTATTATGTACGAGGCACCTTTCTAGGTGCTTCCTCTGGTATGTCGTATACTCTCTACAATAACCCTTTTAAGATATTCATTTTCTTTATGAGGGCATTAAAGCACAGTGAGGTCAAAAATATAACCATGCTGTAGTCACGCTGTAGTAAGCTTCCTTCAGTTTACAGTTTATGACTTTAAACAACTTTAAAACAGCCTCAAGCCGATTGAAATACTGTGTTCCATAGCAGCTACCAGGAAGGTAATTGACCCGAAGCACTGATAAATCATGGGACAGTACTTGCTCCATAGTGACACTGTCAAAAATATTCAAGATGTCTACTGTTTGAAGAAAATTGGACCTCAGTTTTCTGTCTTTCAAAGTTTGAAAATCCCCAATCCTAGAAGAAAATTGTAGAGATCTACTGCTGTAGAACTGAAGGCTAGAAAGGCTAGAAGATCCAGAAATGTACATGGATGGAGAACAAATTGCTTCTAGACAAGAAAGAAATTCCAATTGTGATGTGGGTTACACCCTTGGGAAGAACACTGGCTCTTGGTAGTTATGTAACAAGATGTTGCAGATTCTCAGATCGTGATCTGGTGTCCTTTTCACTTAAGTGAATGGTTCTGAGTTCCAAAGTTTTTGGGTGGTGGAGGCTCATCTTTGATTTTGATTCAAACTCCTTTTGGATCCTCTTTTTCCCACGTTCTTCCATCCATCTGCTATCAGTCAAGATTTTCTGTCTCAGGATTTTCTGAGCAACAGAAAAGTCAACTCAGACCTGCTTGAGCGAAAGTGAATTTACTGGCTGATATGTTGGAAAAAGTTCATTGATAGAACTAACTTTATTCAGGGGCTGAAATGATGACCTTGTGAATCTGGTGTTTTCTCAGATCTGCTTTCCTTTGTGACCAGTTACTTCAGGCAGGCTCTTCTCATGCCGGAGCCCTAATACCCCCAGGCTTGCAATGTATTCTCTTGGCAGCCAGAACAATCAAATCTGCTCCAGGAGTAGTTATCATCATGCTAGCTACTGTAACAAGCAAACCCCTACAATTTATTGTCTTAGCACAATAAGAACTTATTTTTCTTCCACATGATGGTCTGTCACATATAGGTGTTCCTGACTCCCACCAGTTTTTTCCACACACTGTCACCAACACTTGTTACCTCTTCTCTTTTGATAATAGACATCCTAATAAGTGTGAGGTGATACCTAGTTTTGGTTTTTATTTGCATTTCCCTGATGATGGGTGATATGGAACACCTTTTAATATACCAGTTGGCCATTTTCGTGTCTTCTTTGGGAAGAAATATAGTCAGATCCCTTGCCTGTTTTGAAATTGGGTTATATATCAAGTTGCTGTCAATTCCTTATATATTTCAGACATCGATCTCTTATCAGATAGTTTGCAAATATTTTCTCCTCTTCCATAGATTGTCTTCTTGTTTTGTTGATTGTTTCCTTTGCTGTGCAGAAGCTTTTTATTTTAATATAGTTGCACTTGTTTATTTTTGCTTTTGTTGCCTGTGCTTTTGGTGTCATATCCAGAAAACCATTGCCAAGACTACTATCAAGAAGTTCTTTCCCTATGAGTTTCTTCTAGGAGTTTTATGGTTTCAGGTGTTACATTTAAGTCATTAATCCATTTCAAGTTAGTTTTTGTATATGGTATAAGACAAGGGTCCAAGTTTATTCTTTTGCTTGTGGATATCAACTTTTTCCAACATCATCTATTGAAGAGATTATTCTGTTTGCATTGTGTATTTTTGGTGCCCTTGTCAAAGCCTAGCTGACCACATTGCCTAGCTGACTGGAGGGGGAAAATAAGAAAAAGATTAGTTGACCATATACATGTGGGTTTATTTCTGGGTACGTTATTCTGTTCCATTGACCTATGTGTTGTTTTTATGTCAATACCATACCATTTTGTTTTAATTTTTTTTTTAACATTTATTTATTTTTGAGACAGAGAGAGACACAGCATGAACGGGGGAGGAGCAGAGAGAGAGGGAGACACAGAATCTGAAACAGGCTCCAGGCTCTGAGCTGTCAGCACAGAGCCCAACACGGGGCTCAAACCCACGGACCGCGAGATCATGACCTGAGCCGAAGTCGGCCGCTTAACTGACTGAGCCACCCAGGCGCCCCAATACCATACCATTTTGAATACTGTAGTTTTGTAATAGCTTTAAAGTCAGGAAGTGTGATGCCTCCAGATTTATTCTTTCAGCTCAAGATTGCTTTGGATATTTAAAGTCTTTTGTGTTCTCATACAAATTTTAGGATTTTTTTCTATTTCTGAGAAAAATGCCATTAGCATTTTGGTAGGGATAGCATTGAATTTGTAGGTTGCTTTGGGTTGTGTGAACAATTTAACAATATTATTTCTTCCAAACCATGAACACAGGTTATCTTTCCACTTGTTTCTATCTTCTTGGGTTCCTTTCATCAGTATTTTATGGTTTTCAATGTGTAGATCTTTCAACTCCTTGGTTATTATGTTGAGGTACATTCATTCTATACCTAATTTTTTGAGAGTGTTTATCATGAAAGGATCTTGAATTTATTCAGAAATTTTTTTCTGCATCTATTGAGATCATCATGTGATTTTTATCCTTCATTCTGTTAATGCAGTCAGTATATCATGTTTATTGATTTGCATATGTTAAACAATTTGATCATAGTACATGATCCTTCTAATGTGCTGCTGAATTCAGTTTGCTAGTTTTTATTGAGAATATTTGCCTCAATATTCATCAGGCCTGTAATTTTCTTTTCTTGTAATATCCTTATCTGGCTTTGCTATGAGAGCAATGTTGGGCTCATAAAATACGTTTGGAAGTGACCCTTCTTATTTGATTTTTTTGAGAAGTTTGAGAAGGACTGACATTAATTTTTTAGGAGGGCATACATTTTTGATTGTCAGCTGTCAGTATCTGTCATAAATTTCTAATAATTCCAACCAAAATCTCTGAAGTTAAGTTTTATTCTGGTTTCAGCCATTCGTGAATTGATAACTGTAACTAAGGAGATGGAATTCATTCATTCATTTTGTCATTCATTAAAAATATTTACAAAAACTATTATGTGCTGAACACTATTCTCAACTCTGGGAACATGGTAGTGGATAAAGCAGATGACAGTTCCTGCTCTCATGGAATTTATATTCTCGTGAAGCCAGATAAATACTTAAAATATACAGCATTTTAGATGCTTCTGTGGTTACTAATAAAGTAAGGAAAAAGGGTAGGAAACACTGGGGAGTTGCAGATTTGAATTTTTGATTGAGTGTTACAGAAGGCTTTTCTGAGAAGGTGACATTTGCGCAAAGATTTGAAGGAGATAAATGAGTGAGTTAGATAGATATGGGGGAAGAGTGCTCCAGGCAGCAAAGATGGTTAGTAGAAAGGCCCTGAGGCAGAAGCAAGCCTGGAATATTTGTGAAAGAGCAAGGAGGCCAGTGAAAAAGAGTAGGCTAGGGGGAAAGAAACAGGCAAGGACAGAGGAGTAAGAGGGGGAAAATCATCATGTATGACCTTGCTGGCCATTGGAAGGACTTTGCCTTCTACTGAGTGAGATGGGTGGTCTCAGGAGGATTTTGAGCAGAGGAGTGACACGATGTGAATTATGTTTCAAAATGATCCCCCTCTCATTACTTTGTTGACAGCAGACTATAGAAGAGACTAGGGAAACCAGAGAAGAGGCAAATGGACCAGGTTGATGAAGGTAGAAAGATGTGGTAAGATTTGGGGTATTTTTTGAAGGTAAATTAATTATGCTGATGGTCTAAGCTTGGGTGATATTTCTCCTGGAGCCAGGGAAATGAAGTTAACACCTTCATCACATGAGAGTCAGAGAGAGATGGTTTCCCGGTGAAAATTTGATGTGCTGTCACAAGAGGAAGGAAAATAGAAATTGGACAGTTCTCGGTTGGGATGGACTAGATTATGTTACAGTCAACAACAACCTCAAACCTCAGTGGCTTAAAGCAATAAAGTTATACTTGTTGGACCATCTGTGTGTCCAACACAGATGAACAGGGAGCCTATACTTAGTGTTTTAACTTGAGTGAAGCCTTGATTGAGCTATTGTGGGGCTCGATGCAGATCAAGAGAGAAACCAGAAAGAGTGGCATAGTTTTATTATATTCATAACTCCTTGAGGGAGAACACAGTACTCCATGCAGGTCCAAAATGGAGAAGCACTGGGGTTGGTCATGAAGGCAGATGAATAGAGAACTGTGGGCAAACACCTTTATCGCAATAAAGGTGGGAAAGAAAGGAGTGAGATGGGGCAAGAAGGCTTATGATCACCTAATTTGAATAATTTCAGTGGACTCTGGGGCATAGGGGCTGTCATTAATCATCTGGAATTTGGCCCTGGGGAACTAAGGGTAGAAATAGAGTGACCTGAAGTATGAGAGGCTAATAAGGGAGGTGGTTGGCGGTGTGAATTTCATTGGATGTTCAGGAAGAGAAACATACTGGCCTGTAGCTAGGACCTCAAACCTGGGTCAGGACAGCATTTAAAAAACTTGAAAAACCGTATAATACTCGGGGACTCAGGCTAACAGAAACTCTACCATTTTATGATTTCCTCATCTCAACATGACACCTAAGGACTGGTTTAAGTTAAGAGAATATAGGATTGTGTATGGGCTCTTAGATGCTTCATCAGAAGAGACTCATGACACTTTTTATGACAATTAACTATCCAAAGCAAGTCATATGGTCAAACCTAACTTTAAGAAGACATAGGTCTTGAAGGAGAGGAGAACCAGAAATCTTGGTGAGCACCGGCAAGGTCTACGCCAGGAGTCAAACCCAACAGACATCCACCACGAAACTCCATGTTTTCTAAAACCACAGTGCACATTCACTTTGCTTGTGCTTCTTTTATCCATCTTCTGCAATCTACTCATCCTCTGAGACTTAGCACTGAGTAGTCTTCCTTGATGTCTGATCTCTCTATAATTGCCCTCTCTTTTCTCCCTAGTAAACATTTATTTTTCCTCCCTCTGTGCTCTGATAGATGGTGATTTATACCATCTTTGACAGTGCTTTATTTTTAGTTCTGAAGTTGGCTCAAATCCAGTTATCTATTACTGCCTAACAAATCACCCCAAAACTTAGTGGCTTATGAAGACAGTGATCATTTATATTGCTCACAAATACATGATTTGGCTAGGGGCCATAGAGCCATCCATTTCTCTTCCATATGGCATCAGCTACAGTGGATCAACTGGGGTTGGAGGATCTAGGTGGCTCAGTAGCCTGGCTGGCAGGTTGGTGCTGGGCTTCTTCACAGGCAAGTCTGGACTTCCTTACAGCATGGTGGCTGGGTTCCAAAAGGGAGCCTCCAAAGACAACCAGGTGGCAGTTGTGTTGACTTTTAAAATTCATCCTTAGGAGTCCTGTAGTGCCATTTAGCTGGAGTCACAAGTCCCCCCTGATTCAAAGGGTAGGAATGTAGACTCCACCTCTGGACAGGAGGAATGTTAAAGCCATATTGTAAGAAAAGCATGTGGGATGGGAGATTCTGTTATAGAAACTTCTAAAAAATAAAGCCTAGCATAGCTCTTTACCACTTCAAATCCATTTTATTGTTAAGCAGGACAATAAATAACAGAAATTATTGAGTGAATGCTTGTATCACTGTGGGCTCCTTGAGAAAAAGGGCTGTGGTTTTCCATCTTCATATGCCCAGTGCAGATTACAGAAGTAGCTGCTCTCGGGAAGACACTGTTGCTGACCCAGTAGCCACTGCTTCATATTTTCTTCCTTATCAACAAATCTCTTCATTTTATTTTTAGGAGGCAAGGGCCTCCAGAAACACCTAAGGTGTGCTCAGACCTAAGAAATGAATCACAATTGGCTAAGACATTTATAGTCCTCATATTCCTCTTTCCTGGCTTATTGGTTTAGGAATGGCTATGGGATCTAACTCTCCCCAGAGAGATCTAAGAGAAAGTCTGTTGAGGGGCACCTGGGTGGTTCCGTCGGTTAAGCGTCCGACCTCGGCTCAGGTCATGAGCTCACATTTAATGGATTTGGGCCCCACGTCCAGTTCTGTGCTGACTGCTCAGAGCCTGGAGCCTGCTTCAGATTTTGTGTCTCCCTCTCTCTCTGCCCTCCCCTGCTCACACTCTGTCTCTCTGTCTCTCTGCCTCTCTCTCAAAAATGAATAAACATTAAAAAAAATTAAAAAAAGAAAGTCCTTTGAGAGGAATTGTGGAAAAGATTTTCTACTTTAGAAAAAGAGAATGAGATGCTCATGGAGAAATTCCATCTTCTTTCCTACCTTTACATGTTGTTGTGTTAAGATGTTTTTTTGAAGCTGTGGCAGCCATTTTGAAATCATGATTATGTTTCCAAGGGAATCACAAAAATGCCAACCAATATTTCTGGCATTGTTCAACTGCTAGATTAACCAACTTCTGGACCTGCCTCTCTCCAACTTCTTGTTATGTGAGGTAATTAATTCCTATTATTTAAAGCCAATTTTAATTGGCTCTTTCAGATGTTATTTGCAGCTGAAAGCATCCTCACTGAACAGAGCTCAATTAATGTTCATGGAACTGAATTGAATTTCCTTGAGTTGGCCAACTTACTTAGTAGTCTGTGCCATACACAAGAATAAGTGCAAGCGATTATAAATTCTCATGTCTGTGTATGCTGCTACTTGGAGTTTCTTTGTAAGCCCCAAAGATTTCAAAGTTGGATTGCTTGGAAAAGTCTCCAAAACATAGCCTGTTGGCCCACACAGTTCCAAGCGGTAACTTTCCTTAGGAAATTTCTTTTTTGGTTTAAACACTTAAAACACAAAAGGCCTCTGGGTGAGCTGGTTTCTTGGCATTCCCAAGTCTTGCAGCTGAGACATAATGACTAACTACAGGCAATTAGAGAGTGAAGTTGCTACTGAGTTCTCCGAATAAAGAGAGAATGCAGCCGGGTGGAGGCAGGTCTTTCTGGCATCAACCAGAGATTGCTCTGCCAAATCACCTGTAAACTTCCCTAGGCTGCTCCAGCACAACCTGCCACTCTTAGGGAAAATGGCCCCCATGTTTGGAGCATGATACGGTAACTTTGATATTTATTTGACTTTTCAAATTCATCACAGGCAGTTATTTTTAATAGAACATTTTTACCCCTGCCCCAAGGCAGTTCTAAATAAGCTCCAGGGTCTTAGCCAGGATATTTTATGATGGAATAATGATGGCTATGAGGCAAAACTCTATTGGTGGGTGAAATATGAAGCCAGGTGGTTGGAGTTTCCAAAGCTCTAGTTTTTGCCAATCCCACACCTAATCCTTCCCTCTTTCTCTCTGCTTCCCTTCATTGGCCACATAGGAGGTGTGTGACCCCAACCTGACCAGTCAGAGGAACCTGCTATCTTCAGCCAGAATGACTGGCTCAGGACCAACATGTACCCCAGTGGGCACAGCCTGAGTGGATTTGGTGTATGAGTTCTGGTCGGGAAGAGGGTCCCTATTCCTGTGGCAGTGGGGGCAGCAAGGACAATGGAAGCCTGACTCTACCAGTGATGTAGTTCTCCTCCTATGAAGAGAGTTTGGAATGGAAACATGGCAGGGCAGAGGATAGCAGAACTGGATAGGCCTGAGCCAGCCCTGTCTGTGGGTTATGCAAATCAATAATCCCCACCCCATTGTTCATTTCAATTCATTTTTTCCTTAACTTTTTTTTTTTGGATTGCCAATATTGTTATGCATGCCAAGGATCCCTGCTAGTAGAGCATAATTAGAGGGTTTAACAGGGCACAAAAAGCTGCCCCAGTGCTTACCTTTCTACTGGTCTCACAACGTTAAACCATTATGTTATTTTGAGGACCAAATCATTATCTGGGCAGGAGTGTGTGAGACACGGGAAAGAAAAATTTGGATAGAGGGGATGTAGAAGAAAAACTTCCAGAGCCATAGAGGTGGTCAGCCTTTTTTAAAGCTTGAAGCAGGGCTTTGGGGTCATTGAGTGATCCACATAAGGACACTGACTACTCTTGTGGGTGATAAGGAAGGTGAAAAGGAAGGATAGAAGGGTTACAGTTTACTAATTCCTATGAAAAAGTCTTGGGGGGGGTGGTTGTGGTGGTATTTATTTTGGGGTCAATAAAAATATATATGATCGAAATTGTAGCAGGAGCCTTTATATTGGACATTTTGAAGAAGTTCCTATGGATGTATGACCCAAGGAGTTTTAAAAGTTTCCCTTTGGGGTGACATGTAGGAAAGATGAAAAGGTTAATTGATTTGAATGCAGCCATAATGCAGAAGCAGGGAGGACTCAAGAGTAGGGTGACCAGTTGTCCCAGTTTGCCTATCACTGAGGCAGGTGTCCAGGATATAAGACTTTTGGTCTTAAAATTGAACAGCTCTGGGCAAACTGAGATGAGTTGGTCACCTTACATAAGGGATTCTTTAAAAAATTTTTTTCTTAATATTTACTTATTTATTTATTTTGAGAGAGAGAGAGATAGAACACGAATAGGGGAGTGGCAGACAGAAAGGGAGACACAGAATCTGAAGCAGGCTCTAGGCTCTGCGCTGTCAGCACAGAGCCCAACACGGGGCTTGACCTCACGAACAGTGAGATCATGACCTGAGCCGAAGTCAGACACTAACCGACTGAGCCACCCAGGTGCCCCCCCTTACATAAGGGATTTTTAAGCATCTGATTCATCAGTGTATTTATTGAGCATCTATTATGTGCCAAATATTAGTCTCCAGGGACCCACGATGAATAAAACACAGTCCTTGCCCTAGAGGATCTTTAGAGATATGAGGACAAAGGCAATTTCAATCCCTCCTAAGACATTCTGTAGCTCTCTTAGTGTTCACAGCAGTTTTACCCAAAACGTTTGTGCTTATAGCAGATGCGATAGCTTACCCCAGGAGTTGGGGTTGTAACGTTTGCTATATGCATCTAACTATGCTGATTTCTATGATTGGCTGATTAGGCAAGAGTGAAGTTGTTTTGATTAGGAGTTTAATTTGTTACCTGTCTGAAATAGACATTGTTGTTGCCCTTCCTGGATTCCATTTACTTTACTGGTGTACTTATCTCTTACTTGTTATGAGTGTTGGCTAAAGGCTCATAGCCGTGTCCTACTCTAAAGAATTTCCCATGGCCAACAGCCACGACTTCAGTGGGAAGTTGCTGGGAGGTTATGGTTCCATGACCAGTGATATGGTGTAAAAGTCCAGTTCTCCTGGGAAGCTGGGAAAGCCTTGTGATGCCATTAGTGGTCCAAACCTTCATATGGGATCAGACTGGGGCTAGACTCCAGCTGAAACCACATCTTAGCTCTGCCTCTTCCTCTACCTTCCTCATGTCCTTATAGGTTTTTTTTCCCCTTGTCCAAAAGAACTGTCATCTCAGGCTCTGTTTCCTTGGAACCTCGCCAAAGATACTGTCTCAGAATAACTTGGATTGCCAAGAGGATAAAATTCAGCAGTCACGTATTTCTACTAACTTGTCCCTAAAAACTCTGTGAAATCTAAAATTTAAGAAAGGTCAGAAGCCAATGTTTCTTTTCCATTTCATCTACTCACATGTTGGTGTTTCCTCAATAAGGCATTGTTTTATTTCCTTGACCTGTTTATTGAAATATAAAGACTTCAAAATCTAAGCATTAATAGGTACTTGTAAAGGTAGACAGCCACCCTCACTATATTGCACATTTCAAGATAGACAGTGGATCCACTGGCAAGTCATTTGTCTGTCTTGTTTTTTTTAGCATTGGGTCAGAAGAGTTCTGAGGATTAAGATCAATAATACAAAGCAATAACAATGAGAACAATAGTGGCAGTCGGGTGGAAGAGGCGAGTATAAAAGTTAAGAGTGTGAGTTTTAGAGTGACAAGCATTTGTCTTTCTGATACCTCTAAGTACCACTCTCCTATCTGCAAAACAGCAATATTGATTCTTAAAAATTAACTACCCCATGAGATTCTTGGAGACAATTAAGAAGATAATGCATGTCAAGTGTTACATAGACTGTGATCTGTAAGTGCTCAGTAAGGGACAGCCATTAAAAAAACACTTTGAAAAAGGAATCCATGTAAACAAAGGTCCCAGGCAGTAGCGTGCTGGGGTCCCTTGCATGAGCTAATAGTCAAAATTTCGGAAAATCTGTGAGCCTGTTATTAAACTCAGCCATCTTTGCAGTCATCCGTGGAGAGAATGTTCACACCATGACAATTGGCGGAGGCAACGAATCAGGGTTCTGCTCTCTTCCAAGAGCTGGCTGCTAAGCATGTACTAGCACAAGAGGCCCAGGGTCTGTCAAAGCTGTGACTTTTGGTGATCCTCTGTGACCATGCTCTTCTCTGGATGGGTGTGTTCTCAGCTCGCTGTCTGCTCTTGCCCTGCCCGTGTCGGACTTCCCATTTGCTGTTCTCACCTGTCTTTCTGCAGTCCTGCTTCACTCCTTCCTCTCAAATCTCCCCTTTCTTCAAGGCCCAGGCCAAGCATTTTCTCCTCTAAGAGGTCCTCCCTGACTGCTCCTGCCCTCTCCCCAGGCCCTGTTCTCTGACTTTTCCACCTGCCATGCACATCACTCATTTCTGTGTTAACATTCTTATGCATCAGGCTGGTTTCTTTGAAAGTTCTTTAAGCTCAGTGAGGGCAGAGGTCTTTGTTTCATCTCCTCTCTCCTTCTCTAGCATGCAGCTCATCAACAGTAAAAGTGAGTCAGATAATACTTGTGAGTCAGATAACAAAGCTGTGTGTCAGTTTCCTGAAAGTTAACCTTAGCCAATCAGTTTCTTAATCTTCAAAATATGTAGGAGGGACTAGTGGGCTTCTAACTTTCCTTCCAATACCATCCTCCTGTCAAATCCTGGCTGAATGGAGCTCATTTCCCTAGACTGGAATGAAATTCAAGAACTTGGAGCTTAGATATATAGTTATCCAACTCAACTGCCTGATAGGGTCAGTTACACACCATAATTTTTTAGCCAAGGCTTATTGAGCCCGGCAGGAGCAGTACCTCCAGGTAGATATTACACATAGGACCAATTATGAGAGGATACTATCTGAATCATTGAGTAGGGATTTGCATCAGTAAATCCCACACCTAACCCACTTCTGTTTGTATAAATTTGCTGTAAGACTTCAAGCACTTTAAAACAATCCCTTCATGACTTGTGCATGAGTCAGGGTTCCTGGAGGCCTGGTGCACGAAATCACCGTCAGAGCTGGTTCGTGAGTCTTATCCTTTGTAAATGATCACTCCTGGGTGGGAATATACATAGCCTCCCAACCTACGCACTGCTGATCAGCATCTCATCTATCTGGTCAAAGCCCAGAGCCATAGGGACATTGGGCCTAAAAGCCAGAACCAAGATCAGAGGTGTATTGAGGACATGCTAGCTCCTTGGGTCAGTTTTTTCCCCTCTTTTTGGGCACAAAAGATCAGTCTGGCAGATGTACTATTTTTCTCCCTCTGCTTTTTGAGAAGATTCATCACAGTGCGGCTCCTGCCGTGCTAATGTCAACATTTGCCTCCGGTTGTTGACGTTTTTATTTTTTAATGTTTATTTATTTTTGAGAGAGACAGAGACAGAGAGGGAGAGAGAGAGAGGGAGAGAGAGGGACCGAGCACCAGCAGGGGAGGGTAAGAGAGAGAAGGAGACAGAGGATCTGAAGTGGGCTCTGTGCTGATAGCTATCTGTGCTGTCAGCCCAGAGCCCTAAGGGGAGCTCGAACTCATGAACCGAGGGATCATGACCTGAGCTGAAGTCAGATGTTTAACCAACTGAGCCACCCAGGCACCCCGTTGCTGAAGTTTTGAGAAGGAAGTTTCTGTGAGGGATGTGACATCTGGACACAGCCCCACCTTGATATTGCCAAGGCTGCAAGTGACATTTTCCTTATTCACCAGCTGGTGCCATGACATTCCCTGGTCAAGGACCATGCTTCCTAGATCCTTAACAAGCTCACTCTTTGCTTCCTTAGTCTTTATTTCCAGGACTCTCAAGTGCCTACTCTGCAGATTCCATTGTGTTCTCGTTGTCCTTTTTTTCTGCGTTCCCATCTGCCTGCTTCCCATTTTCCCTCCCTCCTTTCTTTCCTCCTTCACCTGTTGGTACCTGGCCCTGCTGATACAATTTAGACACTACCCAGGTCCCCCAGGAGCTCATGTTTTCTGCTGTTATCTCCTGCTGAAATTCTTCTCTTCTTTACCCATCCAAAGGCTTTAGAGAGCCCAGCTCAAGGTCTAACCCAATCATATTCATTCTCATCTTTGTTTAGAACACTCATTTAACTAACATTTGCTGCTCTGTGTTAGCCCGTGCTAGCTGTTTGCACCCAGTGAGGGAAAATATGAGGTTTCTGTTCTCATGGAGCTTGCCTTGTGGTGAGGGAGGGAGGAAAGGACAAAGAAAAAGTAGATAAGAAAATACCAGATCTCACTGGTGGTCCCAGAATCTCCGCATTAAAGGGCTCAGGGGTAGAAGTTTGGTAGTAAAATTGTTCAGAAGATGTTGATATTTCCTTAATCTGATTTTGCCTGGTGAGGTTTGATGTTACAACTTGATACAATGTTGCCAGGACCTGGGGTGGGGGGTGGAAGGAAGGATTTGTTGTTTAAGAGGGACAGTTTCAGTTTTGCAAGATGAAGAATTCTGGAGACAGATGGTGCGAATGGGTGCACAACGATGTGAATGTGCTTTGCACCATTTATTTTATTTTATTTTTTTAAAAATAATGTTTATTTATTTTAGAGAGAGAGTGAAGAGTGCGAGCGGGGCGAGGGGCAGAGAGAGGGAGACACAGAATCCTAAGCAGGCTCCAGGCTCTGAGCTGTCAGCACAGCGCCCAACTGGCTTGAACTCGTGAACTGCGAGATCATGACCTGAGCTGAAGTTGGATGCTTAACTGACTGAGCCACCCAGCTGCCCCTTCATGCTATTCAAATGTATACTTAAAAGTGCGTAAGATGAATTTTATGTTATGCAAATTTTACCATAATTAAAGATCATAATTAGAAAAACAAAGAAATGGATAGGATAGAAAATTTAAGCTTCACACATAAAATTGAGAAAGTATCAATGGTCTGTTTTCAAAACTATTACTGTGGGGCCTGCCTCCTCTGTGTCACATCAGCGAGAGGGAAGTACCATGAGAAAATAAAGCAGGGACACCGGTTAGATGGCAGCTGATCAATTGGTCGTCATGGAAACCTCTCTGTGTTGACAATCGTAAACTGAGACACGAAAGACAGAACCAGTCATATGCTGATTTGGGAGCAGAACTGCCCACAAAAGGGAACAGCTAGTGCAAAGATCCCAAGGAATGTTCCAGAAACAGAAAGATGTGGCTGAAGCATGGTAGAGGAGGGGAAGATGGGTAGAAGATCAATCTAACTGGAACACAGCTGCCTTTTTGTTTCCATCTTGTCAATGGCCTCATTCATGCTACTAGGGCAGAGCTGAGTAGTTGAGACAGAGAACGTATGGCCCACAAAACCCAAAATATTTGCTATAGAGTCCTTTACAGAAAAAGTTTGCTGACCTCCGCTTTAGAGGGTTAAAAGCAGGGAAGTGGAAGTTTAGGGAGATCACCATGGCACCGGTGGGGCATTTGTGGCTGGCTCTCCAGATTTCTCCCAGAGTGGTCTGAGTGTTCAGCTAGACTGAGGGTACCGACTCTAGCCTGACCCCTGGACAGAGGAGGATGTGAGGGAGCTGAGGCAGAGGCTCAGGCACTTGTTTAAGGTCCTAGAGCTTTAAGTAGCGGAGCCAAGCTTGGAATCCCTTGCCAAGTGGCTTGGAGCCCAGGTGTGTTTCTTATCCCAGCTGCGTCTGGTCAGAGGAACAGGAAATGCCTCTGTACTCTACGATTATGGTGCGAAACTGGGTAAATCAGTGAAACGCTGGTGGCATCAAGTATGCATGAAAGGGAGCTATTTTAAAATACTGTTTTTGGTAAAAAATGGCTAGGACAAGAGGTGACCTCAGAGACTCATTGTCCCATCCTCCGATCTCTGGGAAAGGACCGTGTACACCCACAAGATAGACGATGGTATGTGGTGTTGATCTAGAACCAGATGCTGAAATCTTCACTTGTGTTCTCTAAGCCAGCAGTAGGTTGTGTCAAATAACGTTCATAACCAAAAGAACTGTTTCCAAACAGTCTTCCTGACAAGTTTGATACCCCCATACTCAGAATCTTCCAAGGAGAGATGACCAAAGTGAAGACTGAAAAGGGGAGCTGGCTATTTCCACCAAAAGGGAGATTTTGCCAGGCCTCATCCAGCAGGTGACATTCGGAATGGGATTTTCCAAAAAGTGAGTTTTGGCTAGCTGCAGCGGCATCGTGAATCACAAAATAATGCCATTGTGAGCTGTAAACAGTTTTAATTTATACAGGTGACATTTAAAATGCTAATCAGACCTTAAGATAATTGCTGGAAGTTAGGAAGCCTGTGTTGGGAATTCTTCCTGTTTCCATGGAAATGATGCAAAGCACAGCCAGATCCGTGAAGGTGTTTCTGGTTTGGCTGACTTGGATTTTGACTTCTACAGAGCCAACACATGTGAGTGGTTGTCCCTTGTGGTGACACTTTTGGCAACTGAAAAACTATACACTCCAGCCTGTAATCAGAGAGTTAGGAACTCATCCCAGCAAGGGAAGATTTCGCTGTAGCTCTTGTGGTTTTGTCGGTTTGCAAATGGGGATGCATCAATACTAAGAAAATAAGCTCTTTTCCCAAGGGTGGTTTTGTGTATTGATTGCAGGCCTCTTTAAAAAAAGTCACATAGAGGGTTTTTTTCTCCCTGTTGGCAGTTTATTCCACAATCTTTCAGGTATTGTTTGTTCAATAATCAACAAAAGTTTGAAGGCCTGCTCTAGGCCACCAGGACATGGTGGTAGATGAGATTGACAAGGTCCCTGCTCCATGGAGCTTTCATGGTGAAGGAGAGATTACCACACAAACCTGATAAATACAGACATCGAGTTAACAGCAGATCTCTGATGAGTATTACAACCAAAGTCAAACAGGGAAATGGGACAGAGTGACATGGGGTGGAAGTTTCCATCAGTTAGTGTGGGGGGGCTCCTGGAGGAAGCTGCATTTGAGCTGGGACCTGGCTGACCTCCAGCCAGGACAGCCCATTCCACCTGAAGGTTGGGGGCTGAAGTGGTCCGGGCACAGGAAACAGCAGGTGCTCCCACTCAGAGCTGTGGGTAGAGGGATGAACAGGACTCACAAGCTTCCATAAATACTCTTGTCTTAAACACTTTTGAACATGTTGGTTACTATTTTTTTTTGTCGAGGGCCTCACATTTAGAGCATTTTCCCTGCAGTATGGAGATTAGTCTTGCCACTGATGTATCTTTCCATTCTCAGTCTTCCTCTTCAGTTTTTTTTTTGTTTTGTTTTCAAACTAGAATCAGAGTCCTATGTTCAAACCACATCTCTGAGACTTAAGCTTTGTGACTATAGGTAAATTAACCTCTCTGAACGTTAGTTTCCTTGTCTTTAAAATAAAGACAGTGAGGGGCACCTGGGTGGCTCAGTCAGTTAAGGGTCCCAACTCTTGATTTCAACTCAGGTCATGATCTCACAGTTTGTGAGATCAAGCCCTGTGTGGGGCTTTGCACTGACAGCATGGAACCTGCTTGGTATTCTCTCTCTCTCCCTCTCTCTCTGCCCTTCCCCTACTCCTACTCTCTCTCTCTCTCTCAAAATAAATAAATAAACATTAAAAAAATAAAGACAGTGATAGTACTTGCCTCATAGGGTTGTTGTGAGAATTAAGTCCTATAATGAATGTAACTGTGTTAACCCAGGACTTGGCATCTAATACTTGCTTAATAAGTATTAATAGTAAACACGTTTACTTAATACCTCACAGTTTTCTTTCTTTCTTTTTTTTTTTTATGAAATTTGTTGTCAAACTGGTTTCCATACAAAACCCAGTGCTCATCCCAACAGCTTCCCTCCTCAATGCTCATCACCCACTTTCCTCTCTCCCCCACCCCCCATCAACCCTCAGTTTGTTTTCAATATTTAAGAGTCTCTTATGTTTTGCCTCCCTCCCTCTCTGTAACTTTTTTTCCCTCTTCCCCTCCCCCCAGGTCTTCTGTTAAGTTTCTCAGGGTCCACATATGAGTGAAAACATATGGTATCTGTCTTTCTCTGCCTGACTTATTTCACTTAGCATAACACTCTCTACTTCCAACCATGTTGTTACAAATGGCCATATTTCATTCTTTCTCATTGCCACATAGTATTCCATTGTGTATATAAACCACAATTTCTTTATCCTTTCGTCAGTTGATGGACATTTAGGCTCTTTCCATAATTTGGCTCTTGTTGAAAGTGCTGCTATAAACATTGGGGTACAAGTGCCCCTATGCATCAGCACTCCTGTATCCCTTGGGTCAATTCCTAGCAGTGCTATTGCTGGGTCATAGGGTAGGTCTATTTTTCATTTTTTGAGGAACCTCCACACTGTTTTCCAGAGCGGCTGCACCAGTTTGCATTCCCACCAACTGTGCAAGAGGGTTCCCGTTTCTCCACATCCTCTCCAGCATCCATCGTCTCCTGAGTTGTTCGTTTTAGCCACTCTGACTGGCGTGAGGTGATATCTGAGTGTGGTTTTGATTTGTATTTCCCTGATGAGGAGCAACGTTGAGCATCTTTTCATGTGCCTGTTGGCCATCTGGATGTCTTCTTTAGAGAAGTGTCTATTCATGTTTTCTGCCCATTTCTTCACTGGATTATTTGTTTTTTGAGTGTGGAGTTTGGTGAATTCTTTATATATTTTAGATACTAGCCCTTTGTCCGATATGTCATTTGCAGATATCTTTTCCCATTCCACTGGTTGCCTTTTAGTTTTGTTGATTGTTTCCTTTGCTGTGTAGAAGCTTTTTATCTTCATGAGGTTCCCAGTAGTTCATTTTTGCTTTTAATTCCCTTGCCTTTGGGGCTGTGTCAGGTAAGAAATTGCTACAGCTGAGTACCTCACAGCTTTCAAAATGACTCAGCATTCTTAAATGCCCATAAAACCCAGTGAAATAAATCAAGGCTCAGAATCAGTTTCAGAACTCGGGCCGATGGGAAGTGGAGAACTCGTTTTTGGGGCCCCAAATGCCTGGAGGGATCCTTGAGCCTGACCGTGCCGTAACTCCTGTGTGCAGATGTTTAGCTCTTGACAGGGATCTTGAACACATTTTCCTCCCAGAGCTGAACCCAGGAAGCTCTGCCACTCATCAAAAAGAGTCCTTAGTAGGGTCAGTGAGTGATCTGTGCACAAACAGACTTTGAAAGGTGACCAACTCTCCTTCTTTGCCTGGGACCGAGGTGTTTTGTGGGATGGAGGTCTTTCAGTGTTAAAACTGGGACAGCCCCAGGCAAAGTGGGGTGGTTGGTCACCCCAGACTCTCCAGGAGGCCACTGAAAAGCTAAAGGCGAAAAAAAAAAATGTTCAGGTGTGCTTGGGCATTTTCTCTCTCTTTGGTTGAGGTTGCTGTTTTTTTTTTTTTTTTAACGTTTATTCATTTTTTTGGGACAGAGAGAGACAGAGCATGAACGGGGGAGGGGCAGAGAGAGAGGGAGACACAGAATCAGAAACAGGCTCCAGGCTCTGAGCCATCAGCCCAGAGCCTGACGTGGGGCTCGAACTCCTGGACCGCGAGATCGTGACCTGGCTGAAGTCGGACGCTTAACCGACTGTGCCACCCAGGCGCCCCTGAGGTTGCTGTTTTAATGCCACTTTGGCTTCAACACTAGGAAGTGCCCAATGCTTGAGAAGAAGTACATAGGACAGAATAGGAACTTCCAGACTGTGAAGTAAGTCAGAGTATAAGAGGGCAGTGGTTTACTAGCCACACGTGGTCATTATTTGGAATGGAGTAGGCCAGAGGTGCAGTGTGCCTTCTGGATTTCTAAGACTTAGCTAGAAAGAAAAAGAATGTAAAATACTTCATTAATAGCTTTTGTATTGATTAAATGTCAAAACCATAGAATTTTGGATATACTGGATTCAATAAAATATGTTACTAAGTTTCCACATAAGGCAGCAACATAGCAAGAACTTTTTTTTTTTATCTGCACCCAAAAAGTCACTGGTAGCCATATGCACTGTGGGAAACCAAGGGGCTAGGGAAAATAGTACCCAGAAAATCTGCTCCTACAGATTCTCTGTGAAGCCATACTAAGGCCATCAAGTTCTGCCTTGTAGGCCTGGGCTCTTCAAAGTGGCCTGTGGACCAGCTGCATAGGCATCACCTGGGAGCCATCAGAAACGTGGAGGCTCATGCCCCACAGTAGGCCTGCTCAACCAATCTGTAATTGAACAAGGTCCCCAGGGGTGTCTGCGTAACTCAGTTGGTTTAGCGTCTGACTCTTAGGCTCAGGTCACGATCTCATTGTTCATGAGTTTGAGCCCTGCATCGAGCTCTGCACTGACAGTGTGGAGCCTGCTTGGGATTCTCTCTCTCTCCCTCTCCCTCTTTCTCTGCCCATTCCCTGCTCTCTCTCTCTTGAAAAAAAAAAAAAAACTTAAAAAAGGCCCCAGGTGAACCATATATACATCTTCAACCTGCAGAGTTCTCTGTGTGCTTTCTTAGTGCTCCAGGTGATTCTGATAAACACAATGGGAAGACCACTGTGCTTAAATGATTAGCTAATTGCAGCAGGTGAAGGTGTTAGCTTCTCACCAGTCTGAAATCTTCCTGCAGCATGGCAGGAGCAGAGCTGGGCCTCAGAGGTAGGTTTGCCTGCCAGTGTTCCAAGCTGCTTAGTTATAACAGAAATCTTCCCTACGAGCAGCCGAAAAGAGGTTACTGTGGTATGAGCCAGGACTCAGATACCTGTCCCACCTGAAGCACCAAGTCCCTGTGCACCCACCCTTCTGCGAGGTAAGCTTGCACTATGGTTGAGAATTATGGGGAAGGGGTGGTTTGGAGATGGAATGGCCTGGTGTTGCCCTACTTCCTTCACCCCCATGCTGAGTTCCGATCTAATGGGCCACAGGGCTGAGTCTCAGGCTCCTCTATTGCTTAGCGAATGCACTGGGGGTTGGGGTGCGAGGTCATAGCTAAACCAAGTGTTACATGCAATAGCACAGCAGGGATTAGCCCTGGTGGGAGCCAGGGTAATGGGGAGTATTTAATATGAGAATGGAAATAAGGTATAAGGTTAAAGTCACTTAATTTATCCTTGGAGCTGTATCAAATACCTGTTATACCTCAGCTCTGGGCTGACCTCTGTTTTTTGCTGTAGCTGTGAAGGGCGTTTTCAGACATGTTTAGACTTGCTTGGCACTGACAGTGTCTTATCCTTGAGAGCTGGCTTTCTGCCTGAGGCTTTCTCCAACACAGGGACCTGGAAGATTAGGGGAGCAGCTCCCCACGGGACAGCTGTCAAACACTTAGAGAAGAGCTGTGAATAAATGTTGTAGATTGTGGTCATTTGGGCCATTTCTGAAAGGTGCTCCTCATTTCTATGGCCCTGGGGTGACTTAAGCTCCCAGTGTGTGTGGCTACCTCAGTAGTGCACCTTACATTAGCATCTTCCTGCCTTCCTCTCCTCACCCCTGACTCCTTCCTTGCTTCAACTTCCCAATAAACTCCTTGCCAACCTGCTTCTGGAGAACCCAAATCAAGACAAGAGCAGATTCTAATTTTTTTTTTTTTTTTTTTTTTTTTTTTTTGTCTCTTTGTCCAACCCTTCCATCCCTGAATCTCCCCTGACCATTCTGTTGGGAACAAAAGCCACAGGTTTTTACCTTCACTAATAAGCTTTCCAAGCCCCAATGTGGTATTTTCTATTGCCCACCATTTTGTTCATCGTCTGATAGGTGCTGTAAAGACAAGCCAGTGCATCGCCACATTGGAGAAGCTCTGCTGTGGGCTAAATGGGTGGAAAATGCTGACTCACTGAGGAAGTGCAAAGGGATTGTGCCAGGCAGACCTCCCCTTTTTGTGCAGCTGACCCTGACCTTCATGAACCTCCCTTAGACTGGATGGCAGGCAGGGATGCAGTACCCGACTTTCCTTTCTTCTCCTCCTTTGCTCGGGGGTCAGACCTGCATTCAGTCTGGCAGCTCTCCTAGTCTTTTCTAGCCACCCCCCTTTTTGCTCCTGCAGGGCTCTTTCTCTATCACGATCCTGACAGGTTCGATTCCGTCTTGCTGTGTGCTTTTCAGAGGACCTGGGCTAACACGCAGGCATTCTGTCCTCCTATCCCTTCTTCTTTCTTCCTATTTGCTGTGCCTGCTTGACTTCTTTTTTTTTCTTTAAGTAATATTTTTATGTCAATTGTCTTGGTTGCTGTTTTCTGTTACTTCTCGACTCTGCTCTACCCTCCCTGTCAGTGTCTTCTGTTACGTCTCTTTGACTAATGGGGTTCCTGCTATCTGTGGTCTGTTTTTAATAAATGGATGGTTGGAGTGGGGATGGAGTCTCATGTGCAGGGTCCCTTTTGCAAGTCCAGCTTTGCAACTTGTGGAGCACTGCCTCTTAGGGCATTAAGTGTGTGCATTTATGTTGAAATGTAACAATGAGATGGGAAGTTCCGGGTCTCTCTGTCTTGGTTTTAGGACACAGGGAACTAACAGATTTGAAATACCTGCTACACACTGCCCTGTTTGAGGTGGCTCACTAACCCGCCCCCTTTCCCTCAGGCCCCGTTTTTAAGGTTGAATCCTTAGGGTCACCATGAGAAGCAGGAGGTACTATTGCATAGACAAAAAAGTGAGACTTAACAACCTTAGCTCACTGGCCCAATACCATGAACCCACTGATTGTGTTTTTGCTGAGGAGCACAGGGTGCTGGGTGGCATTGTTGTTTGAATATGTCCTAGGCAAGCATGTTGTTCTAGTGTTACAAACGTGGAAACTGAGGCAAGGAGCAGCGGTGACTGTGACACATCCAAGAAAAGCACCGAATAGGTGTGTCAGAAAGAATGGTATCTGGGCATTCTCTACAGTTTTAGTTGCACTCCTGCCTGGTTTTGAAATACGAAAGCCCTGAGGTTGAAAGATGAAAGTTTCATTCAGCTAAAACAAGGCTGTATGTGTGTCTGGTTGATTAGAGCCAAATCTTTGTTCTCTGCACACTGGGGTTTTAAAAATGCATGATGAACCTTATTTGTCCAGCACTGATGTTTTATTCGGTTTCATGTGGTCCTTCTGATGATGGCTGCTCTATCATGAGAAGCTATTTCCAAAGGTGCCGTGGCAGAAATGATGCATTGCCTAGAAAGAGGGCACTGTGTTGATTTTTAAAATCTGCTGTAAGCGTCCCTATTTGTACAGATTTAGTTCCTAATGATCCTGTCTTACTTTCACCTGTCTCTGGGGCTGGGTCAGATATGCCATCAGAAAGATAGCAGAAGGGAGATTCTTGTTTTGAGCTTCAGCCCTTCTTAGTTTGGCCATGTTGGCAGGTGGAATCCAGGGCTGGTTCTTTCATTCAGGGGACACGTAGGTCAGACACTTGAGGTTTCTTGTAGAAACTGGTGCAGGAAAGAACCAGAAGAAAGGGGTGCGGGTATGATGGGAGGTTCTGGGGAGTTGAGCACATCATGTGAGGCCACAGGGATGCATTGTATCTGGGAGTGTTGATGAATTGAAAAATAGTGAACTGTTAAGTTCCAGTTGCCTTGGGTTAGCTGAGGTGTAGGGATGTATCTTTGAGAGACCGAGATCGGTTTTAGTAAAGAGAAATTCTCAAGTTGTCTTAAGAAATTATTAACCATATAGCTATCTAATCACCTGTTCTTTCAGGTGATTTAATCTTTAATCTTTAAAAAATCTTTAATCATTAATCTTTCTTCACTCATATATTTAATAAGCACCCACTATGTGCCAGGCACTCGGCTGTGTGCACAGGATATGGGAGTTAACCAGACAGGCATGACCCTGTCTTATGGGCCATATGCTCCAGCAGATTTAAGGATTTGTGAACAATACTTATTTCTGCGAAAGAAATACAGATATGGGTGAAATTATTTAAAAATTTAAAATGCTAAAAAATTAAAAAAAAGTAACATAGCACCTTTCTTTACAGTCCCAGGTGTGGGATGTCACATCTCCAGTCATAGTAACTGGTCTAAAGGAAAGGCCTGTGGCCCCAGCTTACCCAATCCGAATATTTACCCAGGATTTTTCTTACTGAATTCAGGAGCAAAGGAGACTCTGTTTTCTCTCTGGCCTTGGAGCTGTAAGGATGATTACTTAGTTAGGTCCCTGGATACAGGAAGATTAATTCTGAGAGACCAATGCTGACAGATGGAGAGGGATATGATAGAGAGAGGGGGAGGGGATAAGGAGAGGAAGAGAGGGAGGGTTTATGTGGATAAGGAGGGAGGGGGGAGAGAGAGCTGGTTGGGGGGGGTAGGGACAGACAGATGGAGGGTGGGGGAGAGAGGGAGAGACTGAGCAGAGGGGGCCAGGAAAAGGGATGAGGACACACACACAGGGTGTAGGGGGCTCCCAGGAGGGACAGACACATGAACTGATGGAGGGACAGAGAGAGGTGCTGGGGATTCAGAACTGAAAGTGACAGCCTCAGCCCTCAAGCTGTTCAGAATCTAGCAGAGCAAGCAGACAGGTAACCATGGATTGTGATGCATCATGGTCAGTGCCCCGAGAAGGGCATGTCCCCACGAGGGGGATGTCCCACACGGACTGTGTAGGGAGGGTTAGGGAAAGCCTTTGGAAGGGAGGCTGGGTCTTGAGGGTTCAGCAGGAGTCTGTCACGTTTTAGTTTTCCAAATAAAGCAGAGTATCCAAAAGCACGCTGGTCAGGATGCCTGGTGCATTCCTGTAACTGTGAGAAGTGCAGACTGGCTATGGCACATGGTGTTGCAGAGCAGTGAGGAGTCCCTCAGGGTGGGACTGAGGTGGGTGTGCAGGTTCAGCAGTGTAGACTCTGTCCAGCAGAGTAAGCCATAATCCATGTGCTACAGATACCAGGGCCTGAAGAAAGAGCTGCTGGCACACACAGATTTCCTCAGCCCACATTTCCCGTTTCTCAAGTCCTAGCTGACGGCCACATTTCCAACCAGAGGATGTTCCCTGAGTGAATCTACCTCTCGACACACAGCTGCTAAAAAAGACAAAGCACCCCCCTCACCCACCTAGAAGCCTCACATTCAAGCACATTTGCTGTCATTGTCTGGGCAACACAATGGTTTTCTAGGTTGCTTTGCTTTTCATTTCTTTTTCTTAAGTTCAGGGAATAACTCCTAGTTCTTGAAGTATGCAGTACAGATTGCAGGCCCAATTTATTCGACTCGCCCAGAGACACTTGAGATAATTACAGTGGGAAATTCCATATGCTGAAAAAACCTAGACACTGAGAGGGTTTTTTTTTTTTTTTTTTTTTTTTTTTTTTTTTTTTGGTCGAATTCTCTGTGGGACTTTGTGTCCCATGGAAGTAAAAGACTACGTGATGTACCTGCTGGGTGATTCTGAGGCTCAAAAGCCCAAACTTTCTCAGTGTTTCTAGTAAGAGACAGATGCTGTAGCATACTTTGCAAAATTCACTGTAGGGAACATATATCACATTCAGTTATATAATTTCAAGCTTAACATTTCCCTTCTATGTTGCTGAGTTTCCAATATACGCATGCTATATCTTGGAGAGAGGCTGCAGATTGGAATAATGAATGACTTTAAACATTTTTATTCTATCTTTGTGTTCTTTAGTGAAGGTTATATATATAGGTTACATCTATCTATCTATATCTATCTATATAGGAAAGGGCACAGATCATTAATATACAGGTTAATGATTTTTTTTTTCAGGTTTATTTAGAGAGAGCATGAGTGAAGGAGAGCAATGGAGGGAGGGAGAGAGGGAAAGAGAGAGAAAATTTTAATCAGGCTCCACACTGAGCAGGGGTCAGTCCCACAATCCAGGGATCATGATCTCAGCCGAAATCAAGAGTTAGATGCTTAACCAACTCACCAGTAAGGCACCCCCAGGTTTGTGGAGTTTTCACTAATTGGATCATATGTGTGACCAACCCCCAGATCAAGAAACAGAACATTGTGGGAAGCACCCCCAAAGTGCCCTGGAGTCCCGGCCTCCTCCTGCTTCTCCTCCTCACGTAATTGTGTCCTGACTCAGGCACCACAGATTAGTTTTGCCTTGCTCAATGATACACTTACAGACTTGTCCATGTTGAGTGTAGTTGTATTTCAGTTATTTTTTTTCACTGTCTGGTCTTTCATTTGAAGAGTGTACCATCATGTATCCAAACTATGGTGAGTAACTGTTGGGTTGTTTTTGCCTGTTAGAGTGCTGGGAGCATTTTTACCCACGGAAGATGTGCTTTTGTACATTTAATCTCACCATCACTGCATTAGGATTCTCCAGAAAAACAAATCAAAAGGGTATGCATGTATAATTTTTTACTTGAAGCAGTTGTTGGCTCATGTGATGATAGAGGCCGGAAAGCCCAGTATATGCAGGGTAGTCCAGCAGGCTGGAGCTCAGAGAAAAGTTGTGATTTGAATCCAAGGTGGTCTGGTGGTCTCCTTCTTCTTCTGGGAAGGTCAGTCCTCATTCTTTTAGGGCCCTCAACTCATGGGAAGAGGCCCATCACATGCTGGAGGGCAAAATGCTTTGGCTCCAAGATTTTTGTGTTAATCTCATCCAAAAACAACTTCACAGAAATATCCAGAACAATGTTTGACCAAATACCTGGGCACTGAGGCCCAGCCAAGTTGATACATAAAATTCACAGGGCAGTCACTTACTGAACATCTACTCTCTGGCCTACTATGTTGGTGACAGGGTGGGTAACAGGTGGTGGGGTACCTTAAAATAAGGTGTATTCATTGGAAATTTGAGGTATAGTGAGGCCAAAAGACAAGAAAATAATTGTCACTGAAAAAAGAGTTTTTGACAGCTCCCAGGAGGAGGGGGCATGTCATGCCTTAGGTGAGGGGGGCACAGAGGCAAGTGTCAGAGTCCATCAGGGGCAGAAGGAAAGATGATATTGTGGTTTCTGAGAGAAGCGATGGGTGACGCAGGGAAAGCAGGTTGAGGATTGGCTAATTGGAATAGTTTCAGTGGGCTCTGGGGCGTAGGGACTGTCTTCTAGTCTTCGGGTACCTGACTCTGGGTCAATTAGGGCAGGTGGCTAGTGGCCTGGAGAGTCTTTGAAGGAGGTGGTAGGGAGTTTGGGCTTGAATTGGTTTGTTTTTGAAAAGTAAACCTTTGGATGAGTTGTTGATTATCTCTGGGAACTGGCTAGCACTGGTTGAGGCAGGATAGCCCCACGAAGGTCAGCAGGGCACCAGCTGTCAAAGCATCCTAATACAGAAAATAAAAGATATGGTTAATACTAGGGGCAGGTGGAGAAAGACAACATAGAGGCAGAGTGGTGAGATAGAAACAGCTCCAGAATAGGGTTTTGGGGACTTGGATGGCTTTGTTAATGAGAGATTCTTATCACATCTTGGCTATAATGATAGTCCCTTTATTCATGCAAAAACCAAGGCTCAGAGCAGTTCATCAGGTCACTGGTAGTGAGGAGGAGAGTGGAGGCTTGAATACAGGTCTCTCTGACTTGCTATTCTTTACCCTTATGCTTTTCTCTCTCCAGGATTGTTCAAAACCTACTACTGCTGCCTTTCTAACCTCTAAGAGTTATTAGAAGATTATGAGTTTATATAAGTGAACAGGCTTTGTGAAGAGCTAGACAGAAGGTAACATTTTTATGAGGTTATATTACAAGAATGCTACTATGATTCAGCCTTGAAATACATAAATTGAATTCGAATGTATAGAATCTTAGAACCAAGGGAAGTGTTTGTACATCATTTGGACCCTATCTCTGTTCTCAAACAGGTGAAATTCAAAACTACTTACTTTCTCCTGGAGGATGGCCAGACTCTCCCTTGTTAGCCTCATATATTATCACTGTGATGTGAAAAAGATCAATGGATGTTTATTTCACAAGGCCTTTGCCTAGTAAGTTACTTCTTCAGTGTACCCAATAACACTCGGGTGATCTGAGTCTTAGTAATGAAGCTTTGGGATGTACCTAATTGACCCAAAAGGCATGGCTTGAGATTTGGCTAAATATATGTTAGTTTATCCAGTCTGGTGGTTGATATTAGTCTCAAAAAATCCAGAGCTGTTTGCCAGAGGAAGTGATGGAGAGAACCCTTAAGCTAAAGGTAGGGTCCCAGAACTCTAGCACTACTTAGCCACAAACCAGCTGGTTTGATCTTGGGTGGTGAGTTGATTCTTGTGACTATCACTTTTCCAACTTGGAAACCCAAAGAGATGGGATGGATGATGTTTCAAGTCTCTTTCAGCAAGGACAGGGCATGTTCCATCACTTAAGATTTGGATGGCTAATGTCATTTTGATAGAGGGGCAAAGTACTAATAAGTAGCTGGGAAGCTGGTTGTCTTTGATGTCTGGTAGTTAATAAAACAGAGAAAGATTTACATGCACAGCTGAACTCATCTTTCACTCTCATGCCAGCCATCTGCTGACTCCACTTCCTTGGTTAGCCCTGGGTGTCTATAAATTAAACTTAACTGCTTTTTTCCTGGGAATGATGCTCTGTAAATCAGCCCTGGAAGAGAGTGGCTCTGTAAAGAGGGCTTTTCATGGGATACTCTATCCATTGGAAGGACAACATATTATCTGGCAACTGCTTCTGAGTATTAGTTTATGTCCTGGCAATTGTTTTCTTAATAATCCAAAGCTGTCAAGGAAGCATAACTCACATGGCTTGGACACTTGGCTGCCTTCTCTGCCTGATACGGGCTCATTAATCACCCCCCACCCCAACCCTCCGGCCGGGTGAGGCACAATTAGAGTAACTGACCTAGTTCCAAATAAGTGGGTCATAAAGACCCCCCCCCCCACTTTTTAATAAAATCAGGAGACAATTTTATCTAAAATTAAACTGTGTATTAGTGCCTGTTTTAGTAATGCCATCTATATGGCTCTCCATTATGGTCTGGTCCAGCATCAGTGAATTGATGGCAAGTCTCAGGACTTGTACTTAATCAGACATGCCCCTACACTTGCAAATAATCATTTTTTAAAATTACCTAGTTAAAAAAAATGGGGGCCATTTCAATTTCACCTTGAATATCCACATTGTGGGGAAAAAAATGACACTTGTGTGCCGTGCAAAGCCGATTTGCTGAGCTGGAGGAGTCTCTGGAGTTCAAACAGTTGTCTCATTAAAATTAAAGTCGGTGCTGAAATTTCCATGTTACTCTTACCCCTCCCTCCCCCAATCCAGTATCCCTGCTAAGATAACTGTGACTCCTATACTTCTCCAGCACCTTCCTAAGTTTCCTCACATATAGGAAAGAAAGTTAAAGTCATTTCAGTTGGCCTTTTCAACCCACAAAGACTCAGCAAATAATTGGAGTGGCCTGTGAGTGAACAGTGGAAATGAGGTCATTTTAATGGGAATGAGCCATCCCTGCAGTAATGGTGACAGACTTAATCACTTCTCCATGGGGAAAATGTCCGGGATTAGGCAATTCATTACATAAAGGGGGACTGGTTGAGAGAGGACTCTGAGAACAGAAAATGGAGGGCTGTTGATGACATACATGCTACTTCCAAGGAATAGCTTTTCCTCAGGATGCCCCAGCTCTGATGAAGGCCACACTGGGCCAGGAAATCTGTGGATGGAAAGGGTTTAATTAGGAGGCGTTTGCTGAGAAGCCAGGACACTGGGCTTTTCAAAGCACCAAGAATGCCTCAGGTGGAGAAGTGAGGTCAGCTGCACTAACTCGATGTGTAGACAACTAGATGGGGATTCATCACCTTTGCGTGACTTTGTGTGTTTGTCATAGGGAATTCGAGGTGTTGAGGTCATTTGGAATAGAGGGACACAGTATGTTCTGCCTGGTTATAAAAGATAATCCCTAGCTTGTTAGCATAAGTTTGAGTTTGGCATAGTTTGGATTTTGAAGGTGTAACTAGCTGACATGATACATGTCTCACATGTATACTCTTGGCACTAACTTCTATACACAGGACACTTGTGACTACCTATGCACACCTGTGCCTCTGGTTGAAGGACTTTTTTATTGTTGAGAGAGTCTGCTCTGTGTGTGTGTGTGTGTGTGTGTGTGTGTGTGTGTGTGTGTGTCCCTGCTTCTTGTTTGGGAAAGTCTGAGGCATGTTTCACCCTGTCCCCAGAGCTCTGCAGGGAACTCAAGCTCCCAGTGCCCACAGTGATAACTTGCTCCAAACATACCTTTTAGTTGGTATTGTTCTCACCCCCATCTACTGTCTCCGCACATGCCAGTGCTTCCCAAAAGAACTAATTCACTTGAATCCTTGCCTCAGGTGTGCTTCTGGGGAAACTCAACCTAATTTAAGTGGTGGGATTGCCATTAAACAAGATCAGTCACTTATTACTGGGACATCATGGGGCTGTTCCCACCCACCACTCTAATATCTCCGAGGATGCTTCCTCACCATGGCACAGCACATTCCAGTTTGTCTCATGGGGATAGCTGAGGGCAGAGAGTAATTCTTGGCAGAGTGGAAAGAGAAATGATAATGGATTTAGTCAGGCTAATGCTGGGTTATGCTGTAATAACAAGTTAACCACATCAGAGTTTAATGCTAGCTAGAGGGCTGTCCTTGGTGATTATCTTATAAGGGTGACTCCAGTATTTGGTGTGTTTGCATCTGGGGGAGGCTGAGACATCTGGCAGTGTTAGGAAAAGAGGTGAGAGAAGCAGTAGACTGCATTCTCCATCAAGCAAGAGACTGAGCTCTGAGGAGGAGAGGTACAGATGAGCAAATCTAGGGAGAAGCATCGGATAGGTCCAGTAGGTGGCAAATCTATATGCAGACAAGATTTGTGTTAAACATAGGTGCAAAAAATAAAGCAGATCACAATAAATTCCTGGTTTCACTGCTAAGGTGTCAGACATTCACACTGTAAGTATGCCCCAACTCAGAAACTATTACTAGAAGTCTAGGGCAGCTCCTGAGTTGAAAGAGGAACGGATCGGACCCATTGCAAAAAAAAAGCCAAACCAGTCATTTTTCAATTTGCATCTTGTGGTTTGAGAAGACACCTGGGAGTGAGGCTTAGTTGTGACTTTGCAACTGGCAAGGTGGGTGGAGTGTGGGCTCAGTTAAACCCTGGAGCTTTAAGGTTAATTGGACAGACTTGTGTATTACAGTCATGAGTCCTAGAATCTCATATCAGGGCATATAAGAGTCCATGTTAAAGGGTCACAGGATGCAGTTTGAAGCATGTAGCCATAGGGAAATTCAGGAATTGTTTCTTTCAAATATTTAATGTTTTCGATGGGGAGTAACATATGAACCTAGAATTTTGAGTGAGAAAACCGGGGTTTGAGCTCCAGTGATGATTTCATGTCAGCTGAGTGACTTTGTGCAGTTTCTACCTTCTCCACTTGCGTTTCCTCCTGTCCCATATTGGCATGATAATAGTACCTGGGTCCAAGATTTGACATGAGGGTTAAGTGATTTTATAAGACAAAGCACTTGGCATGGTATCCCACATGTTGCGAGTGCTTAATAATGGTAGTTACTGTTGCTTATGTCCTGACATGTGAAATAGAGCTTCACTTATTTAGTCATTGTTGAAACAAATATTGTAGAGTATCTATTGAGTGCTAGGAACTGTGTTAGATGCTGAGAATACAATGGTGAATAAAACAAAGCCCAATCTTGTCCTGAAAGAGATGAGACACCAGGGGTCAGCAAACATCTTCTTAAAGGGACAGGTGGTAACTAGCTGAGGTTTTGTGGGGCATAGTTTATCTGGGCCACTCCTCTGACTCTGCTACTCTGGCTGGAAAGTACTCTTAGTTTATACATAAATGAATGGATGTAGATGTGTTCCAATAAAGCTTTATTTATATAAACAGAGAAGCAGATTTGTCCTGTGGGCCATAATTGGCTAATCGTTGAAATGGCCAGTAATAGACATGAATAGCTAGGATTTCTTGAGAGCCTACCATCTATTTGTTCATTTATTTCATAGACACTTAAATAGCAATTATGAGTTAACTCAAAGAAGTTACTATGAATCAGGTAGTGATGAAATAACTTTCCACATATTAACTCATTCAGTCCTCAAGATAATTCCAGGAGGTAGGTAATATCTCCATTTTGTAAGATGGGGTTGGTATTAGTATTCTTTTCATCTTACAGATGGGACACCAAGAAGCTAAAGAGGAGGTAAGGCTGGGATTTGAGCCCAAACAAAAGAGGAGTAGAGTCTGTGCTTGGAATCCTTCTATACACAGCCTCCCTCACATAAATACTTAATTGTGGACCCTTGTGAGTACATGAAGGGGTTAACATGTCGACCGTCAGGTTGTTGTAACAATCTAAAGAGTTGAAAGTTTTTGGTAAATTGTAGCAGGTTATGGAAACATGGTGGAGTTTTCTTTCCCTGGAGTAGCAGCCCTCTGCCACTTGGAGGTGAGGAGTTGAGTTTGTTTCTGAGTTGGAGAATAGAAAATGGGTGGGGAATGCTGGTCTACAGGTCTTGGAAAAGGGAAAGGAGCCAGCTCTCTGAGGCCACATTTCACTTCTTTGATTTAAATATCTTTGAACTTGAGGAATTAAGTCTTAACGTTGATTCTTACACCACTTCAGCTATAGACAGAGCCCAGGAGATACTTCTTGTCCTATTCATGAAACCAGAAGGGTGGGAAGAGTGAAGTTGCGTGGCCTGAATCTCACAGCTGGAAATGGCAGAGCCAGGATTGGAACCTGCATGCTCTGATTCTGAGGCATGCATTCTTGGCCACACGCACCAGGATATACTGTCGTATGTGTATAGGTACTGTTCTGGATCCTGTTCTTGATGTCATCGATTGATCAACATCAAGGGAAAGTGAGAAGAATCTGTTCAAACTGGGAATAGCTGAGAAAATAGATGGTGTTCATCCTATTCAGGCACTGTCTATGGAGAGCAAAGGATTTAATAAATAACAGTGAGCCCATCCTGATAATTAAAGCTTGTGAAAAATAATGACTTGGCCCAGAGGTATCATTACCTAGAATACCAGCCTAGTGTCTGTTTCAAAACAGTGATAATTTTTATGACCTGCCATAAATGATCACTTAAGCAGCTTGAAATAAAAACAGGGCACACTGCCCCCCTGTGCTTGTGGATTTTGTGCTAAAAAGCTGAACTTGCTCTTGAAGAGAAATGCCCATCTGTGCTAAAAATGTCTATGGACTCTCCCCATTTTTTAATAGATAGTGGACTGAAAAAAGCTCATTTTTAATGGAGGAGGAGGGACCACAGGAGGTTTCAGTGCTAAAGGAGAGGGAAAAGAGGGCACATGGGGTCTAAGATGGCTTTGGAAACCATCTGGGAGGTTCCTCCATGTGGAATTGTGTCCCCCTAAAAAGATAAAGTTGAAGTCCTAACCTGTAGAATGTGACCTGTGAATGTGACTTTATTTGGAAAAAGGGTTTTTACAGATGTCACTGAGATGTAATTTGAGGTTACACTGGAATAACCACTTGATCCAATATCCTTGGTGTCTTATGAGAAGATGGCCATGTAGCAGAGAAAGAGGCAGACTGGAATCAGGAAGATACAAGCTATGGGGGACTAAGGGCTGGTGAGGCAAGGAAGGTAGGAAGCAAGGAAGGGTTCTACCCTACAGCTCTTGGAGGGAGAATGGCCCTGCAGACTTTATAACGGAGAGAATACATTTCTGTTGGTTGAAGCCAACTGCTTTGTGCTGCTTTGTTACAGCAATTCTAAGAAACTAGTACAGAGGTGTTTCTGAGTCACAGAAGGGAAGTAGGCGTGTGTATATGGGGCGGTGGGGGGTGTTGAGTCATCAGATAAGTGTATTCATTCATTTTTTCACTTGTCATTCAACAAGGAGGTGGTCTGGTAATTGAGAGGTTTAGGAATCAGATCACCATTTGAACTGCAGCTTTTCTGGGTGACCTTTTTTTGCTTTTAATTTTTTAATGTTTCTTTTTGAGAGAGAGAGAGAGTGCATGTGAGAGGGGGAAGGGCAGAGAGAGGGAGACATAGATCTGAAGCAGGCTCTAGGCTTTGAGCTGTCAGCACAGAGTCCAACGTGGGGCTTGAACTGACGGACTATGAGATCATGACCTGAGCCAAAGTTGGACATTTAACTGACTGAGCCACCCAGGAGCCCCCTGGGTGGCTTTTAACAATAATCATAACCTCTAACATGGATGAATTGATGATGTCTTAGGCCTTGTTCCTTGAGCTGAATATGTGATGTCTCCATTTTATAGGCAAAGAAACTGGACATTGAGTTATTCTTTCTGTGAGTCAAAGTTTTAAAAATAGAAATCTATTTAATATATAACATTGTATAAATTGAAGGTTGACATCTCAGTTTGATACATTTCTATATTGTAATAATATTGCCATTGACGCAATAATTAGCACTCTATCCCATTACATAATAAGCATTGAGAATAATTAAGTTTTAGGTTCCAAGTTAGTATTCTCAAAAAAAGTCTTTCCTATCCTTCCACCCTCTAATCCCTGGCAATCACCGTTTTACTTTGTTTTTACTGTTTTGCCTTTCTTTAGAGTTCACATATAAGTGGTATCATGCAGTGCTTGTCTTTGTGTGTCTGACTTTCCTCATTCAGCCTGATACTCTCAAGGTGCATCCCTATGTTTGCAAATGGCAGGATGCCCTTCATTTTCTTTTGCCCAAAGTTCAAGGGCTAGCAAGTGGTTGTAGAACTAGAGTCCAGTACTTGGGCTCCAGAGATGAATCTATTAAGCCACTAGGAAACAGTTGGGACTCTGTTTTCTCAAGTGTTCAAAATACCTGTCACAGATGTTTTCTGAGGATTCCAGTGAAAAGGATTTAGGCAACATATATAGAACATGAAACTCAGTTACTCTTTAAAACTCAGCATCATTAAATAGTTGTAGACTTACCGGAAGTTAAAAAAAAATAGTACAGCAAGGACCTGTCTCCCCTTTACTCTGCTTACCCCAGTGGTAACATCTCATGTAACTGTGGTATGTTGAAATCTAGGAAAGTGACGTTGCTATAATCTTTATTCACATGTCACCAATTTTTAAAAAGTGATTTTTATTTATTTTGAGAGAAAGGGAGGAAGAGTGAGAGAATCTGAATCCCAAGCAGGCTTCATGCTGTCAGCGCAGGGCCTGTGTGGGACTTGAACTCATGAACCATGAGATTGTGACTTCAGCCAATATCACGAGTTGGATGCTTAATTGACAGAGCCATCGAGGCCCTCCTTATGTCACCAAGTTTTAAATGATTGTGCTTGCTTGCCCTTGCTCTGTCTCCACCTGTCTGTCTCTCTGTCCCTGTCTCTCTCTCTGTGTGTGTGTGTGTGTGTGTGTGTGTGTGTGTGTGTGTGTGGTTTTATGCCACTTTATCATATGTCTAAATTTATGTAACCACTTGCACAATCAAGATACAGGACTCTTCCCTCAGTGCATAGGAACTCCCTTGGGTTACACTTTCATATTGTGTCCCACCCCTCCATCCCTAAGCCTTGGCTACTAATCTGCTCTCCATCTTTCTGATGTTACCATTTTGACAATGTTATATAAACGAAACTGTACTTTTGAGATTGGCTTTTTTTCACTTAGAGTAGTGGCAAATACTTTTTGAGCTCTACTATATAGCAGGTATGATGCCAGAAACTGTGGATACAAAGTGTCAACCCTTTACTTAAAAAAAAAAAAAGTTTTTACTTAAATTCCAGTTAGTTAACATACAGTATAATATTAGTTTCAGGTGTACAATACAGTGATTCAACATTACCATACAATACCTGGTGCTGGTCACAAGTGCCCTCCTTAATCCCTGTCACCTACTTAACCCATCCCCCCACCCACCTCCCTTCTGGTAACCACGTTTATTCTCTATAGTTAAGAGTCTGTTCAATCCCTCACTTTAGCCTGAGCTGGTCAACTTGCTGGTTTGCTTTGTTACTGGTGGGAAAATGTCCCCAGGTTTCAAAAGATCAAGCGATCATTTTCTTTCTAGTGATAAACTTTGCTTCTTGTCACATTGGCTTGTATTTCCAACCCATTTTCTTTCTCAAGCCAAACATTTTCAGCCTTGTGATTAAGGGATATGTGGAGAGGCTGTCTGGGGAAAAATCTGTCATGGCAATATTTCAATCTGGATAGCTCCATAAACACCCCATATCCTTTTATTGTGATGGTAGCTTTGGAGCCCTAACTGAGATCTTCTGAAGGTTGCCTGCTTTCCTGTTCCTCCTCCCCCAAAGGTTAATTCCCTATGTTGTGATCTATAGCAGGAAAGTGGGGAAAAAAATCTGGAATATAAGTTGGTATGTTAACTGTTGGCAATATAATGAGATAACCTTTCAGCCTATGAAAGTACAAGGTGGAGAGTGGAATAGCTTATTTTACAAAAAGATTAAGATCCTAACAAACTGGCTTCTAGTCTCTTCACTGTTACTAAGAAATTGTATGTCATGAACAAGTCAACTTTTTTGGATCTCCTGTGTGAACAAGGTGGGCTCTGGACTGTTTGACCTTAAATGTCCTTTAGAGATGGAAAAACATTCCGTTTTTGTATTTTGTGATCTTAGTTTATATAGTCATTACATCTTGGGACACCAACAGTATGACTCTTAAAAAGGCCATTGGAGGTCTTCATGGTGCCATTCATTACCCATCCCCCACTTCTATGTGCATCGTAACTTACCTACCTTGTCTTACTGTGCTGGCCTGGAAGGAGTGTCCTCACTGCTGACCTCTCTGTGTGTGCTTTAGCGCCCAGCCCCTTTCACCTTGGACTTTTGCCTTCTGCATCATTTTCTCTCTTTGCTGGCTGGCTGACTGTAGTATATGAATGAGGTTTATCACTCCTCTTAAATATAAACAGCCAGCCTACTTCTGACGCCATATCCTCCTCCACTATGTTCCAGTTCTTGCCTTTATGGCAAAACTGCTCTTGCTGTTTCCTGTTCCTTGAGTCCCAGTCTCTCTGCAATTGCCTCACCTGGGCTTCTGTTCACCAAGTCCATGAAACTGGGCCTTGCCATGAACATCCTCCTTGAGGCCAAGTCTAGTGGGCCCTCATCTGTCTTCATCTTGGTACCTTCTCAGCATCTTTGAACTCCATCCTTCCTGAATCACTCCCATCTTGGCCTTTGTTGTACCATATTCTTTGGGCCGTTCCTCCTATTCTCCTTTGCTGGTTTTCCCCCACCCCCTGCCTCAGAGTTTCATTCTGATCCCTTTGTCTCTTGATACCTTCTCTCCAAAGAGGGCAGTCTCCTGGCTTAAAGAATATATGGTATGTACATATATCCGTATATATGTATGTGTGTGTATCTATCTATCCACACACACACACACAGTGTATACACACACACAATGGAATATTACTTGGCGATGAAAAAGTTGTGAAATCTTGCCATTTACAGCAACATGGATAGAACTAGAATGAAATAAGTCAGAGAAAGACAAATATCATATGATTTTGCTCATGTGGAATTTAAGAAGCAAAGCAGATGAACATGGGAAAGGGAGGAAACTAAGATAAAAACAGAGAGGGAGGCAAACCATAAGAGACTCTCAAATACAGAGAACAAACTGAGGGTTGCTGGAGGGGAGATGGGTGGGGGGATGAGCTAAGTGGTGATGGGCATTACAGAGGACACTTGTTGGAATGAACACTGGCTTTTATATGTAAGTGATGAATCATTGGGTTCTACTACTGAAACCAGTATTATAGTGTATGTTAACTAATTTGTATTTAAATGAAGAAATTTAAGGAAAGTATTTGAATTCTGATAATTCCTGTATGTGTATCTTTGACCCAGCGCCCCTCTTAAGTCTGGATTTTTGTATCTCCTCTTCCACATGGTGTCTCAACTAACGTGTCCTCGGAGTCTCAAACGTAAATGCCCACAACAGATTTCTATTGTTTTTTCTTGCCTAATTTCCTTTCCTCTGTGTCTTCCCTACCTGCTTCCTCAAACCAACACACTAGCTTCTAGACCCAAACTGTGATTTCCCCTTTGTCTGCTTACCTCACTGACTCCAAGTCACCGGGCTTGAATCTGTGGAGTGCATGGCAGGTTGGCCTGCTTTTCCATCTCTACCCTGATTGCTCTCTCTGGTCAGCAGCATCACCGTGTGTCATCTGGGTTTCGTAAAGTGTCCTAATTGACCTTTGCTGTTTTACTCCTGCTTACATTTCATTTTCTCTACAACAGCTGAAGTGATTAAAAAAAAAAAAAAAACAAACCAAAAACCAAAAAACACATCCTATGACTTCTCTACTTAAAACTCTCCAATATCTTCTCCTTGCATTTTGAATGGCACTCAGAGGTTGCCGGGACCAACAGTAACTCTGGCTCTCTTTTACCTTTTGGTCTGCTCTGTCACTGCTTTCCTCCTTGCACACCAGGCCCAGTCGGGCTTGTCTTCACTGTAGTTCTGCGACAAGCTACGCCCCTTTGTAACTGTGGGCCTTGGTAGTTGGATGTCCCTTTCCCTGACATGCCCTTTCCTAAACTCTTCATATGGCTGGTTAGTCCCATTTCAGCATAAATGCCAGCTCTTCAGACACGCCTTGCCTAATCGCCTGTCTCAAAGTGCCACCCCCAACTCCTTCATCACGAATCCTATTTCCTTCCTAGCTGCATGCATCACCATCTGTAATGATCTTGGTTTACTTACTTGTACATATTAACTGTTTCCCTTGCTATCTTCCCTGAAGTCATAGGATTTTCCTTCCTTGTGGATCGTTCTACCCTTCATTTCTAGAACAGAAATTTTTGAATGAAACGAATAGATGAAGCGAAAGGCGGTATGTTTTTCCCTCAGCTTTCTTGAGATATAGTGGTCTTAAAACATGGTGTAAGTTTAAGGTGTACAATGTGTTGTTTTGAAAAATGGATGTATTGCAAAGATGGCCACCATAGCATTAGCTAACGCCTCCATTGTGCCTCATTATTACCATTTCTTTTTTTGTGGTGAGAACATTTAGGTAATTCTCTTTGCACCATTCCACTATAAGATACAGTATTGTTATCTATAATCGCCATGCTGTACTTGAGATTCCCCACAGCTCGCTCATCTTCTAACTGAAAGTGTGTACCCTTTGACCAACATCTCCCCATTTTTTCTGTCCCTCACCATGGGCAACGACCATTCTACTTACTGTTTCTGTGAATTTGGCTTTTTTAGATTCCAAATAAAAGTGATAACCTATAGTACTTGTCTTTCTCTGTCTGGCTTATTTCACTTAGCATAATGCCCTCAGCTTCCATCCTTGTGATCATAAATAGAAGGACTTTGAAAGGAAGTAATTTTAGGCATGAAAAATAACGTTAATAACAGCAAAGGCTGGAGTAGTGCTATCTAAGAAGCAGGAACTTTATGCAGTTTCTAGGCCTGGAAACTGAGGCTTCGTGGTGTATTATGACTTTCCAAAAGACTGAAAGCCAGAAGGAGACAGGTTTGGATAGACTGTGCCTTTCACATCAGTACTGACGCATTTTTATTTTGGAGAGAGTAGCAAAGAAAACAACATGGTATATGGTTAGAGCCCCAGGTTCAGATGCCACTCCTGCCTCTTAACTGATGTGGGAGCTTGGGTGAATGAGCTCACTAAGCCTCAGTTTCTCAGCTGTAAAGGGGACAATAATAGCTACCTCACACAGTGTTAATGGCATCTAATGAGATAACATAGCACCTACACAGTGTTAAATGAGTGGATGTGTTGATACAGTGCTATCCCAGCCTCTGGCATGCTGTACTTACGTTACTTATTAATATTTCTGGACTGCAGGGGTGCCGGGGTGGCTCAATCAGTTAAGCATCCAACTCTTGATTTTGGCACCAGTCATGATTTCACGGTTCCTGAGACTGACCCCCACATTGGGCTCTGCGTTCCTGAGATTGAACCCCACATTGAGCCTGCTTGGGATCTCTCTCTCTGCCCCTCCCCTGCATGTGCACATGCGTGCTCTAAGTAAATAAACTTTAAGAAAAATATTTCTGGAATTTGGCTTTTGTTTGAGTTGAGGACAAGAGCTATTGCCCAAATGTTTGTGTTCCTCAAAGTTTATATGTGAAAGCTTCATCCCCAAAGAGGGGGTCTGTGGAGGTGGGACATTATGGACGTGATTGGGTCATGAAAACAGAGGCCTCATGAGTAGGATTAGTGCCCTGATAAAAGAGGCCTCAGCGAACTGCTTTGTCCCTTGTTCCAGGGGAGGACACAGAGAGGTTGCCTGTGAACTGGGAAGTGTTTCCTCATCAGGCAGAGAACTTGACCATCTTGATCTTAGACTTCCAGCCTTCAGAACTGGGAGGATCAATTTCTGTTGTTCATAAGCCCCCTTGTCTGTGGTATTTTGTTCTAGCAGTATGAACAGACTGAGAAAGCAAGGATCATACTTATCTGCACTGAGATCCAAGAAAGTACATGGTGAGTCCAGGCCTGGCCAGCAACCAGGTGTTCACCTTTTAGCTGCTTCCTCCCTTCTAGAGCTTTTTCATGCCTCTCCCCAAGACCCCTTGTCCTCATATGTATTCCTTGTCCTGAGATTCCATACCTAGGTGTGCCTATTTCAGTCCTCCTTCCCAAAGGTGGCTGTGATATTAGAAAGTGAGCTGATAAATGAATTTCATTTGAGGCCAAAACGGTGGCTAATATTTGAAAGTGCTACTGTGCTAGCATTATCACAGCAGTCTTGGGGCAGAGGCAAGGCTTGAAAGCTGAGGCTCTTTTTTGGTGGAAATCCCAGGCCAGTGGCAGGATTAGAGATGTTTGGGGGCCTAGGGGCCTTCCTGGAGCTTGTAAACGGTGTAAAAGGTGGTTGCTGTCTCAGCGTTTGCATTCAACAGGCCCTGCAAAGGGCACTTGGGAAGTCATTTGCTGTGATGAAGATGCCTACACTGAATAAAAGGAAAGCATCATCCAGGTGCACATTTGTTCATTTGGCCCAGGGGAGTTGAGGTCAGAGGTGTCTGCCACAATTACAGGTAAAGGACTGACAGAGCTGTTTACCAGAAGCCAACCCACTCTGAATGTTCACTTATTTAGCATTTGACCGTGGGCCACATTCTCCAGCAAGAGAAGCCCAAGAAAACTGATCAACTTCTATTGGAAACTGAATAAAAAAGGAAACATCTAGGCTTTCACTAGTCATGCCTCATACACCCTGAGGTTTTCGTTGTTGTTCATTGACTGACATATGCGTGTGTATATGTATATACATAAATGTTTTTATCCTGGAAAAATCTTCGATGTATAGAATAATTGCAGTGATACTATAAAGAGTTCTTATATACCCTTCATCGAGCTTCCCCTAATGTTCTACTCAACTTTTTTTTCACCCCAGAGCAAAAAATTGTTCACTTATCTAGTCTTTTCTGTGAACACTTATGTGCCAGGCACGGTGCCAGGCACTAGGGATAGAACAATGAATGACAGACCCAGACCCTGCCTTCATGAGTCTGATAGTGTAGCTTAGTGGTTTTTTTTTTTTTTTTTAATTTTTTTTTCAACGTTTATTTATTTTTGGGACAGAGAGAGACAGAGCATGAACGGGGGAGGGGCAGAGAGAGAGGAAGACACAGAATCGGAAACAGGCTCCAGGCTCCAAGCCATCAGCCCAGAGCCTGACGCGGGGCTTGAACTCACGGACCGCGAGATCTTGACCTAGCTGAAGTCGGACGCTTAATTGAGCCACCCAGGCACCTCTAGTTAATCAAGATTTTAAAAATCAAATCTACATTGGGGTGCTTGGGTGGCTCAGTGGGTTAAGCATCCGACTTTGGCTCAGGTCATGATCTCATGGTTCATGATTTCCAGCCCCACATCAGGCTATGTGCTGACAGCTCAGAGCCTGGAGTCTGCTTTGGATTCATGTCTCCCTCTCTCTCTCTCTCTCTGTCCCTCCCCTGCTTACACTCTGTCTCTTTCAGTCTGTCAATAATAAATGTTAAAAATTAAAAAAAAAATCAAATCTATGTTGCACATGGGGGATTCTTTGATGAAAAAGAAAGAGCTTTGTGATAAGGGATAGTAACCATTTCTGTGGGATGCTGCTTAGCTCTGTGAGCCCAGGGAGCTCATTTCACTTTGCTGACCTCATTGTCCTTACCTGTAAAATATGTAGGTTGGGCCACATCCATTCAGTCATTTCCTTTGTGATTTCACGATCCAGAAATGGCTATACATATCATTGTATGGCTGTTTACTTTTTGAAAGTACATTTCTATTCCTTTCCTTCAATAGCTAATTCTACATATTGCCTACTGGTGACTTTCAGAGGGCTTTCCTATTCCTTTCTGTGAAATTACTGCCATAAGTTTATCCCACAAGGATATATTATTTGCTCTAATGATCTGGTAATTATCAGGTAATGAAATGGCCAACCGTAAGTATATTATTAAGAGCAGTTGCTGTGTGGAATATTTTTGTCATGCAATTAGAAAAGTTACTTACGTTTTAGTAATGCATAAGAAGTTACATGCTGAGGAGAATGAAACAGCCTTCCGTGTTCTGCTGAAGTAAGTCTTAAATCCATATATAAAAAGTCTAACGAGCCTAATTCCACAGACTAGAGTTTAAAGCCATGCTTTCTTTCTGTGCCCTGCTGTCATTAATCAAACTGTCCTGTGAGGAGAGCTAAGCATGTCCCAAAGCTGGATTAGGCAGCTGCATTTCTAAGCTGACCATCCTGACTTACATTGTCCCTTTCAATCCTTGACTGGGGAAAAGTTTCATTATGAGAGTATTAATTCTGACGGGTAGAGAGTTTTATATACAAAGTCAGGCTCATGATAACTCCTTAATAAGAATGAATTTTTAACTAAATTGCATTCAGGCCACTTGTGCCTATGTAGCTATTTTATGGACATCAGAATGTGACCTGTATTATGAACTTGGTCGTGAATGTGGAGATGTACAAGGATGCACTTTGGCCTTTTAGATTTTCACCTTTGATTTTTGGTAGCCCTCAAAATGGCACTTAATTTTCTTTTAATAGGTTACGTCTCAGAAATGTTTTGTCTGGCACACGAGAAGGTGCCACGGAGTCGTCTTAGTTGGGAAGAGTCACCCTCTTCCCAGGTTCACTTATCCTTTATCCACACTGACAGTTGTCGTGGATGCTTTCCTTTCTCTCTACACCTGAGCCATTTCCCATTCCCCGCTGGAAGCTTCTGGAGGACAACATTCATAGCCAGCAGGATAATATCAGCTCACACTTGAGAGTGCTAATTTGGAGTTAGGCACTTGGCATTTTATTTGTTATTTCCCATACCTCTGTGAACAGAACTACATAATACACCTAGTGATGTATAGTGGCCCTGTCCATGAAGTCGGTATTTTTAGCCCTATTTTATGAAAGGGAAAATGGAGGTACACAGAGGTTCAACAACTGCCTGAGGGACTCTGGGCTAGTTAGTGCTAGAACCAGCATTTAAATTAATTTCTCTCCAACTCAAGAATATGTGCTCTGAACAGTTTGTCTCTCAAAATAGTGAAAGACCCCTAACACCCTAGGAACTCAATAAATAGTTGCAGAATGTGTGAGTGACTCTTCATCTAGGTTGTATGACAAGCTAAGGTACTTTGGAGATGGTGAAAATGCATGAGAGGGCTAAGTGGTGCATACTTGGGAAGTATGTAGACAGTAAGTGGGTGTCTGAGATAGGCTTTTAATGTAAAGGAAATGAATGTCAACCAAAGGAACTACTATATTGCTTGTTATCCTCGTCATGCTAACAGTCACGCATCACTGATAGGAGCAGTATTGTTGTTGAACTTGTTTGTTTCCTATATTGCCTGGTCAATCACATCCTTATTTCATGTCTTATGTAATAAGCTAGCTTACCTGTCGTCAGCTGGATCTGATGCAACTACTTTTTTTGCCCCAGGCAATCTTCCTTCCTAGGTGTAGGGGGTCATTTCAGGGTATCTGTGGGACTATGGTTCTCTCATTCCACTCTGTTGCTTGCCATGCCTTGCTCTGCCATTTGATCTCATTTCTTTCCTCCTATTCCATTTCATTATTAAAAAAATACCTTGAGTATTGGAATGGATTGAATGTTTGTGTCCCTTAAAATTCATATGTTGAACTTGTAACCACCAGTGTGATGTTATGAGGAGGTGGGGACTTTGGGAGGTGATTATGTCATAAAGGTGGAGCCATGATGGATGAGATGCATGTCGTTATAATTTTTTTTTAAGTTTATACATTTTTGAGAGCAAGAAACAGAGCGTGAGCAGGGGAGGGGCACAGAGGAAGGGAGACACAGAATCTGAAGCAGGCTCCAGGCTCTGAGCTGTCAGCACAGAGCCTGACATGGGGCTCGGACTCCTGAACTGCGAGATCATGACCTGAGCTAAAGTTGGATGCTTAACTGACTGAGGCACCCAGGCCCCCCAAGATTCATGTCCTTATAAAAGAGACCCAGGGCATTCCCTTCCCCTTGAGCCTCGTGAGAACACAGAGAAGACTACTGTCTATGAACAAGTAAGCAGGCTCTCTCCAGACATTGAATCTCCCAGTGCCTTGATCATGGACCTCCCAGTCACCTCCACTATTAGAAATATCTATCTGTTTATAAGCTACCCAGTTCATGGTATTCTGTTAAAGTCGGCTGAGTGGACTAAGACACGTACTATGTACCAAACACTGTATTAGGTATTGGAGACCCACACAAACCCTAACAGACCTGGGGATCAGGTTAGACAATTCTTGTCTTTAGCTAGTTTGGTATCTGATGAAGAGATAAGAAAACAGGCAATTACAATGCAGACTGGTGAGCCCTACAAAAAGGTCTGCAGGGAAGATGGGAACTCAGGATGCTGTTGAGGTGGGGTTCAATACATGAATCTGAGAAGGTCCTTGGAGGGAGTCACTTCTTGTCACCTGAGAGACGAAAAGAAAAGAGTTGGGCACAGGGCATTTTAGTCATCCAGTAAGAGTAAGCAAGTTAAAGACAGACCCAAACTCTTAATTTTTATCCTTTCTTCACTGTTTTCAAAAGTTTCAGTTTGCTTGTGGCTTGAGACTCCCAACTTTGATGATCTAGAAGCAGGTCATACTCCTTTAATTTCTTCTCATGTAACTTGGTAGTACAGAATGGCAGTGCTTGTGAACCAAGGGCTGGGTGGAGGTGGTCTGATATTCAGAGAACTCAGGAAGATTCAGAGGGCAAGAAGAGGGCAGACTAGAGAATTTGGATATCTCTAGATCTATTCACCTTTCCAAGGGAAACCTGGAGCCTAATTCCTGGAAAATTATTTCCTGGTCAAATTTGCATTGCTGGAGTTAAATGGGAAAGGTGAAGAGTTATCTCTTAGGCTGAAGCTCTGTGGATTCATGTAGAATATGGTTGGCCTCATGTAAATTTACAACATAATCGTAATTTTTAAGGGATATTCTGTGCAGATTCCTTTCAAATAGGCAATTACTTGTTTGGGACCCCAAATACTGAGGGCATTTTTCTTTTTTTCCCCTCTTTTAAAAAATTCTTTAACAATTTTCTGATTTAATTGGCGAACCAGTCATAAGTGGTAATATCAACACCTTTCTTCTTCCTTTCAATAAGGAAGTTGTACCCCTCATTCAGAGTAGGCATTGGTTTTTAGGGATATTGAGAATGCAGAGGTCAGGGCGGCCTCTTAGGGTCCTAAACCATCTTGTGATAGTGATGTTTGTGAAAATGGGGCATAAGAGGATTTTTAAAAATATTTTTTAGCACAAATGTCATAATAATTGCTAAAATTTTTTTTCTCAGAGTGTGCATAAATCTCTTTCCCCCTCTGACTTTGCTGCTCTCTTCTTGTCATTTTTTTAAATTTTTTTTTTTTTTTTTTAATTTACATCCAAGTCGGCTCAGCCACCTGAGCCACCCAGGCACCCCAACTGATGTATTATGAAGAGGCTGTTTTTCTTACATTTCTTTTTCTGTGTGTTGTGAATTTTTTTCCCCTCTGACTGATTTTCAGATTTTATTTTTATCACTGTTTTCAGTAGTTTGATGATGGGTCTTGGTTTTTGTTAGTGTTTTTCCTGCATAGAGTTTGTTCAGTTTCTTGGTGAGTGTATAACATTTATCCAATTTGAAAATTGTGACCATCATTGCTCTAAATATTACTTCTGCTCTCTGTCCATTCTGGGACTTTAATTACTCATATGTAAGAGTGCTTGATATCATCGCACAGCTCAATGATGCTGTTGATTGTTTCAGTTTTTTTTTTTTTAATTGGTGCTTCATTTGTGGGTAGTTTCTATTGCACTGTGGATAGTTTCGATATCAAATTTCTTTAGCAGTATCTTCTTTACAGTTAATCACTAAGTTTTTCTTTTGATAACAGAGCTTTAACTCTAGAAGTTTGGGGGCTTTTAAAACAGATGAACATAAGGGAAGAGAAACAAAAATAATACAAAAACAGGGAGGGGGACAAAACAGAAGAGACTCATAAATATGGAGAATGAACTGAGGGAGACTGGAGGGATTGTGGGAGCGGGGATGGACTAAATGAGTAAGGGACACCAAGGAATCTACTCCTGAAATCATTGTTGCCCTATATGCTAACTAATTTTTAGGATGTAAATTTAAAAAAAATTAAAAATAAAATTTAGAAAAAGTATTGTTCATGTCTTACCTTAAATACTTGAATATAGATGTAAGAGCTGTTTTCATATCCTTGTCTTCTAATGTTGTCTATATTATGCTTTCTTTTGATTAATTTATGGGTCATATTGTTTTACATCTTGAATAGTAATTTTGAAAAATATTTATTTACTTTTGAGAGAAAGAGTGAGAGAGAGAGAGAGAGAGAGAGAGAGAGAGAGAGAGAGAGAATGAATGAATGAGCAAGTGAGCGAGCAGGCAAGGGGCAGAGAGAGGGAGACACAGAATGTGAAGGAGGCTCCAGGCTCTGAGCTGTCAGCACAGAGCCCAACCTGGGGCTTGAACGCATGGACTGTGAGATCATGACCTTACCTGAAGTAAGATGTTTAATGGACTGAGCTGCCCAGGCACCCCTAGTAATTTTTAATCGATGTCAGACACTGCATATTTGAGTTGTTGAGAGTATGGCTTTTGTTGTCTTTTAAAAAGTCATCTTTTTAAAAATTTTAAAGACTTCTTTAAAGAATTCTTCTTGTTTAAAGTTTTGAGGTCAGGTATAGTGTAACCTTTACTTTAGGAATACTTTAGTCCCATTTCTTAGGGGGGAGGACTCTACTTTTATTATCACTACTTGTGGACCTTTTGGGGGACCCCTCTGAATTCCCCATGTGGTCACTGGGGACTCTCCCCACTGGCTGTTTGGAATCTGAAAGTTTCCAAAATCTGTGCATTCACCTCTTCCATCCCTAGTTACTCTTGGGGTCTCACTCTACACCTGCACATGCTCTGCAGAGATTCCAGATTATGTCAACATAGACTCTGAAGCTCTGTGTTTGTGTGCAACTACTCTCCTCTCTAGAAATCTCTGCAACCTCCAGCCCCTTGAAATACACTGAACTCCAATCTGTTTCCTCAATTCAGTAAGACCTCTATGTTTGAGACTCACCCACCCACCCCCTGCCCTGAACCCCATAGTTGCTCTGTTGTCAGGAATCTGTCTCTCGTCAGAAAGCTGGATAATCATTGGGATTACTTCATTTGTTTCCCTTCTCTTAGGGTTCAAAGTTCTGTGTTCCTTATGATCCAGTGTCTGAAAGCTGTTTCATATATTTTGTCCACTGTTCTACTGGTTAAGGTAGAAGTTAGACCTGGTCTCTAACTTATTCCATCTTGGCCATCTCAGAATAAAACAAGACAGCTCATGTAATGTATAATTAAATTATCTGAATATTTAATCTGTCATTTTTGTCACCTCTGATTATTAAGGATGTTCGAAGCTTTTTTTTTCCTGACTCCTTAGAGATTCAGTGGAAGGTGATGTTTTGGGTAAAACATCCTGTCTCTTCTCTATTCAGCTCAGAGATGTTTGTCCCATCCAGGATGTCACAAAGGTGTACTATATCTACTGGTTTCAACAGGAAATAGTGCTATTCTGTGGCTTTGTCTTAATAAGAGTATGATAGTGAGTCCCACATTTCTGTGGACCTGAAGTCTGTGTTGACAGAAAGGAATCAAGGGGCAGATAGGTTGTCTTTCTTGACTGCAAATAGAGTAGTCCCCTTTTATCCATGGAGGGTATGTTCTAAGACCCCCAGTGGGTGCCTGAAAGGGTAGATCGTATTGAACCCTTCATATAATATGTTTTTTTCCTATACATACTGTAAAGTATAATTTATAGATAAGGCACATAAAAAATTAATGACAATAACTGGTAATACAGTTGAACAATTAAAAGTATAATGTAATAAATATTAGGTCAATGTAGTCTCTCTTTTTCAAAATATCTTCATATTCTGTGTTCTTTGGGTAAATGCCTGGTAGTGTAACTGCCAGATCATAGCGTAGTTCTATTTATGCACCCCGATGTTTATAGCAGCAGCATGTACAATAGCCAGATTATGGAAAGAGCCTAAAAGGCCACTGACTGATGAATGGAGAAAGGAGATGTGGCATATATATACACAATGAAATAGTCCACAGCCATAAAAAAAAAAAAAAATTGAAATCTTACCATTTCCAACGATGTGGATGGAGCTAGAGAGAATGTGGATGGAGCTAGGTGAAATAAGTCAGAGAAAGACAAATACCATACGATTTCATTCATGTGGAATTTAAGAAACAAATGATCATAGGGGTAAAAAAGAGCGGCAAACCAAGTAATAGTCTCTGAACTGTAGAGAACAAACAGATGGTTATCAGAGGGGAGGTGGGTGGGTGGGGGATGGGTTAAATAGGTAATGGGGATTAAAGAGTGCATTCACTTCTTGTGATAAGCACCAGGTGTTGTAGTATGTAAATGTTGAATCACTAAATTGTAACCTGAAGCTAATATTACACTGTACGTTAACTAACTGGAATTTAAATAAAAACTTGGAAAAAAAGAAACACAAAATATCTTAGTATTCTGTACTTACCTGTCATCTTGCTTTGATGACATGAAAAGATAAAATGCTTAAGTGATGAGGTGCAGTGAGATAAATGATGTAGGCATTGTAGCATTAGGTGACTAATGACCTTCTGATGATATCTCAGAAGGAGGTTCATCTGCTTCCAGACCACAGTTGGCCTTGGGTAACTAAAACTGCAGAACGCAGAACCATGAATAAGGAAGGGTGAAGGAGCCTATGGTACAGGTAACATTGCTTGATAGTTCTGTCTTATCTTTTAATAACTTGCCTATGTCCCCTAACTAGGTGTATGTACTTTTAGAAGTGACTTAATCTCTTGTATCTCTGTTGCCTTATCTTTATTTGTGAGTAAACATACTTACCTGGTAGAGTAATTGTGAGGATTAAAGGATTTAATATGTCAAGAGCTCAGAACCTAGTGATTGTTATTAAATATTAGTGATTTTCTGCCTTCTTTACATATTTTTTCTTAAAACTTAATGACCTCTACTTACACTTTTCAACACTGTTTCTTGCTAGCTAAGATTTTAATGAAGATAATTAAGTCAAAAAGTATAGTAGATTTCAGTACAGATTCAGGAAATAGGTTAATTCCTAGAAGTATTTTTCACAGATAGCTGAACATTTACTGATGACATTGCAAGATTGTAGAATGTGGGGCAGTCTACCAAGCAATGAAATCGGGGTATTTCAGACACTATAATTGGATATTTTAAGAAGTAAAAGAAAAATAGTTTACTTTGAAATGTATAATAAATAGTAATACCTTATATTTGGGTAGCATTTCAATCTTTTTTTTTCCAGATATCATTTCAGTTATCTCTGCTCCTTAAGCCATAGGATACTCAAGACTTATTTTAAAAAGTAGGATTCTGATTCTCATTAAGGTCTGATGACTTGTCCAGAATTATTATCTCTATTTCAGAAGAAACTTAAATTATTGAGTTGTTAAAAGATTGAACTCTCCTGGCTGGCATAGCTTACTGATGTTTGTTTAACTTAAAATTTCAGTTTCAATGACTATAATTCAGTCATACTGATAACCTTGGTGTAGAAGGATTCTAGTTCTGGAACAGGAAAGAACATATTTGATTTCCTGAACTCTATGGATATTTAATATTTTTGAATATTACACTGAGAAATAACTTAGTAAAATATGGCTCTTGAAATACCTCTTAAAAAGTAAAGTGATACAGGGCACCTGGGTGGCTAAGTTGGTTAAGCATTTGACTCTTGATTTTGGCGCAGGTCATGATCTCACTGGTTGGTGAGTTTGAGCCCTGAGTAGGGCTCCTAGGTGACAATGTGGAGCCTACATGGGATTCTCTTTCTCCCTCTCTCCCTCCCCTTCCCTTCCCCCTCCAAAATAAATAAGTAAACTTAAAAAAATAAGCTGATATTAAGGAGGTAAGGAGAATAGAAACATTTCTCTAAGTTTTCTCCCTTCTTTTAAACGTATTAAATACACCATGTATTTAGTAAAAGATTCAGGTTAAATGAGCACTCATCTCTAGTGGATAAAAGAGGTGGCATAACTACTTGTCAATTCTGAAAGGGAAATAATTTCATGATTAAAGACTTTGGCAATTCAAATTGTTACAGAGGTTTTATGAATAAAAAAGGATGTATAATTTTAATTAGGATAAAAGCAGTTCATCTCTTTGATTCAACAAAATGATACTTAGATACTCCACTTTTAAATCAAGTTTATTACAGTTGGGGCTCTCACTTGGCCAGCTGGAACTGATCCAACATAGCATGTGTAATCTTTCAACTTTATTTTTTGGACTGAATACACTGGGGCCAAGTAGGCCCCTATGGCTAGAATTATGACCAATATTCATTGAATAAATGATACCACTTCCTATACAGCCCTGCTGAACTACCTCATGTTGGACAGCAGCACTGATCCAGGCCAGCATGACAGGGGAAGGGCTTGTCTTCACTGATCTGTCATCCTCCTTGGGTGACTCCTGCATTTCAAGCCTCTCCCTCTCTTCCACAGGAATTAACACTACTTGTCCCTTTTTTTTTCTAATTGATTTTGCCAGGAAGCATTGGGAGTAGTAACTCACAATAAGCTATCAGTAGCTTCCTATTATTTCCCCAATCAATTTAAATTAAAAAAAAAAAAGAATCTAGTAAAAGGATACAGGCCTAAAGAACCCCAAATAATAGAATTTTAGGTGTTAAAATGAGAATTTTTGGTCTTTGTGTATGGGAAACCATGCTGTACCAATTCAGTGAATATTAGTAAGTGGCATGTGCCCATAAATTAAGGAGGAAAAATTACGAAGAATCCTTATATGACAAAGGAAAAATTACTAAGAATCCCAGATAGAAATTGTGGAACATGAGCTATCTCCCATGGATGCTTTGTATGCTTACATGAACTAGCAAATAGTTACTGAAGTCCTCTTACATACCACAATTTTCCTGTCCATCTCAGCCAATGGTGGCTAAAAATTTTATTTTTTTTTTTAATTTTTTTTTTCCAACGTTTATTTATTTTTGGGACAGAGAGAGACAGAGCATGAACGGGGGAGGGGCAGAGAGAGAGGTAGACACAGAATCGGAAACAGGCTCCAGGCTCTGAGCCATCAGCCCAGAGCCTGACGTAAAAATTTTAAATGGTAAGTTAGGATACATATAAAAAAATCATTTTCAGATTTATGGAAGCTTATATAAACAGTTCTTCTAAGGTATTAAAGTTACATATATTGTCTTAGTTTGGGCTGCTTTAAGAAAAACATCATAGATTGGGTGACTTAAACAGCAAACATTTAATTTTCACAGTTCTGGAGGCTTGAAGGTCCCACATCACAATGCTGACTGATCAGGTTCCTAGTGAGGGCCCTCTTCCTGGTTTCTAGATGCCTGTTTTCTTGCTGTGCCCTAAAGTGGTGGAGAGCACAGAGAGAAGCAACTTATCTGGTGTCTCTTCTTAGAAGGACACTAATCCCATTATGAGGGCCCCACCTTCATGACTTAATTACCTCCCATAGGCCCCCATCTCCAAACACCATCCCCCTAGGGGCTAGGGTTTCAACATATGAAACCCTATTTGGGGGGGGAAACAAAATGCAGTCCATAATAAAGACATTTTCCTGGTACAAAATCCTCGTCCTATGGTTGCCACGGGCAGTGCAGTATTGGTTAAGCACTCAGGTCTGGGAGTCAGACAGATGGGGAGAATGATCATTCTGAGCTTATCTTTTCTCATATGCAGACAGAAATGGATACCTTCTCATATGACTGTTAGGAAGATTAAATAGTATGAGGAAATCATACATGCCATTTAGCATAATGCCAGAAACAAAGGAAATGCTTAATAAATTGTAGTTACCGTAACATATTTAATGTTACTTATTATTTAATAGAAAATATTGCTTATGGAGGATCTTTTGGGTGGAGGGGAGGAATCAAAGAGATGGTAGCAATAAAACTAAGCATAAACAAAACGAGCAAATTCAGGGGTCACTACAGTGGTCAGCCGCAGGGAGTGAAGAAGCAGCGACAGGGCAGGGAGAGAAAGATGTACAATGGAACCAGCCACAAGAGGAGCATCAGGGAACATAGCAGCAGTGTGACTAAGCAGAGTCAAAGGTTTTTGTCAGAGCAGCCCTGGGTACACTGTGCTGCTGGCTCCTGTCAATGGAAACCCCACCTTATGGTAATGTCATTATAATAGGAAAGATGATGGGCAAATGAGGAAATTATAATTACAAGGGGAGCCAAACATACTTTAATTAGCTCCACCTTGTGGGAAAGCTCTGGGTGGAGCAAGAAATGCAAAACTGAGAAGGAGCTCTTGCAGGAAATTGAGTTAGAAACAGAAGGGTTGTGTTGAGACTGTTGTTTTAAAGCCTTGGACACTGCTAATTTCTTCCTTGACCTGCTGACTCCACTCGAGTTGGTGCAGGTAATAGTTCACACAGGTGTTTGTGTCTTTCTGTTCTATTTGTTGGCATTATAGCTGTTAAAGAAACAGTGAGAAAAGGTGAAAGCCTCTTCTGGTTCCTGGAGGAGGTTAGTGGAGTTCAGAGCAACCTCAGAGGACTGTTAGTGTTTTTCCCTAACACTGGAAAGAGTGGGCCTGCCCAGAGCAAGGAATAGAACAGGGAGTCAGTATTCATTATTTTGTTTCATATGCATACAGGTGCACATATGTGCATATATAGTGTTTTTGGTAGGAGCTGTGCACAGAAGCATCCTAACTCTTAGTGAATAAGGGAGTTTGTGCATCAGGAGGGATGATGTTTGTATTGCCTAAGCCAACCTGATTGTATAGCATCACTAAAGGAGGGTTTTACTTGGGCCTTAGAGTCTCCCCCCCCCCCCCCCCGCCCCCAACACTCACACAGCAAGTTGGTGCAGATGCAGTAAACTCCTCTTTTTGACTTTTCAGATTCTTTCCTTTGCTCACCTTGCGTTTCATCTTCTCCTGTCCTGTCTCTCAAACAGTCACACCTCAATTTGATTTCCTGCCCTGTTTCTCTATCCTATCACTATAGTGTGGAAACTTGTTTTATATTCATAATCTTGCCTTTTATTTTTTGATTTCCCAGAGGACTTGCCATATTGTGGAAACAGGGCTATATAGCCACGGTGTAAAGGTAAAAGGGACAAGGTACAATTGTCCCAGACTTCACTCTTGTTTTCTCTTACCCTTTAACAGAAACTTAAGACATCTAGAGACATTTCATGTTCAGCCTTCTTCCAGCTTATTCTGTGGTCTACGTTTGAAATGGTTCAATAGTGGATGGGAGTTCTATAATGCTCTAGGGAATTTAGATTAGGAGAAATGACCTTTTGGTATTCAATGGATAAATCCATACTTTGGGGATAATAACTGGTACCTGCTTCTCTGTAATACTTACTTTTCTAACTGTATGCCAGCTTTATTTGTCTGGTGTCCTTCTGCTATGTAATCTGGGAGCGACAGAGTGGGATGACGTGTAATCAGAGAAAGAGGTTAATTCAAATGAGGCTTGCCTGAACTGAGTGTAGTCAACCTTTGGAAAGCAGTGCTCTAAAATGGAAGGAGAACCAAGAAATGTTTTCATGCTTTGCCCTGCACCAGCCTTCTCCCTGGAAATGTCCTGTGTGCTCAATGGACACTAATTAAACTCACAGTGAAAGAAGCAAGTCTTGATGTCATTCTGCCCAGATTGTAAGGGGGATCTTTAAGTGTAAAGAAGCAATAACAGAGATGCGTGTGGGATCTGGGAAACTGAGAATCTGTTACTCTGATGATAAAATGTGATATTTTGTGACATTCGTGAAAATCATCCCTTTCATCTGCCTCTTTCCCAGGTGATAAGTTGAGTAGTGCTGGGAAATTTGATTCTACTTTCTTGTGATTTTTACCTTTAGAAGAAGAGGAAATTAGACCTGGGATGAGCCCTCCTTCAGTTCTATTAATATGTTTATTTCAGTGTTATTTACATGCAAAACAAACTCTTAAATATATTCCCCTTGTAATCAAGACAAATACCTAAATATAGAGAGTAAAATATGAGACTTGTCTTCCACCACTGATCGTTTCTCACTTTGCCATCTTGGTGAAGTGAACACCTCTTTGTATTAATCACCTATTCATGGTCTCTGCCTGGATATAGGCTTCCTCTGAACTATATACGGTTTCTAGTGAGTCTTCTTGCACACCACATTGTCATCTGTGGTTTTCTCTGGGTTTGGATCTGTTTAGAATTGATCCTCTATGCTTTTCACATTTAGGGAGCACTAGAGTATCTGGCTCATTGAGAACTTAAATACAGAATTTCTTCATTAGCAAATGGTACCCAAACAACATGCAATGCTACAGATTGATTTTGTTACGGAATTTTGAGTAGGTAGGATGGTGGTTGTGTATACTTGCTCTATATTTGAACTAATTTCTCCATCTAAATTTAGAGATGAGGTTAAGATTGTTTAAATGATTTGCCTCTAACTGTACTTTATGCAGAGTTTGGTTTTTTTAAATTTATTAAAAAAATTTTAATGCTAATTTTTTTAAAAATTAAAAAAAAATTTTTTGAGAGAGAGTGAGACAGAGAGTAAGCAGGGAGGGGCAGAGAGAGAGGGAGACACAGAATCAGAAGCAGGCTCCAGGGGCGCCTGGGTGGCGCAGTCGGTTAAGCGTCCGACTTCAGCCAGGTCACGATCTCGCGGTCCGTGAGTTCGAGCCCTGCGTCGGGCTCTGGGCTGATGGCTC
>NW_024412414.1:9075891-9160515 GCF_014898765.1 Herpailurus yagouaroundi | reverse complement strand
AAAAAAAATAAAATTCTAGCTTTTAAAAAAAGTAGGCAGATAGTTGTCTGGGTTTGGTCTGTGGCCTGTGGTTTGCCAGTCCTGGGTGAAGAGAACTGCCTCTGCAGACATGACTTCAGATCATCATTTACTGCCTCTGCGGTGGTAAACAAGGACTTTAACTTTCAATAACCTCCAACATTCCTCAGCTAAATGAAGGGTGTAATAATAGCATTAATGCCAGTACTCTGTAGTGTTTAGAATTAAATGATAAAAAGTAGGGCCTGTAGCTCAGTGCCTAGCCCTTGCCTGTTAGCTGTTATTAGGGTGACTTTATAATTTTCTGCTATATTAAGACTTCTAGGAAGGAAAAGGGGCGATAGGAATAATTATGCTGGGACAGCCGGTATAAACACACTGTCTAGGGTCGGCCCAAGCATGTGGCCAATCTAGTTGGGATTATTAGAATCCTCTCTCTCATCTCCTAACACCTCCAATTTCCTGCAGATGTTCTGTTCTCCTGCTTCCTAGGACAGGATGCAGCCAAGGCTGGGAAATTACCCTTCCCTTTTTATTCTTGTTCTTTGATCTCAGGAAATCACCTTATTAGAGGAGTCTTGGACTATATTTTTCGATCTGACTCAGCTTAGATACTTCATGTTAAAGTGTGGTGAATTTCTCCTCCAAGAACTGACATTTTGCAATTAAATGTGATGTTGCACTCATAGTAAGATTTTATAGTAGCAGTTCTTTTTTTTTTTTTTTTCCTCCCCCCTTCTGCTTACACTGAATTTCCCAGCTCTTAACTTGGGACTTGTCATTTGCCATTTGTTTTGACCTCTGGTTACTGTGAGTCTTTTAGTCTTTGCCTTGTGTGCCTGCTTATCTTGTCCTGCTCCAACCTCTCCATCTAATTACCCTCATTGGGAAGAGTCTGTTATTTCCAGGAGATTTAAGTCTTTTTGCTGCAGTTAGTTATTCCTGTTGTCTTGGCAGACAGAGGGAACAGAAGCCTGGCTGAGAGGGGATGAGGAGGCATTTGCAGCATTTGTCAGTTTGGTTTTGCCCTTGTGAGAGAAGGGGCTGAGTCCTCATTAGAATGTGGGTTTCTGGGTAGCTCCAGACACAAGGATGTAGATTCTTTAGCATTGATGCCCAGAGATCAGCATTGCACTAAGGGCTCCTGATGATTCTAATGCACTCCAAAGTTTGAGAACCACAGCATTAGAGAATGTCTGAAAATGGAATATAAATTACAAAAAGCTATGTAGAGTGTTATTTTGTAGACAACTCCACCTGAAATCAAAGATCTCTCTTCTGTGCCAGAAACCACTAGTACAACTCTAATCCAAGTGAGCTTTCAAGTTATTTTCTCTCTGATTACCTTTATCTTTCTTTTTTCTCAACTACCTGTTGGCTAAGGGAAGTGGGAAGGGGTCATTTCATTGGACAGGGAGAAAATAGTTGGGGATGGGGTTTTAGGGAGTTTTGGAGGGTGGGAGGTCATATGGCTGAAAAAGTTTGAAGAAGTTCTCCCGGGTGGGGTTGACTGTGTGTTGGGGAGAATTCCAGAAATCCTAGCATTGAAGTTGAATAGCATCTGTGTTGATGTATTTCTTGGTCACATTTATAACAAGCCTCTAACTGATGCATGTACCATGCTAGATACTACTGGGGAGATTAGAGGCCTAATTCCTTGTCTTCAAAGAGCTTTTGTTCTTAGGGGCAATCAAAAAATGCACAAATGAAAAATACAGTAGTAATAAAACTTACATGATTATTAAATGTCTCCACTCTTCTATTGGGTAGCTCAAAGGGGATGGGTTTTTGAAAGGGGAGTCTTGGGATAGGCCTCAAAGGATGAGCATGATGAAGGAATAAAAAGGTAGTGAGCATTTTAGATGGACATACTGTCAATAATGCTTGGAGTAAACAATATGCATCATTGGCGTGAGGAAGGGTAAATTGTTCCATCTGGTCAACCAGTATCTGGGAGCAGGGGGAGAGACGGGGAAACATCAGCTTGGTGTCAGATTATAAAGGGTCTTAAAGCCAGACTGTATGTTCTGTTAAAGATCATAGGGGTCTCTAGGGGATTCTGATAATAGAGGAATAATATACTAAGAATTATATTTTAGAAACGTTTATTGCTATATTTTGTTGGGATGACTGGCGGTTGAACTCACTAGAAGGAGTGAGTCAAAGAGGGTCTTTTGACCCTAAGATTTTGACAAAGGGGAGCATAGTGGAAGGTAGAGAAGGGAGGAATGAAAAGACACTGCAGAAGAACCTGACTTCCTGGTGTTGTGCTAAGGCCCTTGCTTGGTTTACCTCAACAACTCTATGACATATTATTTCTATCCCCACTTTAGGGGTGACAAAATTAAGGCACATAAAAGTTATGGTGCATGTTTAAAGATACATAGCTAATGAGTAAAAGCTATAGGACTCTACTGTCCAATATGGACACTAACCACATGAAGCTATAGACATTTAAATTAATTTAAATATTTAAAAACCAGGCCCTCAGATGCCTGCACTACATTTCAAATGCCCAATAGATACACATAGCTAATGGCTACCAGACTGGACAACATATAGATAGAGAACATTTCTGTTAATGCAGAAAGTTCTGTTGAACAGATGTGAACTTGCACACTGTTAACTCCTGAGCCTGTGTTCCCAGGGCACAAGTGAGCAAGGGACAGAGGAAGAGAATCCCAAGACGGGTGCGAGGCGGGGGGAGGGTGGACAGAGAGGAAGGGAGGGAGGGAAAGAGAAGTAGGGCTCCTGTTTCAACCGATGTGGGGCTCGAGCTGACTCGAAGTGGGACTTGAACCCACAAACCGTGGGATCATGACCGGAACCGAAGTCAGATGCTTAACAGCTAAGCCACCCAGGCACCTTCCTGAGCCCATGTTCTTAAACAATTCACTCTAGTATCTACCTTTACAAAAAATTGGTTTCTGATTGGATAGCTAGCCCCAAGGGGGGAGAGTTAGATAGGATTAGTGGTTTCTTTATCAATATATTAATGAAATTTATTATGAGCCTAAATCTTTTAAGTCTTTTCAGTGTGTTAGGTTAATTTAAATTATACTGGGGAAAGGAAGCTGATACTAATTAAGCACACTGTATCTTTACATGGTGACAATATGCCTTAGTCTCCTTAGAGGTACAGATTACAATGTGTTTGCAGTTGGGGCCTCATTTCTGATTGGAATTTTCCATTTGGCAGGTTAGCAGCTTGGAAAGACAGCATAATGATTGTTTTAAGCCCTGCCCCCTCTCAGGTTTCTCCTTAAATGGCTCTTCAGCTCAGTTCTGTACTTTTAAATGGGCTACAAAAGTATACTGAGAAGATGGATGTCTTTCCTCCCTGAGCACAATATTGCTAAAGCAAGGTTGCCAATTATATTGCTGTGCGATACAGGATCTGGGATAATGTTAAACTATAGAGACATTTATTTCCTTATTTCAAATGAAAATGTAGACTCTCACAGCTCTTAGGAGGAGCTGGTGTATAATTCTTCAGCTATTAGGATAGTGATCTTGCATTTCCTGTAAACACAGACATTTAGCCAAAATGTTTTACCAATTCATAAAGTAAGGTCTAGGAAGGCTGCACCTTTCTCTTGAAGAGAGTGGCTGGGAGGGCCTTATCAGAATGTTGTGTTTATGAATTGTTCTGCTAAGTGGTATTGTGCTGTCCCCCAGCTGTGCTTTGCCTTGGTTACCGCAGGGTGCTCGTGCAGCACGATGGACTTCATGCTCATATATTATGCAAGACTGGCTTCTCTAATTTTGTAGCTTCCCTTCTGAATTCTTCTTTGCCAAGCTCTTCAGAGTATACTTTTGTGGTATGTGATTTTTTTTTTTTAATTTTTTTTTTCAACGTTTATTTATTTTTGGGACAGAGAGAGACAGAGCATGAACAGGCGAGGGGCAGAGAGAGAGGGAGACACAGAATCGGAAACAGGCTCCAGGCTCTGAGCCATCAGCCCAGAGCCCGACGCAGGGCTCGAACTCACGGACTGCGAGATCGTGACCTGGCTGAAGTCGGACGCTTAACCGACTGCGCCACCCAGGCGCCCCTGTGGTATGTGATTTTTTGTGTGGCTTTACAAAGAATTATAACAAGGACAATTTATGGGTACATTCTGAGAATTCTGATGTCTTACCCTTGGGAAACCTCCAACACTTGCTGAGAAATAATCTTTTTCGGTCTTTTTCCAAGGTTCAGTTTCTGGTCAAGTTTAAAGGTCAGTACTTTGGAGTATAACTTTGGTTGAACCCTGGAGTATCATTTAATACTTACCAAGCATAACTTGCTGACTAAGTGAAACGTCCTCATGTCAAATGGGCTCTTTTGCCTGTGGGTTTCACTGTGTATTTGTCTGCATCCTTCAACGCTCTCCCAAACATGGGATATATATTCAGGCTTCCACCTTATGCTGAAAGCAGGGCCCCAGACTTAGGATGAAGATAATAAAGGAGATTTTCATTTTATCGAATGTATGATACTAGAGTAAGCCATTTTTAGCAAGCCATTTTTTCAGAAAGTTTGCAACGGGTGCTATGTCAAATGGAGTTATATGAATGTATACGCTTTTTCAACATAAATAATTTTTAGAATTTACTTAGTTCTGTACTGGGGAACTTAAAGGAATAAGATACCTTATTTGACTCTAGGCAGTTTGCTTTGGTTGGAAGCTGATGGGTTGAGGAAAAGAATCATGCTGTTCCTTCATTGCCGATCCAAAGGGGAGACCCGGAAGACCCTGTACTGTCCTGGGTACAGCTAGGTGTGTAGAATCCTTTCTTGACTGTCAAAGTTACTCCCATCCCACTCAAGATGCCATGCAGCGGGTGCATGGCAAACCTGACAATGCCATGTTGGAAAGGAAAACGGGCCATGATTATGTGTAGCCAGAAAATTGGGAGAATGAGAAAACTGGGGAACCAAGGGCTACTTTACTGTTATCCACAGCACTTTGTTTTCCTTTCTTTTTTTGTACTGCCTTAGTGGGACCTATAAGAGTTTACTACACATCAGAAAATATTTAAAATTTTATCTCCTCTCTTTTTGATATTCATTGTCTAACTAGTGACGTTCTAGCAACCCAGAGACCAGCCATGGTAACATTAGTGAAATTACTTAGTCTCTCAGATGCTTCATCTAAAAAGTGGGATAAAAAATTTTTAAAAATGGAATGAAAATCCTACTGATTTGATAGTATATGCATCAGTCAGGTAGGACTGCTACAATAGCATGCCCCAGGCTGGGTGACTTAAACAATTTACTTTCTCACCATTCTGGAGCCTGGAAGCCCATGGTTGAGGTGTTGAAAGGGTTGGTTTTTCCTGCTATCTCTCTTCTTTGGTTGCAGACAGCTGCGTTCTCACTGTGTCCTCACATGACCCTTTCTCTGTGTATGTGCCTCCTTGTTGCCTCTTCCTTTTGTTAAAAGGACACCAGTCCTGTTAGATTAGGACTCCACCCTTATAACCCCATTTAACCTTGGTTATCTCCCTAATGGCTCTATCTCTACATACTATCACATTGGGGGCTTAAAGCATCAACATACAAGCTTTGGGGGGGACACAATTCAGTTCCTAATAGCTTATTTTTGGATTAAATGAGGTCATGTGTGAAGTGTTATCTAGTGTCTAACAGGTAGAGACCAGTCATACATAAAATGACCCAATTAACTGAGTGCCTGCAGATGCCAGGCACTATTCTGGTGCTAGAGATACCAGTGAATAAAACAGATGTAAATTTGTGCTGTTAGGGAGTTTATGTTGTGTTGCAATTGGTTATCATTAGCAGAAACACTAAATAACAACTCATACAAACCTTATTCTATGGCTGCCTAGAGAAATTTATTGGGGTTCTGGTTGGTAGAGTGTAGCTAGTCCACTGTAGCAGAAGGTTTGGACTATGAGGGGGAATTTGGAATATCTTCTGGCTCTAGCTTTAACCATGGACCTTGACAATTCCTTGACTACTTGGAGCCATTTTTCTTGAGCTCCAAGAAATGTAAGAAATGACTAGGGACTGTTTTACTCAATGATGTCTATTCTAGAGAAATCTGAAGAAGTTCTTAGAGGCATTCATATTTAAGGTTGCTCCTGGCTCAGGCTTCATATTTCAGAATGCATTTACAGAAAACGTTATAAGGGTCTCCAAAGTTTTTTTCTTGTATGCACTGGTTCAATTACTTTGATTTTTAAATCCATACTTGGCATGGGAAAAATAAATCTCATCTGAAAGGCGGGTGTTCAGGATGAGAAAAAAGAATCAGGTTGATGCTTTGAATATCCAAGCACATTAACTTTATTTTAAAATTCAGTGCTATGTTATTGAATTGATTGTATGTCATAACTATACTGAGCAGAAAACTAACTTCTCAAAATGAGATTTTACAGAAATTCAAAAACAATAAGCATGAGATGGATATTTACAGGATGTCCACATTTTCATAACTTTGGCAGGCATGGATGTTTCATATATTAGAGACAATTTCCTGTAAATGAATTTCCATTTAAAGTTAGTTCCTATCCATTTGCTTGTCTTCCTCCCATCCCAAGCCATCTGCATGGTCTTTTATAAGTGGCATATATCATTTTTATTAAAGCCTTTTGCATCTTCTAAGTTTTGAAACAAGTTGTGAAGCCAAAATCACTGAGGATTTATGTTTTGAGACTAAAAAACAGCAGCTTTATAGGTTAATTTAACAATTTCTAAGCCACACCATACATTGTCTGGATATGTGCATGGTTCTGACTTGAGGCTTTTGTTGTTAGATCTTTCATAATTGTCAGCATCATGAGAATTACATCATGTCTCAGCAATATGACTAGAAACAGGCATTGTCACGCTTCATTTCTCCAGCTCTCCTGTTTCAGCCTAGCTTCTTATTTTCCCACATAGCTTTTGTCCTCTTTCCCACCTCTCAATCTGAGTTGAGAAATGTTTGATTCTAACAAATTCAGCAAACTAAGGATTCTAACAAATTCAAATTATTTTGAGAGAGAGCATGTGTGAGCAGGGAGAGGCAGAGAGAGAGAATACCAAGTAGACTCTGCACTGTGAGAGTGCAACTTGACACAGGGCTTAAACCCACAAACTGTGAGATCATGACCTGAACCAAAATCAAGAGTAGGCCGCTTAGCTGACTGAGCCACCCAGGTGCCCCTCTCTTGTTTTGTTAGTTTGTTTATTTTATCCAATCCCTTTATACACATTTATTGAGCTCTATCCCTTGGTACACTCAAGTTAAGCCCAGGAGGAATCAGAGAAATAAAAGTCTCTGCCCTGGAGAGGACCATTCGTGTAGAGATGAGATAGAAACATGTGAGCACAGAGCAACAGCGGGGATATAAAAGTTGACGGGAGGAAAGGTGGATGGGAGCTCATGGACAGATCTCCCACGGGAGCTGCTGTTACGATAAGTGAGGTAGGAGTCTGAAAAGTTCAATGCTAGCTGGGAGGGCCTTTTGTGAGTCTAAGTACTTGATCATTGTTTCACTCTCCTGTGCCTTCTGTGAGCAAGATAAGTGGTCAGGTCTCAGCTGGAGATGAATCAGAGGCTGTCCCTGTTCACGAAGAGCCCACGCTTATTTTTAAGCTGGGGCTATGAGTCTGGTCTGCAGGCAGTCACAGGAAAAGGCCAGCTGAACAGACTGTTCTTGGCACCCTTCTGTTCCACCCTCGTCTTCAGCCTCTTCAGGGTGAGTGAGCATGGATAAACACCAGGAAGCATTCTTAGGGAGATCATGAGAAGTACCTGGTACCCCTTCTCCCACCAGATTCTCTGTGCCTTCTCATCATCAGGGCCCTTGGTGCTGGGGGTCTGTGGTAGAGCTCAGGGGAGAGGAAATCTGTTCCTGGAGTGGATGACAGCCATGTGGCACTGTGTGGACTTCCACTTCTCCCTGCTGCTTCTCAGGAGACATGACTCAACCCATGACAGTGTCTTTTCCTTGCTGGGCAGATGGGGCCTCACTATCCTTCTCAACACAGGGCTTAGAGCAGCCACTAATGGCTGATCATTAATTAGCATGTGAGTCGAAATATTTTGGCTTTTCTTGTCCTAGAATTTTGAAAGAAGGGTTAAACATGTACTTAATTCCCAGGACTCAAAATTATGAGCTTTCCTCTATCCCCCTTGAGCCTCCCACTTAGTTTATGAGGGTGGAAAAGCAGACAGGCTTAGGAGAGAAGCCTCATTCAGGGTATGTTGGGTGGTGTTGGCTTTTGTCTAGGGAACCCATGCGGTCGGAGACGAGGTGTCATATGACTCCTGCTGATGTAAAAGAAGTCTAACAGACAATAGGGACAGCCAGCCAAGTCAGTCAGGTAGCTTACATAAGGAAAACACTTTAAGTTTCCTTGTGTTCAAGGGCAAAAATAGGTGTTGGAAGGCTTTATATGTAGTCCTAAAATTTGATTTCCCCTGCTTTACCACCTATCTTTCTAAAGCTGTCCTCCCCTATGACAAGTCTCACCTCAAGTGTTGCCTGCCCCAGGACACCTTTATTATTATTTTTTAATTAAAAATATTTTTTTAATGTTTATTTTCGAGAGAGGCATAGTGAGAGCTGGGGAGGGGCAGAGAGAAAGAGGGAGGGAGACACAGAATCTGAAGCAGGGTACAGGCTCTGAGCTTTCGGCACAGAACCCAATGCAGGGCTCTAACCCATGGACCCTGAGATCATGATCTGAGCCGAAGTCAGAGGCTTAACTAACTGAGCCACCCAGACCCCCCCGCCTGCCAAGACACCTTTATTACCACTTCATCTTCCTGGTACTGTTCTCGCCTCTGAACTCTCGTCATCTTATTCTCAGAAACATTCATCTGCACTTAATCACGTATTGTCCTGTGTCATTGGAAATGCTTTCCATTTCCAGGAAGAATCTTCTCATTTCCTTGAGCAAAGGAGCAGTTTCTTTCTAGAGAAGTCTCAGAGTTGGTTTAAGACTAATGAGAATTTATAAAATGGTAGATCGAGAGATACTGAGGACACAAACTCAGGTAATTTACAGGACCTTCCCAAAGGTGTGCTGGAGGAAGTATGTTCATCTATCACAAGGGAAAAAGGACGTTCCATGGCCAAAATCGTATGGACAAAGTTGAGTTAGGCAAATTTAATAATAGAATTAATAAGGCAAATCTAATCATTGCTACCATCTATTGGACACTTGCCACGTGTCAGACACTCTGTTAAGTACTTTACCCACATCACTTCAAAGAATTTCCTTACTAATTTTATGAGGGAGGAATTACTTCATTTCTGTTTGTAGATGAGACAATGGAGGCTCAGAGACGTTAAATAATCTGCTCAAAATTCACAGCTAATAAATATGGGTGTTAAGAAACTGAAGTGTATCTAAGCCTAGTGTTAGGTTCTAATCACAAGATTTTTAAAAGTTTCTTTCAGAGCCTCCCAAAGCTGTTAGTCCTTTTCTATGTATTTGGAATCTCCAAGAGAAAGATAAAATAGCATTTTCTAAGCATAGTTTTAGAAGCCATTTTTTTTTTCCCTCAAATTATCTTGAGACTAGTGTTCTGAGGAATATGTCTTGGGATAAGTAGAACTTAGGTTTTATTATACGTACAGTTTTATCTTTATTAACAAGCTTTTATAGCCACTGTCGTTTAATTCTTATAACCTTGGCACAAGGTACATTAGGCATTATTATAGCCATTACACAGGAGGAAATTTAGGTAGATCAAATTCAAGTAACTTTCTCAAGTTTCACATTAAATCACGGAAGAGCAGAGATTGGAATATAGTCAAATAAGGGAGACCTATGAGAAAATGAAGTAAATTCTCACTACTTGTACTGCCATTTATCAGGATGCAATGAAGACTGTCTTTTGATAATAATGACCAACATTCATCAACTTAAAGATGAACTTGGGTATATGTTAAGTATCTCTTCTCTGTAGAGTTGTGTCATGCTTGGGACACTTGTTAGAAAAGGTGAAAGAACCATTAATGGATTGGAAATATGCCACACAGCTTGCCAATCAACATGGAAGGAATGGGCCATTGATAAAAGCAACATTTTAAAGAAAATCTTTCAGTTAAACTATAAATGTGTATAGGTTCAATTAAGCGAAATACTTGTCCTTACACATGGAATAAATGATTTACCTGATTGAGGAAGACATACCAGTCTGGCCTTTTTTTTTTTAATTTGTTTTTTTTAATGTTTTTATTTATTTTTGAGACAGAGACAGAGCATGAACAGGGTAGGGTCAGAGAGAGAGGGAGACACAGAATCTGAAGCAGGTCCCAGACTCTGAGCTGTCAGCACAAAGCCTGACGTGGGGCTCGAACTCAGACTGAGAGCTGAACTCACATGACCTCATGAACGCATGACCTGAGCTGAAGTTGGACGCTCAACCGACTGAACCACCCAGGCGCCCCTGGTCTGGCCTGTTATTGGACATTTAATGATGAGCCACAAACAGAAATTTCATGTTAAGTCATCACTATAATAGATGGCCATAAAACAGGTTTTTTTCCCCTCCACTATCAATGATTTCATCATTAGCTTTTGTCCAGGTGTTAGCTTATTAACTGAGTGAACTGCCCTAATACCTTGTTCACTGGTAAATAAATTCACATTGTTCAAGGCCAATTATCAAATCATAATACCTATTTATCATATTGATCTCTATAGAGTTTTTCACCTCTTTCACAGTAGCATCCATATCATCACTATTAATGTCCTTATATTTACATGTATTTTACACCACCATTTCCCCATTCCCAAAGAAAGCATAGTTGGTTTATCATGGGTAAAGTTGAGCATTTCTTCAGTGACTGCTTATTTTCACCTGATAATTTTTTTGGTAAATGAGGTGGTCTACTTTTTACTACATGCATGGAGTGTTTTAAGTATTCACATGAAAGTCCATTTCCAAGCCTTCATTTTCAAAATCTGTGCCAAGCATTTGTTAATATTGATTTACCAATATCATGCCAACGTTAACTGTGTCAATGTCATCCTCAAGATTGACCTCTTGAAGGGAATGTTTAATCCTTTAGTTCGTTGTTGAGTATAGCAAACATAGAATCTTTTAAAAAGTACTTGTACCTATTCTTTATGAACTACAAAATTCTTTGGTAGTGGGACTTTGTTATAAATATCACATTGTGAGGAAATAGACACCAACAACTTTATTTTTCATGAGAAGTTTGGGAGAGAGATACATAGATACACAATTTTCTTCCAGTCCAATATAGGCTTCTGGTAAAAAGTATTGTTGAATCTGTCACAAAAAGATTTCTCTGATTACCTTTGGAAATTCAGCCATGCTATCACAATTGGCAGGAATTACTTTTTTGTGCCTGAATAATATTTTATATGTATGAAATTTCACTTTTTCTTCTCCATTCATCTGTTGACAGGCACTTAGGTTGTTTCCATATCCTGAGTTCTGAGTTAAAGTGAAAATGGGGGTACAGATATAGATTAAGATACTGACTTGATTTCCTTCAGGTAAATACCCAACAGTGAGATTGCCGGGTCATATGATAGTTCTATTTTTAATTTTTTGAGGAAGCTGCACACTGTTTTCCATATTGGCTGTACCAATTTACATTCCCACCATTACTTACCTCTTGTCTCTTTGATAATAGCCATTCTGACAGGTGCGAGGTGTTATCTTATTGTGGTTGTGACTAGCATTTCCCTGATGATAGTGATGTTAAGCGTCTTTTCATGTGTCTGTTGGCCATCTGTATGTCTTCTTTGGAAAAGATATCTATTCTGGTCCTTTGCATACTTAAAGAATTAGGTTATTTGTGTTTTGATACGGAGTTGTACAATTCCATATATATATACATATATATATATGATATTAATTTCTTATCACATACATGGTTTGCAAGGATTTTCTTCTGTAGTTTGCCTTTGCGTTTTATTGTTTCTTTGCTCTGAAGAAGCCATTTCAGTTTTCACAACTTTTCAGGTTTCAGGATTAAGAATTGGGGATGATGGCCCTTGTATTTCCTGAGTTAAATGCTCCTTGTTAGTGCTGCTGTAGTTTTTTTGCACATATTTGGCATGACACTTGGCATGTTGGCTCAAAGATACATGTTCACTTCTCTTTTTTGAAAACATTTTTGAGTCTAGTTGATACACAGTGTTACATTAGTTTCACGTGTACAATGTAGTGGTTTGATGAGTTTATAGGTTATGCTGTACTCACCACAAGTGTAGCCCTCCTCGGTCATCATACAATCGTATTATAATACCATTGACTATAATCCCTATGTTTTTCCTTGTATTCCCATGACTTATTTGTTCCATACCTGGAAGATCATCTCTCTTTTTAAAAATTTACATCCAAGTTAGTTAGCATAGAGTGCAATAATGATTTCAGGAGTAGATTCCTTAATGCCCCCTACCCATTTAGTCCATCCTCCCTCCCACAACCCCTCCAGTAACCCTCTGTTTGTTTTCCATATTGATGAGTCTCTTGTGTTTTGTCCCCCTCCCTGTTTTTATATTATTGTTGTTTCCCTTCCCTTATATTCATCTTTTTTGTCTCTTAAAGTCTTCATGTGAGTGAAGTCATGATATTTGGCTTTCTCTAATTTCTCTTAGCATGATACCCTCCAGTTCCATCCACGTAGTGGCAAAGGGCAAAATTTTATTCTTTTTGATTGCTGAGTAATATTCTATTGTAACTCCATTGTGTGTGTGTGTGTGTGTGTGTGTGTGTGTGTGTGTGTGTGTATGCATGCCACATCTTCTTTATCCATTCATCCATTGATGGACATTTGGGCTCTTTCCATACTTTGGCTACTGTTGATAGTACTGCTGTACATGTAGGGTGCATGTATCCCTTGGAAACAGTACACCTATATCCCGTGGATAAAAGCCTAGTAGTGCAATTGCTGGGTCATAGGGTAGTTCTATTTTTAGTTTTTTGAGGAACCTCCATACTGTTTTCCAGAGTGGCTGCCCCAGTTTGCATTCCCACCACCAGTGCAAAAGAGATCCTCATTCTCCACATCCTCGCCAACACCTGTTGTTGCCTGAGTTGTTAATGTTGGCCATTCTGACAGGTGTCAGGTGGTATGGAAGATAATCTCTTACCCCTTTTTGTAATAAACTATGAGGAACCATGCCTAAATCATGCTTTTCCCTGTGCCTATGAATTCAGAAACTCTCAGTAAATGTTGGTTGAATTAATGGATGAATAAATCAAGTGACTTTGATGTCTAGGAGAGAGTAAGTGGTGTGGGCCGAAGTGTATGGGAGAAGATGGATGTTAGAACTGGGAAGTATGTTTATACAAGTTTCTCAACTTTTGCGGTATTGATGTTTTGGGCCAGGCAGTTCTTTGATATGGGCGGCTGTCCTGTGCATCACAGGGTGTTGAGCAGCTCTCTTGACCTTTGCTCACTAGATGTCAATAATATCATGCTCTCACCTCCCATGTGATCATAAAAAACGTCTCCAAACAGCTGGTGTACATAGTCTTGGACTTGAGAGTTATGCACACCTGAGTGAAAATATTACTGCCTTTTACAAGTTGAGAAAGTCAACTTGTTAGAGCCTCCAGTGTCTCATGTATAAAATGGGGATAAGAATAGTATGTATTTTCTTAAATGATTGTCAGGATTATGCTGAGAGTATACAAGCCTCCTGGCAGATAGCGAAAACCCAATAAAAGGTAACTTTGAAACCCTGTTGCAGTACCTTGGATACACACAGCATTCAGCTGTAGGGTCAGTAGCTCTGTATCTATTTCTTTCTCTGTGTGTCTCTGTCTCTGTGTCTCTCTATCTCTGCTTCTCTGTTTCTACACCGGGTTCTCTGTTTCAGTATCTCTGCCTCTCTATGCCTATCTCTGTCTTCTCTCTCTGGCTTTAAGTCTTTGTGTCTCTTTGTATCTCTGTGTCTGTCTCTGTGTCCCTCTATGTCTTCCTCTCTCTCTCTCTGTCTCTCTTTACTGGTCTCTGTGTTTCTCTGTCTATGCATGTCTATCTGTGTGTCTCTATCTGTATCTTTGTGTCTCAACATCTCTGTCGAGCTCTGTGTCTCTATGTCTGTCTAGCTCTGTCACGAGGATGTGGGAAGGGAGTACATCAATATGATAGAGGCAGGAAGCATTGCCCTTCCAACTGAAGTAGTCAGGGCCAAATAACAGAGAGCTTTGCCTGCTTAAAGGTAGAGCAGGGACAGAAGTTCCTGTTAAAGAGGTACTCTCCATGAGAATGAAAGGTACAGCATAGGGAATATAGCCAATGATACTGTAATAGCATTGGACAGTGACAGATGGTAGCTATATTTATGGTAAGCATAGCATAACATTTAAACTCTTCAAGTAATGGTGTATGCCTGAAACTACTGTAACATCAAGCACCAACTATACTCACATAAAAAGAATTAAGAGCACCCCCTCCAAATAGTGATTACTGATATATTTGGATTAATCCTAAAAAAATAGCAGAATCTGGCAGACATGTGTACATTTGGTCTGATACAGAATTGGGAGATACTTAAGTTTCTTGTTAGGAACATAGTAATCTTCCAGGAGATTCTGTAGATGGGAGAGATTGGGTCAGGGGATGAATCAGGATATGATTATAGCAATTTAGATACGAGGCAGTAAAGGTGGTATTAGAATGGTGGAGCTGCCATGGTCAAGAAATAGTTGAAGGAAATAGTAATGGGTGTGTGACTGGCAGGGTGATCTCACAGTTTGTGAGTTCGAGCCCCACATCGGACTCTGCTGACAACTCAGAGCCTGGAGCCTGCTTCAGAGTCTCTCTCTCTCTCGCTCTCTCTCTCTCTCTCTCTCTCTCTCTCTGCCCTCCCCCATTTGTGCTCTGTCTCTCTCTCACAAAAATAGATGAACATTAAAAAATTTAAAAAAATAATACAATGGTGATGACATTGCCCATCTCGAAGGACTGTTTTGTGATGGTTTGAGACATTGTGTGCAGTTAAGCAGGAAGTATTAGGCACTCAGTAAGGGGTAGGTACAATTTACAGGGCTCAAGGAAGGAGGGAGATCAGAGTCGAGTTGTTTTAGAGCGTGAAGGAATAGCATAGACGGCGAGTAGAAGCAATCTGGTTTTATGGGGACCAGCCTAATTTAAATCAGATTGTAAGGATAAGTAAATTTTCTAAAGCAAAGGAGACTTCCAGCAAACCAGACTTAGATTTTATAGCACCATTGTGCATCTGTGTGCCCCAGACCAGGTCATTTATAGTTTTTACGAGCCTAAATAGATTTGGAACACTTAGGTTTGCACTTGAATACAAAATCCACCCCCTCCAAGAAGTGCCATGAAATACGAGTGAAGAAATCCCCAATATTGTTTATACTACAGTGCGGATGGGGAACATGACGAATGAGAGTAATAGCTGGTAACCCATATTAGATCATGATGACAAGGAAATGAATTGTTGGGAACTTTCCTATAAAGAACGGATAGTACTATCAATCCATTCTCTCCGTTGGAAAGTTACTTTGTGAGAAATTATCCTTTCCACTTCTACTTTGCCTTTTCATGGTACCCTGGTTTGATTTAATGCCTCTTTCTCAACGTCTGCTTTTGCACAAAACGCCTTTTGCTTTTCTGATGCTGTGCCACTCATTGGTGATCATTAATTTACCGTGCTAGGGTTTGCTGCAGTGTTTAGTAGGCATTGTGATAATGTTTTTATTTGTGTATATTTTGGTTATGTGTGTCTGTGAAATTGGCAAGAGCTTCACAGGGGCTTTTGGCTGCTGGCCTTGGAAAGTATATATCTAGAAGTTTTAAAATCTACTCCATCTCTCTCTGACCTCCCCTTTCACATTTACTTGGTGGGTTTGGTGTAAGATTGGGATAAACGTGATCTGGGGGTTGGTTTGCTTTTTTCCTGCCCTGTATTCCTTCCCTCTGCTTCTGATAAATCATACCCTGCTGTTCTGTTGGAGGCTTACTGCCAATTCCATGTTGTTCTGGTTGTACTGTCAATCTTGACCCCCCTGGGAACGACCTGTCATTCATTTTGGATACTCCATTCTCCAGTGACAGCGAATGGTTTATAGATGGGCATTTTCATTCCTTCATTCATCAGTATTTTCTGAGCACCTACTATGTGTTAGTGTGGGTACACCAGTAATCAACATAGGTTCTCTGTGCTTAGAAAATTTACACTATAGTTTAAGAAGATGAACGAGTAAACAGAAATGCAACAAAATGTCTGATAATGGTTTTACTTAAAAACCTAAGAAGCGTCTTAGGAGATTGAGAGTGATGGGGATGGTAGGTAGCATTTTTAGAAAGAAGGCTCGCAGGAGGCCTCCATGATGAAATGGCACTTAGCCTGAATGAAGGGGGAGGATAAACAATATTAACATCTGAAGAAAAAGATTTTGGGGTAGGGGGAACTGTAGGTGCAAAGGCCCTGAGGCTGTAGCAATGTGGCTCGAATAGCAGGAGTGAGGGCACAGTGATAAGAATGAGGACAGAGTGGTGGTCAGGGGCCGAGTAATACAAAAGCTTATAGTCAATGGTGAGGACATGGCTAGATTGAATTGTAAAGAGAAGGTACTGAAGGGTTTTGAAAATGCAATGACAGAGAAGGGTTAATTAGAATCTTTCCCAGGATGTGGTATGTGGATGCTGGCGTAGAGAGAGTGCTTCTCTACCTTGAGGATAATAAGCTTTGAGGATGATGTAAGATGGAGATGGTTGCAGTCCTCTTCCTGGCCACGTGGAGAGATGCCGTTATAGCCCTGAAGTAAAGAAGGCAAGACAAAAAGGGAAATACAAAAGAAAAAGAAAGAGAAACCCCGAAAACTGAGATAGCAGAAGGACAGAAAGACAAAGAGCTCTACCAGCGTAAGACCCTGGATCTCGCCATTCCTGAAGGACCTCTGTTTATGTGAACCAATGCATTCAATTTTTCTTTAACCTTTGTTGAGTGTGATTTGAGTGAGGTCATTTGTTGCCTGAAGAGTACTGAGGAATAATCACTCATTTTTCTGATGGTGGTCATTGGCAATATCTGATTTTTAGTTATGACTCTGAGAAACCCACCATTTTACGTTGCCTTTTTTTGAGTTTTGTAATAACCTGGTAAGGCACGGAGACAACAAATAACCTGTGCCATAGCGATGAAGAAAGAGGGCATAGGCACGCACCAAGTGACTGGCTCCGGGTTACGTAGGTTGTAACCTGCAAAGCTGGGATTGGAAAGAAGGTGGTGTATGTGACGATGAAATCCGTATTTCCCCCGTTATCTTATGATAGTTTAGCAGTTACTGTGGTGGCTTCAAAGTTCGTCCTCAAGTTCTTTTGATACTGTTGCTTTGAAGGCATGAAGCCTAATTCTCCTCTCCTCGGCCTGTGCTGGACTTTGTGACTTGCTTCTAATGGGATAAGAAAAAGCATAATGAAAGTATGCGACTCTGGTGTTGAAGAGATACAGGTAGTGCGATTTCCTTGCTCTCTGTTGGATCACTCACTCTGGGGGAAGCCGACTGCCGTGTGTCAGGACATTTGAGTGACATTCAATTCCTGTGGGGGCCCACGTAGTGAGGAATGAGGCCTCCAGCCAGAGGCATGTGAATGAGGCGACTCATCCTCCACCCGTTCAAGCCTTCAGGTGGCATCCGCTTCTGCATCCTGGATGCCACCCAGCTAACATGTGGGGGGTTCCTGATTCTCACAAATAGTGGAACAGTGAATAGGGAAATAGTAAGTGTTTGCTTTGAGCCATTATATTTTGGAGTAATTTTTTATGCAGCAACAGATAACCAGTGCAGTTGTCAATTATTCTCAGATTTCTCCTCAGTCCTGATGGCTTCACTGGCAGGAGCAGTTGCAAGACTCTTGGATGCATTTAAAAAAAAAAAAAGCCTCTTCTTTTTTGGTGACCAACTAGTGTGATTTCTAATGAAAGATAATGTCGAAGGTTCAAATATATATATAAAAGCACCATAGATTCCATTTCAGAATTGGTCTTTCTTTCTCTAAAGAGGAATGCTTCCACTAAGATAATACATTCTAGAGACTTCCCAGTTCACCTCTAGTGAACTACACTCTGAGGAAAGTTAAATTTTAGGCATGGAAGTTTGCAGGGTGGATACTGTTATTAGATTTGTAGAATACAAAAAAAAAAAAAAAAACCCAAACCCAAATAAACTAGGTTTCAATTTCAGTAAACACACAACATATTTTAGTTACTCAATTAACTGAAGCTTTGTAAGTACTAAATGGATCTGATGAAAATAGTGAACATAAAGAGGTGGTATTATGATCTATCAAATCGTATCTTGATGAGTTATTCTGCACATGTTAAAATTTCTAATGTGAAAAAATGTAGCAAGCTGAGAAAATGGGTGAATTCATATTAAATGAATAAGCTGAGAATAAGATAGCAACTGTATTAAGATTGTGTGTTTTATCTGTTAAATATAAATAAGGATAAGGATAAAGTAAAATTAAAGAGCTCACTTTTTAAAGTAATAGAATTCTGCATGTCTGAATCTCTGTTTTAATCACTTATGTACTTTGAAAATAGTACATTCACATAGGACCTCATTTTCCAGATGTGTACTTGTTGGAGGGTCCATCGCCTATGTTAATCTCAAAACTATAGTTAGATTAATGCACTGTGAGACTGGGATTCCTTGCTTACGTACAAATTGTATGTATTTTGGGCACTTATATTCTTGGGTTAAGTTCCTAAAATTTAACACTCAGGCTAATTAGGTGTTGAGTATTTTCATGTGTGTGAAATCTGCTTTGGCAAAAGGATTGAATCCATTATTTTAAGAGTTTCCTCATTTAGAGTTTTCCAGATTTACATTACCCTCAAGATTATGGCCATGGTCAAGAACCAATTATGGTATTATTTATGTGATGTTTTTTCTTTATATTGAGTAACATGTTCACGTATGGTTGCCCCTTGCAGCCTCAACATGGACAATCCATTGTAAACATTCAGCTGATGATCCCAGATGTGACCCCAGAATCCTTGTCCTCCTAGGACTCTAGGGAACCACTTTTTCTAAACTCTGTTCCAAAGGTAACTGTGAGACTAGACCTCACTGATCAAATGTTAGTGTATTGAAATAAATGAGCTCTTTTGTCACCTTCAGTTCTGACATGATCTAGTAGTAACTGCTTTATGAAATGCAAGTGGAGATCTTTCATAAAAAGTTAAAACTATCTGGGTTCTTTCCAATTGAGGTCCTGGCTTGGCTTCATACCAATTGTCAGAGATCTTTATTTCTTTTCATTCGATTGCCCCTTGGGTCAAGATGACTACCTGGGTGGTAAATTTCTTCAGGGTGCTTTGGAAAAAGAATTTTGTGTGAGAGGTAGATTGGATTATTTCCCTCCAGATTCTTTATTCTCTCCCAGTGAGAGCATGTGATAGCTGTCTGTACCCTTTGCCCCATGACTTTGGTGCCTCTCTAGAATGAGAGAATACTTTTCCATTCCATTAATATTAAGCATGGCCATGTGACTTTCTTAGGTCAATAGAATCAAAAGAATGTGACAGAATAGAGCCAAAAGAGAATGTGAGAGAATATTATACTAAGCAGAGATTTAAGTATGCACGTGTATTTGGTTTGGCCTTTTGCTTTAGAGCAACATGTCTCAGGTAGCTGGTTCAAAGAGATAAGGTGATAGGCAGACCCGATCAGAATGCAGTCTACAATCTGGAGTCACCCTCAGCCAAACTCAGTAGAATCGTAGTCTACCCTGTAGACCCTCTAGTGGGAAATAAATGCTTATTTTTGAGCTGGTGAATGTAGGGTCTTTTTATCATACAGCTACATTGCAGCAAAAGCTGACAAATACATTCAGTACATAAGTTAGCTGAAAAGTGAAGTATCTGTGCAAGACATCAAAGGGAGAAGTAAAAGAAATAGTTCTCGGAGAATTTTCAGAACCAAAGAGGGCAAAGAGTAAGAAATGAAAGCATGTTAACAAATAGGACAGAGACAGGAATACCTGATAAAGAGGAAACCAATAACAAGTTCTTAGTAGATAGATAAGAAAACCAATGTTTTCTTTCCACCAGCCTGATTAGCCAAGGGAATGCGGTACTTGGGAGGGAGTCCCCATCTCTACGTGTTGCTGATAGGGTCAAGTGGCTAATTGCTTCTCCAATCACTTACCTGAATTGTTGTTCTCAAATATGTTGTTAACAGATAGTGTTTTCTTGAAGAGGGTTGAAAACTAGAAGGAAAAAAATACCACCTTTATTAATAGAAAGGAAACAGTCTGGTTCCTGTTTGTAGTTGTTTTACATAGTACTCTGGTCTTGAATTGTCTAAATTTCATTCACTCAAAAAAAAAAATAATTTCATTCACTCAGAATAGCATTCTATCATATACCATCTGTACTATTATTGAAAATATTTTTCCTTTGCATTGACTCATTATTTATGTTTTATTTAATTCTTTAAAAATCTTTATTTATTTATTTTTGAGAGAAAGAGTGACAGGGGGAGGGGCAGAGACATGGAGACACAGAATCCAAAGCAGCCTCCAGGCTCTGAGCTGTCAGCACAGAGCCCGATGTGGGACTCATACTCATGAACTGTGATATCATGACCCGAGCCAAAGTTGGATGCTTAACGACTGAGCAACCCAGGATCTCCTTGTTTTATTTAAAAGTAAATTTATTTTGCATTTTGGAAGAGGAAATCTAGGCCCACTTTCTGTTGTAGAGACAGCCAGCTGTCCTCTGATGTTTTAATCTGTCTGTCCATGACATAGAATTATTTCTGGGGTTGCTCAGTCAGGGACAACATTTCCCAGCTTCCCTTCTTTCTAGATGTAACCAAAGATGAGATCTCACCAATCAAGTATGAGTGGAAGTAAAGTGTCCCTTCTGGGCCCATAATTGTAAGAAATGTGTGTACGTTATCAGACACCTGGGTGGCTCAGCTGGTTGAGTGTCTGACTCTTGATTTCAGCTCAGGTCAAGATCTCATAGTCATGAGATTGAGCTCTGCATCAGGCTCTGCGCTGAGCGTGCAGCCTGTTTGAGATTCCCTCTCTCTCTCTCTCTCTGTCTTCCTCTCTGTCTCTCTCCCTCTCTGTCTCCCTCTCCCTCCCTCCCTCCTTCTCACACTCTCCTCCCCCCTCAGCCCCCTCCCCCACTTGCACTCTCTCTCTCCATCCTCTTTCTCTCTCTCAAAAAAAATAAAGAAGTGTGTATGCATTACATACACATGTACTCCTTTAGCCAGCAGGCCCCAAGAACTTTGAGGGGATGGCAGAGCCACAGAAGGAAGTAGCTTGCTTTCCTAATTCACCAGGTACATGAGAAAAGGCCAGTAATCAGGAATGCCCAGCACAGACTGTTACCTGAGCAAGACGTGAACTTCAGTTACGCTCAGGCCACTGCTTTTTTAAGCCCATTTGTCAGAGAAGCAACATCACCCTTACAGCAACAGTTACAAAAGTACTACAAAAAATGAAAGAAAATTCTCTTTTATACCACCTTCCACCTCCGGTCCCACCCCTGATAAGTGTTGCACATTGGAAGATACTGTTCTCGTGCTTGGTCCTATTTTCTTTCTTGTTTCTTGACTCTTGCCAATGGAAATAGGGGAGTCAATGGGAGTATTAGGTTTTTCTTTTTTTAATGTTCATAACCCATCGTTGAGATGTTGCTGACCTTGAAGTGCTACCAAATCCTGTCAGCGTTGGTTCTGATTCTTGGGAGGACAGCAGCCAAAGCACAAACACTCTATTATTAATAAAAGGGAGTGACTGATAGGTCAAGTGAGACATGTTTCTCCTCGGCATGCTTGCAAAGTGGCAATTATTTAATTGAAAGCATCCAGCTCTCCATGGTTCCAGTGTGCTTGTTTGCTCTCTTACCCAGCTGTGGTCACCACTTGTGACCCAACATGCTCACCCAGAGGGACGTCCAGAAGGAGTCTGCTAGACCTGCCCTGCTGTTCCTTTAATGTTCCTGTTGTGGCTTTCAGAGAGGAGAAGGATTAAGAGCTGGGAATATTTCTGTCTGGGTTGCGTGACCCGTTAGGGTTAGTCATGTTACCCACCTAACATAAAAGTCTTTTTCAGTGTTGCTAGTCAGGGCCTTTTATAATGCATTCAGAGCCAGGGCCACTTTTCCCTTTTTGCCCTCTGCTCCTCTGGGGCCTTTAAGTCTTTTCCACTCAGCTGGTAGGTAAGTTAGCTAGTGAATTGTAGGTGGGAGCCTTCCTTTACAGTGATTGCATGATGAGCATTTTGTAAACTCCTCTCTCGAAACAAATATAGTGAGATAACCAAGATGTATTGAGACTGTCCCGTGAATCCCCCATTCACTTCCTTGGATTGCCATGATAGGATTGGTGGTACAGCCCAAGTCCTATGGGGCCTTTTCCCAGCCTCTCTATTGTTCCAGAGGCCTCTATGACTTTTTTTTCTAGTTATGAAGCCGCTGCTGCTGGGCTCCATTGAACTGAGCCTTGGCTGAGTCAGTTATGATACAGGAAGTGCTTTTTTTATTTTATTGGCAATGATCAATTACTTTCTCGAGCTAAACACTAAGAGTGAATCTCTAAAATGCATGCACAGAGCCCATGATTGGCTTGGGCTCATTATACATGCTTTCTCATACAGATGCCACCAGGCTGCAATTTCCTCGGTGCATAGGATATGGCACCTACATTGAGTGCTGAAGTTGGTGTTTCAGGGATAGTGTAAAATAGGCTGTGGAGTGCATGCTGGGTAGAGTTTTATGGGGGTCCCCTTTCCTACTGCACTTTCTTATATTAGATTTCTTGGGAGTTGAAGAGTCTGAGAGGACCCTAGGTATGAAAACCTTGTGAGTCTATAATACCTAAGCTATTTGATACTTGGTGAGACATCCCTGAAGCCTTGTCTCATATGACACCTTTATACCACCACCTGTGTTGTGAGATATACAAAAAGTACGTTGTAAACATGTTTTGTGTTTGCTTTCTTGGTTTGCTGAAGGGCGCTTCTTTCTTAGTTTGTGACCATGTTGATCTTTCTACTAGGCAGCTTAATGTTGAAGAGCATGGGTTCTGGAACTACTCAGCCAGACCAAGGCTAAGGTTCAGCTCTACTGGTATGATTTGGGGCAAGTTTTTTGTTTTTGTTTTTTTTAAATTGCTTAAGCAACCATCCCCCTTTTAACTTCTTCAGATAAGTTTCCTTATCGGTAGAGATAATAAACCCACATTACATTGTTTTCCATGTAAAACATATAGCATATTACTGGGCAGAGACTAAATGTACCATTATTACTGGTCATGTTCTTGTCTCATCCATGATCTCCTGGCTGAGACTTCTGTTGGTTGGAATTTCATCTCTGTGCTATCAGTTCAGGGATTCACAGGTTGTTCATGGTGGTAGCTCTCTTGAATCCACCCAGAGCCTGGAATTTTTGCTCTCAAACGTTCTCTTATTTGGAAACTTGATGATGGTGGTAAGAAATAAAACCAGTACTGAATCATCTGTCCCCACAGTTTTATTGAGATATAGTTGACAGATAACATTGGATTAGTTTAATGTGTGCAACATACTGATTTGATATACGTGTATACTGCAAAATGCTCACTACACTGTCTAGTTAACACCCATTCCCTCAAGTAGTAACAACTTTTTTCCTGTGATGAGAAATTTTAAGATTTATTATTGTAGAAACTTTCAAATGAACACCACAGGATTAATTATAGTCACCATGCTGTATATTATATCCCCAGAACTTCCATATCTTGAAACTAGAACTTTGGGTTATCTTTACTGAAGCCTAATTATTCATTAGTCTCTGCAGAAAGCACTTTGCATGTGAATTGTACAGTATAAGGTCCCTCTACAGGTCTGTGGGTTTGGTATACTGATTTCCCATCTTACAGATGAGGAAGCTGAGGCTAGACTATATACTTTGTCTAAGAGTCTACAAAGAACAAGTGGCTGAGCCCAGATGCAACCCAGGACTGTCTGAGTCCCAGGTGCCTGCTTTCAACTAGTATTGAAACCATTCTAAAAGAGTGGGTAGGACTCATACACCAGTTCTCGGTCTTCAGAAACCATTTCATCTTTACATCTTGGATGTCATTGTATAGCATGTGCTGTATCAACCGGAAAACCCAAACCGTTCCAGGTGTCTCAGCCTGAGAGGCTACAACCCAGGGGATTGGTTACGTGGTATTGCAAGACTGGAAAAAGAGGTCATCAAAGTTTTACAGAAGTGGCAACTGCAGGAAGCAGTCACCACCCTAGGGGAAAAGTGATGCTACCAAGAGCTAGGTTCTCTAGGGGGAGGCAGTAGGGTGCTTAGGGCTGGGCGCTCAGACTTAGGGCTTGTCATGAGTGTGCTACTCAGCCCGCTCAGGGCGTTCCAGAGTGGGGACATTGTGGGGCTGCTGTCCTGAATTCTGAGCTACCTCATTTGGTTGGAATGAGGTCAACATGAGCCAAACAGAGGAGGGAATCAGTCCCATCCCCCGAGTCCTCCACAGCAGAGACTAACTGCAGGTAGTGATCAGGGGTGCCAGGGAAACACTTGGCAGGCTCTCAGGCCAACATCACGCAGCATAATGGAAGAAGTGGTCTTGGGCTAAGCAGAATGGGGAAATAGCAGCCATAATCGCCATTTCCATGGCTGGCATGGAGGTCCAGATAGATATGAGGGTAGGTATGTGTTTTGCAGGTTTAAGTGGGCAGCTACCTGTGAAGAGAATGAATGTAGCCAAGGGAACTGAAGAGAGATTTACTTTTCCTGCTCAGCAAACATCATGCGTCCAGATAACTCATCTTGTCATGATGGGTATGATTTTAGTCAAACGCAGTCTTTCCACATTGGTAGTCTTTTGTCTGTGTGCTCTTACACGGAAGGGCACATCAGCCTGCTGGGTCAGTTCCCAGGGTAATTAGCTGTACCGAGTAGTTCTTCCTTTTAGCCACAAATCATCCTAGTGGATGTCTAAGAAACTCTGTGGCTCTCCCAGCACCGTGTCTCATTTCCTGGGAGACTTTTCTTCTATATGAATTACCCATTTACTCTTGTGAGAAAATGCTTTAGGTGGAAGAAGAACCTGGCACTGAATTAGGGAGAGGAGAGAGCCTGCAGCCTGAAATGCTGAGTGGCAATTTTGCCTCAGCCAGGCTTGTCACAGGGCTGATGAATGGTGTCCTCTAGCTCCCTTGCTGGTGAGGTGGAAAATCTTTCTGTTCCAAGCAGGGTGCACCTCCCCATCTGCGTCAGAGACGATAGGTGGTGCTGTGGTGTTAAAAGCTGATTAAAGCAGGGGGTGAAAGTCCCACAGAGAAAAAAGTGACCCAAGTGCAGAGGGCTGGGGAGAGGAGTTTAAAGAAGGGCAGGAATATGCATCCTCATTCAGTGTCTTTCCAATTCCGGGCGAGTGTTTTCCCTGTTCACATCTGGAGCCGCATTGGGAAATCCTGTTAGAGACAGAAGATGCATTGGACTCTTTAAAATCTAACTGCAGCCCGGTTAGGGGCTTCTTGCTGAGGGGATGTACGGGGAGCATCACTAGCACAAGTTTGGCTTTTTCTTAACCCTTTTGCCTTTGTAGTCACTTGGATTTCTGCCTTCCTTCCTCACTACTCCCTTGCTGTCTCATTTTTCTTGTGGCCTCTTCTCTGTGTGATACCCATTTGGGGAAATTGTGTAGGTAGCACTATTTTCTGAGACACTTTGAGGTACCTGGCAGAGCAGGGGATAAAAAGAACACTCTGACTTGTGATAGAATGGAAATGAGGATTTCTTGAGCATACAGGAAGCCTAGGAACTGAGAGGCCCTTTGACACTCACTTTATCTCATTTAACCATGCAATTTATTCCCTCATAAAACCTCTGTTTCTTGAGCACTTACTATGTCCTAGGAGTCTTGGCCATTGTTAATGGGGAGACTAGTGCATTAAAAAGTCAATGCCTTTGTGTAACTTCTCTCCTGTTTCAGGGTTTGAACAGTGATGCCCCAGCCAAATATTTTGTGTGGCTTCCTCCAACATCCTTGCACCTTGAGAGTGTGACTGCCTGCATCCAAATCCTGACTTAATTTTTCAGTGTTGCAGCTTTTCATATGAGAAAAGCAGATAATTAATTGTTCCTACTTTGAAGGATAGTATTGAAAACTAAATGAGATGCCACTTACACCCACTATATGCCGGTTATTATAGGTGCTCAGTAAACTATATAGATTTAATCACTGCCCTCAGTATTTTCAAATTAACAGAGTTAATTTGACTTTCCCAGGTCCCCAACTATGCTTCTGAGGTAAGCACCAGATGAAAAGGGAAAAGTCAGGGAAGACTTCATGGAAGAGGCTGAATTAGAGCTACACTTTGCCCTGAGGAAATTCACAGGTGAACTTCTGAACCCAGAGGCTCATAGATACTATGGAGAATCTTATGAAATCTATATTCTTTGTTCCCTGTCAATTTTACATATGGACATTTTACAGACAGTTTCAGTGGGATCATATAATTCCTGAAGTCAAGTTTAGGTATTTTGGGGGCCATCAACCTGTCTCAGGACTGCCAATTTGAGTTCACTGGCAGGTTGAGCATTCTCTCCAACACCATGAGATGATATAAGAGAGTTGACCAGGTGCTGTGAGTGCCCAGATGTCTTTTGCGTCACTCAGTCTCCCTGTCTGAGCTGCTGTGGGTGTTGACTACAAATGGCTCATATCCAACTTCTTTACTGAGGTTGTTCTTGGCTGCTCAGTCCAGGAGATGCATACCTCTTCTACCCCTCACTGCCCACCACCCCATCATTCCTACTTGGGGGTGGCCCTCAGCAATGACTCACTGATGAAGACCTATCATAGCCTGGTTGCCTTGCCACTGGGTGGTTCAAACTGTGGTACGGTTGATGGGATGAGGCTGAGATCTTATCTGAAAGTCCATTTTTGCCTAACTTTTCCCCTGCCCTCACCCACCTCTCTCACACCCCTATAGATTTCTCCTGAGAGCACTTTTATAATACAACACATGTACAAGAATCTCTACCTGAGTCTCTGCTTGAGGGGACCTGACCTAGGTTGGAGTGGAACTTAAGAGAGAGATACCTTGGGGGCTAAAAACTGGATGTACCAGTGGGTGCAATGGATTAAGAAGAAGGGGCAGTTGTACCAAGGCCCAGCTCCTTCCTTCTTCCCCATCTCTTCTTTTTCCTTCCTTATTCTTCATCGTTCCTCTTGCTGTGTGATGTTTTGGTTGGGTTCTAGATGTTTTGGGACGTCCTTTTGGGGAGCTCAACAACAGCAAGTAGCATGAGTGCTCACCTTGGAGTTCTCTAGATTTCAGACCATAGTTTTTTCTATGAAGCTGTAAAGTCTCCCATGTGGAGATGACCCTCTAATAAGGCTGCTCCACAGCATTGATTAATGTATTAGGGCTGTGGAGCCCCTACCGTAGCAAGCAGCTTCTTTTGACAGACAGAGAAAGAACTAGGCAGATAAGAGAGAAAGTGCAGAATCACATTTTGGTGTGTAGTTTGGCAGCCCATAGATCATTTTAATTACTCTGAAATAATTATCTCTGGCATACAGCTGGGGTTGTCTTCATGTAACTTGTGAGCCATTCTTGCACATTTGAATAAATCAAGCAGATTGAAAGGAAGAGCTGGAGCCAAATGACATGTAAAAAAGATTCAGTGGTAAAAGGTTCAGAAAATGGCAAACTTTGGACCTGAAAGAGAAGATTGACTTGGGACATTGGGTTTTTGTGTCTGAGACAAAGAGCTCTTGGTATTGAAATCAGAAGCAGCTGATTCTTAAGGCTGTTTTAGACGAGCTATCAGAACTGAGAGCGTGGCATCAGTGGGTAGTGGAAAAAGACAGCCAACAAGGAGGAACTTCTATAGCCTAGTGGTCAAGAGCATGGGTTTTGGGTCAGACAGATTAGTATTTGAATCCATAGTCTGTCGCCCATCATTTTAGTTACTTGTGACAAATTCTTTCAACATAGAGGTTTTATTGTATTATAAAATTGGAAATCTTGCTTTTGATGCCATGTCTCCTTCCTTCAGTTAGTGGCTTCTGTCATAATTGACAGATTGTCCTGTTGCTGCTAAGGGTTTAAGGAGAGAATAGTATGTGGGTCACCTCTTAGATAGCCATTGCCATGGGAGACATTACTAATCAACCACAAATTTCTCTGCAGTTGAGCCTGACTGTGGCCCCAGATTCCTCAAATAGAACTTCTAGTAGCCAATCCTAATCTATCCAAGTTAGCATGTTCATCAAAATAGTGTCTTCTTGCTTAAAATATTCCTCTTCTTTGATGTTTGATACTCCCATCGGTACAATGAAGAGTTTGAAGAAGATGACCACTAAAAATCTGTCTAGTTTGTTCTAGTATTTTAAGATACAGAGAAATGGATCATCAGAGGTTGGCTATTTTGGCTCCCATATCTTGTTGTTTTGATGCTCTGTAGATGATCAATAACTCAGTTTGGAAAGCTGGGGCTGAGAACTAGGCCAGGACACTAGGAGTCAGGAAGCATTGAATGCTCCTATCTCCAGTCACCCTGTACCCCATGTGGCCTCATATGCCAGCCCCTACATAGTCCCACATGGTCCCATCCTGAGAACCAGGTCACAGATAAAGGTACCTATCAGAGTTAGGAGCTACCTCAACATCAAAATCCTGTTGTGCCTGGATCCTACCTGTTTGATTACTCATCGACTTCCTTGTCTGGGCTTGAAATCTGAAAGCTATTACTGGTGTGACCTTGATTTGCCATCAACAAGTCTTGAATTGTCCTTAAAGATCTATTTAAGTTTTAAACTATATAGTTAATATGTCTTCATGGCAGTAAAATTAGCAAATATTGATATACCAAAGACAAAGTTCAGTGTTAAAATGGGGTTGTATATTATCTGTCCATACTTTTCCTAGTATTTATGTATATTAAGATAATATTCTATGATCATATTTTCATATCTTATAAATATGTTCTATGCTATTGTTTAAAATGTTATTATTCTGATTTTATTTGTTCCTCTTCTTGCACTTTCCTTCTGTTTAATTCAGAAGTCTTTTTGGACATTTACTCTGTGCTGAGTTCTTAGAGTCTCTTTGCCCTCATGGAGCCCAGAGACAGTTAGGGGCAGACAGCTATGAAAGAATGAATTATGATACATCTTGATAAGCTACAATAAAGATCTTTATAAAATTTTACCGAGATACAGGTTGCTGAGGTGAACCTAGTAGGAAAAGAAATCCTTCAGGGGAGAAAGTTAACAGCCAAAATCTATAAGGATGCATGTGCCTGTGAAAGAGCCTGGCTTGTGGATGGTAGGGTGTGCAGAAGAGCATGGGGTGGGAAAGAGAATCAAGGATTCTACATGTCTTGGTCATGACTAGGTCCTCTGTTTTGCAGTAGGTTGTCAACTAATGTTTTGATGAGTAAATCGGTATTCCTTGTCCTCACGTTGTCCCCTCTTTCAGAGCCTTGGCCTCAACATTCAAGTGGGTAACTGCATTGACCCCATTGGGTGTGGTGCCTTGCATTTGCCTTGTGTGCAAAATTCAGTCCACGTCCTCACTCCTATAGTCCCCTGGGCTTTCCCATTAGCATTTATATGAACCAGACTTCGAGCTGGTAGCTTCTGCTTCTCTGCTTGTAAGCTTATTTGATGGTTTCAGCATAGTTGGCCTAGGGTGTCAGAGAATTACTGCCCCCTGAGAAGAGCCATCATCCCGTGATTTCCTGGAGTAAGTTTATAAATATGTGGCTCTTTCACCATTCAGGGGGACAACTTTGAGGTACCCTGGCTCCTGGTGATATTAAGCTCCAGTTACATCCAATAGTAACTAGCCCTTTGTTGACTTTTTTTGTTTCCTTCTCTCATTGTCTACTCCCCTCTTGGTGTGTTACACTATTCTGTCACAAATAAACTACTTGCATTCAAATCCTGTTTCAGTCTGCTGCTTATGAAGTGATGGCTCTGTGTGACTCTGGGAGGGTTAGCCAGAGATGCCCGTTGGGCTTTCTGTAATCCTGTCTTAATACAACCAGAACCAAGTTCACAAACTTGAAGTGTTTCCTACCAGACTGTATTTCTTGACTAATGGCTCAGCATGAGCCAAACTAATATGCATTCCTAGATGGGGTGTTGCAAAAATAATCCCATTTCCATGCATCATAAGGTAAGCCGGTATCATCAACAGGCGTTTGCTTAGATCTGAGGCAATAGTGAAGACTCTGTTGGCTTCATTACTGCCTCTGCCAAGCTTTACTTTTAAAAAACAGTCCTAGGGGCGCCTGGGTGGCGCAGTCAGTTAAGCGTCCGACTTCAGCCAGGTCACGATCTCGCGCTCCGTGAGTTCGAGCCCCACGTCAGGCTCTGGGCTGATGGCTCGGAGCCTGGAGCCTGTTTCCGATTCTGTGTCTCCCTCTCTCTCTGCCCCTCCCCCGTTCATGCTCTGTCTCTCTCTGTCCCAAAAATAAATAAAAAACGTTGAAAAAAATTAAAAAAAAAAAAACAGTCCTAGAAGTAAAAATATAATCTTGTAACTACATCTAGGCTGGTTGACCAAGAGGAGTGTATATTTGATTTCCATAAAGGATGTAAATTCTAGGGGAAGGAAATGGTTTGGTTAGTAAAAGAAACAGCAGCAAAAAAAAAAAAAAAAAAAGGAAAAATAGAAATTTACATGTGAGACATTAAAAATTCAAAATGGATGTATTCGTTTCTGCAGCAGTTGGAATTTTAATATCAAGGACCTGTGTGAGGACAGGTTAAATGAGAAGAGTATTTGGACCAGGAAGAAATGAAAGTTTGTAAAATAAATGTAGTAGAGTGTTTACATAAGTAATCCCATTCAGTCCCCTCTAGCACTCTGAAATAAGTAGCATTTTGCACATTGGCAAATGGAAAATGGAATTCAGTGAACCTTGATTGAATCTGGGAATTAAACCATATTCTCTGGGATTCTAATGCCTGTGGTTTGTACCCTTTAAACAATTACCCTAATACCTTAATAATGAGTTTTTAGATGTAAATTCCTCATTGTGTGAATGTGTCATCCTTGGTGTAGAAAGATGCCAAAGTGAATGAACTAGTATGACTTACTCCCATTTATTTAATATAGTTATGAACATTTTGGGTTTTGTGGGATAAAATAAAAAATGTTGATTTTGTTCCCAAGGTTAGTAAACCAGTAAGAGTTGGATAGTGAGTATTTTAGCTTTGTAGCCCATCCTGTCTCTATTGCAACTACTCATTTCTGCTTCTGTACCATGAAAGAGCCATAGACAATACTCAAATGACTGTGTTCCAATAAAACTTTAGTTGCAAAACCAGGCGGCCAACTCAGCTTTTAAAAGGTCACTCTGATTACTGGGTGGAGATTGTAGAGGGAAAGGGAAAAGGATGGAAGCCTGAAACCAGTAAGGAAGATAGTGTAGTAATTCTGGTAAAAGATAATGGTAACTTGTGTCACGGTGGTAATACATGAGTTAAAGAAGAGAAGGACTGACTTGGGCTATAGTTGGAGGGCAGAGCTGGGGGCTGGCTTAAGGATTGGAAGTGAGAGTTGAAAAAAAAAAAAAAAAGGAAGACCATTACATTTGGAGCTTTGACAATTGGGTGACTGGTGCCATTTCCTGAGATGGTAGACTTTGAGGGAGAATAAGCCCTTGATTTCCAAAGTCAAGTGCAGATCTACTTTTAGCATCTTCAGTTGGGGTTTTGGTCATACTCATTTTGTCTAAAATGGAAAGCCCAAAATTTCATGTGAATGACTTTCAACAGTATAATGTGAAAATATTTTTGGACTGATTTCATGGGAGCTTCAGACATGAGAGCACATCCCATTATGCTTTGATTCAAACATGCTCAGGTAGGTCTACTGCTCTCTCTCCTGCCCATTGGAAGCCACTGGAGTGAAAAGATCCCAATATTTTAGTATTGGGTGCCCCACCGCAGGTAGCACACTGCTGTATTTAAAACAGATATTCAGAATGTTAGGGAAAATTGAACTATTAGATATGCTTTTATGCCTTATTAGAGATCATTGGCTCTGATTTATGTACAGTGGGTTTGGGGCTTAGATTATCTTTGACTTTCTTTATTCAATACATTCAAGATAAATGTAATTAAAACACTTGAAAGTATAATAGAAGTAAATGATTTCCTTTACTTTTTTTAGTGTGTGTGTGCGTGCACGCGTGAGAGAGCGCTCACGCGTGAGCCTGCCTGCCCGCCCACCTGCATGCACTAAGCTGACAAAAATGCCTCAGGTGGTGTGTAAAAATCTTTAGGAAAAACCTGTATCCTGAGCTAGGTATAGTATGGCTCGGATATTTTCTCACATTTCAGAAAAAGAAATCAGGGTGAAAGTTACATGGTTTCATAATTCCTGGAGTTAAAATACCCATATGCTTGAATTTAGATCAAGGAATGATTATTTAGTATCCCAGTAAAATTCTGTGAATTTATAGTAAGATTCTCTGGAGTAGTAAGTACTATCCTTCCAGCTCATGATGCCACTGAGATCTTTAGGGAGATAGTTAGGACATCAGATATAATAGGTCTTCATGCTCACATCATTCCCATAGCAGTGATGACTTTTGGAAGATAGTGGGTATGGGGCTAACTTAAAATATGACAGATATCCTATGAGGCAGAATCTGAGAATTTATTGCTTTACAACACCCCATAGGAATGAATGCCCTGGTCCGTTCCTTGATTCAAAAAGAGAAGTGTCTACAAAGATTTTCTAAGAGAACTTGCTCAGGTTGCTTTTCAATAGCTGGTTCTTCCACTATTCTAAAAATTGACAAAAACTGAAGGGGAAAAGGAGAAGTTTCCAGAGGAGCTTATGTAGGAAACGTGTCCGCACAGTTTTGCTGTGGTTCATGATTCATTCCTCAGCACCCCATGCTGCACACTGGGAACTCAAATTCCTAGGTTTTGTATGCCAGGGTGTAGCAGAGACACGTAGGCTTTCCCTTCATTACTTAATTCCCTGGGTTACACCTTAACACATCATATGCTAAGGTTCCTGCTTACTAAGACTGGAAATGATCCTAAAATCTAGAAGTATGGTTATTTCCAGTTCTATTCTAATTTGGTTAACTGGAAACAGAAGTACAGACTTTGTGCAGCAAGATACAGTGAAGTGGAAACTTGCAAGGAAAGGAGGTGAAAGCTGAGTGTTAAAACCTGCGTAAAGTTAACATCAGGCGGCCAGGTTATTAATAACGTCATTCTTCTACCCACCAGTAATGAAGTTCAGTGAGTTGTGTATTTATAATCATCAAATTATTTATTTATTTATTTATTTATTTTATTTTTTTTTATATATGAAATTTATTGTCAAATTGGTTTCCATACAACACCTAGTGCTCATCCCAAAAGGTGCCCTCCTCAATACCCATCACCCACCATCTCCTCCCTCCCACCCCCCATCAACCCTCAGTTTGTTCTCAGTTTTTAACAGTCTCTTATGTTTTTGCTCTCTCCCCCTCCTACCCCTTTTTTTTTTTTTTTTCTTCCCCTCCCCCATGGGTTCCTGTTAAGTTTCTCAGGATCCACATAAGAGTGATACCATATGGTATCTGTCTTTCTCTGTATGGCTTATTTCACTTAGCATCACACTCTCCAGTTCCATCCACGTTGCTACAAAAGGCCATATTTCATTTTTTCTCATTGCCACGTAGTACTCCATTGTGTATATAAACCACAATTTCTTTACCCATTCATCAATTGATGGGCATTTAATCATCAAATAATTTAAAAAGCAGTCTGAAAAATGCTCCTTGGCAGTTATCATTGCAAAATGAACGAACCTTGGGGTGTCTGGGTGGCTCAGTCAGTTAAGCGTCCAACTCTTGATTTCGGCTCAAATCATGGTCTCATGGTTCATGAGATGGAGTCCCATGTGGGGCTCTGCATTGACAACTCGGAGCCTGCTTGGGATTTGCACTCTGCTTCTCTCTCTGGTCCTCCCCTGCTTGTGCTGTCTCTCTCTCTCTGAAGATAGATAAATAAATCTTTAAAAAAAAATGAACAAACCTGTTAGAATTTCAAAAAAAAAAAAAAAAAAAAGATGAGAGTTTAATTGGAGCCCCAATGTGGAGAGCTGCCCAGGATACATGATCTTTAGAAAGAAGAGAGTGCTCCAGAGAAGGAATGTTTAATACAGGGTTATATATGATTTTTTTATGACATCAAAAGTTAAACATCATCATAACAAAGGACAGAAAACTACAAGCATTATCTTAAACTTTTAGTATGTGCGCACTTCTAGGCTTCAGAGGAATGAGAATGGAACTTAAGGAGATTTTTACTCTTATTTTTAGTTTGGATTGTTTCTTTTAGATTATTTGCTAATGAAGCAGATGTACAATGTGTGCTCAGGGCAGAAACAGAGCCCATGCTTGGAAGCTGGGTGAAATCACTCTGACCTTGGTAAAAGTATAGCTTCCCTGAGAGTCCAGGAACAGGGCCCACAAAAAGTTGAAAATTTCCTTTATCACAGTGACTCTGAAAGCCACTTTCCTAGCAATATTTTCAGCTCTTGGTATATATGAGTAGGCTTAAACTTTCATGAATTTTGTGACTCTTAAAATCATTCAGTTGTTTGTGTAATTTCTTTTAGAGTTGGGTTAATTTTTAGCATATTTTGGACCTGGTCACTCTGTTAAATCTACATGGTTGTTTTACTCTCTCAGTTTGCTCTCAAACTGAGGACTTCCCTGGGGTTTAACTACTACAATTTTTTTTGTCTTGGTCCATAAATAGAGGTCCAGAACTGATCAGGCCATTTGTTTGTTTAAACACATTTTTATTTTATTTTATTTTATTTTATTTTATTTTATTTTATTTTATTTTATTTTATTTTATTTTATTTTATTTTATTTTATTATTTATTTAAATGTGTGTGTGTGTGTGTGTGTGTGTGTGTGTGTGTGTGTGTGTTTTTAATGTTCATTTATTTTCGATAGAGAAAGAGACAGAGTGTGAGCTGGGGAGAGGCAGTCAGAGGGGGAGATACAGAATCCGAAGCAGGCTCTAGGCTCTGAGCTGTCAGCACAGAGCGTGATGCAGGGCTAGAACTCACAAACTGTGAGATCATGACCTGAGCCGAAGTTGGATGCCCAACCAACTGAGCCACCCAGGCGCCCCAAGATACCTTACTTTTGAAAGTTGTATTGTAAGAACACTTAACATGACAGTGAATTTTAAAAATAAATCTCAAATTTTATAGTGTGCAATAATGTTGGTGACTGTAGATACAAGATTGTATAGTGGTCTTATAGAACTTACTCATCTTGCTTACTAGAAATGTTTTTATGCCTGTTGACCCAGCGTTTTTCACTTGGTTGAGCCAACTTCTCTTTCCATGTGATTTTTTGTTTTTAAGTGCTTGTTGAGGATCTCTTGGTGGGAGCATTACCATTAGAGTCTCCCCACTGCGAAGATGTACAGTGAGTCCTCGACAGTCGTTCTGTAAGCTTTCTAACTGAACGGTGAATCTGCCCATTCATATATGTTGGTTTGTATTTATTTATTTTTATTATTTAAAAAACATGTTTATTTTTGAGAGAGAATCAGAACATGAGTGGTTGAGGAGCAGAGAGAGAGGGAGACGCAGAATCCGAAGCAGGCTCCAGACTCTCAGCTGTCAGCACAGAGTCCGATGCAGGTCTCGAACCCACAAACTGTAGGATCATGGTCGGAGAGAAGTCAGACACTTAACAGACTGAGCTGCCCAAGTGCCCCAGTTTGTATTTATTTTGAATAAATAATACATTCACATGATCTTAAAAACTGTAAAGTCAAACAGCCACAAGATTCTGTCTCCTCTGTCCCTCTTCTGTTCCTTCTTTTTTGCCCCAAAGGTAGTACATTTTCTTACTGTCCTTGCAGACATGTTTTTATGCATATAAAAGCAGATAAAATAATACCCCCCTCTTGCACACCACTGGTGATGTCATATATACTGTTTTAACATTGTTTTAATTTTTTCAATTCAATAACACATCTTGCATTTTTTGTTATAGTCAATGTGTATGGTTGGGCAGGATGTTATCTGCACAGCTCTAAGGAGTGCCCTTCATAGTTCTCATAGATTAGTATATTTATATATTTATGATAATAATATATACCATATACATAATATATAAAATATAAACAGATAATACTTAGAATTATGGTATGTACATATATATTATCATGGTGTTACATAGTATATATTAGTATATTATACTTCTATACAATAATACAGTATATGTAATTTAATATAATTATGTATTTTAATGCATAAATATTATATATTGTATATTATATAATATATAACAAAACATAATATATATATTATGACAATTTTCTAATGGGGATTGTGAAGTGTCTTGAGAAAAGGCTGCCTTTTACCTATTTGTACCAACACAAAATAAAGATTAGTAGTGGCCCTGTTCTCTGTGACCAAGATAGGAATTGATACGCTGTACTCCTGGACTGCCATCTATTATCATTTCCACTAGGGCCCCAAGCATAAAACAGCACTGTGTTGGTGTTCTTGCTCCACACATGCAGGGCAAATTCTGGTTTATGGTCCTAAAAATACTTTTAAAACATAAAGGTGCGTTTTCTACTTTTATTTTGTGACAAACCTGTGGACCAAGGTCATTTTATGATAATTTTATTTTAATCTTAAAAGTAGCATTCTTGGTCATTTCATTAGAGGTGTGGGGACTGTGCTATGTTTTGGGTCCTGTATTGAAGACTGGGTGAGTTCAGTAGGCACCTGCCCTCTAGGAAGTGGGTATCAATCAGTGTTGATCATTGCTGCATGGAGCATATAAGGGAGCCAGAGCCACATCCCAGCAAGTCTGCCATTTGAGTATAGTCCCTAAGTTTCTATAGTTCAATGGGAAAAGAATGTTAGGGGCATGTATGGCAAAGGTGTGAAGTTCTATGACAATAATGGTGAGCTATGTCACATAACTGAAGGGGAATGGAAGCAGACGAGGGAGAAGATAAACTTAAAGGCAGAGCTAGGTCAGATCATAAAGGCACTTGAATACTGTACTAAATAATTTGTAACTTTTCCTCAAGGAAGCAAGAAATTAACACAAGATTTTGTGTTGCTATGTCATAAATGAGGTTTAAATTTTAGGTAGATAATGCTTTCTGAAGATCATTGGACTTTGCTGCCAGAGGGCAAGCCAGAGCTTGCATATAAAAATATGGGGCCAATCTAAAAGACAATTCCAAGGAGGAAGAATCAAGTGTCACTGATACTGGCAGTACATAGACATTAAAAAGTAGTTAACCTCTAGAGGGGGTCCCCTAAAAGGCACTTGTTTTTTTGAGGTTCTTCCCCCTTAGCATATTGTGCATACAGTGTTCAATTCTATTGTCAGAATTTATTTTTTAAAAGTCTTGTGTGGTTGAGCCATTTTTTTCTTTGACAGATTAAGTTTGAGGGATCACACCTACAGTGTCTCAGAATATTTTAAGTATACTATTCAAAGTCAGGGAAAACAAAGCAATCCCAATAGAAACACCAACTAACTCTTTTAAGGAGTTGACCAAGTTGTCACTAAAGCTCACGTAAAAAAAATGAACATGCACATAGAGGAAGGAAAACAGTGAAAAGAACAACTCTGCAAGGGGGGGAAGCACCAGTAGGGATGGAAACATCCTCTGTCTTCCTCGATAATTAAGACAGTGTGTTACTAGCACATGAATGGTAAACAGATGAATGTAATAGGACAGAAGCTCCAGAATTAGACCCAAATACATATGGAAACTTAGGATATGACAAAGATGGCATCTTAAATCAGTAACATAAAGATAGATCTTTTGGCAAATGGTGCTAGAACAACTGGGTAGCTTTTCAAAAAACAAACACAGTCCTGTCTCACACCATATACAAGAATAAACTGCAAATAGATGAGGAGCCTAAACCTAAAATAAGAATCCATGCAAGTACTAGAGGAAAATCTAGGTGAATTCCTCTTTTTTTTTTTTTTAAAGTTCCTTTATTTATTTTGTGAGAGAGAAAGAGAGCACACACAGGAGAAGCAGAGAGAGAGAGAGAGAGAGAGAGAGAGAATGAATGAATGAATGAATGAATGAATGAATGAATCCCAAGCAGGCTCTGCACTGTCAGCACAGAGCCAATGCAGGGCTCAAACTCATGAAGCATAAAATCATGAACTGAGCTGAAACTAAGAGTCAACACCTAATTAACTGAGCCACCCTGGCACCCCAGGTGAATTCCTCTTTAATCATCGTGTAGGAAAAGACTTTTTAAAATTGAAATATGTTTAGGGGCGCCTGGGTGGCTCGGTCGGTTGAGCGTCCTACTTCGGCTCAGGTCATGATCGTCCGAGGGTTCGAGCCCCGTGTCAGGCTCTGTGCTGACAGCTCAGAGCCTTGAGCCTGTTTCAGATTCTGTGTCTCCCTCTCTCTGACCCTCCCCCGTTCATGCTCTGTCTCTCTCTGTCTCAAAAATAAATGTTAAAAAAATTTTTTTAAATTGAAATATGTTTAACATGTAACACTGTGTAAATTTAAGGTGTACAAGATGTTAATTTGATGCCTTTATATATTGTAATATGATTGCTATTATAGCAGTAATTAGCACCTCCATCCACTTTCATAGTTATCACTTCTTTTTAGTGGCTGGAATAAGTAAGATCTGGTCTCTACGCAAGTTTGATGATGATAAAAGTATTGTTTATATTCACTATATTGTACATTAGATCTCTAGGACGATTTACTACTCATTGCAAGTTTGTATCCTTAAAAACATCTGTAGGAAGAATCCAAAATAGAATATACCACTAGCATATGCACCTATCTGTATTACGAATGAATTACATGAATGGGACGGAAATAAAAAGAACTAAGAAGTAAGTTTGAAAATATTATCTCGACTGGATACTGTGAAGCTAAAAGCAAAAAGCACTTCACATGCTACTACCTAGTTAGTAAATGTGTTTCCTACAGGGGTATTGGTTAGGAATTCTGAAACTACTTTATGTGCATATTAGTTAGAATATGAAGTATCACTATAAACTCCTTGCTTTGGTTACATTTACAGATGGAGAAATGTAGATGTGGGTTGATGTGTTAGTTGCCATACATGAACGTCCAACCTCCCGTTGATAAGGCCTAGAAGCAGTAGGACCCCAGTAACAGTGAACACAATTGGTGACCAGACTTAGGCTTCTAAATATGATTCCTTACATAAAAAGAGCCAAGGCTCTTTGGAGAAAAATTTATTCTAGGTTTGAGGTAGAGAAAAACACAAGACGGACCTACAACAAGTGCTGAAAGTAAGGAACTGCTCAAAAAAAGATGGGGCTTGTCAGAAGTACACAGGAAAAGCTGAACAGTCTTTCACTGGCCGAATTGGGAGCAGTTTGAGCAGAAAACTGTGATAATACTGAATTATACCTATAGAATACAAACATGAGGAATGTATAAATGGAGGGGAAGGAATAGTGGTGAAATTCAAATAAAGTCTGTTTTATATCACAGTAGTGTGCCAGTATTGTGCATCTGAATTGTACTATGCCAAATTGTACAATCCTAAATTGTTAATAGGAAGGGAAGCTGGGTAAGGAATAGATGGAGATTGGGTACTATTTTGCAACTTATCTGAAGTCTAAAACTGCTTTACAATACAAAGTTGAAAAAAGCCAGTGGTACAAATTGAATCTCAAATTTCCATTTAGGTTTTGTTGTTGTTATTGCTGCTGTTGTTAATCAACTACTCTAGGAGTGCCATATTGCCAAAAGTCAAAAGACCATTGGAACTATGGGGAAATTGTACTAATCAGTCCTTTCTAAAATAAATCTATAGATAAATTATAGGGCTAACATCCATTTTGCTACGTATTTCAGTACAGTCTCTAGGCATCCAAAAGTTCAGAAAATTAGGAAGATTTTGCCAGTAGCAGAAGTGAAAAAATATTTTGCAAGGGTTATTCAATAATGTGGTTCTTTGAATATTAGGAGTGTCCATCCAAAGAGAGTTTCTCCTGGTAGTTTAAAGAATTAGGAAGTAAGGCATCGAGGCTAAAGATGGACCACAGTGAAAGGAGATAAGACAACTGAATGCATTAGCTTGCTTGTCAAGTTAGTAAGAAGTTGACTAATTCTATTTGTTGTTTGTAAAGCTTACCCAAAGAGCAAGCCAATTGCCTAAACCTTTGTTTTCTCTGTGAGAACAGCTATCGGTTGACAGTGTAGAAGGGCATTTAAGGAGAAACATTGAACCAATCCCTGGGAGACAAAGAATACCCGGCACTGTAAGATTGTAGCTCTCGTTTTGAATCACACGTCCCCTTGTAATTGAACACATGATCTTGGACAAGTCACTTTGCCTCTTAGGATATTAATTTGTACTCTATTAAATAAAGCACTTAGACTAGTTGTTGTTGTATTTTTTAGATACAATCGACAAAAAATTATTTAAGTTTAAGGAAGGTACCATGTTGATTTGATAAATTTACATATTGTAACATGGTTACCACCATGTCATGTCACATAATTTTTATTTTTGGGGGGAAAAGAACAATTAAACTCTATTCTTGTAGCAACTTTGAAATCTCTAATACAGCATTATTGTGTATGAGCACTATGCTGTTTATTAGATCTCCAGGACTTTTTAACCTATTTGTTGCAAGTTTGTAACATTGAACTACATCTCTGCAATTCCCCCAGATCCTAGTAACCACTATTCTACTCTGTTTTTACAAGATTGGCTGTTTTAGATTCCACATGTAAGTGATCACTTACACTATTTGTCTTTGTGTGTCTGACTTATCTCACTTAACATTTAGCCCTCAACTTCCATGCTGCCACAAATACCAGGATTTCCTTCTTTCTCATGGCTAAATAATGGAATTGAACTGGTTGATTGAAGAGGCTCCTTCAACTAAAATATGACATGTTTTTACTATCCTAAATTTTCCACTTGTATCTTTCACACCTTATGGCATCACTGGAAGATCAAACAGGTTATAATTTGAGATACGGGCATGAAAGAGCTTCAGGATTATGAAGTGGGATTATCTGACCACTTGTAAATCAGAATGGGTAGCAAAATTGTGCCTTTTTAATTCACTTTAATGTATCAAGTATTTATTGGGCACTTACGTTGTTCTAAGTCCTGCTATAGGCACTGCGTTTGGGATACAGATTAAAACTATATGGACCATACAGCATAATGTGAAATTTAAGCCCAAGTTAACTCGTATTCCATAAATCTAGTAATGGGTCTGTGACCAGTACTGTGCACAGGATTGTGAGGGATATAACAGAGGATTATCATACAGCTCGGTCCTCTCAGCACTTACCTTTGACACTATAAAATGTTTACAAACCAGCACAAATAGGTATCCTCTATAAGGCAATTTTATGTGGTACAGAAGAATGGTCTCCTATGGCTGATTTGCAGACCTGTGGGCAGCTTTAAAAGATACAGGCCTGCAAATTACATACTGATTCACTAGTTTTAATATGGGTCCTGGGCACCTAAATTTAAAAAATGTTCTTTAGGTAGTTTGGGTGCATAGCACGTAAATATGTTCCAAAGAAGTACAGATCCTAAAAGACTTTTATGGCCTAGAGAAGTTGGACTCGGTTTACTGTGCTGAAATCTGCATTGTTCTTTGATAGATTGGTAACATTCAAATTTAATAGGTGAGGAAGGGGGAGAAGGTGTTCCAGGTGATAGAAACACCATGCGCAAAAGGTTAGTAGGCTGCTGGAAAGGGATGCTTTGAACATGAGTGATGAGACAGATCTAGAGAAGAATAAAGTACATGCACAGAGCACTGGGAACAAGGTTGAGAGGAAGCTGCTTGAATTATTTCAAAAATACTTGTCAGATGACTACTGTGTGCCAGTCACTGTGCAACATTTGTAGTCAGAGTACAAAGGGTATGAAGCAGTGTTTCCAGAATCCTAAATCCTTTTCACCTCTTGTTAATTATTGTGGTTTTTCATGCTTACTTTTTAGCCAATTTTTTTGTTCTATAAATACTTTATTTTGAAGTCTTATAAATGTTTTTGAAAGAGCTCATGTGACATACTTTATATACTTGTATAAGATGCTTTATTATAACTGCCAATAGACAACAGAAGATCTAGATGGTTTACAATGCTAAAGACTTTAAATGTATTAATTTAAACATTCCTGCCCTTGGGGTTTATCATTTTGTTATAACATTTAGAAAGAATACCTTTGCAGATATAATGTAGTGATGTGTGTATCTGTGCTTCTCTGTAATATTTTAAAGTGTTAATTTACCTGAGAGAGAGAGAGAGAGAGAGAGAGAGAGAGAGAGAGAGAGAGAGAGAGAACACAAGCAGGGGAGAGACACAGAATCTGAAGCAGGCTCCAGGCTCTGAGCTCTCAGCACAGAGCCTGAGGCTGGGCTCAAACTCGTGAACCAGGAGATTATGGCCTGAGCTGAAGTGGGGCACGTAACTGACTGTGCCACCTAAGTGCCCCATGGGGTCTGTAATTTTTTTTAACCAGGGGAAGCTTCATTTGGTTACCTGAAGAATTAATTTAAAACCTTTGCACTCTTTTTACCACATGGTTTTACCTAACCTACTATGCTCTTTTGTTCAGAGATACACAAATTCTGTTCCTTTCTTTTTTTTTTTTTTCTATTTTTTAAATTCAAGTTAGTTAACATATAGTGTAGTCTTGTCTTCAGGAGTAGAACCCAGTGATTCTTCTCTTACATATGGCAGTCCTCTTCTTGAAAAGTGCCCTCCTTAATGCCCATCATTTCTAAAATAAACAGTTCATGAGCTGATGAACAGGCCTAAACTGTTGCCATCATGTGGGGCTGGGTAGAGTGTTTGTCTTGTAGACAGCATGTAGTTGCATCATGTGCTTAAAACAATCTTTCCTGTCTTTTGGTAAGTGTGAAAACATTTACATTTAGTATAATTACTAATAAGGCAAGATATGTCTGATATTTTACTATTTGTTTTCTATAATATTCATAGCGATTCATCTTATTTATTTAAACTAGATATTTAATTATATTTAATATGAGTATAATTAGTTGCATATAAGTATATTTAATTATATTTAGTATGATATGTAAATAATTATTTCTTTACATAAAATTTGAGTAGTTTTCTTAGTGGTTGTTATAGGCATTACAATTAATATCTTACAAAAATCTGGTTTGGCTTAAGAGCAACTTAATGTTGAAAGTAGAAAAGACTTTGCTCCAATATAGCTTTGTGTGCTTTCTCCTTTTTAGTCCTAGTATTCTCATATGGATTATATCTTTATACATTATAAGCTCATCACCACAGTATTATTGCTTCATGGAGTTGTATTTTAAATCAGGAGAAGAAAAGTAGAACACAAATATATTTAGAATGTCTCTTATATTTACCTATATATTCATAACTTATTACAAATCTTTATTTCTTTTTTTTTTTAAGTTTATTTACTTATTTTGAGAGAGAACGAGCGAGAGCAGGAGTGGGGAGGGGTAGAAGAGAAGGACTGAGAGAATTTCAAGCGGATTCTGCCCTGTCAGCATGGAACCCGACACAGGGCTCGGACCAACAGACATTGAGATCATGAGCTGAAATCAAGAGTCAGACGCTTAACTGAGCCACCCCCGTGACCCTCAGGTCTTTATTTCTTTATGTGGATTTGAGTAAATGTCTAGTGTTCTAACTTCATCATGAAGAACTTCCTTTAGTATTTCCTATAGGGCCCATCCACAGCAGTGGATTCTTACATACTTTGTTTTTCCTGTGAAAGTCAACTTCATTTTCTCCCCCAGCTTTATTGAGATATAATTGGCACATAACAATGTGTAAGTTCAAGGAATACAACATGATGATTTGATACCCTTATATATTGTGAAATGATAACCACAACTGGATTAGTTAATACTTTGATCACCTCACATAGCTACCATTTTGTGTGCATGGTGAGAATATTTAAGATCTATTCTCATAGCACCTTTCAATACAATAGTATTGTTAACTGTGGTCTCCATGTAGTACATTCGATTTCCAGAATGTACTCATTTCATAACTGGAAGCTTCTACCCTTTGACTAACATTTGCCCATTTCCCCCAACCCTCATCCTCTGGCAGCCACCATTCTACCCCTTGGTTCTATCAGTTTGACTCACTTACTTGACTTACTTAGATCATACATAAAACCGGCATCATAAAGCATTTGTATTTGTCTGACTTATTTCACTTAGAATAATGGCCTCAAGGCCCATCCATGTTGTCACAGATTGTAACATGTCCTTCTTTCTCATGGCTGAATAGTAACCCATTGTGTGTGTGTGTGTGTGTGTGTGTGTGTGTGTGTGTGTGTGTACCTACACATACATACACATAATCCCACATCTTTTCCCAGTCATCTGTAGATAGACTTCATAGATAGACTCTTAGGTTGTTTTCATATTTGGCTATCATACTCTTAATAAATATGCTGCAATGAACGTGGAGGCACAGATAGCTCTCTGAGATACTGATTTCACTTCCTTTGGATACATATCCGGAAGTGGGATTGCTGCATCATAAGAAGTTCTACTTCTAACTTTTTGAGGAACATCTGTACTGTTTTCCATAGTGGCTGTACCAGTTTGCATTCTTACCAACCAACAGTGGACATGGATTCCTTTTTTTCCAACATTTATTGCCTCTTGTCTTTTTGGTAACAACCATTTTAATGGTTATGAGGTGTAATCTCATTGTGGTTTTGATTTGCATTTCCTTTTTGATTAGTGATGATGAAAATCTTTTTGTGTACTTATTGGCCATTAATATGTCTTCTTTGTGAAAATGTCTATTCATGTCCTCTGCCATTTTTAATGGGATTATTTTGGCTTTTTTTTTTTTCTATTGAGTTGTGTGAATTATACACATACACACACACACACACACACACACATATATATATGTATTTTTGTATATACATATATATACATATATACACATATATATGTGTATACACATATATATACATATATATGTGTATATATGTATATATGAATTATACACATACACACACACACACATATATATATATGTATTTTTTTTTAATTTTTAAGTTTATTTATTTTGAGAGAAAGAAAGAATGAGCAGGTAAGGTGCAGAGAGAGAGGGAAAGAGAGAATTCCAAGCAGGCTCTGACTGATAGATAGCACAGAGCCTGATGTGGGGCTTAATCTCATGAACCATGAGGTCATGACTTGAGCCAAAATCAAGATTTGGATGCTTAACTGATTGAGCCATCCAGGCACCCTTAATATATGTATTTTGAATGTTAATCCCTTATCAGATAGACTTGCAAAAATATTCTTCCATTCCATAGGTTGCCTTTTAATTTTGTTGAGTGTTTTATTTTGCTGCACAGAACACTATTAGTTTGTTGTGGTTTCATTTGTTTGTTTTAGCTTTTGTTGCATGTGCTTTTGGTGTCATATCTGAAAAATTTTTTGCCAACACCAATGTCAGGAAACCTTTTCCTTATGTTTTCTTCAGGGCTTTTACAGTTTCATTTCTTATGTTTAAGTCTTTAATCCATTTCAAGTTAATTTTTGTGAATGGTTTAAGCTTGGGGTCCAATTTCTTTCTTTGCATGAGATTATCTAGTTTTCCCAACACTATTTATTGATGAGGCTATCCTTGCCCTATTGACTATTCTTTGCTTCCTTGTGAACTATTAGCTGGCTGTATGCATAAACATTTATATCTGGGCTCTTGATTGTGTACGATTCATCTGTGTGTCTATTTTTACATCAGTACCATATTTGGATTACCACAGTTTTGTAATATAGTTTGAAATCAGAACATGTGATGCCTCCAGCTTTTTCCTTCACAGGATTTCTTTGCTATGTGGGATCTTCTGTAATTCCATATGCATTTTACGATTTTCTTTATTTGTGTGAAAAACGCCACAGGAGTTTAATATGGATTGCACTGAATCTCTAAGTGGCTTTGTGTAGTATGGACATTTTAATAATATTCATCATTGTCTTATAGTTTTTGCTATGTAGGGTTTTCACTTCCTCGGCTAAATTTATTCTTAGGTATTTCATTTTTAAATGCTATTCTAAGTGGAATTCTTTTTTGTATTTCTTTTTCAGATAGTTCATGATGTATAGAAATGCAACTGACAACTGTATGTTGGTTTGCGTCCAGCAAGCTTAATGAATTTATTAATTAGTTCTAACACTTTCTGGTGGAGTCTTCGGGATTTTGCATACATAGGATTTTATCAGCTGTAAACAGAGACTGTTTTACTTCTTCTTTTTTGATTTACATGACTTTTACTGCTTTTTATTTCCTGATTGTTGTGGATAGAATTTCCCATACTGTATTGAATAGGAGCTGGCATCTTTGTTTTGTTCTTGATATTCTAGGAAAAACTTTCAATCTTTCACTGTTGATTAGGATGTTAACTCTGGGTTTGTTATACTTGCCTTTTATTATGTTGAGGTATGTCCTATATCTGATTTTTTGAGCATTTTTATCATTAAAGGATGTGATATCTTGTCAAATGCTTTTTTTGCATCTGACATGATCATATGATTTCATCTTTCATTCTGTTAATGTGAATGTATCACATTTACTGATTTGTGTATGTTGAAACATCCTTATTTCTCAGCAATAAATCTAATTTTAACATGGTGTATGATCCTTCTACTGTACTACTGAAAAGTGTTTGCTAATATTTTTTTTTTAAGAATCTTTTCATCTGTATACATCAGAGATACTGACCTATAGTTTGCTTTTCTTGTAGGGTCCATATACAGTGTCAGGGTAATTCTGGCTTTCTAACATGAGTTTGGGAGTATACCCTCCTCTTCATTTTTTTATTTTTTTTAGAAGAGTTTGAAATAGATTGGCATTAAGTCTTCCTTACATTTAAGGTAGAATTTACCAGTGAAACCATCTGAATCTGGGTAGTTGGTAGGTTTTCTTTTTGGGTAGTTTTGATTAGTGATGGAATCTCCTTAGTCATTATTGTTCTCTCTACATTTAAAAATTTTTTCGTGATTCAGGTTTTTTTGGTTGCCTATTTCTGTGAATTTACCCCTGTTTTCTAATTTAATCAGTCTGTTTGCATATCATTGTTATAAGTAGTCTCTTAAGATCTTTTGTATTTGTGTGGTATCACTTGTGATGTCTGCTCTTTGACTTCTGATTTTTTTTTTCTTAATCAAGGTAAGTTTGTTGGTTTTGCTTAACTTTTCATAATGCCAGCTTGGTTTCATTGATATTTTCTATATTTTCCTGGTTTCTATTTTATTTATTTCTGCTCTAGTCTGTTTTTTTTCTTCTTTCCATTGACTTTTGGCTTAGTTTGTTCTTTTTCTAGTTTCTTCAGGTGTAAATAGGTTGTTTATTCGACATCTTTATCTTCTTGATCTAGGCATTTATTGCTATAAACTTCCGTTTAAGAACTGCTTTTGCTGCCTTGCATAAGTTTTGGTATGTTGTGTTTCCGTTTTCATTTGCTTCAAGATTTTTATTTCCTTTTGATTTCTTTTTTAACCCATTGGTTTGGAAGTGTTCAATTTTCACGTAGTTGTGAATTTTCCAGTTTGCTTCTTGTTTTTGTTGTTGATTTCTAGTTTCATACCATTGTACTTGGAAAAGATACTTGGTATAATTTCAGCTTTCTTACATTTGCTAAGATTTATTTTGTGACCTAACATATGATCTATCCTGAGGAATGTTCCATATGTGCTTGAGAAGAATGGGTATTCTGCTGTCATATGAGATGCTTTTTATATGTCTGTTAGGTCCATTTGGTCTGAAGTATAATTCATGTCCATTGTTTCCATATTGATTTTCTGTGTGGATGGTCTATCCATTATTGAGAGTAGATATTCATATTGAAGGTCTCCCTCTATTATTATTATTATTGTCAATTTCTCCCTTAAAATCTGTTAGTATTTGCTTAATGTATTTAGGTGCGCCTATGTTGAGTGCATATACATGATTGTTATATCTTTTGATGAATTGCTTATCATTATATAAGCCTTTTCTTTGTCCTTGTTAGAGCTTTTTTTTTTTAAATTTTATTTTTTATTTTTTAAAATTTACTTCCAATTTAGTCAGCATATAGTGCAACAATGATTTCAGGAGTAGATTCCTTACTGCCCCTTACCCATTTAGCTCATCCGCCCTCCCACAACCCCTCCAGCAACTCTGTTTGTTCTCCATATTTATGAGTCTCTTATGTTTTGTCCCCCTCCCTGTTTTTATATTATTTTTGTTTTCCTTCCCTTATGTTCATCTGTTTTGCCTCTTCAATTCCTCATATGAGTGAAGTCATATGATTTTTGTCTTTCTCTGACTAAATTCGCTTAGCATAATACCCTCCAGTTCCATCCACGTAGTTGCAAATGGCAAGATTTCATTCTTTTTGATTGCCGAGTAATACTCCATTGTATATATACACCACATCTTCTTTATCCATTCATCCATCGATGGACATTTGGGCTCTTTCCATACTTTGGCTATTGGTGATAGTGCTGCTATAAACATGGGGGTGCATGTATCCCTTGGAAATAGTACACCTATATCCCGTGGATAAATGCCTAGTAGTGCAATTTCTGGGTCGTAGGGTAGTTCTATTTTTAGTTTTTTGAGGAACCTCCATACAGTTTTCCAGAATGGCTGCACCAGCTTGAATTCGCACCAACAATGCAAAAGAGATCCTCTTCGCATCTCCGCCAACACCAGTTGTTGCCTGAGTTGTTAATGTTAGCCATTCTGACAGGTGTAAGGTGGTATCTCATTATGGTTTTGATTAATATTTCCCTGATGAGTGATGTTGAGCTTTTTTTCATGTGTCAGTTGGCCATCTGGATGTCTTCTTTGGAGAAGTGTCTATTCATGTCTTTTCCCATTTCTTCACTGGATTATTTGTTTTTTGGGTGTTGAGTTTGATAAGTTCTTTATAGGTTTTGGATACTAACCCTTTATCTGCTATGTCATTTGCAAATATCTTCTCCCATTCTTTCAGTTGCCTTTTAGTTTTTCTGATTGTTTCCTTTGCTGTGCAGAAGCTTTTGATTTTGATGAGGTTCTAGTAGTTCATTTTTGCTTTTGTTTCCCTTGCCTCCAGATACGTGTTGAGTAAGAAGTTGCTGTGGCCAAGATCAAAGAGGTTTTTGCCTGCTTTCTCCTCGAGGATTTTGATGGCTTCCTGTCTTACATTGACGTCTTTCATCCATTTTGAGTTTATTTTTGTTTATGGTGTAAGAAAGTGGTCTAGGTTCATTCTCCTGCATGTTGCTGTCCAGTTTTCCCAGCACCACTTGTTGAAGAGACTGTCTTCATTCCATTGGATATTCTTTCCTGCTTTGTCAAAGATTAGTCACCGATACGTTTGTGGGTACATTTCTGTGTTCTCTATTCTTTTCCGTTGATCTGAGTGTCTGTTCTTATGCCAGTACCATACTGTCTTGATGATTACACCTTTGTTGTATAGCTTGAAGTCTGGGATTGTGATGCCTCATGCTTTGGTTTTCTTTTTCAAGATCACTTTGGCTATTCGGGGTCTTTCTGGTTCCATACAAATTTTAGGATTATTTGTTCTAGCTCTCTGAAGACTGCTGGTGTTACTTTGATAGGGATTGCATTGAATATATAGATTGCTTTGGGTAGTAACAACATTTTAAGAATATTTTTCTTCCTATCCAGCAGCATGGAATCTTTTTCAATTTTTTGTGTCTTCTTCAATTTTTTTTTCATAAACTTTCTATAGTTTTCAGTGTATAGATTTTTCACCTCTTTGGTAAGATTTATTCCTAGGTTTTTATGTTTTTTGGTGCAACTGTAAATGGAATTGATTCCTTGATTTCTCTTTCTCTCGCTTCATTGTTGGTGTATAGGAATGCAACCGATTTCTGTGAGTTGATTTTATATCCTGCAACTTTGCTGAAATCATGAATCAATTCTAGCAGTTTTTTGGTGGAATCTTTTGGGTTTTCCATATAGAGTATCATGTCATCTGCAAAGAGTGAAAGTTTGACCTCCCCCGGCCATTGTGGATGCCTTTTATTTCTTTGTGTTGTCTTACTGCAGAGGCTAAAACTTCCAATACTATGTTGAATAACAGTGGTGAGAGTGGACATCCCTGCCTTGTTCCTGACCTTCGGGGGAAAGATTTCAGTTTTTCACCATTGAGGATGATAATAGCATTGGGTCATTCATATATGGTTTTTATGATCTTGAGGTATGCTCCTTCTAGCTCTATTTTCTTGAGGGTTTTTATCAATAAAGGATGCTGTATTTTGTCAAATGCTTTCTCTGCATCTATTGAGAGGATCATATGGTTCTTGTCCTTTCTTTTATTGATGTGATGAATCACGTTTTGCGGATGTTGAACCAGCCCTGCATCCCAGTTATAAATCCTGCTTGGTCATGGTAAATACATTTTTTAATGTATTGTTGGATCCAGTTGGCTAATATCTTGCTAAGGATTTCTGCATCCATGTTCATCAGGGAAATTGGACTATAGTTCTCCTTTTTAGTGGGGTCTCTGTCTGGCTTTGGAATCAAGGTAATGCTGGCTTCATAGAAAGAGTTTGGAAGTTTTCCTTCCATTTCTATTTTTTGGAACAGTTTCAAGAGAATGGTGTTAACTCTTCCTTAAGTGTTTGGTAGAATTCCCCTGGAAAGCCATCTGGCCCTGGACTCTTGTTTTATGGTAGATTTTTGATTACTAATTTGATTTCCTTACTGGTTATAGGTCTGTTCAAATTTTCTATTTCTTCCTGTTTCAGTTTTGGTGGTGTACATGTTTCTAGGAATTTGTCCATTTCTTCTAGATTACCCATTTTATTGGCATATGATTGCTCATAATATTCTTTTATTACTGTTTTTATTTCTGCTGGGTTGGTCGTGATCTCTCCTCTTTCATTGTTGATTTTATTTATTTGGGTCCTTTTCTTTTTGCTCAAACTGGCTAGTGATTTATCTATTTTGTTAATTCTTTCTAAGAACCAGCTTGTGGTTTCATTGATCTGTTCTGTTCTTTTGGTTTCTGTAGCATTAATTTCTGCTCTAATCTTTATTATTTCCTGTCTTTTGCTGGTTTGGGGTTTTATTTGCTATTCTTTTTCCAGCTCCTTAAGACGTAAAGTTAGGTTGTGTATCTAAGATCTTTCTTCCTTTTTTACGAAGGCCTGGATTGCTATATGCTTTCCTCTTATGACCGCCTTTGCTGCATCCCAGAGGCTTTAGGCTGTGGTGTTACCATTTTCATTGGCTTCCATATACTTTTTAATTTCCTCTTGAACTGCTTGGTTAGCCCTTTCCTTCTTTAGTAGGATGTTCTTCAGTTTCCAACTAATACGTTTCCAAATTTTTTCTTGTGGTTGATTTGGAGTTTCATAGCATTGTGGTCTGAAAATATGCACGGTATGATCTCAATTTTATGTACATGTGCACTGGAGATGAATGTATATTCTGCTGCTTTAGGATGAAATGTTCTGAATATATCTGTTAAGTCCATCTGGTCCATTGTGTCATTCAAAGCCATTGTCTCTTGTCGATTTTTTGATTAGATGATCTGTCCATTGTTGTGAGTGGGGTGTTGAAGTCTCCTACTATTAAGATATTACTATCGATGAGTTTCTTTATGTTTGTGATTAACTGATTTATATATTTGGGTTCTTCCACATTTGGTGCATAAATGTTTACAATTGTTAGGTCTTCTTGGTGGATAGACCCCTTGATTATGATACAATGCTCTTCTGCATCTCTTGATACAGTCTTTATTTTAAAGTCTAGGTTGTTTGATCTAAGTATGGCTACTCCACTTTGTTTTGTTCACCATTAGCATGATAGATGGTTCTCCATCCCCTTATTTTCAATCTAAAGGTGTCTTTAGGTATAAAGTGGGTCTCTTGTAAACAGCAAATAGATGGATCTTGTTTTCTTATCCATTCTGTTACCCTATGTCTTTTGATTGGAGCATTGAGTCTATTGATGTTTAGTGTGAGTACTGAAGGATATGAATTTATTGCCATTATGTTGCTTGTAGAGTTGGAATTTCTGGTGGTGTTCTCTGGTCCTTTCTAATCTTTTGTTGCTTTTTTCATCTTTTCTTCCCTCAGAGAGTCCCCCTTAAAGTTTCTTGCAGGGCTGGTTTAATGGTCACAAACTCCTTTAATTTTTGTTTGTCTGGGAATCTTTTTATCTCTCCTTCTATTTTGAATGACAGCCTTGCTGGATAAAGAATTCTTAACTGCATATTTTTCTGATTCAGCACACTGAATATATCTTGCCACTCCTTTCTGGCCTGCCAAGTTTCTGTGGATAGGTCTGCTGCAAACCTGATCTGTCTTCCCTTGTAGGTTAGGGACTTTTTTCCCCTTGCTACTTTCATGATTCTCTCCTTGCCTGAGTATTTTGTGAATTTGGCTATGATATGCCTTGTTAATGGTCGGTTTTTGTTGAATCTAATGGGGGTCCTCTGTGCTTCCTGGGATTTGATGTCTGTGTCTTTCTCCAGGTTAGGAAAGTTTTCCGCTAGGATTTGCTCACATAACCCTTCTACCCCTATTTCTCTATCTTCCTCCTCTGGGACTCCAATGATTCTGATGTTGTTCCTTTTTAATGAGTCACTGATTTCTCTAATTCTTAAATTGTGCTCTTTTGCCTTAATCTCCCTCTTTTTTCTGCTTCTTTATCCTCTGTAAGTTTGTCCTTTATATCGCTGATTCTCTGTTCTGCCTCGTCCATCCTTGCCACCGCTACATCCATCCGTGATTGCAGCTCAGTTATAGCATTTTTAATTTCATTTTGGGTATTTTTTACTTCTTGTATCTCTGCAGAAAGGGATTCTAATCTATTTTCGACTCCAGCTAGTATTCTTATTATCGTGATTCTAAATTCTGGTTCAGACATCTTGCTTGTATCTGTGTTGGTTAAATTCCTGGCTGTAGTTTCTTCATGCTCTTTCTTTTGGGGTTAATTCCTTCATTTTGTCATTTTGAAGGGACAAAAGGAATTAATGAGGTAGAAAAATTGAAATTAAAAGCAATTAAAATTAAAAAAATATTAAAATTAAAAATTAAAAACACACACAAAAATTGAATAGATGATGCTAGATCCTAGGTGTGTTTTGGTCTGGGTGTTGAAAGTGGTTTGACAGATTAGAGGAAAAAAAGGGGAGGGGGGAAGAAGAAAAAAAAAAAAGGAAATCGTTTGAGAATTTGAAAAAATGAATACACTAAAGTAGACTAAAATGAGATGATGGGGTAAAATAGAATTTAAAAAAATATACACAAAAGTAAAGAATATAGTAGAAAAAATTAAAGAAAAATATTTTTAATAAAAATTAGAAATGAATATGAATTTTTCCTTTTTATTCAAGAAAAAAGAAAAACAAAAAAGATAAAAAGATAAAAAATTAAAAAAAGGAAATCGTTTGAAAATTTGAAAAAGTCAATACACTCTAATAGACCAAAATAAAATGATGGAAGTAAATGGAATTTGAAAAAATTTACATAAAAACAAAAAATACGGTAAAAAATTAAATAAAAATATTTTTAATAGACATTGAGAATAAAACTGAAGTTTTTCTCTTTCTGCATTCAAGAAAAATAAAAGAAATGAAAAAGAGAAAAAAGAAAAAGAAAAAAAGAAAAAGGAAATTGTTGAAAATTTGAAAAGGTGAATATGCTGAAGTAGACTAAAATAAAATGATGGAAAATAGAATTCGAAAAAATTTACACAAAAGTAAAAATATAGTAATAAAAATTAAAAATATTTTTAATAAAAATTGGAAATAAAAATGAATTTTTTCTTTCTGTTTTCTAGAAAAAGAAGTGTAAAAGAGAAAAATTAAAAAAACAAAGAAAGAAAATTGAATAGATGAACCTGCTAACAGATTGAAGTAGGACTGAAATTACTTCATTTTCCTCTAGAAGTCAGTCTATGGTAGTGCTTTATATTCCATAAACTCTAAGCCATTGGTGATACTTGGGTTCTTGAAAAGCGAGGTTGGCCCATATGGGCGGGGCTCAGTGTAACAGCTCCATTCTCCACTAGATAGTGCTGCTAGCCTACTGGGGTGGATTGTTGCAGTGCTGGTAGGTGTGTATGCACATGCGCGGGAGCAGTGAAAATGGCGCCACCCAGCTACCCAGTCTGTTCTCCCAGATCAGCAGTCACGCACCTGTGTTCTGTCTTCAGCTTTCATCTCCTCCCCGCTTTTTCAGTCTCCATGACCAGGCCCCAGGCAGTACTTCTCTCTCCCAAGTTTTGTCTCAGATGCGGCTGTTTTCCCTGGCCCCTTACTTTCGAAGGACTGTGGCTTTGACCCATTCCGCCCCTCTGCGGGAGGGTCTCACTGAGCGATGGCTGAATGTCAGCTGCACCCATGAACGCTTGCTGGACCCTGCTGCTGCTGGTGCCCCGAGACTGTGGCCAGGCAGCAGCTTACTCCAGGAAAAGTTTGCGAGATAGTGAAGCAGCAGCATTTCAGGGATTATGGAAAATCACAGCACACATCTGGCACCAGGCCTCACCCTTAACGACCTTGTTTCAGCACCAGCGAATGTGGCCATTTTCTGGGGTCTGCTGGGACCAGGTGCTTCAACAGTCTCTACCAAATGTCCTTCCAGCAGTGGAACCGCTTTTCCCCGTGTGGCCTGAGAACCTCCCGGACCCCACTCTGTTCCTGGGAATTTGCCCTTCCCACCAGAGCACTGCCAGGTATCCAGCTGTGGAGTTGCAGACTTTGAGCTCCCCTTGTTTACAGTCTTAATGGAATTTAAACCCTCTCCTTTCTCCTTTCTCCCTTTTTAGTTTAGTCCCTGTGGCTGTTTCCAATTTTCCACTTTCTCTCCAGCTGCTTTTGGGGAGGGTTGCTTTTCCCGTATTCTGCCGCCCTCCACAGTCTCCATCCTCTCTCCACCCAGAAAAGCAGTTCCCTACCCTCCACAGCTTCTCGCTCCCCAAATTCACCTCTCCACGCTGCATACCTGCTCAATTCTGTGGTTCAGTAGTGCAGATTGTTGTGTTAATCTTGCAATCGGTTTTCTAGGTGTGTAGGATGGTTTAGTGTTGGTCTGGCTGTATTTCATGGACACGAGACACACAAAAAACTTCCATGCTGTTCTGCCATCTTGGCTCCTCCCCTCTCTCCTTGTTAGAGCTTTTAAGTTAAGTCTGTTTTGTCTGATATACGTAGGGACACCCCTTCTCTCTTTGGGTGTCCACTTGGATGGGATATCTTTTTTCCATCTCTTGGAGCTTATGTATCCTAGATAAATTGAATGTACAGGAACCCATTGTGACTCAAGTTTTGAGAAAATGGGAAGTGAATTGTGAATTCGGATTGGAGGTACCCAAATCAAATTATACATACACAACCTGGTTTTGTAAATGAGTGAAGTCTGGAAAAAAGGAGTGGGTGGTAGAAAATAGGGCATATTGGAGAGCCTGAGTCCCATCTAAAGATGACTCAGAATTTTTCGAAGGACATAAATCCAAAATTTTATGTGAAATCAGCTTTGTGTAAATATTATGGATCTTGATTTTAAAAACAGAATGTACTAGCCCAAATCATATTTCTGTCTTTTCTGCAAGTTGCCAGGTTTTGAACACTAGCATATCAGGGAAGGTCTTTTAGGATGTTTTCCTTATTTACTGCTTCCCATTTCTTTTATTTCTACCGTTAACTCCTTCCTAGTCCTTCTCAGTTTCCCCCCTTTTCTTTACCACATCTAGGCTCTAAACCCAACCTAACAACAGAAATTGAGAGAAGAGGAACATTTTCTAGCAGAGTAGGATTTGAATGTAAATACTTGTATTTATTTTTACCTGTTAGCCTTGTTTTGAAGCATGTTTAGAAACTGCTTTTTATATGTCCTTAACTATTTCTGTATTAAAAAAGGATTTACAAAGATGCTCCAGGATAGGATAACCTGTGCTGTAAAGGTGGTTTGTACCATATCTAATTCTTGCTCTGTATCTTTAGGCAATAGCATAATGGGATTTTATGTTGGAGGTGAAAAAATGAGACTATTTTACAATGCAACTTTCATTGCCAAAAATGTTAAGTTCAACATCCTTAAAAGGCTACTACAGTATTAAAACCATTAAAAGGTGGGATTTCATGGAATTGAAGAAGACACATAGACATTGCCCAGGGGAGAGTGAAAGCATATGGAAAGTAGTATACACTTTAGAGGTAGGAAGAGCTGGGTATTTGACAGGTACCAGCTACATGAGGGCTAGCAAGTTTCTTAGCTTCTTTGAGCTCCTGTAAATGGGGATAAGGAGGGAAAAGAGGATTAATTAATTGATTAAAAATTTCCCGAGAGGCCCCTCTATAGCAGCTCTTGCTCTAAACATATTTAGTCTGCCCACATAGAATTAAAAGTCTGGCAGGAGAGACAGATGAAAAATAAGCAAATTTTATATGATTATTTACTATTGTGATAGGTGCTACAGAGGAAAACCACAGCATGGAATGAGAGCAAAACTAAGTGATTGTGCATGGCAAAGTACTCAAAGATATTCATGAGTGTGAGTGAAAGGTGATAAAGCCCTTTTTGGGGTTAGATTTTGGAAAAGATGTTTAAACAGCATAGTGTCTTCAGTATCAGATTTCAAGGGGTTATTATTAACAGTGCTGTGCTGATGCCTTTCAAAAAGGGTGCAGAGTTAATGCTGAGTAATGGTTTGGATGTGCAACACACTCTGAAAAAAAATCCTGGTAATATACTCATTTTTCAGTTGTTGCCTGTGACTAGTCTGGTCTTTACTTCTCTGCTGTCAGTGGGTAGTTGGTGGGACACCTTAAGTTTCCTGATTCAGGCATTCCCATTAAATTCTCAGATGAATTAAAGACTATCTAAAGAATGTGCTTAAGTGGAAGCAAGAGATACCTTCCTCAGCTTCAGCCACGGCAGGGACTATGTTAGAAAATACACAGATCCTGGTTGATGAGGTGGTGCCCAAAATAGGTCCTGCAAAGGAATAAGTCATCAAAGGAACATCTCTCCTTTTTCTGTGTGCACTGCCTTCCATCTCTGCTTTCTTCTGTTCTTACAGCAGAGAGCCTTTCTCTGCTTCTCTGTCTGTGGGTTACAGGAGGTTCCAGCCATCCATAGACCTCTAGTATGTGTCCCAGGAGGGATAGTCTGATCAGTCCTGCTTTAATCAGGTATTGTACCCAAGTCCAGTCCACATGGTGAAGAGGGTAGAATCACATAATAGGGTCGAGTCACAAGACTCCCACCACTTGCAGAGTGACTTTTGGAGTTCATTAATCTATTTAGTGGGGAGTAAAAACAGTACACACTTCATCAGGAATATTGTGAACATTAAATGAAACCGTATATAGTGCCCAGCACGTAGTAAGTAGCAATAAATGTGAGGTATTATTACTGTTGTTGCCATTTGACGTATTATTTCAAGCTTTGTAAGAGACATTTTTGCTTGTAATCATTGGAATCATTTCAAGAAGTTTAGAATGAAAGTCTTATTCTGTAACCAACCCATGAGCAATTGTGGGACTGTGAGGCTGAATGTGTCCTCATTAGTACAGTATCAGTCTTAGAAACATGGCTCACGTAATTAAATTTGTTATACTCTTTTCTTTATCATTTTGTTGAAGCAAGCCAGATGGGAGGAAGGCAAATAACAAAGCTTATCATTACCAAGGGTAAAAGAAAAAAAATTCAAGCTAATATTCAAGCTAGCTGCTTAGATGTTTCTGAACTTCTAATGAATAAAATAGGCATTAATAGTAATACAATTGTTGGTACTCATTGAAGTTTGCAGTTATTAAAGCAGTAATAAAAAGAAACTTATCATAGCCATTACATGGTTTTCCCACATTTTAATAGACATTTTCCTCTCCGGATAATTAAGGCATGCCCATTAAATTCTCAGATGAATAAAGTTAATGTAAAAGAACATTTCTAAGTCAATACCCAGTGGGTGAAATTGTTTTTGTGGGGTTTTTTTTCCTATTTTCTCAACCGATCAGAGAAACCTTTCGAGTTGTGGAGTCAGTCTACTGAGGTAAAAAGTTCTAGCATATCTGTGGTATTCGCACATTCAGTAATTAAAGATAGGTAAAATTGTCTTTGGCAATTACGCAAAAGTAGTTTTCATTTTTCTTAGTAATAAGATGTTTGTGACTAGGGTCCTTCAGCAGGCATGTGTGAAGCCAGGTTTGCTCTCACTTAAGCCCATGTACTGGCTGCTTTCCTGCCCAGTGGGCTCCTTTTCTAGGTATCTGCCTGGCTTATGCCTCCTTTCTTCATATTTTGCTCACCTAGTCCCTTCTCCGTGGCAACTGCTCTGCCCATCTGTTAAAAATTGCATTTCATCAACACAGCTTTCCTCAATCCCCTTATCTTGCTGGACTTTTTTCTCAGAGAAGTTAATACATTCTAACATGTTAGGTAGTTGATTTATTTATAATGTTTATTTTAGGTCTTAATACTGTTTTTATTTGTTTTCCCTGATATATCTCCAGTGCCTCAAACCAATCCAGGCACAGAGTATACCTTCCATAAATACCTAATGTATGGAATATATAATTCATATGTAAATACCATGCACATATATACTTATGTTAGTGGGGCTAAAATATTTTAATGTATGTGTTCATAGTACTATTTTTTGTTGTTGTTGTTTTTTAGCTTTCATCCTTCAATCCATCTATCCATTCCTTCATCTATTAATGTTTTCTGAGCCCCTGAAAAACGTTCCCCTGGAGCTTTGTTTCCTGGGTGGGATGGAGGAAATGGAAAGGAAGGAGGACCTAATTCTTGTTTTTACTGAGTTTATGATACAGCCGGGGCAAGACACTATTAAATATGTTCTGTAAGATGAATTCAGAGTTATTAAAGGACACTTGGATACGGTAGGAGAAGATAACAGAGGCTAACACGGGCTTAGGCTTTTTTTCAGCGGAGACCTGAATGATGGGAAAGTTCCCAGCAAAGGGGTTATGTGAAGGGTTTGGAGATGACAAAATGGATGGCAGATGTGTGACAGGCAGAGCAACAGTATATGCACAGGCCTAGGGTAGGAGAGATGGAGAAGCTTAAAAAGCAAAGGAAGGTTAGTGTTACCAACTGAGAGTCAGAATGAGGACGATGAGAGAAACAGAGGCTAAGTCCTCAAACACCCTGTAAGCCTCGTTGGTAGGTTGAGACTTGTCCTGAGCCATTTGTAGATTTTAAGCACCAGGGAATGAAGTAGCCCAATTGCCACAAAGCGTGGCTGCTCTGTATATATGTCTTCTCCTCCATCTGTGAGTGTCACATAGAATGCCTTGAGGTAAGCCTTGGTGTCAAATTTGGCCTATAAAAGCTGTCCTTGGAAAACCACTGAATATATTTGCTGTCTTTGAACGGCCAGAGTCCATTTCCTCCTTTGCTCATCGTAGAACCCTGAGTTTCCTGTGGGAAACTCTTCATCTCTTGTTAGTCCTTGTTGAGGTGAGGCCCCACTCCTGATGCCAGAGGTGGAACCCTAAAGCCCAATCTATGAAAGTGCTAAGTTCCCTTGGCTACAATGATGTGTCTGAGTGTGAGCACATGACCCAGTCTGTGCTCATCAGTGTGATTTCACCCTTCTCTAGCCTTACTAATTGGTTCAATATGGCCAAACTGGTTTAGTTAAAATGAACTCAGCTGTTACAGAGAGGAAAATCTGGTTTTATACTGGGTTTGAACCTTGGAAGCTCCAAGGTAGCCTGGAGCTGCTGGCAGCCATCTTGGCACTGTATGGGGCCTGAGATTTGCGCCAAGATGGAGAAGAACATTTGGGGCAGGATGGGGATACTGGGTCTTGGTGACATTGCTTGAGGCCTAGATCAAGTTTTGCATAAAGCCAGAAAAAAATCTGCAATTTTCAGGAATGTGTTATGTTTGGTTTCATTTTCATTTTTGCTTATGTAGTTTGAGTTAGATTTTTCTGTCTTTGCAGAGGTAAGCATCCTGACTTACATAGACTGCAAAAGATTTCCCTGTTTTAGACTCCCATGCTGCAATTTGCTTAAATGGGGTGCTGACACTGCTTGTTGACCATTATTAACACTGGAAGTGAGTTGTTTCAATACAGTGGCTTGAACTGCCTCTTGTTGTATGCAATTAATCATGGTTAATGTAAGGAAATACTTTATTCTTCATTTCATCCATTTTTCTAACACATTCCAAATTTTTTGAATTTTCACCTGATCCATACTTACTTTCTCAGGTGATTACTTGCGAAAACTCGAGATAACATAAATAATTCTCTGGTTTTTCTTGGAACAGTAAGGATAGTAGTGTATTAAATTCTGCTAGTCCTGTATCAAGCCCCAACTTGAAATGCAGTATTAAAATCTCCTTCAGATGCATGCATCGCTTTACAGGAAAAATTCATGGCATCCTCGAAGCTCCAACACAGACTATGGTTGACTGTAACCAAAACGATATTTCCCAAACCATATTTGAGTCAGTTTATAAAGGAGTCTGTTTGTTGGATATTGATCAAATTCATGTCAGCTTTTTCAAAAGAAGTTTGTTGGTGGCAACTGTGAATTTTATTCTTTCTGAAAATGAATACATTTGATTTCATTGCTCATTCCTTTTAGTATGAAAATGCAACTGTAATTCGTACACATATTTGTTTACTTCAGAGTTATCTCTGAAATCATCTGCTTAGTCATTTATGCATGCATGCATTTCTTGATTCATTCAACAAATGCTTGTTGATCACCCAGCTTCTCCTGGTATTAGGGATATAGAGACCATTGATTATGGTCTTTCTTTTTACAGAATTCATATGGATTGTGTTCCTACTGCTTGTTCAAAAATTAGGAATAGAACTCTAAAGACAGTTGTATTTTATCTTCAGATTTTTATGTCATAAATTGTCCTTATGACAGACATTGTATAACAGTAGTGGTTCTCATACTTGAAATTCTAGGACCTGCACTCAGATAAGCTAGGAAGTGGGTCCAGGAGTCTGCATTTCCAACCAGCTTCCCAAGGGTTCTGTTCCAGATGGTCAGCTAATCACACGTCAAGAATCATATTCTTATAAGATAGTAGTTATATTGGAAATGAGAGCTTAAAGGAGAAATGTATAAAGGTATTAGACCCGAGGAAGGATAAGGGCAAAACCTCTTTGGCTAGAATCCAAGACCATGGATAATATGACCTGGGTTTATAAGCCCAGTTTCATCTCTTACTGCACCCCCAAACAACCCTTTGGTTTAAGTAAGATACTCACCCACTAAAGACATTTCAGGGGCGCCTGGGTGGCGCAGTCGGTTAGGCGTCCGACTTCAGCCAGGTCACGATCTCGCGCTCCGTGAGTTCGAGCCCCGCATCGGGCTCTGGGCTGATGGCTCAGAGCCTGGAGCCTGCTTCCGATTCTGTGTCTCCCTCTCTCTCTCTGCCCCTCCCCCGTTCATGCTCTGTCTCTCTCTGTCCCAGAAATAAATAAACGTTGAAAAAAAAAATTAAAAAAAAAAAAAAATAAAGACATTTCAGTAGTTTGGTTTATTAAACCTTTTTTCCCTTCTCTTCTCAACCATAGGAAGCCCATTGTCCCCATCTTCTCCTTGAGTATCTGAATTTTGCATATCACCAAAAACATGTCGAGCTAAGTGCTCTTCAAAGTTTAATTGGCATATATAACATCCAGGAATATTATTAAAATATAAATTCTGACTCAGGACTGGCGCTGGACTTGAAGATCTACATTTCTAATAAGATCCTGGGTGATGTTTGATGTTACTTATCCACAGACCACACTTGAAGTAGCAAGGATCCAGCCTATAGTAAGATCTTTCTTCTCAGAACCCCTACTTGCCCTAGAAAATGTCCAATTCTATAGTGCCTCATACTGGTACTTTTCCACATACATACTTTTCCTATGTAAATATTAAATACTTCATATTTACCTGCTAAATGCTAAGCATTTCATATGTGTTCTCTTAATTCTCTCAAGCATCCTGAGTAGATGGTACTATCACTGCCATGTTATAGATGAGAAAATAGACTCTGAGAGATTGAGATAGTTTACCCAAAATCACACACAATTTTCCTGAAAGTTTTTGAGGCTATGATCTAGGTATCCTATACAATATACAGCACAAGGGTTGACACATTTGGATTACATTTTGAAAAACATCTTTATAAAAAGAAAGAATATGGGACTGGGAGCAGCCATGATGTTAAACTTGTTTTTTCCACTTACTAATATGGCCTTGGGAGAAATTACAAGACCTTCTTAAATTTGTTTCCTCACCTATAGTAGTGTATCCTTGTGTTGACTGTCTGGTTCATATGATATAAAGTATATGAAATGCTATGTAAATCATTCTGTAAGTAAGACATTGTTCTTATTCCCCAAAACCTAACTAAGAGAGTAGAAAGAAAAAGTTTGTAGTTAGTAATAATACTTACATTGAGGTGTCATGTCTTGGCCTTTTATTTTTTAAATTAAATCATACTACTGCTATAAAAATTGTGACAGCACAGAGAATTTATTCCTACAGAGAGATGACACCTTTGATATCAAGATATAAAGCCTTTTGGAAAAGGAAACATGTTCATGGATAGGCCCACAGCACACTGAGTGCATAGATGACCAGTTTCAGCTTGGTCAAGGAAATAAAGAAGAAAGACCAAAGTTAGACTGAATTAAAATATTTTTTCATATTTCTCTAACTCAATAAAAGAGCAGGATGTATGCATCAGAAGAGATCAAAAAATTCACAGTGATAGTTTGATAAATAAGGTATCCTCCCTGATTCTTAATTCTCTACCTTCCTTTCACCCTCTTTGTGTTGTAGCTTCATTGAACTTGTTTCAGTCCTAAATTGTTCTTTGTTGATTTCAGCTTCAGCATATAAACTTTACCTGGAGTATTCTCCTCTGTTCTCTGCTTAGTGAATACTTTATTACCTGTTTAATAGCCATTCTGAATGGGAAAGCGAATTTCCCTGCACTTGAAGCAAGGTCTCTGTGGTTACATAATCTGACGTTAGCCTTGTATAACCCTGAATGTCTTCTTCATCAGAGCACCCATCACACCACTGTCTTTTTGTAGCTCATTTATCATGGAACGGTAAGCTCCATAAAAGACTATGCTTATTTCATTGACTGCAATATTGTCAACAGCCCAGAGCCTAGCATATAATAGACGGTCAATAATTATTTATTTTTTGTACTGCTGCCTTTTTTTTCTTTTCTTTTTCTTTTCTTTAAGCCAAGAAACAACAGTTCCTTGGAAGCTAATGATGAGGATACCCAAGAGCATTAGTACTTCAAAACTGCTCCTGGATCCACAAGCATCCCATGCCTAAGGGCATAGGATTTCCATTGTTGTTTGTTAATACTTCACATCTCTATATTGTTTGTTTGTTTGTTTCATTCTTTTTCTCTCTCTCTCTTTTCTTTTTTTTTTTTTTTTCTTTTCTTTTGGAATCAGAGGATGCCTGCATGCATGTTGATTGCAAATGTCTGGGCAGGCTTCAGATTGCTACTGGATAGATATTCATGCAAGTAAATCTTACCTTTTGTCACAATTTCAGAACTTTTCCAAAGCAAAGGGATCAGAATTAGCATTCTCCTTAAGGCGGAGTGACTCTCATCAGGTCATGAACTCACTGAGTCACCCACGCATACACAGTTCTGTGTTTTGAAATCAAAATGGCCATTGAGAATGAAAATAATGTTTTGAGAGGTTATTACTATTTAGTTCTGGGAAAAAATAGCCAGCCTTTGTTGTTTCCCCTCCAACTCTGTCATTTGCTATTTACACGCAACTTTGGCCTTTTAGATGGAGTGGCAAGGAAGGGGGCTGTTAGAGGTGGAGCTTTAGGTTACCCATCAACCATTCACCCATCTACCCGTCACTAAATACATGCATACTCACCTGGAGAATTACACATCCAAGCTATTGAGTTGAAGAGGCATTATGTCTAGTTTAGAATTTCCTAAGTCATCAAATTTGTGCAAATTACAGTGATAAAAAGGGTGGCTAGACAAGGGAAAGGGTAGAAGTGCTCTAAGATTCAAAGCAGGAATTTTTATATTTTGCTAGAAGGTTTGAATTGAAAGGATCTTTAAAATATATCAACTTTGGTGGTGCCTGGGTGGCTCAATTGGCTAAGCATCTGACTCCTGATTTTGGCTCAGGTCATGATCTCACAGCATGTGGGATCAAGCCCCATGTTGGGCTCTGCACTGGCAGCCCTCTCCCCTTTCTCTGCCCCTCCCTTGTTCTCGCTCATTCTCTCTTCCTCTCTCCCTCTCCCTCCCTCCCCCTTCCCTTTCTCCCTCCCTCTCTCTCTCTCTCTCTAAATAGATAGATAAATAAATAAATAAATGAATAAGCAAGCAAGCAAACTTGAAAAACTCATTCAACTTTGCACTATCTTAACTTCATTTGCTTTCTTGCCTGTTAGTCATTCGGCTTAGTGGTTAATTGCTCAGACTCTGGAGTTTGCTTGAGTCTGAGTCTTGGCATCAACTGTTGGTGAACTTAGGTCATTGGCCAAGGTGTTTAACAGTTATGTGTGTCAGTTTGCGCATCTATAAAAAGGCAAAAATAAGAAGGAATGTGTTGGGTTGTTGTAAGGCTTAAATGAGGTAATGGATGTAAAGTGCTTAAAGCTCAGTGCCTGGCCCCTAATGAACATTCAGTGCATGTTGGTTTTTATTTTCACCAAAGGCTTTAATGGTCAATATGTGCTAGGTGCTGTGCTGGTACCAAGAATAAAGTTCAGTCCCCATATTTGTGTGATATTTCCTATCTAAGAAGAGAGGGTAAAAACCTCACAAATTATTGTCCAATATAATGACAAGTCTACCATAGAAAACATATGGAACAAAGTGTGCTGTCAACTCTGGGGATGGAGAAACTATATTTGATATTTGGTTTTATATGGACTTGGTAGAAGAGAGATGTAGTGATAGGTTTTTCAGCAAAGAGAACTGCTCACAGGGATTTAGGCCCGTGGGATGTTTGGGCAAGTTGGATGTGGCTGACTCAGAGTTGTGTGTGAGCAGTGGGACTGAGCAGTGAGGTGGGGAATTCAAAATCCCTGGGAAGGTGATTGCGAGGAGCCATGAAGTCAAGGATGTGTGTTCCCATTAGTTGCTCTATGTGTTCCTGTATTACGGGGCTAACATTCTCAACATGTGTTTCTGAATGTATCTTGGGGTGTGTTGACTCATCGTTTAGAAGATCTTACTTTATACTTTGAGTTTGGAAAGGGCATTGCATTTATTTCAGGTTTTTAAGGTTGAGAAGCCAGGTGTGTGTGAAATGTGGTTCTGCCCCACTGTTGCTTTAGTTAAACTGATTGAGTGCCATCGTCTGATGCCATTTTTCATGGGTCTCAAAAAAGCACTTTCTGTCTTAACAATTGAAAAAGCAACTCCTCTGGGCAAAAAATTGAGAGAGTTAATATTAAGCACAGTGACTTGTCTTTCTTTCTCTTTCTTCCTTCCTTTCTTTCTTCTTTCCTTCCTTCCTTCCTTCCTTCCTTCCTTCCTTCCTTCCTTCCTTCCTTCCTTCCTTCCTTCCTTCCTTTCTTTCTTTCTTTCTTTCTTTCTTTCTTTCTTTCTTTCTTTCTTTTTCTCTATTCCCTTCTTCCTCTCCCCTACTTTTACACCCTGTTTTGTCTTCCATTTTAATTTCCCTTTTAAGGGCTCTCTCCACATTCTTTTTCTTCTGCCATCACTCCCATCTCAAACTCAGCCCTTTGCCAGCATCTCTTAGGACAGTGGTGTCCCACTGGGGGGCCCCTCACACTTTTTTGGGGTCCTGTGGAGTTAACTCAGGGTCTGGGCTGGTGGAGCTCCTGAATTTGCACTGTGGCTCCCACCTTGCTTTTCTGACTTGCTTTGTAGTTTGAGTTTCTAAGTAAGATTTTGTTCAGAGAAACAGTTCTGGGGTTACAGAAAGTTTAATATTATGGCCTTAGGGTACTGAGTCATACTTCATTTCTCATTTTCTTTAACCACTTCATAAATACTAAAACAGATTTGTGTAGGGCCCTTTTCAAATAAATGTCTCTGTGGGTTTTTTTTTTATTTTTCACAATTGCTCTCTTGAACTATTCCTTTCCTTTCTTATTTTGCTTACAAATGGTGCTTTTTGATGTGCTTTCCATGACTTAATGTGTTGGAATGCTGTTTTTATAATCTTTCTCTGAATTATACAAGTCAGAATGGCATTCTTGAAACTCACATTTAAAAATTGCTGCTGACTAGTGTTATGAAACTCTGTATACCAATGACATATAAGGTTCAAATGGAAGGATAATGTGCATATTGATAAGCTTTTCATATGTTGTATAAAAGACACATTCCATAAGGCAGGCACATTCACATTTCTTCCCTCTGCTGGGTGTGAGGCGGGCCACCTTGCCCCTCTGTCCACGTTCAGAAGAAACAAAGAGAATCAGAAAAAAGAAGAGGAACAGTAATGTGATGTTTTTTAGATTGTGAAACTCTGTAGCTAAATGATAATTCCACATCATTTTTTCAACTCCTCCATGGTTTTTGACAGTTCACAGGGGAAGAAGGGAACAGAATGTAAAGTGTAAATAAAACTCATTCATGAGCAAAAAGATGACTCCTCCCCCTCCTCTACCTTTTTAATTATGCCAAATAATTAAGTCTAATATGTTTTTTAAATGAAATTTATTGTCAAATTGGTTTCCATACAACACCCAGTGCTCATCCCAACAGGTGCCTACCTCAATGCCCATCACCCACTTTCCCCTCGCTCCCACCTCCCATCAATCCTCAGTTTATTCTCAGTTTTTTTTTTCCAACGTTTATTTATTTTTGGGACAGAGACAGAGCATGAACGGGGGAGGGGCAGAGAGAGAGGAAGACACAGAATCGGAAACAGGCTCCAGGCTCTGAGCCATCAGCCCAGAGCCTGACGCGGGGCTCGAACTCACGGACCGTGAGATCGTGACCTGGCTGAAGTCGGACGCTTAACTGACTGCGCCACCCAGGCGCCCCTATTGTCAGTTTTTAAGAGTCTCTCATGATTTGCCTCCTTCCCTCTCTGTAACTGTCCCCCCAACCTTCCCTGTGGTCTTCTGTTGAGTTTCTCAGGGTCCACATAAGAGTGAAAACATATGGTATCTTTCTTTGTCTGTATGACTTATTTCACATAGCATCACACTCTCCAGTTCCATCCATGTTGCTACAAAGGGCCAGATTTCATTCTTTCTCATTGCCAAGTAGTATTCCATTGTGTATATAAACCACAATTTCTTTATCCATTCATCAGTTGATGGACATTTAGGCTCTTTCCGTAATTTGGCTATTGTTGAAAGTGCTGCTATAAATAATTAAGTCTAATATTAATGGACCAAGATTGGGGGAAGGGGAATTGAGAAGTGTGTTATAGAACTTTCTTTTTTTTTTTCTAAGTTTATATCGTGAGAGAGAGAGAGAGAGGGAGAGAGTGAGAGTGTGCACGCCTGAGTGAGCATGTACCCACAAGTGAGGGAAGGGCAGAGAGAAAGAGGGAGAGAGAGAATCGCAAGCAGGTATCTTGAGCTGTCAGCACAGAGCCTAACACTGGGCTCGATCTCAGAACCATGAGATCATGACCTGAGAGGAAATCAAGAGTTGGTGGCTTAACTGACTGAGCAATCCAGGCACCCCTAGAACTTTGTTTTTAAAAGTTTTGTGAAGCAAATAGGTAAAGTGCAAAATACAGTAAATGTCTCCTTTCTATTCTGATGTTTACTTCTCTCAAGCTTAGAGGCTATTCGAATTTCTTTGTTTACTTGTTACTGAACCAAGTTATACATACGTATTAGTTTTAGCTCTTTCCCTGTAAATCCGGTCCTCAGACATTTTGTTCCTTTTTGGAGGCAATACTGCATTTGTCTGCATCATTCGCATTTTTAACACGAAGTTATCAAGTTCCTTATAGGTTCTGTTCGTCCCTTGTGCTTAAATATGCCTCTAAAAATGGTTTGATCCAAATATATTCTGTCATAGTATAAAAGAGGTTTGCATTTTATTTTTTTGAGTGTGTGTGTGTGTGTGTGTGTGTGTGTGTGTATTTGTGTGTATGTGTGAAGAAATTCTGAATCTCATAAACCCAGCTGTGTGTATATGACTTTGTGGAGATTTAAGTATTTCTTAGAGTGAAATATAATTTCAGAGAATTCTTTATATTCAAAGAACCAAAATGGTTACTTTTGGGAATTTAGCCTGAGGAACTAACTCAAAATGTGGACAAAACCAAGTGCATAAAGAAGTTTATTGCAGGTAAATTTTGAAAGGCAAAAAATGGTAAACAGCTAACAATGGGGTACTGGTGTTTTCAGGTAGTATATAATCCACTCAGTGAAATATACAGATCCATTTAGATGAGAACTGTGAAGATTGCACAGCACTGTGAATAAACTACCCTGTGACAGTAACTGTATCTTGTGATTACGAATGAGTAAAATTATGCTAGAGGGAAACTACTGGCAGAAATTGTGCTAAGATACTAATAGTTGTGTGGCAGGAAAGTACAGGAATAATAAAACTCTGTCGCTCTCCCCCATTTGCTGAAGGTGTATTATTGTGCCAGAAATTACATAAAGTGGCTCCTGAGCTAACTCTCACATTGTTTTTAATATAGCTGTTTTGATCCCCATTTGCAAATGATGAATTCTGAGGTTCACATAGGTTAGGTGATTTTCCCCAAGTCATACTTGCTCAGACTGTTGGGGTTGAGCTTCAAAGAGAAGGCCTTATGCATTTAATGTATTTATTTATTTCATGCATTTTAGCAAGAGAATGGTGAAAAAAGAACTAAGGTCGTGGTCATACAACTTGGATTCAAATGTCAGGCCTTCTACCAGTAGGTGGCACGACCTTGGTCCACAGTTCTTCATTTGTAAAAGAAGGGGGGTTGAGATTGAACTTCCATAGGAGGCTTTCCTGTGTTGAGATGCTTGTGCGTAGGTTTTTAGTTGGCTAGTGTGCTTCTCTAACTCAAAAACAAAACAAAACAAACCCCAATAGTGTATTCCATGAGATTTGGGTTAATAGTTGTTAGTGTAGTTTCTCACTGTAGACACTATACCTGTTAGCTAGAAATTGCATATCTCATAGAGATGGAAGTATTACTAACAAAAGGTGGTGTGGTTGGTGTACAAACTGGGGGGGGGGGCGGGGGAGGATTCATGATGTCCAGACCCCTTTGCATTTATTTGTCTAAATCAAGGAAAAGGAGCATGCAAGGGGTGACATGATTGATGGGGAGCTTCAGATCCCTGGCTGCTGCTTGAGTATGGCTCATAAATTCCAGAGATGATTTCCCATTTAGCTGGGTGTTTAGCCTCATGGCAGACAGCTGCCTGCACAGCTGGGGCATCAACCCTCACTCATCATGTGGGATGCAATAAGAATGGCTTCTAGCTGGTAATATTCATGCCCATCTGTTGAGATAACATGGTGCCCTCACGAACACTGGTCAACTTCATCCTTCCATACCTCCCTCCAGCCTCTTCCCTCCTACCTGCCATTCATCCCTAGCCATGCTCATTTCCATCTTCTGTTCAGATATCCTTTCTAACTGGGTAGTACTTTGTTAGTCCCTACAGTCTGAAGAAATTTCCAGGTGTGCATTACAATTATCCTGTAGTCCTGAAGCCAGAAAAGAGCTGAAAACAGCACTTTGTCCATTCTGCTCATTTCCTAGCCTAGAAGGCTAAGATTCAGAGAGGTCACATTATTTTCCGTTGTTCACACAGGTAGTCTGTAGTAGAGAAAATGGTTAGTGTTGCAGGCTTCATACTCTTCTCCAAATATACTTCTGGAATTTTCTTCCAGTGACCCTGATGGTCTTCCCAATACACTAAGAGATATTTCTGCTAAAAATCTGCATGGGTGTGACAGTAGATTGGAAAAGAAAAATAGTCTCATGAGAGTGTTAGAGGCCACTGGATCATCTAAACACCTAGAGAAAATAAATTCACTCATTCAGTCGTAAGGCACTGCTGGAAAGAGTGACTAACATTGTTTCTGGGAACCAGAGGGCTAGGATCTATTTATTCTTTCATTGCCTATCTTCTCTTTCCTCAATAAAGAGAAACACTCTGTGTTAAAAACAGAGAGTCTGTTGCATCCTTCTTTTTCTCCTTGACCTTTTTTTTTTTTCCTTCTCATTTGTGATCCTTATTTTAGACTCTTGTGAATGGGGAGAGTCTCTTGCTGTTTAGAGGTTGGACTGAAAATGGATCTCACATTGTGTATCATGATATTTCCTGTGTAACACTAGGAAACATCCCTTCAGAGACACACAGGCCCAGAAGCACTTTCATGGTTTAATCATTTCATGGCTCCTTATCATGTAGGCTACACATTCACTTTTGATAAGTGAACATTTAATTTGATAAGCACATTTATGGGGCGCCTGGGTGGCGCAGTCGGTTAAGCGTCCGACTTCAGCCAGGTCACGATCTCGCGGTCCGTGAGTTCGAGCCCCGCGTCAGGCTCTGGGCTGATGGCTCAGAGCCTGGAGCCTGTTTCCGATTCTGTGTCTTCCTCTCTCTCTGTCCCTCCCCTGTTCATGCTCTGTCTGTCTCTGTCCCAAAAATAAATAAACGTTGAAAAAAAAAATTTTTTTTAATTTGATAAGCACATTTAATTTCCACAAGAGTTCTGAGATAGGGATAATTATTACCATTTGACAGGTGAGGAGGAAGAGTTCCACAGTGGCAAAGCAGCGGTTTATGATGGTGAGGATTGTAACCATCTGAAGTGGGCTTTAGGACTCCAGGTTTGAGTCACTGTGTTAAACTTGAATGTACACACATAACACTTGGCAATCTTATGAAAAGGTATATCCTAACTCACTAGATCTGGAGCAAGGCTAGATATTCTGTTCTTCTGGCAAGCTCTAAGATAATGCTTGTGCTGCAGCCATGGGTAGATGGCTTTATTCCCCACTGTGCACTTTATTTTGGAACCTTAAATCCTTGAGGTAATTGGACTCCCCATATGGTCCCCAGATGTTGAATATTGCCTTCCTTTTAAGTAACTTGGTCAGGATTTGTATTTGTACTTGAAGGCATGTAGGAAAATAACAAGATATGACCAGAACATGATTGGGTTTGCCATTTTCTGACCATTGAAGGAAGCAGCTGATTTTCAGGACCTAGGAATCCTATGCAGGGTGTATAGAGTTAGGTGGGGTTAGAATGAGGGAGAATGGAGCTACCAGTTCTTATCTGTCCTTGGTCAGGTTCCTGATCTCAAATAATAAGCTCCCAAGCTCATTATCTTAGATTTAGTCTCATTCACAGAGGAAGAGCTATAGGAGAGGTGACTGTATGGTACATACTAGGGCTCCAAGATGATCTGACATCCCTTCCAGTAACATAAAGTACAGAGAAAACTTTGGAGGAAATGTCAGTGACTCACCTTTTGATGATGATATTCATGAAAGAGAGGAAGGGAGAAAAGGTGATGTAATATCAGATCCTTTGAAGCATTCCTATCTTGCTTGGGTCAACATAGTCTAAAGGAAGCTCAAAAAAGAAAGGAATGAGAAGAAAAAAACCCCAAAATAAAAACATACATCAACATCAGTATTGCCTACCAACCATCATGGAGACCAATATTTTCCTTAGCACCATAGGACATTTTGATTTTCCAGAGACTAAGCCTACGTATGTGTAGGTATATGTGTGTGTGTATGTGTCTGTATTTATGTATATATTACATATATATAATGTGTGTGTATGTATGTGTGTATATGTATGTGTATATATTACATATATATATATGTGTGAATGTCTGTGTGTATATGTATGTGCGTATATACATACGCACATACATATACACACATACATACACACACACACATATATATTGTAGAGGTCGAGGAGTCCTGAGAAATACATTTAGAGAAAGAGAAAGGATTTTGAGTACCTTGTATTTTTAAATTTGCAGACACAAGGCTGATAGGTAAGGAGAGGGAGCAGTTTAGAGATTTCTGTGTTCTTTGTAATCAAAAGATTAGTTGTAATGGGTTCCTGCACTCTCCTGTCTGGACCTTTGAAGGTAGAACCCATTAATTATCCTTTATAAATAATTTTCATTCCCATGCTCTGTAATTCTAGTTGCATAACAGAAGACTAGGATAGGCATGTGGGTAGATGCCTTTCTGCACTCTTGGAGTATTGGTATTGGCCCATTTAACTTATGTGATGGAAAAGAAATTTTTTGCAGTATGAAAACAAACAACCTGATGATCTCTGTAATCCACAGGTACAGGCTTTCTAAACTTTAAAGCAAGCTCATGAAAATTACTTGAGAGCACTTCAAAGTTGTCTACCCAAGGTGCTTTTCCTGCATCCCTTCCACCCTACTCTTCTGCTACCTTACATTCCATCTCTCCTGAAATATTTACTCATTCCTTGAACCCACCATGTTCTTTCATGTCCCAATGTGTTTGTGTATCTGGTGAGATCTCCTCATTAAATAATTCCAGCTCATCAACTGTACCTCTTACCTAGCTATTTTGGAAAAGTCTTTGCCAATTTCTTACAAAGTTTAAACATATTTACCAAATGACCCCAAAATTCCACTCCTAGATACATACCTCACATAAAGGAAAACATAGGTCCACACAAAGATCTCTACTGGAATGCTCATAGCAGCTTTATTCAAAATAGCCCCAAACTGGAAACATACCAAATGTTCATCATCTGGTGAATAACTAACCATATTAGGGTACATTCAGAAAATTGAATACAATTCAGCAATAAGAAGAAACAAATGACTGATACCTGCAACAAAAGGGACAAATACCAAAAAGCATTATGCTAAGTCACAGAAGCTGGATACTAAAGGCTATATACCACGTTACTCCATTTATATGACATTTTGAAAAAGGCAAAACTATGGGGACAGAAAGATCAGTGATTTCTAGGGCCTGGAGTTAGGGGGAGGGTATAGACCGTAAAAGGTTACAAAGACAAATTTTGGGGTAACAACTCTTATATTTTGGTGGTGCTGGTGGTTACATGACTATATTTGTAAAGTCATCAACCTGTGCATTTAAAAAGGATGAATTTTTACTGTAAGAAAACCGTTCCTCACATTGTACTTGAGAAATTCTGGGCTCCAAATCGTGTTGTTACTTCTTCTCTGATCCCTTTTAGACACAGCCATTTGTAGCCATAAGTTCCACTATAACACTCATCACCTGAAACTTGAATATGCATGCACATCACCTGAGGATTGTGTTAAAATGAAGACCACAATTCATCTGGAGTTGTGCTGGAAATGTTGTGACCAGGCCTGAGGTGATGCTTGTACTGCAGGGCTGCAGACCATCCTTGGAGTAGATGGCTTTATGCAACACGATGCAGTTTCTGATCTTGGAACCTTAAATCCTTAGTAGTGATTGGGTTGCGCTTGTGGTCCTTGGTATTGAATATTGTCTTTCTCTTAAGCAACTTAAGAGAACTCAAGGCCTTCACTCCTCCTTAAGCGCACATAGGAACATCACAGGATGTGATATTTTTCTGTACCTCTTTCCACTGTGAGCTTCTCAAAGTCCAACTCTGTGTGTTTTTCAGCATTTGCGTTTTTATACCTGACCACTGGCTCCTAATAGACACTCAGAAAAGCTCTGTGGAATGGATGGGTGGAGGCAGAATACCATAAATCATAAACAATGAGGTTCTTCTTCTAAACAGTAGTAACTGGAAGAATCCCAGACTTCTGAGCAGAATCAGAGTTCAGTTAGTGCAGGGACCAAGTCATGAGACCAGACTCCAGAATCAGTACATATCAGAAGTTAACTTATATTTGCTGTCTCTAGGCCTGTGTGTTCCATAGAGCCCTTTCCTTTCTCTGGCAGAGGCTGGCCCATAGTCTTCTCTTCCACCTTACTGGCCCATTGTCTGGTATCTGTCATTATTGTCATAGTAGTGCTGTTGATTGACATTAATCTGCTGTTGTACTAATGACCCATTTCATGTTGGATCTCCAGAGTTGTAGGCATGGCTGATATTGGTATGCATGGAGCTCTTTGCCAGAGAAATCTAAAGGTAAGCCTTGTGGGTGTTGGAGCTTCTTTAATGGGTGGTCCCTGGTCAGAAAACATAAATTTCAAACCTGGTTTCACCACTATTTTTGTGATTTGGCCAAGTCACATACTCCATCTAAGCCTCCATGCCCTCATCTGAAAAATAGGCAAACCTGTTTCTCATCCTGTTCATCACAAAATTTGAGGCATATGATTCCTAAAACCTTACCGCTTCTGCTTTAAGTAGTATGAGGATTTAAAAATATCTTAAATCCTTGTTATTTAGCTGGATAAAACCCAAGTCCAGATGGCTGGTGTTCCCTGAATGATGTACTCTTTACATATGAGAACTTGATTTGCCAAGTTACCTCCCCTATTTTCATCTCACATTCATGCCCAACAGATTTATTTAGGGGGGAAAACCTTGTATGAAAATAACCTCACAATAAGGGCACTTGCTGAAACTTTTCTGATCATGCTAATTATTGACTTCAAACTTGCATGGTTTCAAATGGACAGCTGTGTATAAATATTAATTTTTCTTTGAGGGCTTCAAAAAAAGATTTCTTAAGTAGTTTTGTTTTCACAACACAATCAAGAGAATTAGTGGTTCTGACAAAACAGCAATTAAATGTGTGCCATATCTCAGCTTGTAAAGTGACATGCAGTTTCTGGAAACAGGACATCATTTTAAATGGAATTTGTTTGCTTCTTCATATTATTGATTGAAACAATTATGATCTCAGCCCTTTGCTCTTTTTCAACAATTTCACTTCAGAATACTTTCTTAACTTCTTTTGAGGTAACCTTTCAAAGGAGCCAAGATATTCTTTCTTGCCCATTGTCCTGACATTTATTACCTAACGTATCTTAATTTTTCCTAGCTTTCGTCCAATTTCTGCCCTTCATGTCTCTTTCACATTTTGGATCATTTGTAGATCTTTTCATTGTAATTTTCAGTACCATCTAGTTAGGATGTGTGACCAGCATATCACCTGACTTCTAAATATTCATGGTCCCTTTTCAGCTGCTAAGTGGTTTCCTAGCCATGACTATATTTCCCAGCATGCTTTGCATGTCACAGAACTGTAAGAGTAGTTCTGGGCAATGGAATATGAGTGGAAGTGGTGTGTCACTTCTTGAAGAGATTAAGGATCTGGCTTGCCTTCCACATGATCTATCTTCATTTGCCACCTCAATGGGGCAAGGCTCAAAGGATTAGAGAAGAGTGAGTCCTGAAATAAAGATGAGGTGATCTTGATGCATAGAGGACCATGTTGAAGGCTGTCAGACATGCCAATATTGGGTATCCAGGAAAAGGAAATAAATTTCTATCATGTTCCATCACTGGGATTTTGGAGTTTATATCCTGTGGCAGCTAATGTTACCTTCACTATCCCAAAATGTTATCAGATCTGTGTTTTTAATTTCAGGTTTTTGTCTTGTTTTCAGCATGATATCATTTAGGGCTTTTAAAATAACATTTTCTTGGGCCACCTGGGTGGCTTAGTGGTTGAGCTTCTGACTTGAGGTCAGGTCATGAGCTCATGGTTCATGAGTTCAAACCCTGCATCAGGCTCACTGCTATTAGCACAGAGGCAGCCTCAGATCTTCTGTCCCTCCCTGTCTCTGCCCCTTCACCCCTTCCTCTCTCAAAGATAAATAAATACTAAAAAATAAAATAACTTTTTCTTTTTTCCAGCTTACTTTATTAAAAGAATACGATATATAATACATATAGCATACAAAATATATATTGACTATTAATGTTATTGCTGAGGCTCCCAGTCAACAGTATGCTGTGAGTAGTTAAGCTTTTGGGAAGTCAGAAGTTACACTCAAGAGTTTTGATTGTGTGGGGTGCTGAGGGAACGACATCCCTAACTCCTGCGTTGTTCAAATGTCACCTCTACAGGGAAATTGGTGGACTAGAAGAGAAGCAGAGTCTAAGGAACTAAATAATAGACAACACAGAATTGAGTAGGTGCGAGAGTTTACTAGGATGATTTGTTACAGTTCTGTTTATTGAAGAAGGGCCTAGAGGATTCGACACTGATACAATTTTTTAGGAGACAAGTTTGGATCTTGTTCTCAGGTGTGCCCCAGTTTTGCTCAGGTGGAAAAGGCTGCTGAATTATTTTGTATTTGTGAGCAGAGAGTGCAGGAGATAATAGCTAGTTGAGGAGGACATTGTGTCATGTGGGTACAGCAGGGTGAAACGGAGAGTTGAATAAGAAGAAACAGACTTAGATTCCAGATCTAGCTCTGCTCCTCTGCTTCTGTTACCTTGATTTGGTTATTTAATCTATGCCTCAATTTCTTTACCTGTAAACTTGGTATAATGACACTTTTCTTGTAGTAATAACACAGAGCAAAAGGTAAATTACTTAAGTGCTTGGCACAGAACCTAGAACATTGTGTCAAACGTGAACCATTACCTGTCTTTTTGCTTTTAAGCAAAACTGGTACGTGATGATAAACTTTCACTGCTGGGTCCTCACCATCCAGAATAGTGCCTAGCACATGGGGGTTCAATAAATAATGGTTATTTGAAAGAACAGATACGGTTTTTATTCTGTTTTCCTTTTCATGTACTACTGTAAGCATTTTCCTATTATTTGCAAAAACATGATTTTAGAATTGTTGCTGTGATCAATATTTAATAAACACATTTAGAGCTCCTCTATCCAATTGTGAGCTTCTCTCTTCAATGTTGTCAGCAAGTAATCACTTTTCCTAAAGATGCTGATGTTGACCAATATATTTTTGCAATCTCTCTTAGGGTAATATATCTACAGCCTGCAGCATATTCTTTTGAACACTGACAAGGGTGGAAAATTGTCAACCTTTGCAGGTGTATTAGATTATTGGAAATAGTCACAAGTCACTCCTGGCCACATTGTTGAATATGAAGAATGATTTGTCTTGATGAAATGTAAAGAGCCTAATGTGGCACAGATTGTAAAATGACTCTGATTTCACAAAGAAAAACTCCAAAATTGCACCAACCAGAAGAGTTCATGTTAGAATGACTGGGCAGCCACACAAAGTGGCTGCTTTGAAAAAAGAAGACCCGTTTGAAGGTGTTTCTTTAATTTTAAATCCTACATCAGGGGGTGCCTGGGTGGCTCAGTCACTTAAGCGTCTGCCTCGTGGTTTCAGCTCAGGTCATGATTTCACCGTTAGTGAGATCGAGTCCCACGCAGTCTCCTTGCTGACAGTGTGGAGCCTGCTTGGGATTATTCCTTTGCCTTGCTCTCTGCCCCTCCCTGCTCTCTCTCTTTTCTCTCTCTCTCAAAATAAATAAACTTAAAAAAAATTCTACAACTGGTCGGGGAAAACCATTTAATTTTTAAGAGATGCTTCTTGGTTCAACTCTCATTACGTTTGCCTCTGAAAATAAAAATCCTTGTTTTGGCTTTTTTTGGCTAAAGGCCCTAAAGGGAATTCTGTTGAGAGTTGAATATGGAAAATATTTCTCAGTAATTTCTCATTTCCAGAAGGTTAAATAATTGAGAAAATTAGAGTACTTCCAAATAAAGACTTTAAAGAATAGATCTTTGGAATCCTACTGTTTCAGAGTTGATCCTACAGTGATATTAAAGAGATGGTAAGACCATAGTTTTCTGGGAAATAAAAGCTTCGAGAGAATGGCGATGTCATCATCAGTATGTAATGCCTTGTAATAAATTTTAAGGGTTTGGAGAGAGAGCCGGGTAGGGTTGTCCCATTGCCTGATACTCATCACCATCTTTAGAGGGTGATAAAATTATTTATATTCCTATAACTCTTCACAGTTTACAAAGCAGTGTCATATACTGTATTCTGTTTGATTCTCTCAACATGCTAAGTGGGCATGATTACCTCTAATTTCCAGATGAAGTAACCTGAGGTTAAATGAGCCTGTGACTTGCCTAAGGTCGATTAAACAATGATTGAGCTTGGACACTAAGAGAAATTTGCAGTGTTCTTTTTTTTTAATTTATTTATAAACATCTGATTATTTTGATTCATTGCTTTTTTATTTATTATAAAATGGGTTTTCAAAATGCAAAAAGTGGTATGAAATGTCAGTTGAACCATGATTGGAAAAGTAACAAAGTAAAAACAATTGTTGCTTTGATTTGAGTGCTAACATTTATGGAAGTCTAAGTGCCTAGGTTTGGTAACCCAGACAGGGACCTCACCCTTTCTCATTTTATGACTGGGAATTTAACAGTCTTGTTGATTCTGAAATTAACTTCCTCTCCATGTTAGACATATTTTATTTTTTAACGTATTTTTTAAAGTTGATTTATTTATTTTGAGTGAGACAGAGACAGTGCAAGTGGGGGGAGGAGAGGAGAGAGAGAGAGAGAGAGAGGACTTCAAGCAGGCTCCACATTTCCAGTACAGAGCCCGATGTGAGGTTTAAACCACGAAGCTGCAAGATCATGACCTGAGCCGAAACCAAGATTTGGATACTTAACCGACTCAGCCACCCAGGCACCCCTAGATGTATTTTACTGTATCATCAGAGGAGACTAATTTATTTTTCCACTGAAATTTTTGACGCATTAGATACTTTAAAATGACATTTTTGGCTTTACATTTTTGCCTAAATGCAAAGAAAATTACCTCCTGACTAAAGCATTATGTTTCATTGGGGAGGCTGCTGGTAAATACATGGGATGATGAACTAGAGTGTCTTTCAGCCTATCCCCAACTTTTGATGATGTACTCTCCCTTCTAACAACACTTATACAACGTGGTTATATGTTGGGCATGTAGCACTTTGTAAAATGGGGGAAGCAGAGTAGTATATAAATTTTCTCATGGTAGCATTAAAGCTATTTTACTGGTTTATCCTGGAAACCACTGCCTTTTCTTGTCAAGAAATGATTTCGACAGCAGTGGAAGCCTTCTTTCTCTAACAAAGCTTGATGAGAGACACCTGCGTTCTTGTCATGAGGCCATGTTGTTTAAAAAATATTGTGACCTATTTTTCTTTGCCTTGAATTCTTGGTTTTAAAACATAACCTCTGCACTGGGGACTTCAACTGTATCCAAAATACTTGATACCTTGGAAAATAAACTTAAAGTGAACAGTGTGACACTGTAATTAGGTAGATGTTATAGCAAATAGATGATTGTGATATTTACGTATAACATAACAATTTTTTTGAAATGGAATTTTTTCCTACAAAATTAGTTTGTTATTATGGAGAGTGGTATTTATCCACACATCCCAAAATTAGCTAAGAGTATAAAACCCTTATTCTCAGTACCTTAACATCATAGTGTTTTACTCGGGTGGCAATTCTGATGGTTTAATAGTCTTCTAGGTATGTATATGTTTGCATAATTTTTTTAAAAAATGTAAAATATACCCCATTTTTGAATTTTACAAGTAAGCATCTCTCTATTTTTCTGCATCATTTTTACAAGCATCGATTTAAATAGCTGTGGACTAGACATGCTGTAGTTCTCTGTATCATTCCCTATTTATTGTTTATGTGTTGGTGCTTCTTCACCATCGCAAGTAATGAGGCCATAGGGACCTGAATAGTGGTTTCCGGTTTTCTCATTGCCTTTGTTTCTTCCTCCACAAACCTTATGACATCATAAATTTTCTTTCTCTTGAAAAATTGTCTAAGCAGCTGCCTCCAGGTGGAGGCCAGTGTACTCAGCTTAGGAGGCTGTTCAACTGAATCAGCCAGGCCAACTACCAACAGTCATTGTGGACCTTGCCTCAAATGTCACTCCTTCAGAGAGCCTTTCTCTGTTTATTGGAGGTGGAATTGTGGCCCTGCCCCGATTCTCCACCACCAATACCCTCCAAAGGTATGTCAAAGTTCTCATCTCCAGTTCCTTTGAATGTAACTTTATTTGGAAATAGGGTTTTTGCAGATATAGTCAAATTAAGATGAGTTTATGAAGGTTGGCCCTAATCCAACTAGCGGTGTCTTTATAAGACCAGGAAAATTTGGGCACAGTGACACGCAGAAATTGGATATCTGTGTGAAGATGAAAGCAGATCGGGGAATTTACTGTCACAAAATGCCCCAGGCCAAGAAATGCTTGGGGCTACCAGAAGTTGAAAGAGGTAAGAAAGGAACCTCCCTTAGAGTCTGTAGAAGGAGCATGACCCTCCCCATACCTCGATTTTAGCCTCTGGCCTCCAAAACTATGAGAGAATAAATTTTGTTGTTTCTGACCACCCAGTTTTTGGTAGTTTGTTACAGCAATTTTAGGAAATGGATGCCCCTCTCTTTCTGAAATAGCATCCACACGCTCCTTACCCCCACCATGTTGGTGTCTATCCTGTTACCCTGCTTTATTGTTCTCATAGTAGTTTGTGAAATTCTCGTGTTGGTTTATGGGTTCCTGTATTTATTTTTTAATTTGTATTCATTGGCTTCCTTGTTTAACACCCTTCCCCTCCTTCACGTAGAGAAGCAGAAACCTTATCTGTCATTCTCTATTGTGCCTATAAAACACATTTGTAATAAATAATGAATTATCAGTGAGAAGAGAGGTATTAAGCTGTGATTTACACTTTTTGGGCATTCCAGTGCCTTGCCCCTCTATCTTACGAGGAGGCTGGATAGCTACTTTTGAACTGAGAGCAGTGCTGGTTTTGAAGTGCTAACTGTGGTTACCTGAAGGGTAGATTTTGAAAACTTGTATTCAGTGTTGGGCACTGTGGAAGCTGGTGCCCCAGATCCGGGAGTCAGAGGTGGCAATATTAGAGATTAAATTACATCCAAAGAAAGCAATGGAAGAGCACTTTCGTATCTCTTATCTACTGAGTCTTCTAAAAATCACAAAAAGGTAGATCAGTAAGACTGACACATAGGCCCTTGTGCCTTTATTGCTGTACTTGATTTTGATTTTAGTGTGGTAGGATAAGTACTAATTAGGATGTTTCCATGATAACTGCTACCCAGAGAACCTCCTTGGAATCTGCTCCCTCACATATGGAACTTGATTGCCCTGTGTAGAAATAGAAACAGAGGTGGACATCAGATGTGACCATTAGACTTGAAAGAAGGTATTGCCCAAGAATGAGACAGAACCATTTTGGTGCATTATTTAAGTAAAGATTCTTATTCTTGAAGAAGATGTGATATATGGTAATGGGAAGTAATGAGAAAGTGGGACCTTTATGGAGAGGCCCCTCTTGCTTACCAAGAATTTGGATGTTCCAGAATCAATGCCAGGAAGCTGCATGGAAGTTTGGGTACACAGAGTTACCCTGCTTTTAAAGAGCCTTTGATCACTATTGGTCAAACTGCATTTGTCCAGGGAAAAGTGGCATTCTTCTCTACCCAGTCTTCCCAATTTCCCATTTGACTCATCATAGTATGACCCCCTTTATGAGGCTAGCCAAATTGAGGAGGGTATGAAGAGAAAACCTTGTTGCTGATCAAGGTGAGAGTATACAGAATCTCTTTATTTTTTAAAAAAATTTTAATGTTTATTTATTTTAGAATGAGGGAGAGAGAGAGAATGAGTGAGTGAGTGAGGAGGAGGGCCAGAGAGAGAGGGAGACACAGAATCTGAAGCAGGCTCCAGGCTCTAAGCTGTCAGCACAGACCCTGATTCAGGACTTGAAATCATGAACTGTGAGGTCATGACCTGAGCTGAAGTCAGAGGCTTAACCACCTAAGCCACCCAGGTATCCACAGAATCTCTTTGATATTACCCATTCAACTAGAACATCAGTAAAAACCACCATTGACATTATATTACCTTTAACATATTTTCTTAATATCTATAAAACATGTCACATGTACAATATTAGTTATCATCTGATTCGTGGCTTACAATAGGTACTTTATAAATACTCTTTGGGATGCATGACTGGGTAAAGACTGTTATATTCTTGATGTTTGTTACATTTTTGGGTGCTTTAGAAATGATTTTTCTGCTGATGCAATCCCACCTGGGAACTCATTCCGCTTGGCAATGAGTTTAAAAGACAGCTTCCCAGGGCAAAGAAAGGGACTGAGGAATTTTGCAAAGCCAATTATACAGCCAGGATTGAGCCTCTGTTCCTTCACGTCTGTGGTCCTAATGTGAAAAGCCTGGCACATTCTTTCAAACCATTCTTTACAAGGAAGCTGAAGTCACAGCTCAAAGATACATGTCAGATCCTGTCTCTCACCTGATTAAAACCACCAAATGGTTTTCCAACACACTTGAAATAAAACCAATGTACTTACCCTATTCTAGAAGCCTATATAATCTGGCTCCTGCCTAAATCCCCAGTCTGATCTATGACATTTTCCTTTTCTCTATATCAGCCATACTTGCCTTCCTTCTGTTTCTTGAACCAAGATGTCATTCTTGCCTTACAGCTTTTATACCTGCTTTTCTTTGTGCATGCCACTGGGTGCCATTGGGAAGTTTTAAGGTAGGAAATGCATATTTGATGAATGAATTCACAGTGACTAACGGTGGCTGGGAATGGTACACACATAGCCCCTCTAGCCCTTGTGTTATACATTTTCAGTTAAAATATCCCCAAATCATCAGTTGTTAAACCAGCTCCTCTAGAGGAGCTTGCACTTACGTCCAGAAAAATCTTCTTGAGACATTGTCTTACAGAAAAGAGCTTTCTGGTGGCTATTAAAGTATGCATGGTTCACGGTCATTTTGAATAGAACTTTAAAAACCAGGACTCAAAAAAAAAACTAGTGCTCGTGCATTTCGTGTAAGAGTCTATGCTCCTTCTCACACGCGTGTTACGTTAAGAAACTATTCCAGGTAGATACAGCGACATTTAAAGACTTGAAGGACAGGAAGAGATTTCAGGATTCTTAGTGAGTGGAGCGCCAAGAGAGTCATACTTTGGAAGTGCGTTCAGGGTCGTTTCCCACTGCTCATTCAGTGTTATGGAGCACAGGATTTGACAAGAATAGTCCAAACAAGCTGTGCCTAAAGAAACCACGAAAGATTGCACCCTTTAACTGGGGATATTAAAATGCTGTGACACTGACCATGGATCAGAGATACCTGTTCATTACAACAACTGTAGATGGCTTTGCTTTTCATTGGTTTTTCCTCAGCTGTGAGATGTGGGTTTGTGTGGAGTCAGATCTGGTAAGTAACTCTAAACTCTGATTTTAGGTCTTGGGGAGGGCTTTCTCTTCCTGACCCAGCAAAATACTTTGCCTGCCTGCTCAGTGGTTTAGAAAATTATTTTACGAGCAGACAGATTTATGATAGATGTTTACAGTAAAATTCTATAATCTGAGAATAATGTTGATTTATATTTAATGGCATGAAAATATACACAAGATATATTACTAACTGAAAAACAAAACTAAAAGTACATAGACTTTTGTTCGAAAGTTTTATGACATAGAAAATGATCTATTTTTTCTGCCTTTATTGAGATATAATTGACATAAAACATTGTGTAAGTTCAAGGTATGATATGTGAATTTGTTTCCAAAATGGTTGCCACAAGAAGTCTAATTAACACATTCTTCACCTCACATAATTACCATTTTGCTGTTGTTTTTAAGGTGAGACTATTAAAGCTCTACTCTCACAGCAACTTTTTTTTTTAATGTTTGTTTATTTTTGAGAGTGCAAGTGGGGGAGGGGCAGAGAGAGAGGGAGACACAGAATCAGAAGCAGGCTCCAGGCTCCCAGCTTGTCAGCACAGAGCCTGACATGAAACTCGAACTCATGGGCTGGGAGATCATGACCTGAGCTGAAGTTGGACACTTAACTGACTAAGCCACCCAGCTGCCCCATCATAGCAACTTTTAAGTATGTGAAACACTGTTGTTAACTATAGTCACCGCGCTATACATTAGACCTCTCAGAACTTAGTATCTTTTTTAAAAATGTTTATTTATTTACTTATTTTGAGAGAGACACAGAGAAAGTGTGTATACACTTGAACAGGGCAGCGGCAGAATGAAAGGGAGAGAGAATCCCAAGCAGGCGCCACACTCAGCATGGAGCCAGATATCAGGCTCGATCTCACAACTGTGAGACCATGACCTGAACCAAAATCAAAAGTAAGACGCTCAACTGACTGAGCCACCTAGGTGCCCCCAGAACTTACTATCTTATTACTGAAAGCTCATACCCTCTGACTAAAATCCCCATTACCTTCAGCTCCTGTTAACCACTATTTTATTCTTTGCTTCCATGAGTTCAGTGTTTTTAGATTCCACATGTAAGTAAGATCATACAGTATTTGTCTTCCTTTGAGTTATATTTCACTTAGCATAACACTCTCAAGGTCTATTTATATATCTTTGAAAGGATGCAAAGGAAATGAGGTTGGCTATTATATACCTACATGTTAGCAGGGGTAATTTTTGGGTTACAGAGTTACCTGTACCTCCCTTCAAGGTCAGGTCGTAGTGGGTGGTAATGCATAGAAAAGACATGTAGCAACATGGATGGAACTGGAAAGTGTGAAGCTAAGTGAAATAAGCCATACAGAGAAAGACAGATACCATATGTTTTCACTCTTATGTGGATCCTGAGAAACTTAACAGAAACCCATGGGGGAGGGGAAGGAGAAAAAAAAAAAAAGAGTTTAGAGTGGGAGAGAGCCAAAGCATAAGAGACT
>NW_024412414.1:8882311-9075491 GCF_014898765.1 Herpailurus yagouaroundi | reverse complement strand
AAAAAAGAGGGGGTGCCTAGGTTGTTCAATCAGTTTAGCATCCACCTCCTGATTTTGGCTCAGGTCATGAATCTCATGGTCATGAGATGGAGCTCCATGTTGGGCTCTGAGCTGACAGTGTGGAGCCTGCTTGGGATTCTCTCTGTATCCCACTCTGCCCCACCCCCTGCTTGTGGGCATGTGCATGCTCTCTCTGAACAGTCTCAAAAAAAAAAAAAAAAAACCAAAAAAAAAAAAAAGAATAAAACTGTTCTCACTGGAAGAGAGGAGAAGCAGAGCAGATCTTTTTGCACCCCCTTTTCCCCAGTTGCCCTGCAGTGGTTCCCAGGTAACCCCTGTGTGCAAAAGATCCAGGGAACACAGTTTAGATTCCACTGTCCTGGGATGTGGGGAGCATGCCCAGAAATGGCATCTTACAACAATTAGCCTAAAACCAGCTATCCATGTAGTATAAATCCAGCTAACCTGGACTGCATTCCCTCAAGTATGCTGTGGTCACAGCATTCATGGTATTAAACCACAACAGTAAACAAATGCCACAGAATCCTTTATGGACTAAGAGTATCTTTGCATTTCTTAGGTGCCATGAAATTTTAATGTTACAGTGCACACATCTGAAGAGGCCTGTGATCAAAAACCCAGCAGATTTTTGTATAGCCGTTATGAACAAGCACAAATATTGTCACTCAAGAATGGTGGCACGTGATTATTCATCACCGGTGGGGGTGGAGGGATGGGTGCATGGACCCTAGTCTGAGCTTTTGGGAAATTGGATGGAAAAGATTTTTTGAGGGGAGTGGGGAGAAAAGATTTTTACTTGAAGAGCTTCTAGTGTGGTGGCTGCTGAATTCTCTTGCAAGAGCTCAGAGGTCCCTGAGGATGGTCTTGCAGAGGCAGAAGATGGATGGCCTCCACACTCTGGATGCCAACCCTAACCTTGAATTACTTAATAATTCCATTTTATATGTTGCTATTCCATTTAAAGCTTCATGTGAAAAAAAATACTATAGAAAAGTGCAAGTTTGAAAATTGTTTAACTTCCCACTTGGCATGTGCTAAAATTGGAAGTGTTACACAATCTAGTCAAGTACTTAATACTGTGAACTCAAAATTGATAAACATAAAAACAAATATTTTTTTGTCCATGAGAAGGGAAGGGAAAATTTTATGCATTAGGCTTTCACCTTACTTGTTATCATTTATTTGTCACAAGTGAAAGAATATAAAATTAAAAATGTTTTTTTCTTTCAAAAAATTAATTTGGGGGGTAAATTGTAAAAAGTTTGAAAAATACCAATATGCATATCAACAACAATTTACCCACAGATGATTATTCCCACAGTGAGAGAAAACTACCAAGGAACATTAATGGTAGATTTCTTGCTAGTCTCTTTTCTCTACACCTGTGTATGTGCTGATATACATGGCATAGTGGTGTGCATAAAGTTTTATTTTATGTTGTTTTTGTTTTATGTTATATTGGGAGTCTTTCTCCCATCATTAAAGTTTCCATTGTGTGGATATTCCATCCCCTACTGTATTCCTATGTTCTTTTTGGAGGTTTACGTTGTTTTGAATTGTTTACTATTAAGAATAATGTAGGGTGCCTCTTTGTAAAAGAATATTTAATAACATCTCATATTTTTTTTATCAGATAGAGGCCTTAGAAATATTATTGTTGAATATAGGTATAGATTGTTGAGTATAGGCAGGATGAGTATCTCTCTCTCTCTCTCTCTCTTTTTTTTTTTTTTAGCTGACAAGATTTTATTGAAGGGTTGGTTTGCTGAAATGTTGCCATGGTTAAGGAGTCAACAAGGAATGATAAAGTGCCAGTAACAGGCAACAAAGAGGAACCATTACCACTCTTAGGTGTGCAGAGGCCTTACCATTTGCCAGGGTGGTGAAAACCTGTAGGAACTGCATTGAGGGCTGTGGCTCTAGAGGAAAGCAGCCACTGACAGCACAGAGGCAGTGTAGAGGTTTTGTCCACCATGCTGGATTTGTCCATTTCTCCTTGAGGTTGGCAAAGTTTGCTTTATTTTGAGGCTACTTATTTTGGAGCCTACAAGTTTAGAATTATTACCATTTCCTGGAAAATTGAGCACTTTATCCTAATCTAAATATTCTGTCACGAAAAATGCTTTTTGTCTTATAGTAGGGTTGCCGGATAAAATATAGGATTGTTAGTTGAATTTGTATTTCAAATAAACCACAAATAAATTTTAGTGTAGGTATATCCTAAATAATTTTAAAAACTATTCATTGTTTGTCTGAAACACAAACTTACCTTACAGAGTCCTGGGTTTTATTTATTTTCAATAAATTTGGCAACCATGTCTTTTTTTTTTTTTTAATTTAAATCCAAGTTAGTTAACATATAGTGTAATAATGATCTCAGGAATAGAATTTAGTGATTCATCACTTACATATATAATACCCAGTGCTCATCCCAACAAGTGTCTTCCTTAATGCCCCTTGCCTATTTGGCTAATCTTCCCACCCAATAACCCTCCAGAAAGCCTCAGTTTGTTCTCTAATGGTGTGTAAAAGTCTCTAATGGTGTGTCTCCCTCTGTTTTTATATTTTTGCTTCCCTCCCCTATGGTCATTTGTTTTGTATCTTAAATTCCACATGTGAGTGAAATCAGATGATATTTGTCTTTTTCTAACTTAGTTTGCTGAGTATAATACACTCCAGTTCCATTCATGTTGTTTCAAATGGCAAGATTTCATTCTTTTTGATTGCCCAGTAATACTCCATTTTGTATATACACCACATATTCTTTATCTGTTCCTCACTCGATGGACGTTTGGGCTCTTTCCATAATTTGGCTATTGTTGATAGTGCTGCTATAAACACTGGGGTGCATGTGCCTCTTCGAATCAGCAGTTTTGTATCCTTTGGATTAAAATACCTAGTAGTGCAATTGCTGGGTCACAGGGTAGTTCTATTTTTAATTTTTTTAGGAACCTCCATACTGTTTTCCAGAGTGTCTGCACCAGTGTGCATTCTCACCAGCAGTGCAAAAGGGTTCCACTTTCTTGGCATCCTTCCCAACTCTGTTGTTGCCTGAGTTGTTAGTTTTAGCCATTCTGACTGGTATGAGGTGATACCTCATTGTGGTTTTGATTTGTATTTCCTTGATGATGAGTGATGTTGAGCATTTTTTCATGTGTCTATTAGCCACATGTCTGAATGTCTTCTTTGGAAAAGTGTCTATTCATGTCTTTTGCCTGTTTCATCACTGGATTATTATTTTTTGGGTGTTGATTTTTGTAAGTTCTTTACAGATTTTGAATACTAACCCTTTATCTGATGTCGTTTGCAAATATCTTCTCCCATTCCATCAGTTGCCTTTTAGTTTTTCTGATTGTTTCCTTAGCTTTTTATCTTGATGAGGTCCCAATAGTTCATTTTTGCTTTGGTTTCCCTTGTCTCCAGAATCATGTCAAGTCAGAAGTTACGGATGCCAAAGTCAAGAGGTTATTGTCTATTTTCTCCTCTAGGATTTTGATGGCTTCCTGTCTTACCTTTAGGTCTTTCATCCATTTTGAGTTTATTTTTGTGTATGGTGTAGGAAAGTGATCCAGGTTCATTCTTCTGCATGTCGCTGTCGAGTTTCCCAACACTGGTTGCTGAAGAGAATGCCTTTTTTCCATTGGATATTTTTTCCTGCTTTGTCAAAGATTACTTGGCCGTAGATTTGTGAGTTCATTTCTGGGTTCTCTATTCTGTTCCATTCATCTCTGTGTCTGTTTTTGTGCCAGTACTATACTCTCTTGATGATTATAGTTTTGTAATACAGCTTGAAGTCTGGAATTGTGATGCCTCCAGCTTTGGTTTTCCTTTTTAATATTGTTCTGGCTCTTCAGGGTCTTTTCTATCTAGTTCCATACAAATTTTAGGATTGTTTATTCTAGCTCTGTGAACAATGCTGGTGTTATTTTGTTAGGGATCACATTGAATATGTAGATTGCTTTGGTAGTATCGACACTAACAATATTTGTTCTTCCTATCCAGGAGCATGGAATCTTTTTTCCATTTTTTGAGCCTTCTTCAGTTTCTTCCATAAGATTTCTATAGTTTTCAGTGTATAGATTTTGAACCTCTTTGGTTAGGTTGATTCCTAGATATTTTATGGATTTTTGTGCAACCATAACTGGGATCTATTCCTTGATTTCTCTTTCCGCTGTTGACCATTGGTGTATAGAAATGCAACAGATTTCTGTATGTTGATTTTATATCCTGTGATGTTGCTAAATTCATGGATAAGTTCTAGTAGTTTTTTAGGGGAGTCTTTTGGGTTTCCCACATATAATAGCATGTCATCTGTGAGGGGTGAAAGTGACTTCCTCCTTGCTGATTTCCATGCCTTTTATTCCTTTGTTTTGTCTGATTGCTGAGGCTACGGCTTTTAACACTATGTTGAATAACAGTGGTGAGAGTTGACATTCTTGTGGTGTTCCTGACCTTAGGGAGAAAGCTCTCAGTTTTTCCCTGTTGAGGATGATACTAATGGTGGGTCTTTCATATATCGCTTTTGGGATCTTGAGTTATGATCCATCTATGCCTACTTTCTTAAGTTTTTTTTTTTTTTTATCAAGAAAGAATGCTGTATTTTGTCAAATGCTTTCTCTTCATCAATTGAGAGGATCATGTGATTCTTATCCTTTCTTTTATTAATGTGATGTATCACATGGATTCATATGTGGACACTGAACCAGACCTGCATCCCAGGAATAAATACCACTTGGTCATGGTGAATAATTCTTTTAATGTATTGTTGGATCCAGTTGGCTAGTATCTTGTTGAGAATTTTTGTATCCATATTCATCAAGGACATTGGTCTGGAGTTCTTTTTAGTGGGGTCTTTGTCTGGTTTTGGAATCAAGGTAATGCTGGCTTCTTAGAATGAGTTTGAAAGTTATCCTTCCATTTCTATTTTTTGGAACAGTCTCAAAAGAATAGATGTTCTTTAAATTTTTGGTAGAATTCCCCTGGAAAGCCACCCAGCCCTGGACTCTTGTTTGTTGGGAGATTTTTGATTACTGATTCAATTTTTTACTGGTTATGGGTCTGTGTAAATTTTCTATTTCTTCTTGTTTCAGTTTTGGTAGTTTATATGTTTCTAGGAATTTGTCCATTTTATTGGCATATAATTGCCCATAAGATTATTGTTAGTATTTCTGTGGCATTGGTTGTGATTTCCCCTCTTTCATTCTTGATTTTATTTTTTTTGGGTCCTTTCCATTTCTTTTTGAACAAACTGGCTAGTGGGTTATCAATTTTGTTAATTATTTCAAAGAACCAGCTCCTGTTATCTACTCTTTTTTTCTTGTTTTATTTTGATAGTATTGATTTCTGCTCTAATCTTTATTATTTCCTTTCTTCTGCTGGGTTTGGGCTTTATTTGCTGTTCTTTTACCAGCTCTTTTAGATGTAAGGTTATGTTATATATTTGAGAACATTCTTCCTTCTTTAGGAAGAACTGGATTGCTATATACCTCCCTGTTACGACTGCCTTTGCTGCATCCCAGAGGTTTTGGGCTGTTGTATTTGCATTTAAATTGGCTTCCATGTATTTTTTTTTTTTTTTAGTTCCCTCTTTAATTTCATGGTTAGCCAATTCATTCTTTAGTAGGATATTCTTTAATCTCCATGTATTCATGGTCTTTCCAAATTTTTTCTTGTGGTTAATTTTGAGATTCGTAGCTTTGTGGTCTGAAAATATGCACAGTATGACCTCAATATTTTTATACTCGTTGAGGGCTGATTTGTGACCCAGTATGTGATCTATTCTGGAGAATGTTCCATGTGCATTCAAGAAGAATGTGTATTCTGCTACTTTAGGATGAAATGTTCTGAATATATCTGTTAAGTCCATCTGGTCCAGTGTGTCATTCAAAGCTATTATTTCCTTGTTCATTTTCTGTTTAGACGATCTGATCATCGTTGTAAGTGGGGTGTTGAAGTCCCCTACTATTATGGTATTATTATCAATGAGTTTCTTTATGTTTGTGATTAATTTATTTAAATATTGGGGTTCACCCACATTGGGAGCATATATATTTACAATTATTAGATCTTCTTGGTGGATAGAGCCCTTAATTATGATATAATGCCCTTCTTCATCACTAGTTATAGCTTTTATTTGAAAATCTAATTTGTCTAAGTATGGCTATTCCAGCTTTCTTTTGATGACCATTAGCATGATAGGTGGTTCTCCATCCCCTTACTTTCAGTCTGCAGGTGTTTTAGGTCGAAATTGGGTCTCTTATAAGCAGTATAGATGGGTCTTATTTTCTTATCCATTCTGTTACCCCGTGTCTTTTGATTGGAGCATTTAGTCCATTGACATTTAGAGTGAGTACTGAAAGATATGAATTTAGTACCATTGTGTTGCCTGTAGAGTTGATGTTTCTGGTGACGTTCTCTTGTCCTTTCCAGTATTTGTTCCTTTTGGTATTGTTTTGTTTTGTCTTTTCTACACTCAGAGGCCCCATACAATTTTTTGCAGGGGTAGTTTAGTGGTCATGAACTCCTTTAATTTTTGTTTGTCTGGGAAACTTTTTATCTCTCCTTCTATTTTGAATGACAGCCTTTCTGGATAAAGAATTCTTGGCTGTATATTTTTTTAGATACAGCACATTGAATGAATCCTGCCTCTCCTTTCTGGCCTGCCAAGTCTCTGTGAATAGGTCTGCTGTGAATCTGATCTGTCTTCTTTATAGGTTAAGGACTTTTTTCTCCTTGCTGCTTTCATAATTCTTTCCTTGTCTGTGTATTTTGTGCATTTGATTATGATATGTCTTGGTGAAGGGCGGTTTTTGTTGAATCTAATGGGAGTCCTCTGTGCTTCTTGAATTTTGAGATCTTTGTCCTCCCCCAGATTACGAAATTTTCCTCTATAATTTGCTGACATAAACCTTCTGCCCCCTTTTCTCTCTCTCCACTTTCTGGGACTCTTATGATGTAGATGTTGTTCCTTTTTAATAAGTCACTGACTTCCCTAAGTTTTGTATCATGCTCTTTTGCCTTAGTTTCCCTTTTTTTTTTCTTCATTATTCTCCATAATTTTGTCTTCTATCTTCAGCCATCCTTGCTGTTGTGGCATTCATTTGAGATTGCATCTGGGTATAGCATTTTAAATTTTGTCCTGACTAGCTTTTGCTTCTTTTGTCTCCACAGAAATGGATTCTATGCTTTTTTCAACCCCAGCTAGTTTTTTTATTATCATGGTTCTAAATTCTAGTTCACATATCTTGCTTATATCTGTGTTGATTAAGGCCCTGGCTGTCATTTCTTTTCTGCTCTTTGTTTTGGGGTGAATTCTTTGTCGTCATTTTGTAGGAACAAAAAAATTAATAAAATAAAAATTAAAAAACTAAATACAAAACACTAAATCAAATAAAGGAAGCTAGATCCTAGGTGTGTTTTGGTCTGGTTGTTGAAATAAGCTTGTTAGAGAAAAAGGCAAGAAATGAAAAGAAAAAAAGGTAAGACAATATTTAAAAATAAAAATTATATAATAAATTAGAATAAAATGAAGTAAAGCAAATAAAATAGATTAAAATAAAAAAATAAAGTAAAAATATAATTAAAAAATTAAAAAAGAAAATAAAAATACAATTTTCTCTTTCTGTATCCAAGAAAAAGAAAATAAAGAAAAAAGTTAAAAACAGAAGCAAAAAAAAAATAAAAATGAACTGATAAATGAACCAGGAAACAGAATAGTTCCCTGAATGAATGAATGAAACCTGAATGAAGTTATATCCAGTTTCCTTGGAACTGAAACTAACCAGTACTCTATAGTCCATACACTAAGCAAGGGGAGGGACTTGTGTTGGTTTTCTAGGGGATATGATTGGAAGGCACAGTTGGGTGAGGCTTGATGTAATGGCTCCATTCTCCCCTAGGTGGTGATGCTTTGTGGACTGGGGTGGATCAGTGTGGTGCATGGGAAAGATAGAAATGGCTTTACCCAACTCCCTAGGCTCTGGCACAGGATCTTTGGGCTCTAACCACCGTGCCATCAAGCACCTTTCTTTTGTCTCAGGCCTCCGTCAACTCTTTGCCTCTACCCTGTCTATATCCAAGTCATCCACCTGTGAGGCAGCACCTCCCTTTGGAGTTTTATTTCAGTTGGGGTTGTGTTTCAAACCCCACACTTTAGAGACCCCCACAGCTTTGACCTGAACTAACTCTCCTTTGGAGGGTCTCACTGAGCAATGACCTGGTGACAGCTTGCCCCAGAAAATGTTCATGTGATTGTGCAGTGGCAGAAGTTCAGAGACTATGGCAAATCACAACATACAGCCCGTGCCGGGTTTCACCACACTCTGGCATCTTTATCCCAATACCGGCAAATGTGCCTGCTCCCCATGGTCCATTGGGACCTTTGCCTGTTGGGAGTCTCTATGGCCTCTACCAAACACTCTCCAAGCAGAGGTACCACTTCTCCCTGTGTGGCAGTAGACCCCTCAGACCCCACTGCATGCTCCTGGGGATTCACGCTCCTTCCTCACCAGAGCACTGGAACTTGATACTCTGCATTCCATTGCTGATAGAGTGCTAGTGGCATTGAAACCCTCTCATTTCTTCCCGTCAGTGGTCTCGGGGAATGGATTTCTTGTTCAGTCCCTGCAAGTGTTTTCACTCTATCTCCCTCTTGCGCTCCAGCTACTTTCAGGGGAGGTGTTTTGCTTACACTCTACTGATGTGCTGTGCTCTCCCCCTTTCTCTGTCCTCTCTCTGCACACATAGCTCCCTGCCCTCCGTGGCTTTTCTCTCCCCCATTTCACCTCTCTGTACCTTGTACCTGCTGAGTTCTGTGGCTCAAGTTATGCAGATTGTTGTGTTAATACTCAGATCAACTTCATAGGTGTGCAAAATGGTTTGGTGCTGATCCAGCTGCATTTCAGGGACAAGACAAGCTGAGGGTTTCCATGCTGCTCCACTATCTTAACTGCCTCTTCCAGGAGGGAGTATTTCTAAAGCTCCTCCGACATAGTGCCAACTTCATGCCAACATATCCACCATCTGCAGTGGGTTGCTGCAGTACTGTTGCTCCCTGCTTAGCAGTGCATGTTTGCATTAGTTTTTTTTTTTCTTTTCTTTTTTTTTTTTTTTAGCAGTTTGATCCATCCATTTAAGGAATATTTATTAAGCACCTGTTATGTTTCAGACCCTATTCTTAAAAACAGGGGTTTGTGGTGGGAATAAGACCAAGTTCTTGCTTGCATTCAACTCACTTTCTAAAAGGGAGAGTGACCATAAGCAAATAAATTAATAATTTACATCAACCTCATAGATAAAAAGCAGGATTGCAAATAGTTGTTAACTGCAGTAAGTATTGGCAGACTGGCATGGCACGGGGTTCTGGTGAAATCTACCAGTTTTCTCTGAAGACGTTTTTAGACTCTTGAGTAAAACGTACTATTTATTTGGGCCACTTTATTCTGTTTTGTAGCCAAGCATATTCATTGACTAGTTTACTGTTTTTGTTTACTTAATCCCTTTAGGATTTGTAGTCCCTTATTATAGGTGTTCAAATTGGCCAGGCATTTTTATTCTTCTTATCATTTCAAAGAGTATAATAATTTTTATGCCACAAATGCTTTTTGTTTTTGGGAAAACAAAGATTCAGTAAAGGATAGTCACTGTTACTTGAGATTTTTTCATGCCATTTTTCTCTCTTGGTTATTTCTTTTTAGTAGAGGTAATAGTAAAGAAGCAGTGGTACCTTCATGTTATCTTTCATAATTGTCATTGTGTTGTTAGAAAATAAAAATGAGATTTCTGGAAATGCTAAGCACTTTAAGTATTCAGAGCATATATTTAACATTATAGATAAAATAAAAGATCTTTCTCTTGAACTTGATAGTAATGAGAGCTACACTAACTGATGTTAGAGGTATGTGATAGTTTCTCTGCAAGGCAGAGAAGCACCCAAAAGGTTCTGGTGTGTTTTCAAGCATGCATTGTGAAGCCAGGCTGCCAGGTACAAATCATGGTTCCACCTGGAACAGTTTTGTGACCTTGGACAAGTTACATCATCTCTCCAGGTCTCTGACAACTCCCAATCTATGGATTGAAAGGATTAAATGAGTAATATATGTAAAACTGTTAAAACTGTACCTGGCTCATAAAAAGACCCAATACATTTTGGTTATCATTATTATTAACATTATTATTATATTGTTTTATCACTGTATTTCTGAGAACTGCTCTGACATTCTTGGACCAGATGAGCTATGTATTGAGGCCACTTTCTTGCTGAATTTTGTAACTAAACACATTTGTTAGTTCTGTTCTGAAACATCCCAGGAGATATGATTTTGATCTTCTCTTTCCTTTCTTAGAATCTTCATGTAATGTCTCTTTTGGCTACAATAGTATTCTCCTTCCATATCCTAACACAGGTAAGTATTACACTCAGATACTTAGTCTTTACTCTTGCCCACTGTCGTGGGTCATTGCCTCCCTGGTGACCTCTCCTGGGTGACCACAGTGGCCTCCCTCAATATGCAACTGAGATCTGCTGAGATGGTCATGTCTTGTGATTAGTACATCTTACGGGATTACAATATTATTTGAACCTTACTAACATTAGCATCCTTCACCATTTTTTTAAGTTTATTTATTTATTTTGAGAGAGAGAGAGCAAGCGAGCAAGCAAGAGAGCACATGCATTGGAGAGGGCAGACAGGGAGAGAGAGAATCCCAAGCAGGCTCTGAGGTGTCAATGCAGAGACTGACACTAGACTCGATCTCATGAACTCTGAGATCATGACCTGAGCCGAAATCAAGAATTGGTCACTTAACTGACTGAGCCACCCAGATGCCCCTGCTTTACCAGTTTTCCAATTGTCCAGTGTCTAGAAACACTTTGAAACATGTATCGTTATTTAAGTGAATGAACATTTTGTGTGTTGGGAAAACTCTTCCTCATCTTAGGCTCACAAAAAATTTCCCAGGTGTTTCTTTTTATTTCCCTTTCCTCTCTTGTACACATTCTGTGTTCGGCAAATCTTGGACATGTTGGCAGGCTGAGTCAGCCTATGGACTGGTGATTCTCACCTTGGCTATACATTGGAATTACCTTCAGAAGTTTAAAACATGGTGAAATTGGAGTACTAGCCTCAAAGATGCTGATTTAACTGGTCTGGGGGGGTAGTTATTAAAGTATGGTCTTCTATTTTAAGAAGCCTTCCAGTTTATTCTGATGCGTGTTAAAATTTAAGAGCCTGTGAACTTGGGTGTAAGCCTGATTGTAAGGCCTTCTAATGGTTCCTGTGATGGTTCTACTGCAGAGCCTGTGTTGACAACCATTATAGTGGCTTCCTCTGGATGATGAATCTTAAGAAATGTCAGCTTTTAAAGATTAGTCAACCTTTTAATGACAAGGGTTCTATATAAATAAAAGTAAAGCTTTCATCCTTTTGTAGGCTCTTACTAGTGGACATATGATAGGTTGAGATACCAAATCATCTCTGAGGGAAGCTCAGCTTTCAATTTTCGAAGAAAAGACAGCTTTATTATTGATCCCTTGTGTTTTCTTTTGGAAAATTGTATATTATTGATAAAGCTTTGGCATGGGATATTGAGTTAGGCCTATTCTTGCATTTCACTGAGCTCCTAATTAAGCCAGTTTATATGAAAGACTTGACAGACGAGACTTGGAGTTAAATGTATTGATTTGCATATTGATTTTCTTTGAATCTGGTGGTTGCCACTGTATATCACACCCGACTGGAATCTGCTTTGTTTTGATAAGAAAGATAATTCAGGCAGTTGGGTTTATTGCTTAGGCTTTTAAATTGCAAAATAAAATAAAAGTTGTCAACCATTTTCTTTTATGGCTGTTGGAGGAAAGGTTCAGATTAAAGTCACTAGGATGATGTTGGCAGGATGTATCTATTTTTCCTGGGTTCAACAGTACTGTTCATCTCTTTAACATCCCCAGATAATTCTATAGCAATGCTTCTTTACTTTAACATACTTATAATCAACTGGAGGGTTTGTGAAAGCGTGAATCACTGGATCCCACTCCAGGGTTTACCAATTCAGTATGTCTAGAGTGGGACCTGGGAATTTGTGTCTGACAACTTCCCAGGTGACATGGCTCATTTTGGTAGTGGTGGTAGGGGACCCACTTTGAGAACTGTTCCAGAACATTTTACATTATATTTCATAGTACAATATTACATAGGGTATATTATATAAGGGACAAAAATCATTAAAATTACCTTTACATACATCACTTGGCAGTTTGTTTCATCCTAGGGAGTCGGAATACACTAGAATAATTCCAAAACGTTTGCTCTCAATACCAATTTTACACTCTTCTAATTCTTGCTGTAGCTCTGGAGCCCATAGAAATACATGGAAAACATAAATCTACCTAACTGAGATTTATGAAGCTTTTCTGACCTCACAGTGTTTATACATGTAATGGGAATATTGTCTGCAATGTTGAAAGCCTAATTCAGAGGATAAATATTTATGGAATTTGATGTTAGTGCAGCACTGGGTCCACGTGATAGTAGCTTTCTCAAACTTTTCCCAGTTGATACACCCAAAGATTTATATCTTGTAGTGAATATTTTTCTGGGTCCTTGGCATCTATACTTGGGATACCAAAAATTAGGTTGTAAAAATTTCCATTGCAACTGAATGCTTCCAGATATAAAGAACACCATTACACCATCTCACAACCAGCATTTGTACATAAAAATTCCCAGTTACTTAAGTCTTTTAAGAGAAAAATTGAGATTCCTCTATCCTACATACTAACTCCACAGACCCTACAAAACAGTGCACTACCAAGAGGAAATACACAGTGTGTCCAGGACTGCTAAGATCCCATTTTAGAGAAGGCAAATAGCCACCATGAACATGTCTCTAATAAGCTTTAGTTAAGGATGTACAGAACTAAAGGTAAAGATATCTTACAGGCTGGTTTGTATACCCCAACTGTTGGGAGATGATTCTGGATGGGTCTTTAATGATTCTGCATGCTTGTACTTGTCTCTGTGTTGGGTTTAACTGTTCCAGACTAACTTTTTAAGTATATTTGAATGGTGCCCAGCTTTGGAAGACAGAGATAGTGTCTCACTTTGGATCAAGGAGAAAGCATTGTTGTTGCCCATTATAAAAGATTTGGGTTCCCTAAAGCTCAGCACTTCTTGCCTTATAATAAGACTCACCATTTGGGCAAGTGCCACTGGGCCATCTTCATATCACTCCTTTGGAATTAGGGTTAGGGAAATGCTGTGAAATGCTGACACTCTATTGCTGTGAGTAATAAACTGTCCTTCATCACTCACCTTGGAATCTTGTCCTCCACTAGCATCCATATAGCTGTGGCAGGCTTGTTCTTAATGTTCAAGCAGGGAAAATACCAGACCTTTTATAATTCTTGCCACTGCTTTCCCTCCGTTGAGTCCCCATCATAGTTCAGTCATTTTTTTTTTTTTTACATGCTTTCTTGGAGCTCTATTCTTTGCCTTCAGACCAATTATTTTCTTAATTGTACATTCTGCACATTCATTAGTATTAGTATTTGATTCATATTTATCTTCTCTGCTACACTTCATGAAACAAGGGCTATGTACTTTGTTTCAATTTGTTTTGTTCACTTTTGCAACGTGAGTGCCCTGCATACAGCTTGGCGCATGGACAGAGTTTAACCAATATTTATTGAATGAAGGAAGGAATTAAACCTTGTTTGGTTGTTGCTGCAAGTTGGATTCCCTGGAAAGAGACTGTGAGACAGAGATAAGCATGCATGGTGTTTGTCAGGATCAATACCAGCAGAAGGAAGGAGAAAAAAGCAGGACTGGGCAAGAGGATTCACTCTCAACATATTCTCACCCAGTCTGTCAGGAGCTCTCTCCCCTGTGTTGTCCTGAGTTGAGGCAAGGGGCCAGGGGCTTTATAGCCCTTCATTGACCATCTCTTTATTAGGTGTGAGCTTCTCTGGGTAGGGGGTGGAACTATGGATGAGGCCATTTTCAAAGAGGACTGATAGTCCCAGATCATCTTCTAGTAACATTCCAGCATGGGGGGAAATAATTCTTTCACCAGTGAAGGAAATCTAGCATCCCTGTCACACAGTCCACCACGGTCCCCTTCAGTATGTTCATGTTTTTGGTACAAGAGTGAATGTAGAGATGATCTTTCTCTTACTATTGTTTAGTGTGGCTTTTGTGAGCTTTTCAAGTGTGGGTATGTACCTTATTCATTGTTGCAATCTCTAGTTTATTTCAAGAAGCCCACTCTTTCTCCCATGGAATGTTAAGTGGCACATTTACACTGAAATGCATGCTGGATGTTGATATAAAAACCTATTTGAGAACTTGTCCTTGAAGTTTCTTAAGACCACTCTCGTGGAGGATAGTTTTGACATAAAGGGAAAAGGACTTGAATGTTCATTTCTATTTCTTCTTCACATGAACTCTGCGTTCCAAATGCCTTGAAATCTCCAGAGAGGATCTGTCTCTTTCATGCATTTAAACTCTTGCATGTGCTGTTTTCTTGGACACAAATGGCACTGTCTCCGTCTTGCTGCCTGTACTCTTTGCTCTCCACTTCTAAGCATGTTTTGGGACTAAACTCAGATGTGGCATCTTTTGCCCAATATATTCTGAATTTCTCCCTGACTCTCCCCTCAGGCTTGTTTGTGCTTTCAGTGTTTTGTTGACACTTCCCCTTAGCAGTTTTCACTTTGCTGTAATTTCCTTCTGTCTCTCTCTATTACAGAGCTGAGAGCTGCTTCTGAGCAGAGACTATATGTTATTCACGTATCCTCAGACCTTATCACAAGCTCCAGCACCAGTAGTGTGGCTCGTAATGACTCATTCTTGCTAAATGTTAAATTTTAAGGAATTTTTTTTTCAACATTTATTTATTTTTTGGGACAGAGAGAGACAGAGCATGAACAGGGGAGGGGCAGAGAGAGAGGGAGACACAGAATCGGAAACAGGCTCCAGGCTCCGAGCCATCAGCCCACAGCCCGACGCGGGGCTTGAACTCACGGACCGCGAGATCGTGACCTGGCTGAAGTCGGACGCTTAACCGACTGCGCCACCCAGGCGCCCCAAATTTTAAGGAATTTTGAGAGGAGGCTGTTAAAGACAACCATTACTAAAACTTTAATGGCAGAAAACTATAATGAAATTCTAGTCAAAGACAAATGTAACAAATGCTCAAAAATCTCCACTTCTTAATTGTTTTTCTACCTTTTGCTGTTATCCTTGCTCTTGAAATCATTTATATGTAAGTTGTTTGCAGTGGGGATACACTCTATAGTGTTGTTCATTGAACATCTCTTAACAATTCCATGTTTAGTGACTTTTCACTGGTAGCTTGAAATTGGCCATGGTGGAGGAATTCACCATGGAGACCAGCAACTGCTACATACCAGAGCTCTGCTTCATTCATACCTGGTTTGTGAACATTCCCAGGCAAACCCCTACTTGGTACAAAGGTGGTGCTTGATAAATACCAGCTGAAGTTTGGGGGAAAAGATTTTGGAAAACTTCATTTAAGGTGGGCATGAGATTGGCAGTTATGGAAGCCCAGATGAAGATAGGAAGAAGCCCATGTGTATCTGGGACGGTTAAGGATTGCCCCTACAGTGTCAAGGTCATTGTTGGCCATTGTGATTACTGTTTTCATCCTACCTACAGTATTTTCTTTCTTTTTTTTTTTTGTAAGTAAGCACAGTGCATGGGAACTGGTGTGTTTGAAAACACATTCTTCAGGGGTTGCCTCTCGATATTCAGTTTCTTAGTTACTTCAAGAAGCTCGTGATACCTGCCGTAGAATGTTAACTGAGGGAGAAAGAAATTGTTGTTTTTTTTTTTTTAATGTTTATTTATTTTTGAGAGAGAGAGCATGAGTGGAGGAGGGACAGAGACAGAGATGAAGACACAGAATCCAAAACAGGCTCCAGGCTCTGAGCTGTCAGCACAGAGCCTAGTGTGGGGCTCAAACTCGGAACAGTGAGATCATGACCTGAGCTGAAGTCGGACACTTAACAAACTGAGCCACCTAGATGCCCCCCTTTTTTTGTTTGGTTTTAACTGAAACCTCAAGACCTAGGCCCTGAGCAACTGCCTGCAATTTTAAGTCAAATATTCATTTTGATTGCCATATGGCTATATCATGATATATGTTTACTTTTTCTAAATTCCTTGAATGTGAATATTCTAACATGACAGATAGGGTTAGTGGTGCCATTATCTACATCACGGGAGAGGGAAAGTAGATATCAAGGGCTGCATCTGCAAAACCTGGTGAATGGGGAAAGTAAGAACAATTATTTAGGATTCTGGCCAAAATGTCAGGGTCTAAAGAGGAGGGTCAGGTGCAGGAGGCTGAGGTGGTAGCTGAATCTCTGATTCATTTAAAGGTGGGACCTCTCCATCTTTCCTTATATTGAGCCAAATGAGACATGTAATTTTATTTTTTTTATTAAAAAAGGTTTTTAATGTTTATTCATTTTTGAGAGAGAGACAGAGAGTCAGCGAGTGAGCATGAGTCAGGGAGGAGCAGAGAGAGAAGGAGACACAGAATCCAAAGCAGCTCCAGGCGCCGAGCTGTTAAAACAGAGCCCAATATGGGGCTCAAACTCATGGACTGTGAGATTATAACCTGAGCCAAAGTCTGGCACTTAACCGACTGAGTCACCCAGGCACCCTATAATTTTATTTTTAAAACAAAAAGAGGTTTTGTTTTCTTATTAAAATATAAATCCATGATCCTTGTAAAAAGAAATGATAAAGACAATACAGAAAGGAATAAAGAAGGAAGTAGAGAAATAAATCACCAGATATCCTACCACTCTCATAATTCTTTAAACATTTTGCTATTTATCTTTATGGATTTGAAATATATCCTTGGCTCCACCAGTCACAAATAATGGATTGAATTTTTAAAAATTATTTTATTTTTAAAATTTTTATTATTTTTAAAATATTTTTAAAATTTTTATTTATTTATTTTGAGACAGATCATGCAAACAGGGGAGGGGCAGAGAGAGAGAGAGAGAGAGAGAGAGAGACAGACAGACAGACAGACAGAGAGAGAGATGGGGAGAGCGAATCCAAGGCTCCATGATGCTGGGTGTGGATCTCACAACTGTGAGATCATGACCTGAGCTGAAATGAAGAGTCAGATGCTCAACTGACTGAGCCACCCAGGCACCCAAAGATTGGATTGAATTTTATTTTCCACAATTTACATTAAAAAAATTAGATTTCCTTGCAGTTCCTACATGAACATTTATTTTTATTTTTAATGTTTATTTATTTATTTTAAGGGAGAGAGAGACAGAGAGAGGCAGAGGTAGATAGAGAATCCCAAGCAGGCTCCACATTGCCAGCACAGAACCCAACACAGGGCTTGATCTTGCGAACCAGGAGATCATGACCTGAGCCAAAATCAAGGGTCAGATGTTTCACCAACTAAGAAAGTTAGGCATCCCCCCTCCCCCTGCACATGAGCATTTTAACATTATGTTTTTTAACACATTAGCCTCTTGGAGGTTCTGATGTGGCCTGTAACTCCACTGAAATGCATAGTTCATTATTTGAATGACTTACAAGCGGGTTTGGAAAGACAACTACCTTTGGTACCATGGGAAATTATGACAGCACATTGAAGAGGGAAGGAAAATGTGGGGATCATTGGCCCTTAAAATTCGCAGAGGTCTTCTGAGAGGAGAATGAAACTAGCAATGTGACTGGGATTTATTCTTCAGCAGACATTTGTAGTGATGCTGTGTCAGGCACTGGTGTCCCAAAGGTGAATAAGACATTCACTGCTCTCACTCTAGTAATGGACACAGCTGTCCACATAAATAGTGATGGGACATGATAATTGCTCTTTGGGGGATTTTAAGAAGAGATCTATGGGACCATAAAGGAAATGGTGATTAATTCTTTTTTTGGAGCCACTAGGGGAATATGTCAGTGATATCCTTCTCTTTGCAAAATAAAACCTCAAACTTAAGAAAAACAAAGTCCAAGGACTCAAATACTGTCATTAGAAAGAGGATTATTATCCCTGTTTTCAGTATCTCTTTCTCAGGGAAGGATCTTTCTGCAACCTCTTCCCACATGATGGCAAAAATGATCTACCCAGCAGGTGACTCTTGATTAGATGTTTAAAATTCATGCCTATTTCCTAGTAGTGTGGAGGAGTCCTAGATGGAATGTACTCTGTACCTCTGGTGACACATGTCCATTTGTGAACCAGTCTTTGTGTCCAGGATGATGCCATGCTTGTTGGCCTAGTGACCTCTCTTGTAACCTCCCCTGAACCCTCTATGCTGAAAGTCAGGGAAGGATGTGTCCTGAACCAGGGGGAGTAGATGCTAACAGATGGCCATTACAGCAAGGGCTCACTGGGGAAGTGACAGTTGATTCACACACTTTGTAGCATAACTAGTAGTTTACCAGATAAAGAAGAATGGAATACCATGTACAAAATCCAGGTGTTTTTAAAGGTTTGAATCTCAGGGGAATGATGTAGGTATATCTGAATTAGTGTATAGAAAAGAGAAGGGTGTTGGGTGAGGCCAGAAACAGAGGTGACATAAGTCCAAATTGTGAAAGGACTTCTAGACTACAGTAAGAAGTTTATATTTATCCTTCTAGGCATGAATAAGCCAATGGGAGCTCTTAGCATGGCTGAACGATATGGTTGGCCTCGACAAGTTGGAAGACAACTTGGGTGAAAAGATGAAAGATGGATTTCAACGGAGAGCGTCTGGTTTTGTCAGAAAAAGGTAGGAGTCTGTTAGCTGAGGTTGGCATACTGTGGTTGCCAGCTCCAAAGTGTCAGCCTGGGGCAACTGGCTGAGAAAGGAATGCCAATGAGTCAGTAATATCTGTCATATGAATGGCACATAGCATGGTGGCACAAGCTATATACTCGATGGCTCCGATAAGACTATGGCCAATGAAATATTATTAAAGTCTGTCTCCCCTTTTCTTTCCAAAACAGAGAATTTTTTTTAAATACATGAAATTTATTGTCAAATTGGTTTCCATACAACACCCAGTGCTCATCCCAAAAGATGCCCTCTTCAATACCCATCACCCACCCTCCTCTCCCTCCCACCCCCCATCAGCCCTCAGTTTGTTCTCAGTTTTTAAGAGTCTCTTATGCTTTGGCTCTCTCCCACTCTAACTTCTCTCTCTTTTTTTTTTCCTTCCCCTTCCCCATGGGTTCCTGTTAAGTTTCTCAGGATCCACATAAGAGTGAAAACATATGGTATCTGTCTTTCCAAAACAGAGAATTTCTTAATAACTTGCATGTCCCTTATTTAGTCACTCACTCACTCATTTATTATTACTATCATTGTATTATTTGTTGACAACAGACTGGAGTAAATCATATTTTAATATGTCTTCCTTTATCAGTGAAGCAATAAAACACTGCTATTTGATGTAATATAAACATAACGCAATTTTTTAAAGTAAGAAATTCCTGCTTGAAAGTGTCTTCCTAAGAGGGTTCTGGAAACTGAACATTGCATAGTATTCCCTGTGGTCCCAGCTCTCGCTTGCCCCCTGCTCTTCAGTCTTTGGTTATAAATTTTCATCTCATTTCTCTGGGCTTGAGTTTTAAGGCATAATAATGGATGGTGTTAGATTGAACTGCCTCTTTTTAGGTTTTCTACTCTTAGTATATGGATGAATAGATTAATTTATAGTGCTATTAATCTGTTACCCTTCACTAGCCATAAATTCAATTTCATACATTAAGGTATGGCTCTAGAGGGAATAGGATAAGGAGATTTCAGGCCATGAATAACAAGTTATTAAAGTTGGAGATGAATGTGTGAATGACTCTGAGGAACAAGATTAACTAATGGGTTTTCCTGGGTATTTTTAAATGGATAGCCAATTAGTACCCTGTTTAAACACAGGAAGTAAGAAAGCAGTACAAACAGATTCTTCAAGACCTGATCCCTATCTAGCTTTTGAACGTCTTCACATGACATCAGTCCACTTCTACTTTGTGCCCCTGAAACCCCAAATTCTATTCATAGTTCTTTTGAGTGTGCCATGCTGTTTTAGAACTTATGTTTTTATTCATGCTGTTGCCTCTTTCTGGCATGATTTTCTCACCACTTGGCCCATGTTCATTTCCCAAAGCCCAGTTGGTTTTCTACTTGTAGGAAGCTTTCTTCACTGCCCCCCTCCTTTCTTTCTTTCCTACACCTTAAAGATCCATTCTTTCACTCATACCGCTTGATTGCAATTATTTGTTCATACAGATGTCTTCCCTACTTGGCTGCGAGCTCATTCGCAATATGGATCATATTCTACCTTGGCATCCTGGTACGTAGCAGAGAATCAGTAAGTGCCTGCCGGATTGATTTGAGTGCCAATGTCACAGGTATCTCAGAAGACTCACAAGCCTGAGTGTACAGGGTAAGGAAAAAATTGAGATTAGCTCTACTTTCCCAGCCTTCTGATGCCAGAGGCATGAAAGACCTCAAATATGAAAAGGTTTCTAATTTGAGATGTTCCAGTGGAGTCCATTTTCCTCTTAATTTATTTTTGGCTGATTTGGAAAAAGCTAAGTTACTTCTGAAATTGAACGGAAGATCAAGTGTGTTATTCACTTACAGAAACATCTTTCTCTTCCTAACTACCTGGGAACATGTGCTGTCTTTGCTTCTCATTGCAGGGGTGGCCTAGGGTCAGAGCCTTTCATTTCCGATGCTCTGTGTATAGCCTCCAGTGGATCAGATTCTGCTTGCTATTCCTGGCGATGTTTTATTCATTAGAATGTTGCCAAATGGAAATTACCTTTTGACTACTAACAAGCTGTACTAACGTGAACCTTTATATATTTTATATATTTATATATGTTATATAATTATATATTTATATATACAAATAAATTATATATTTTTATATATGTGTAAATAAATTATATATATATTTTATATATTTATATATACATATATAAATAAAGCTAGCCTAAATCAAGGTGCAAGGATAGAGCCATCTATTTGTCTACTCCAGTCTGCAAAACAGCGTTGGACAGAGCTCTTGCTTGGTGACACTTCCCTGTAATCAGAACTTCCCTGATCACCCCATCACGCTCTGTTCCTTTACCCTGCTTGACTTGTCTTCATGGCTCTTATCACCACCTGACAGATTTGTTAGGTTACTGGCTATGTTTTCTCCTAGAGTACATGCACCATGAGAACAGAAGTTATGTATTCATTGCTGTATCAAAGCCCCTAGAACCATGCATGGCACGGAGTAGGTGCTTGATAAATACATGTCAAGTGAATGGAGGATGGGACTTCTCACCAGTACTCGTAATGCCCTCAACATGTGTCAAGCATCAGGGTGAGCACTTGGTATACGTTATTTCCTGTCCTTCTCACACCATCCAACCAGGAGGGTGTTGTGCCATTTCCACTTACCCTGAAGCAAATGAAACTTAGAACTAGCGAGGTGCGCAAGGTTTCACAGCTTTTAAGTGGTGACGCTGAATGTTGTCAGAGCCCATGTGGTTAACCAGTATGCTGTTTGTGATGGGTGCGTCCAGGTTCTCTGTCCAGTCACTGGAGTTAAGTGGTGCTGTTTCTTGTGCAATATTCTGTCATTTAGGGTCTTGGGAATCCGCGTGTGTCATTCTGTGTCATTTGTCTAGTCTTTTCCCCCATAAAGATAATAATTGCTAAGATTTAAAATTTTTAAGGAACTTAAATTTTAGGGATTTTATCAAGTCCTGTATCTGGATGATCTAATTTGATCTTCCACCTTACAGAAGAGGTATTATTATTTCCCTTGCATGGATGGGGAGAGGAGATTCAGATAGGTTAAGTGACTTACCCAAAACCACATTGCTGACAAATGGCAGAAGTTGGGACTTGAATGCAGCTTTCCTGTTTTCCATGCCTATTTGCTGACCTTGAACCCTGTACTCTTTAACCGGAATTCCCTGTGTGATATCATACATGCAGCTAGAAGAACGTACTAGTGCATCCCTAAACTGTATATTCAGAAACTGCACAATGGGAGGAAATAATCTCAGGGAGCTTTGTCATGGCTGAGTCACATGTGGAGAAATAGGTCCATGTTCAGGAGATAGATTTTAAGGGAAGGTACCAAACCAGAGAACTTTGTATGAAGATGGGAAGGATGAGGAGCTTAGAAGCCCTTTACTTGAAGATTTTTTTGGGCAGGGCAAAGATGTTTACTTTTTAGAAGGGAAAACAGAGGCCAGAGCCACATGATGGTACACAAGTAGGGTAGGAAGCAGAGTTGGACAGGAGAGGAGGGGCCACTTTGCTGTTTATTAGGAGGAAGCATATCACGGTGGTTATAAGCCTATATCCTGGGCTTAAATGGTCTAGGTTTATGTCCCACTTTATCCTCGTACTAGGTGCTGTCCTTGGGCAACTTATTTCACCTCTGTTTCTTTTGTCTTATCTATTAAATGAGGACAGTCTTACTTCCCTCACCATGTTGAGATGAGAATTGTGACAATGTATCGAAAGCCCTAGCACAGGGCCTAGCTCAGAGTAAAATTCCATTAAGTGTTGTCTGTCATCATTGTTGCTAGTCGTGGCTTCAAAGTGTAAAAGGAGAGCTACCTGTCACGGACTGAGGCTCCTGGTGTGCCAGTGCTGCTAAGGGAAACTCTCACTTATCTGTTTCATTGGCTTCATTCTTCAAAGAGATACCTGAGCCCTACAGAGGACAAAGTTCTGTCTTGAGGCTGTATAGGGGGTTATCTGCAGGACCAAGGCTGTTACTTCGCTCTTCTAACAAATACTGTCTAAGATTGTTTTAAACAACTTTGTAAGTGTTTATTTTTGAGAGAGAGAGAGAGAGAGAGAGAGAGAGAGAGAGAGAGCGAGCACGAGCAAGTGGGGGAGGGATAAAGAGAGTGGGAGACACAGAATCTGAAGCAGGCTCCAGGCTCTGAGCTGTCAGCACAGAGCCCGATGCAGGGCTGGAACCCTTGAATGGTGAGATCATGACCTGAGCCAAAGTCGGACACTCAACCTACTGAGCCACCTAGGCACCTCAAGGTTTTTCGTTTGTTTGTTTGTTTTAAACATGGCTGGTGGGTGTACTAAGCACCAGCTCTAGGACAGTAATGCACTGCCAGCCTCAGGGAGTAGGCCCTTGGGTACACCTGGATCACCAGTCCCTCAGCACCATTGGAGACAGGTGAAGCAGAATGGTATCAACTGCTCTATGCTTGTCTTGCCAGTTCCACCACAAACTATCAGAATCTGAACCACTACTCGCCAGCTCTCCTGCCGCACCCCAGCTCTTGCCACCGTCATCTGCATGGTTACAGTAGTCTGCAGACTACTGTTCCCTGCAGCTAGTTTTTCTCCCATCAGCTATTCTCCATGCAGCAGCCAGAGGGATCTTGTGACCTATAAATTTAATCATGCTTCCCACTCTCACCCTGTTTAGCTTCTTCCACCTGGCTCATGTTATACTTGAAATAGAATCAAAATTACTCAATATTGTCTTCTAGATATTCTAGGATCTGCCCTTGACTTTTTCTCTGATGTCCTCTCCTTTCACTCCCACTCACTCTCAACCTCCAGCCACACTAGCATTTTTCCTATTCTCAAAGGTACCAAGCTAGTTCCTACCACAGGACCTTTGCATATGTTCTTCCTCTAGATATTTGAATGGATGGCTTCTCTTTTTCCATCATATTTCAGCCTAACTTCCCCTTCCTTAGTGAGGCTATTCCTATGGTGGCCCTGTCCTCCTCTCTCTCATCCTGTTTTATTGTCTTCATGGTGCAGACCCAGTTTCTGAAATTATCCTTATGTTTTGTTTTTTTTTTTTTTTCTAAGCAAATTCTTTTACACTAGGGTCTTTTTACTTGTTTGCTGCTATATCATCATTCCCAAAATGATGTCTGAGTTTTGGTAGATGTACTTTAAATATTTTTTAATGAATGAATGAACCCCTTGTAAATCGGGGCTTACTTTACCACAAGAGAGTTGTGTTTATAATATGAACACAGAGGTCCGCATCGGGGGAAGGAAGCTTGGGCCTGAACTCAGTTTTTATGGAGATTTAACTTCTCCATTAAGGAGCATAAATGTAGGTTCTTTTAAGCTTGGGGCACAGGGATCTGTTATTAGGAGTCTAGGAGGGCATTATAGCTAAATGTAGTGGGAATCCAGACATCAGCCGCTAGAGCTTGAGGTGAAGAAGGGGGAAAGTCAGAGAGGGGTCAAGGAGGCAGTTAATTTATCATCTCTGCCAATATTTGAAATACTATAATTAGCCTCTTGTTCTTCCTTTGCAGTTGTATGTTCCTTCCCTTTTTCTCTTTCTGGTATCAAAGTGGCAAAACATAGGATGGGGTTGGCCCCTGGAGCTTAATCTTTGCCTAGTTAATTTCTACGGTAGGGTTATGACCTTTCAAATGTCATCAGGGGTCAGAGTAAATAGCAGAAATGTATCAATTTATGGGGGGGGGGGGGGGAAATGGAGAGTGGTGGGGCGGGTGAGCTGGAGAGCATGGGCCCAGTGCAAGGGGAGCATGCAAACCACTGCTGAGTCAGTAACCAGATTTGCTACTTGCCTGGCCAGTTTGAGAGTCAGTATTAAGAACATTGATCCTTCTGATTTTATGATGAAGTGTTTTGTTTGCTTGTTTGTTTTTTAAACTAGCCCATACTTTGTGGATTTGTAAATTTCCTTCATACAAACATTTGTTTGGCATATGTTAACTTAGAATCTTGGTGCATGACAAACCAAATTGTCATCATACATGTATCAAGAAGTTGGCTGGGTTTTTGTTTTTGTTTTTTAAGTGGAGTGAATCCTAATTACCTGTTTGGTTTCATTCCTTCACCTAAGACTTACACTTAATATAGTGTGGTTAGTTAAATATCAGAGTTAAATATACATTGTTGGCTACTTTGTTTCTTTTTCTTTATAATGTGAATGATAGCTGCCCCAACCCAAAGTCTCTGTTTTCTTAGTATTACTTATGGATCTTGTGCACAGGTGTTTCTATAGAAGTATATTAGAATAGAATAGGATATCTAGTGCTGTTTTAAAAGAGGCTGTAACATACCTGATTATTTATAATAGCAAAATGATTGTAGGAGCATGTCCACTTAAAAGAAGATTAGATTAAATTGCCCATTATTGTTTGATCACTTGGAAGAGAGAAAGTATATGAGAGAATTGACAGTAAATTTATTTTCTGGGAAAATTTTGGAGTCTGGTTATTTTCCTCCTCCAGGGGCGCCCAATGTAGAGAATTTAAAAAGATTAGCTAGAATTGTAGTTTGTAATGACAAATTCTTGTCTATACTAGATAAATAACCTAGCTAGAGGATTTCAGATCCAGATAATTTGAAAGTGAAATAATACTCAATACCATTGGCATGAGTTAATCTCTGTTGGAGACTGCAATGCTGATGGAAACAGTCTTTTGTGTCGCGGATCCACAAGGGCCTTAGGCAAGTCATTGGTTCTCTAGTAAACAACTCTCATTCTCTGTACAGATTCTAGCAAGAGACCTCCCAGGTCCAGTGTGAGTTACTGACCTCGTATAGACTTGTCCCCTGGGTACTACTTTAAATTTATCTCAGTCTGAGACTAACTGGGTTCTAATATCTAAGGGCTGTTGAGTAGCCTTTGTGAAATGGTGTGTGGCATCAGACCATTAGTGCACCGACAAGCTGTATATCAGCCAACCTCTATCACTACCTCTTTTCTCCCTCAAGGTTTAGAGACTGGGATGGAAGAGGGAAAATGAAAGTGGCCTTCCACCCCAAGAGTTCTCTTTGTAGTACAGTTAAGGCATAGTGGCATGTAAAATAAACCTTGTGCAATCTCTTCTGACAAGTCTTCACCTCTAAGACAGGTTCCTTTAAGCATCTTTCCTTATAATAGTAAACCATTTGGAACATCCTGGGTCTCTAGCCTTCATGCAAAGGGACAAGAAGGGTTGGGATCTACATCTGCATCTATATCATCTATATTCATACCTCTATCCTTTTTGAACATTCTAGTTTCTCACCCAGGAGTGCTCTGTTTGATAAGCCACTCCTCTTTTGGAGCCTGTCTTTATCTGTCCTTTGCTGACTGACTATAATCACCTCAGGAGCATATGAATGAACTGTGCAGATTCTGGAACCCTGTCTCAGACCCGCTGAGTCAGAATCTCCCTGGCAAGAAGCTGAGGAGTCTGCACACTGGGAACAAGTGTATGTACTTTGAGTTTGGTCTTCCCTTCACCGAGTTCTCATTCATCTCCTTCATTTGAAAGAGGTGCATATTGGCAAAAGGCTTTATTTCTGTTTTTATTTTCAGTGTGTCAGATGGAGCCAGGGCTAATGATATTACTGAACTAATGCATTTGGAGATTGCTGGGTTCCATCACTGTGGGGCATGATGTATTGAGATTATGTTTCTTTGGTTTTAAACAGCAATATGACATAGGGAAGGAGTGCAAAACCAGGAGTCTTTAGGAAAGACAGTCCAGATTTGAAAACATGACCATTAGGGGTACCTGGTTGGCCTCATTAGCTGAGTGTGCTACTCTTGATTTCAGCTCAGTCATGATCTCATGGTTGTGAGATTGAGCCCCATGTTGGGCTCCACACTGGGCACAGAGCCTCCGTGAGATTCTTTCCTTCTCCCTCCTTCTGCCCCTCCCCTGCTTGTGTGCATGTCTGTGTGCACATGCCTTCTCTGTCTCTCAAAAAAAAAAAAAAGAAAACATGACACATGAAGTGGGCTGGGCCTTTTTTCTTGAGTGTAGATAGCACAAGGGCAGGAATGTCTACAGTGTATCTTCAATAAATATTTGAATAAATAAATAAGTGAACTAGTAGAGGACTCTCGTTACTGAGGAATAGTTCACTGGGGTTTGTGAGAGGATGCTAATGTTTTAGCACCCTTTTAGGGAACATGCTGCTATGGATTAAAAGTTTATATTCTCCCCAAAGTCTTATGTTGAAGCCCTAAATTCAAGCATAATCGTGTTCAGAAAGGGGGTCTTTGGGAGGCAATTAGGTTTAGATGAAGTAGTGAGGGGGGACGCCTGGGTATCTCATTTGGTTGTGTCTGACTCTTGGTTTTGGGTCAGGTCATGATCTCACAGTTCATGAGATCAAGCCCCACGTCTGGCTGTGTGCTGACCGCATGGAGCCTGCTTTGGATTCCCTTTCTCCTTCATAATCTGCCCCTCCCTCACTTGCACATGCCCTCTCTTTCTCTCTCTCTCTCTCAGTCACTATCTCATCTCTAAATAAATAAATAACTTAAAAAAAAAAACCTTAAGAGAAAAGATGAGGTAATGAGAGTGAGACCCATTATAGGATTATTGCCTTCATAGGATGAGATACAAGAGAGAAGAACTCTCTCATTGCTAGGTCAAGATATAGCAAGATGTCTGTTTGTAAACCAGGACAAGAACCCTCACAAGCAACCATGTTGGCCAGCACCTTGATCTTGAGTTTCTAGCTTCCAGAGCCATGAGGCATGCAGGTCTGTTTCTTCACCCACTCATTGTATGGTATTTTGTTATAGTATTGCAAGGTGACACATGCTCATGTGTGAGGAAGGTCTTTCTGGAAAGATAACACCATTCTATGAGTCAAGGTGTCAGTCTGTCTTCTTTCTTGCTCAGTCTTGGGAGCCGGTGATAATCCCTGTCCTGTAGCAGGGGCGAGTTAGCAGTTAGTTGAATGAATGACTTCTATAGGTCTTGAGCCCAAGGGAGCAACTATATTTTGGCAGACTCCTGGATAACAAGAATGGCAGGGGCTCACTGTGAGCAGCAGGGGCATCTGTGTCTGCTGGACACTGACATGCTTGCTTGGAACTTGGAAAGGGCCCTGCTCCCAGCAGCTTGGCTCCTGGACACACTGATCCAGGGTCCACCTGGAAAGTAAAAGGACTCTTGAAACTGAGGAGACAGGGGGGTTAACGGTGAGTCAGGCCAGCCATGTGGGTTTCACAGTCACCCTGATAAGTATGAGCTTTACCAGTGACTTTGCTGCCACCTTGGCTCCACCAGTCACAGACAGCACTTTGTAACCTTCCTTCTGGGGTCTCATTAGTTGAGGGAAAGCTTTTGTCTCTGCCAAAGTCAGGGATGGCCTCTCCAAGAAGCAGGTTAATTAAGGTGGTGGACAACAGGAGGCGCCAATAAGAAAATCTTTTGGAGTAAAATGCTAGCAGCTTTATGGGAGAGAGACGCCACTGGTGAAATATCAGGTCACCCCAGCAAGTCCAACCTTTGCCCCTTTATCTACAAAAGGAAGATAATCATATTGGTGGCATCTGTCATGAGAGCTAGTGAGGATTACTTGGGATTATATACATGGAAGCACTGGGTATATTAATGTCCTATACAAATGCTAGCTTATTCTGTTTACTTTCTGGCAGAGACCTACTATATGGTAAGCTCTCTGGGGAAAAGTTTGATGTCCTGGTATCTAATTAGTCTCTACAGTATAAAATTTGTTTTTACATTTATTTATTTTTGAGAGAGTGAGACAGATTATAAGTGGGGGAGGGGCAGGGAGAGGAGGAAACACAGAATCAGAAGCAGGCTCCAGGCTCCTAGCAAGCGTTCAGCACAGAGCCCGTACTCTCTACAATATAAAGTAGAGAAAGGAATGTTTTACGGGGGGAAAAAAAAACAAGCAGAAAGTACTGGGAGAAAAACTGCCTAAAGGGGGAGAAAGAACATTTTTGGGTTGAGGAATTAAAATGCTTTATCGAGCTCCCCTATATTTATTGCTACATTATTTATAGTAGCCAAGAAATAGAAACCACCTAAGTGTCTATCATTGGATGAATGGATAAAGAAAATGGAGTGGACACATGCACACACACACACACGCAGGAATATTAGCCATAAAAAAGAGATCTTGCCATTTATGATAATAAGGATGAGCCTAGAGCATATTTGACTAAGTGAAATAAGTTAGAGAAAGACAAACACCATATAGTTTTACTTACATGTAGAATCTAAAAAACAAAACAAATGAACAGACAAATAAACAGAAGCAGACTCGTAAATACAGAGAACACACTGGTGATTGCCAAAGGGGCGATGGGTCGGGGATGGGTGAAATAGGTGAAGGGGATTAAGAAGTACAGACATCCAGTTATAAAGTAATTAAGTCATGGGGATAAAAAGTACAGCATATGGAATATAGTCCATAAGATTGTAATAATGTTGCATGGTGACAGATGGTAACCATGCTTACTGTGGCGAGCATTTTGTAATGTATATAATTATCAAATCTCTGTACACCTGAAACCAAGAACATATTAGATGTCAACTTAGCTTCAATTAAAAAAAAAACACAGAATATTCTTCAAGGAGACACTATGGAGCTGGGCTTGGGAGACTGGATAGGATTTTTCTGGGGTGCCGAGATGTGGAGGGAAGAAGACCTTTGAGGAAAAGGGATCACCACCAGTAAAAGGGCCGGAGACTTTGAGACTGTGGAACCTGGCTTGGCAGTGGTGAGAAATCCACACAGGATACAGATGTGGGTGCAGCAGGAGATGAGACTGGAAAGGCAAACTGCAGCCAGATGGCGGAAGCCCTTGAGGCAGGTGGAGAGCTGATCTGTTTGTAAAGGGGGCCGTTAAACGCAGTGGAGGAAGGATGTTCTCTGACTCAGGCCATGCCCTAGGAAAACAATACTGATGGCAGTAGGATAGAGACAGGGTGCTAATAATGCACATTTTGGTTTTCACCAACTTCAGAGGTTATTTTGAACCATAGGAAAATGAACAGGAAAGAACGCTTGGAATTTCAGATCTACTTCTGCAAAGGGATGAGAAACAAAATGCTTTCTGATAATGATCCAGGAACAGTTCCTATGACTAGAGCAGGTTCTTTCAACAGCCAGGCCAATTCAGATATAGTGGAATCTCCGGGCAGAGCACTTCACCATATTGCTAGTTCAGTGAAACTATTTTTTTCCTGGGCATATTGCATTGTTTTGGTAACCCCTTGGAAACCTGGGAAAGTGGAGAGTGCAATAATAAACGCGAGACTTGCTCTTCACCACCTGTGTTAAAATGGGGGTTTCTGTGGATTCATTGTTACCCCGATTTTCTGAGTTAAGAATAAATTATTTCACATATTAGAAGACTTCATGTTGTCTGCCTATAATCACATATTAAAAATGAACATTTTCTCATTTTGTTCCTAATGATAAAGCAACATCTTTTCAATGCAGAAAGTTTGGAAAACAGGCGCTTTTGCAAGATAACGATTGTTAATATTTTCCCTTAAATTCTTCTAGTCTTAAAGAGAGATGTATACCAGATATATATGTATGTAGATACACATATGTTGGTGTGCCTGTACATCTGGATATGTTTATACAACATCAACTTTCTCTAAAGTTTCATGACATAATGTTTCTCTCTGTACCTATTGTTGTAAATGTATTTACACATATCAAGTTATGCACAATTTTTTTGTGTGTGTGTGTTCAGCTTTGTTCCCTTTTAAGTAGATTATGCACAGTTTCTCATGTCATAAAATAGTCCTTCTATTATGTGCTTTGATTTTCAGGAAAGTGAGCCCCCCCCATCGTGTGAAGTCTTTACACTAATTTATAGCACACTACACTGTGCTGTGACACAGTACTTAATAATTTCTTAGATTTCTAAAGAATTTTTATGCATATTATCTTTGGATCGAGGGGTTATCATTATTCCTGCTTAATAGATTAAAAGGTTTTAATCTCAAAAATTTGAGACTTTCTCCAGGTTAAATAGTCAGTAACCTTGTTATTAATAAGGCCCATTGTGAATAAGCCTTGAGTGTCTGAGAATACGACTCGAATCATAAAACAATTTACACCAGTGGTTAAGCACATGGACTATGGAAAAGACTTCCTAGGTTTAAATTCCAGCTCTGCCACTTCCTTGGCCAAATTCCTCAACTTGTCTGAGCCTCTTGGCTGTGAAATGGGGATACTAACAAGATCCTTTATCACCTGGATTGTGGTGGTGAGTGAATGTACTAATTTATGAGCTGCTCGTAGACTCTGCCCAGCTCATGGCAAATACTGTCTTTATGAAAGACAGTATTATTAAAACAGATAATTAAAACAGATCTTTTCTTTCCAATGTGCCAACTCTCTTTTTAAATGTCTAAACCTTAATCTCTTGAATTTGTTTATTTCATGTTCTCCAGCAAAGGTGATTTTATTTAAGACTCTATCTAAATGTAACAAAGGAAAGTTCATTCAAGGAAGGCATATGCACAGCTGTTACCTCCCTTCTGAGAGGGCTCATTTTTTTCCTAGAGGTAAATGAACATTTGACAAGAGAATAATGCAGTATTTTCCTTAGGATTGTTGCTGAAGCTGGAGGCAGTACTACTTATAGGTTTTGCCTGGTGAAGGATCACACTATGGGGGCAATTTTTGGCTTGTTGGACTTTTAGTGTTGCCCCAATTCCTGGCTGAGTTGCTGACACCCTTGGTTAAAATTTCAAAGGGGAGGCAGCTTCACTCCCTTGTTAATCAGGGTGTTTAATGCAAGAGATAATGATGTGATATGTAACCACATGCAACTGCCAAACCATATGGCACCTGCTTACTGTTATTTATGGTGAAGGCATTTATGCTTTTAGTTTCCCGAAGCAGTGGACTACATCTGAAATGATGCTCCAGAGCGCTTGGAGAGGCCGTGGGTGCTCCTGTCATGTCCTAAATCAACCTCCCTAGGTCCAGTCTGTGAACAGCATGACGGGGAATCAGCACCTGTGATACAGTTTGAATCAAAATGCAGCATGTACTCGCAACTGCACAGAGCAGGAAAGAAATTTAAGTGTTCACCTAGAAACAAAGCCTTGTCACCAACTTTTCAAGAGATTGCTAGGGTATCAGGTGGAGCTCTTAGGTTAAAAGGAGAGTGAAAACAATATTTTATTGGTTTCTCTTTATGTAGATGGATTTGGCTTAAAAAAACAGGTTAAGTAGATAGCTATGGGATAAAATTTTGTATTCATAATAACACTGAAAGCTACCATGTATCAGACTTGCAACATGCTAGACACAGCAGCTTTAAGGGCAGGCTGATCATGCTGTGCCCACGTGCCAGTCTGTGAGTGGTGTGAGAGCATCACTGTGAGAAGGGAAGAGAGACTGTTTACCAGATGTCATCCCCACAGAGAGTGCTGTATACACTGTGTCACTTAGGTCATACACATTTTCTGTCCTATGTGTCACTAGCCTGTGGTGAGAGGGGATACCCAGGGGCCTTGTGCAACCTCATGGGGCTGATAATACAAATAATGAATGGATGGCATGGCATGGATACAGGCCAAACATTTCAGATTTGAGTGAGGACCGGCGAGGTCCCCTTGGTGCTCATCAGGTAAATGTCTTCGTCATTCTCTAGAGCAGTGATTTACAACTAGGGGGGTGATCCCCCACCCCCATCTTGTGGGACGAGGCTCTTGGCAATATCTAAGGACATTTTTTGGTTGTTCTAACTGGTGGGGAACGCTAGTGGCCTCTTGTAGGTAGAAACCAGGGACACCACTGTCAATTCTACAGTGGACAGGACACCTATTTGCCTCCCCTGCAATAAATAATCCTGGCTAAATGTCGAGGGAGCTGATATTGATAAACCTAGCTCTAGAGTGAGTCTGAGGCCAAAGTTGAATTCCTGAGAGAGGAAGGACTGGCCAACATGTTTCTCTTCTCCATCCTTCTCTCAGTGCAGCCAGTTAGCATCTTTACTAAATAAATGTTAAACAGATACTTAAAGAAATTATTTCTGGGACCTATCAGCCTGTGCAAGATGCTCCTGTGTCCTGGTACTGACTAGGCACTGTGCGAAGTGTTTGAAATGTGTTGTTTTATCAAATCTGATAAATAACCGTACAAAACTGAAGGTAGCATTAGTCTCTTGTAGAAAGCAAAGGAGAGAAATCCAAACCTTTACTTTTAGTAAGTACCTCTCAGTATTATTTAGAACCAAATAACAAGGCAATCAGTACCTTATAGCATGGTTGTTTTTCTCGAAGATGGAAATAAACCTTATTTTACACCTAGGAAGGGACCAGGAAACTGACATTTTTTTAAGGGACATTACAAAGCCATAGACTTGAAAGAACTGACAAATAGCATTCTTTCAAGCTTGGTTATTAGGGAAAGAGTGAACTTATTAATCCATGCACGGAGTGCTTCCTGCCACATAAGTGCATGAGAGATGATACATGGCTGTGTGCATAGAACTGTAACTTTCCCGTTGTGGTCTCCATCCATGGGGGAGACACAGTACCCAAGGAATGTAAATTTCTTGGGCCTCAGAGCCTGATTTGTTAGCTGGACGACAATTTTCTTACCTACTTGTTTGCTTTCCTCAGGACCTACTATAAGGTCTGATCTTGATCCTATAGACAGTTAGTTTTGAAATGAACTCAGACTCTGTTTTAAGTACATTACACATATTAACTCATTCATGCATCATGAATATGTCCATTTTGTTGACAGGGAACCTCAGATGCAGGGAGCTAACTACCCAGTGTCAAGTCAGGGCTAAGCCCATATTTGAACCCAGAATTCATCCATTAGGATGTTCAGTCCCTCTGTGTCTAGTGTGTATTGTCAGAGCATGCCTGAACAGAAATTGGCTAGAACCCAGACTCTACTACTCCCTGCCATGTGTTCTTACACCTTTAAGCAAAAATCTCTTTATTTGTAAAATAGAAGTAAAAACTATCTTCTGTGTTGTTACAAATACATCAGTTCTCATTATCTGAGGTAGTTACGGTCTATAAAGTTGCTATCAACACAAATTAGCGAATACATTTAGGTTCCCATGAGCTTCTGTTCATTTTTGTCAACCAGGCAGTACATAATCTTGTTTTATGTGTGTTTGTATTTAAAGCCACGTTATTTTATATATATTGATGATTCTTTAACATTGAACTCATGGCCAACAGCACTGTAACTTGTGCCTGAACAAGGCTTATCTAACACATGTATGTTTTCCATAAGGCACATCATAGCCTTCTTGAACTTGAGAACACTAGACAGCATGAAAATATGTGTGGGCCATTTTAAGCAGTGAAATCAACAAAATGTGAAAATACAAGGTACTAAATAGACTGTGGAAAAGTTACTTGTTTACACATGAGACCTGAAAGGAGGCAGAGTGTCACCTTATTTGACCTTATCTGGAAACGTGTACATGTCTGAATGAATGCAAAATTCCGAGAGTATTGCTTTTAGAGTTACAATTTTAGAGGGTGGGCAGATTAGCACATGTGGAATACGTGAAGCATGAGAATGGCTTCCATGTACCTCCAGGGTTATAATAAGTATATATGAACTAAGCTGTGTATGTATAGTAAATAGCATGTAACCATGAGCACGTGGAGAATGTTTAACAAGTGGCAACTATTTTTATTTTATTTTTTACTTATTTTTTTAAAAGTTTACTTTGAGAGACAGAATGAGAATGATCGGGGAGGGACAGAGAGGGAGGGAGAGAGAATCCCAAGCATGCCCCATGCTGCCAGCGTGGAGCCCAATGTGGGGCTTGAACCCATGAACCGTGAGATTATGGCCTGAGGCGAAAGGAAGAGTCAGTGGCTTAAGCGTCTGAGTCACGCAGGCTCCCCCATTTTTGTTATTTTAATTCAAGGTATACCAATAATGATGTCCATTTGTGTGGCTCTGCACTGGACTTCTGTAGACCAGGAAGTTCTGTTCAAGAGGAGATATGTGGCTACAAGAAACAGCCTTTTTGTTGTTGTTGTTGATTTATTTATTTTGAGAGAGAGTGTAAGTGAGCAGGGGAGAGTTGGGAGGGGATGTGCAGAGCCCCATTGGGGTTCAATCCCACAAACCATAAGATCATGATCTGAGCCTACATCAACAGTCAGATGCTTAACTGAACGACTCAGGTGCCCCCAAGAAGTAGGCTTTAAGGATGGTACACTTGGTCTACCTGCTGTCTTTATTTCAGGGTGTGAACTAAGCGAAGAGTTAGAATAGATTGGATTTTTTGGGGGGGATGTATGGTAGAATAAGGGAAATGGGGGGAAGGATATGTTCAGTCTCCCACCTCTGCCTACATTGTAGGCTTCCTGCTTTTTATTCCAAATTTTGTTAATGCTTCTCAAAGTGGGATCCCCCAAACCAGCATGAAGCATCAACGTGAGCTAGGAACTTGTTAGAAGTAAAAATTTGCACCCAGACCTCCTGAAATCGAAGCTCTGTGGATGGGCCCAGCACCTGTGTAGAAAGATCAAGTGGTTCTGAAGCAGGCCCAGGTGGAGAACCCCTGCTCTGGTCTAACCCCCTGCGGAAGATAGTGAGTTCTTTTGGTCACTGAGTACTTGGCAGCCTGTGAATCCAGTGAGACGACTGTTCAGAACTTTTTTCTTGGTGGTTAAAACTTGCATGGATTTTTCTGGGATTGTCTGGGGACTAATCCTTGTGTTAAAAAAACAAACAAAAAACCACAAAAAACCCATGACTCTCTGTTTGGCTTATGATAATTTCTGAAGCTTCCTTTTCAGGTTTCAGCTTTTTATTTAATGGCTAACAGTAGAGCTTGTTTTTTTTTTATTATTTTAAATTCATTTTTATGCAAATGCCTCCATTCTCCAGAAAGATAAGGCATGTGAGTGGATTTGTCTTCCACGTTCTAAGGCATATGGATTGTCAAGGTTTTCCTTTCATTTGCAAAAAGTTTAGGCCATTTCATGTTTCTTTTTTGCCTACCTGTTCTCTAACCAGATTTTCTCTTTGGGTGTTATTTGATAACTCCCACTTTGCAGGACAGAGATATTGTGACTGTTTTTAAAGTGTCCATTTTTGTCAAGTTATTTATGCATTTAGTTGACAAATGTTGATGACACCACACTCTATGCGGGGCCACTAAGCTCAATTCTGGAGATCCATCACTGGACATAACAGAGATGGTCCCTGTCCTTGTGCTGCTTGCCTCCACATGGCGACAGATGGTAAATAGCAGAACAGTTATCAGAGCTTTGACGGCTTCTATGGAAGAAATGCATGAAGCTTTGAGGGAGTACGTTATGTAAATAAAACTTGGTCAGGAAATGGGTCCCTGTGTGCTTAACATTTGGATAGGCTTTTTAACTGATGAGGAAAAACTGATGAGGCAAAGGTGTACGCACGGGTAGGGAGTGGGGAGGGGGAAAATGTGTGCAGATCTTCAAGAAGTAAATGTGGTCAGGGATTCAGAAACTGAAGTAAAGAGTGGTGCAAGGCAGAGCTGGTCAGGTAAGCAGCTGACATGTGCATGACTAATATGGTGCAAGGGATTGTGCCAAATAAAAACTCCAGCTGATGGATCACACAAAGAACATTAAGATGTGAATCTCATGTTCTTAGTGATCACTGTACTGGAAGGGAAGGTTGGGAGTGCTACTCTTCCTATGGCCCTGTAGGATTGATGGTCCAAGTATATTAGAGTGGAAGGTCTTCATGCTTTCAGTTGATTTTTGAAATATTTAGCCATTATTGAAGGTATGTGATCACCAGAAAATCTGTGTAGATCAATTACTTGTAAACAGGTGTTGGAGATCATTTTAGTACTCCCCTCCCCCCACCCCCACCCCGTTTATCAGCTCAGATTTAGGGCAGGGAAGTTTTGCAAGGTTAGGGTTTGGGAAGTCTGGACCAGAGGATGTTACTAGGAGAGTGACCCAGGCCGAGAGGAGCAGGTTAGGGACATTGAAGATGCACATTTTGCATCTTGCCTGGAACTTGATTCTTTAAAAAAAAATTTTTAACATTTATTCATTTCTGAGAGAGCATGGTCTGGGGAGGGGCAGAGAAAGAGGGAGACACAGTATCCAAAGCAGGCTCCAGGCTCTGAACTGTCAGGACAGAGCCTGAGGCAGGGCTTGAACTCACAAACTATGAGATCATGACTCCACTGAGCCACCGAGGCGCCCCTGGAACTTGATTCTTAGGCAGGGTATATTTCCTCCCCTTTTCCCTTAGGCCTTCAAAATAATGATCAGATCCCAAAAATCCCAGACCAGAGATCATTTCAAATCCCAGATGTCATAGGTGAAGCTTTATGTGGAAAGAGATTCTCTGTTTCATAAGTATAGATACAGGAATTAGATTAGGCACTTTTTCCACCTGCAGACACGAGATGTCTAAATCTGAGATATAGACCAGTGCCTGTCTCTAGCATACCCTTGAGCATCTCTTACGTAGTGGGAGGCAGAGTGTGAAAGCAGATTACCCTGCTACGTTTTGATGAACAGCATTGACTGCTGTTGGGCAGAAGGAGGGGCCCAAAGTGCTATCATAAATGGATACCCTGGGTGTAGGGAGGGACTCACAGGGCACAGAAGACAAAGTTAGTTGACTTCTCAATATTACTTTCCCCTCTGGTTCTTTGAACTGCATTCTATTCTTAAGGCTACTGTGGCCCCTTGAGGCTTGGAAATAATATTAGACATAGACATAGTTATTGTAGTTTTTTGAGACAACTTTGAATTATGACATCACTATTTCAAGATACATTTCCATCTTTTTGAGGATGAATCCTTCTATTTCATAATTAGAAAATTTTGGAGGTCATTCCATGTATATGTTTCAATCTGCCTTGAAAATAGCTTTCCCAGTATCTTTGAGAAAAGCTTCCATTTGAAGTTATTTTGGAGAAGCTTTGCATTGTAGTAACATCTTTGGTTAAATTGAGCTGATACCTGACCATATGAGGTATTTTTGGTCTTCAGGCACCTACTGGGCCGGTCTACCTTATACACATATTAGAATTTCAGTTATTGGAAGTCACTTATCATGAATGACTGGTGTTTCGATATTGTTTTCTCCAAAACCTCTTGGGTTTTGGTAATCTGATTCATCTCTCAAGATTCAAATGCAGTCTACCTAGATTACATTTGAGGATGAGTTCACTACTGAGAGCTTGCAGTGTTGAAGAGGTAGCATCTCAAAATAACAGACTTTATTTTTTTTACCTCTAGCACAAAATTAAAACTATTAAGTCTTTGAATAAATGTTCAAATAAAACATAATGGTTGAGCTCTAACAATTTTATTTTAATACAGTGCTAGTAGTAACAGGCTTGCAGTCATAAGCTAGATTTGTACTCAGTGTTTTCAAGGAAAACATTTTCAGTCAGTTTTGGGTATAATGAAATATTTGAAACAACATTCAATTCTGTTTTGTTCTCTGGGATGAATCCTCTGAGAACATGTCTTGAGTTCCATTCATCTATCTTTCTGTTGTTTACTAAACAGAGAAATGACATGGGTAAATTAAGCAGATTCTTAGGAGGCAAGGTTGTTGGTGGGGTCATCCTCTGCTGGATGCTTTTGGGTGCCTGTATTGCTTTTTCTGAGTTAGATAACAAAGCACGGGCAGCAGTTATGAGTAGGGGGCTTGGTGAGGAAGAAGATGAAGACCGTAACTGTGACATTTTAGCTTTGAATTGCCTATGGAATATCCAAGAATATATACCCCCTAGACATTGGATTCCTGTTTGATGTTCAGGAGCAAGATCTGGTCTGGTAATACAGACTGGGAAGATTTCACCATATGAATAATACTGAAAGAATGGGGAGAGGATGGGAACACAGAAAAATGAGCCAGATAAGAAAAAAACGAGTACAGGAATGAAGGCATGCATGACTTCCGCATTTAAAAGAGGGGAAAAAAGAAAAGGGGAAGTCGGAAGGTAGCTGAGAAACAGCAGCTAGAGAGGTAGATAGAAAACAGAATGTGTGGGTTCCTTAACCCATGGTTTCCTCCTATCTCTCTGATTTGCCTTCTCTGTCAATTCTAGCGTCCAGGGAGACAGCTTCAAGGAAAATGAGGACAGAGCAGTATTCATTATGTTTAGCAATAAGGAATCCATTGGTAATCTTGGCAAGAATACTTACAGTGGAATCTGTTCTTCCTGTCTTTTTAAAATACTTTCTATTATGGAAATTTTCAAATGTACACAAAACTGAAAGGATAATTTAAAAAATGCCCACAAACCTATAATCTTTACATAATAATGACCTTCATTTTTGGATTCCTGTGAGTTCTTATTATTATTTTTAAAATTTTTTAAATGTTTATTTTATTTTTGAGAGAGAGAGACAGAGTGTGAGCAGGAGAGGAGCAGAGAGAGAGGGAGACAGGGAATCCAAAGCAGGTTCCAGACTCTGAGCTGTCAGCACAGAGCCCAATGCAGGGCTCGAACCCACAAACTGTGAGATCATGACCTACTTGATTATTTTTTAACAGTAGTGTCTAACACAGGGCCTGGTTCATTGGAAGCAGTCAGTAAATATTTGTGGAATAAATGAATAAATATAAGTCAACAGTATGTAGTGTACTCTTTAGGGATGCAAAGATGAAACAAGGGATGCGTAGCCACCTTTAAGGCGTTTATAGTTGGGTCGATTGAAGCAAATCTAAAGCTGCAAGAGCTAAGTCCAAATAAACAAGAGGTGTGGGTTCTTATGCCCTGAAAATAGATCCAGGGAATAGTTGTATCTTGCATGCAATCCTCTCTCCAGTAAATGAGGTGCCATAGAACCAGCACAGTCTGAGCTGGATTTCAGCTGAAATCAGCTGAAATCAGCTGAGCTGGATTTTGACTCTACCCTTTCCCTGCTGGGAGATTCTGGGTTAAACATTTAACTTCTTTGGACCTGACTTTCATCATGAAATCTTCATGGTGAAATGAGAAGAAATCTTTAGCATTTTCTGAGAATTAAATTAAAAACATACGCAAGCACTTAGCATAGTGTCTAATCTGTGGCAGGTGCTCATTAAATGGTAGCTGCTGTTGTCATTGGCGTCGTCCTTGTCATTGTCATCCTCATCACCATCTTCACCGACCTATCAGTCCATCCTCCAATAAGAATTCTCGGTTCTTCTTGTCCAGGCTTCTTGGTCTTTCCTTCTGCCAAACACACTTTGTTTGATGTGTATTCACATCGCGTATCGCATTTTTCCTCTTTACCTTTTCATTTTTAATCTTCTTGTCCTGGAATGTTATTGGACTAAACATGTCAGCCTAGATCCAATCTGCTTTCCCACTTGGATTTACCCAATGATATGCGGTCTTCTGTCCTGGCATTCGGGTGTCTCCTCAGTCCTGACCCTCCCTTTACCCCCAATCTTGCCAGTGTGCCTTCCCACTACTCCTGAACAGGTCTTCAGGCTGCATTGCTGCTGTTCTGAATGCACACTTTTGGTGAGGCTTTTGTAATAATGATCCTTCCACCCGAAATCATCTCTTTGTTCTTAGGTTGCCTTGACCTTGGAAATATTACCCATTCTTCCTGACCTATGTAAATATTGCTGCTTCCATGCATATTTGCCAGTCTCCTCACAACTGAATGTAGTAACTCTCTGATCTGTCAGGGGCACCCTTTGTTGCTCCACTTGTACTTGTCATATTTTCCTTTGCCTGAAAGATAGGTGTATGTCCTTATCATTCTATTATGTGGAGGTTCTCAGGTTTAAATATTAAAAATGACATGATGATTGTGACAGGACTTATTAGAACATAAAAACACAGATAAAAGCTACAGGAAAAAAGACATAGAACATTTACTTGGCAATAATCATGTGCCCATTAATAAATGCTAGGCATCTACTATCTCATTTAATCTTTATGATGGCATCATGAGATGTGTACACATACCCCTCATGTTCCTTTTAGTTGAGAAGACGGAAATCTAGACATGTTAATTGATTTGTCCAAACTCAAACAGTGATTAAAGAACAAAACTAGGATTCAAACCTGGGCCTGTTGGATTGTAGGGTGTAAGTACTTAAAAGCCACCCATTATAGTGGCTTTAAAAAGTATAGTAAGTGCAACTTTACCTCAAATTAGCTAAATGACCTTTCTCTTGAAATATATGCATACTTCTATAATTACAGTGAGATTAGGCTCCTTTTTTAAAAAAAAAATCTTCAGTATCTTTTCATCTGGTGTAATTATCTACTTTCCGTTGTTAGTGAAGACCTGACTAAATGAAGACCTTTGTTGCTACTGAAATTAAAATGAACTTAGGTTAAAATTATGGCATAGCTCCTTTCCCAGGAGCCGGAGATGAACCATTGATATGAACATCATATATTACTTCGTTGTAGAGGATTTTCAACTCACATTTCATAATTGGAATGCATAAGAAAGCTGACCAATGCCTCAGGCATTAAAGGCAAACTACTCCACTTCCATTGGGGCTTGCTTGCTTTTTTGTTTACAGCTCATTTATAACTTTGTGTGTGTGTGTGTGTGTGTGTGTGTGTGGGCAGAGGAGTAGTAGTTGGGGGGTGTTGAGCTGCCTCAGGAAGGGATAAGGAACAGTTCTCTCAATCTTGGTGTTAGGTCCAGAGGTGACTATTTCTAGCCATTTATTTATTAACACTGGGGGATATTTCCTTAAGACTAGGTTCTCAGAAATGTAATTTCCAGCTCATAATCTATGGATTTCAAATATTCTTTGTTTTTAGGACACGTTGTAAAGTTGTTCTCTAAGATGGTCATGGTCGTCATTACTACAGCTTACTGGAAGGTGTTCCTGCTCTCCTTACAGCCCTCTCTGTGCTTTGTGGGGGTTATGACAAGTTCTAGTCAATGGTTATGAGCAGAAGTGACCTACTAATTCTGGGATGGAGGATTTAATGGCCAGTGTGAAAACCTCCAGATACATTTTTTCTTCTGCATGGGGACTGACAGTGTTTCTCTGTCAACCTGGATCCTGGATAAAGAACCATGTAGAACAGAACCCCAGTTGACCCATTACGGTCATGGAGTGTGGGGAGGAATAAACCTGTTATGAGAAGTCACTGAAATTTAGGGTTAAGTACAACAGTATAACCTACCTTATCTTGACTACTAGGATGGTAATAGAATTTATAATGCTGCTAGCCACATTTTAAAATACAAACAACATATGAACTATGTAACTAGTGTGATTAATGTGTGTGTGATTAATAAGTCATCTGCAAGGTTACCATGTATAGATTCCTCTCCAGGTTTGCCTTCCTGTGGTTAGTTCACATGGGTGTCCCACACTCATATTTGTTTCTTAGGCATTCTTAAAGAGGTTTTTAATGAATTTTTCTGTAACAAAAGATTTTATTTTCATTTTTCCCTTTTTTTAAAGATTATTCATTGTTTTTTGAGAGAGGTAGTGAGAGAGAGATCAGGTAGGAAGGGGGGGGGACAGAGAATCTGAAGCAGTCTCTGTGCTGATAGCAGAGAGCCCCATATGAGGCTCAAACTCATGAACTGTGGGATCATAGCCCAAACTGAAGTCATAAGCTCAAGGGACTGAACCACACAGGATCCCCTCATTTTTTTTTTTTATATACAAAAGATATTTGATAAACTTCTGTACATTTTGCTTCTTTAAAAATTTTTTTTTGATATTTATTCATTTTTTGAGAGACAGAGACAGAGTGTGAGCAGGGGAGGGGCGGAGAGAGAGGGAGACACAGAATCCGAAGCAGGCTCCAGGCTCCGAACTGACAGCACTGAGCCCGATGCAGGGTTCGAACCCACAAACTGTGAGATCATGACCTGAGCTGAAGTCGGACGCTTAACCAACTAAGCCACCCAGGCACCCCTGCACATTTTGCTTCTTAACCTAAATAATATTTTGGACATTTTATCAGTGTATAGAAAGTTTTGTCATATGCGTACAGCTGCATATTACTGCCTCATATGAACTACTCTAAACTAACCATTCTCCTATGATTGAACAGGTTTCTCTTAATCCTCAGCCTTACAACAATGATGCAACAAATGAATTTTAGCTTGCATTATTTCCTACATGTCCAAGTGTATCTATAGGATAAAATTCTAGAAGTGGAACTGGTAGTTCAAAGGGTATATGGATTTGGAATTTAGATTGGTATTGTCGGCTCACCCCCTTCATGTGGTACCAATTTGTGGTTCCACCAGCAATGAATGGGAGTGCCTGCATTAAAAAGTTTTTGTCGTATCAGTTTGATATATTTTTTGTTGAATTCATTTCTAAGCATTTCATCATTTCTGTTGCTAGTGTACTAATTCAATTCCTTTACTGGTTACGGGTTTGTTCAAATTTTCTACTTCTTCCTGTTTGAGTTTGGTAGTTTATGTTTCTAGGAATTTGTCCCTTTCTTCCAGAAAATGAAACGTTCCTGGGTGCAGCTGGCACCTGGCCTTTGCATGGTGAGACCCTCCTGCAGAGGGGCAGAACAGGTCAAAGCCGCAGTCCCTCAGAAGTAAGGGGTCAGGAAAAACACCCGCATCTGAGATAAAACTCAGGAGGGAGGTGCGGCCTGGGGCTTGGTCAAGGACAGTGTAAAAGTGGGGAGTGTATGGAAGCGGAAGACAAAGGACAAGTGCTCAGTTGCTGATCAGGGAGAACAGAGTTCTTATACTAGAGACTGGGTAGTTGGGTGATGCCATTTTCACTTCTTCCGCACATGTGCATACACACCTACAAGCGCCACAACAATCCACCCCAGTAAGCTAAGCAGTGCCATATAGTGGAGAATATATCCATTACACTAAGCCCCGCCCAACTGGGCCAACCTCCCTCTTCAGGAATACACGTCTTTCCGCCTTCTTAGTTTATGTACTATAAAGCACTTCATAGTTTGACTTCTAGGGGAAAATGAAGTAATTTTAATCATATTTCAGTCCATTCACTGGTCCATCTATTAAATTTTGTTTTTTCCTTTTTTTTCTTTATTCTCTTTTTCATTTCTTTTCTTTTTCTTGAATACAGAAAGAGAAAACTTTTTATTTTCAAATTTTATTAAAAATATTTTTCTTTAATTTTTTCTACTATATTTTTTACTTTTGTGCAATTTTTTTTCAAATTCTATTTCACTTCCATCATTTCATTTTCATTGAAGGCATTGTTCCAGCACCAGCGAATGTGGTTGTTCTCCTGGGTCCACTGGGGCCTTTGCCTTTGGGGGAGCCACACAGCCTCCACCATGTGTCCTCCCAGCAGGGGAACTGCCTCTCCCCATGTGGCCTGAAGACCATGAGGCCTCCAGACATCACTCTCCTTCTGGGGATTTGCTCTTCCCACCAGAGCACCACCAGGTATCGAGCTGCTGCATTTCAGACTCTGTGCAACCCCTATTTGTAGAGTCTTAATGGAATTTAAACCCTCTCCTTTCTCCTTTCTTCCTTTTTACTTCAGTCCCTACAGCTGTTCCCACTTTTCCACTTTCTCTCCAGCTGCTTTTTGGGGGGTGCTTTTCCCGTATTCTCCCCCCCATCTCAGTCCTCTCTCTGCAAACAAAAACAGCTCCCTGCCCACTATGGCTTCTCTCTCCCCTAGTTTACCTCTCTGTGCCACGTACCTGCTAAGTTCTATGGTTCAGGTTGTGCAGATTGTTGTGTTAATACTCAGATCAGTTTTCCAGATGTGCAGGATTGTTTAGTGTTGATCTGGTTGTATTTCATAGATGCGAGACACAAAAAAAACTTCCATGCTTTTCCACCCTTTAGGCTTCTTCTTAAGGAAATTCTTTAGAAAATATTTTCACTATTCCCCTATTGTTATTTTATTAATAGAATTATTATTTGATATTATTGTAGGCCTTGCTCTGCAATAGCGTCTCTAATTTTTTCGTTTAATTTAGTATTTATCCTAAAATTCTTTATGTTTGTTTTATGGAGATAGGGGCTATTTAGCTGGGTTCATGTCAATTGACCACTCAATAATAACAAGCAAGAAAAAAATCTTAGAGTCTAAGGCAATTAGTTGAGATAAATAGAAAAAACACAATAAAGGCCTTTATATCAGTCTTAGACCTGTCAAGTTGCTTCCCTTGGAAGAGATTATGTCAAAACTTGGGCTTAAAAACAAAAGACATTGGTAAAGTTTTTCTGTCTCTCTGATTCATTCCACTTTTGCTTCAGTATTACATCACTTTATGATTAATGTTCAGTGTCTGTGTTATTAGGTCTCTATTAACTCATTAGTACTTCTCAATAGTTGGTAACATAAACTTGTTTTGGTTATAGTTGGTAAAATTGTCCTCTGTAGACATTAATTCATCCAGTGTGAGAAACAGATTTTATTGTGCTAAAACTGGATCTAAGAACATTGATTCTATTATTCAAGAGCATGTAATGTCAAAAATTCAGAAAGATAGAGTTTTATGGGTAAAAATTGTACCAAGAAAATCATCCTTGGTTCAGGTTGTAGATGTTCTCTTCTTAAATTTGTCTTGTAAAATGGTTCACAGAAACTATGGGGAATATATACTTTTCCCAGGCTTGTAACTTAAAAAGATACTATGTTTCTACATCCAGAATAAAATGCTCACAATGGCACATTTTATTCTTCGTGAGAATTCTATCAATTTAAATATTTGTATCCATGATCACATTCTCATTTTGGCATATTAATGTCAACGGTATGTTAATTTTTGATGTTTTCATCCTTTTTAACATAATTGTTCCTCCTTAATTTAATTAAATGTTTACTGTCATAAAACTAATTATATCATATCTCTGAGTGATTTGATCTGTGGAATGACTTCAAAATGTGTTGTACTTGCTTCATTTTGCCTGGGAGAAAATCATGATAAGGAAAGGATACATTACTATCTCAGCAGATATAAATTACACTAAGAGTTCTTCTTCTGCTATCAGCTTAATTGTTTTGGTGGAGATTAGTTTGTGAAAGGAGATTTCTTTTGTAGAGAATTATGGAGGGAATAGAAGTGAAAAAAGATAAACATTGAGTGTTTTGGCTTAAATAAATGTTTTTAACTAAGCTGTTTTGGATGCTTGACATTTCCCTCCCCCAGAGAATGCTGGGATAGTTGTGCTTTGTTCCTTCTTCCCAGGTTCTAGTTGTCTGTCAGTAGAAAATGGATCTATTATTCTATTTTAATTTGGACTCTGAAATTTCCATTCATTTTTATTTTATTTATTTATTTATTTATTTATTTATTTATTTATTTATTTATTTATTTTTGCTACAGAGAGAGACAGAGCATGAACGGGGGAGGGTCAGAGAGAGAGAGAGAGAGAGGGGGAAACCCAGAATCTGAAACAGGCTCCAGGCTCTGAGCTGTCAGCACAGAGCCCGACGCTGGGCTCAAACCCACGGACCGCGAGATCATGACCTGAGCTGAAGTCGGAGGCTTAACTGACTGAGCCACCCAGGCTCCCCTTCCATTCATTTTTAAACACATATATCCAGACACACACACAGTGTTAAAACACAGTTTTGAAAATCAGTGACCAATATGGAATCATGCAGACTTGGAATCTAATCATTTGTAGTTGCGTGGCTTTGAAGTTGCTACATTCTGAGCAATTTGCTTGATTTATCAAAACCCTAAATTCTCTGCCGTCAATAACAATTGTAATACCAGCCTTACAGGATGGCCCTTGTGATTAAATTAAATAATTTATGTAAAACACATAGTGCATCACCTGGCACAGAGGCTGCATTCTCCACTGTGGAGTTATTATTTTTACTGCTTTTAATCAAATTTGAAACAAAGTGGAAAAATCACCATTAATTTTGTTCTTTTAATAAAACAATGTCTGTTTTTTATGTTAACCACTGGTGTGTTTTTATAAATTCCTATTAAAAATTTTTTTAATCTACAAAGGTACAAACTTTACAAAGCATTTTGTTTTCAAAAGTATTTGAGGTCATATTTGTTGGTCATGGTTAATTGAAACCAAGGCAAAACACAAAATTATGCTTGCTATCAAAAGCATTGTCATTATCTTAATTCTGATTCTTTTCTTCACAGAGACAGCATGTGAGTGTATGCGCGAATTGGGTAGGGGCAGAGGGAGAGAGAATCATAAGCAGGCTCCATGCCCAGTCCAGAGCCCAGTGTGGGGCTTAATCTCATGACTGTGAGGTCATGACTTGAGCAGAAATCAAAAGTCGATCTTCAGCCACCTGTGCCATCCAGGAACCCCATAATTATTGATTATTTTTGTTCCAATGATTTTTTTCCTTATAGTAAATAATTTTGAGAGAAATTACTGATTCAAAGAGTGTAACACTTAGGTGACCTGATACTGAATTGTTTATTAGCTGTAGTACTTTATTTTTTTTACTATTTTTCGTTTAGATTCAAGTTAGTGAACATACAGTGTAGTCTTGGTTTCAGGAGTAGAACCCAGTGATTCGTCTCTTGCATATGATATCCAGTGCTCATCCCAACAAGTTCCCTCCTTAATGCCCATCACTCATTTAACCCATCCCCCCACTCACTTTCCTGCAGCAGCCCTCAGGTTGTTCTCTATTTAACAGTCTCTTAGCATTTGCCTCCCTCTCTGTTTTTATACTATTTTTCCTTCTCTTTCCCTATGTTCATCTGTTGAGTTTCTCAAATTCCACATATGAGTGATATCTTTTTTTTTTTTTTTCCAACGTTTATTTATTTTGGGGACAGAGAGAGACAGAGCATGAACGGGGGAGGGGCAGAGAGAGAGGGAGGCACAGAATCGGAAACAGGCTCCAGGCTCTGAGCCATCAGCCCAGAGCCTGACGCGGGGCTCGAACTCACGGACCGCGAGATCGTGACCTGGCTGAAGTCGGACGCTTAACCGACTGCGCCACCTAGGCGCCCCATATGAGTGATATCTTATATCTGTCTTTATCTGAGTTATTTCGCTTAGCCTAATACCCGCTAGTTCCATCCAGGTTCAACTATTAGCTCTACTTTAAAAATATACATAGTAACCTGATTGTGGCAAAAGCAACAATAATTCTTGAGCCATAGGAAAGTTTTATTGGATAAGTTTTTTTGAGGGTCTTTAGGTGGTTATCTTTGTTTCAGAATTCTACCCTTCCATGTACACTTCATTTCCTCTTCTGATGAATATGAACCCTTAGGATCACCAAACCAGATGGTTAAACCCCTTTTTCCTAATTGTAAATGGAGTTCTTTTTGCAAAAGGTATTTGCCACTCTGCCTTTTACCCATGCTTCCCAAACTTAAGTATCTTTGTCACATTTTCACCTCATTGCTATAATAAACTTAAATCTTTATCAAATATTCCACTTTTTGAAAACAAACATTTAAAAAAATACTTTGTATCATAATGCACATAGAACTCATTATCACTTGTCCATCCTGTATAAATTCACATAGGCTCACCAGTGCCTAAGTAAGCTTTGGGAAACTGGTTCATCTGCATAGTTTTAATTTTTTTTTAGTCTGCAGTTTTAGCCTTCCCAAATTCCTTCACCTCTCTTTGATGTGATCTTTTTTTTCCTGAATGTTTATAGCCCTTAAAGACAATCTTGATAGTTTAATGCATAATTAACTATGGTGTTGTATATTTTCTCCTTCATGAAATTTAGATTTATTTCTATAACTAGTTGTTGTAGGGTATGATCTGTATTTATTTTCCACATGTCTCTTAAGTGTTGAACCTGGGAACTTTGATTGTATCTGAATGCTGCCTATGTAGTAATAAAAGCTGGCCATACTTAACAGAGGTGTTCCATAGATGTGGTTGCAACTAGGATATCTTGGATTGTCTTTCCCATTCTTTTTTTTTTTTTTTCAACGTTTATTTATTTTTGGGACAGAGAGAGACAGAGCATGAACGGGGGAGGGGCAGAGAGAGAGGGAGACACAGAATCGGAAACAGGCTCCAGGCTCCGAGCCATCAGCCCAGAGCCCGACGCGGGGCTCGAACTCACGGACCGCGAGATCGTGACCTGGCTGAAGTCGGACGCTTAACCGACTGTGCCACCCAGGCGCCCCATGTCTTTCCCATTCTTATCCTCCCTCTAATTCTCATTGATCACAGCTTACTCTAAGTTCTATCTTCCATTTTAAATTCCCTAGTTTCTATGAAAGATTGCTTTAAATAAAATATCTTTATTCAAGCATTCATTCATTCATTCATCACCTGTCAATTGAATATGTAATATGTGCCTGGCTCTGTACTAGGGACGAGGTACAGCCGAACAAAACAGACATGGCCCCCAGTCTGATGGAATTTATGTTCTGCTGGGATGAATATTTATTAAACACTCACGATAAGGTAATACTTTGCTAGCATATCCTTTTTGCATAAAAGTTCTCAGTAAGTTTTTATATTCCACAAAATATTGTTTGTAAGAACTGTTTAACCAGAAGTTCAAAGTCTTCTAAAGCTTGATCTAGTTTCACTTTCCAGGCTTTTTTATTTTTATTTTTCTCAGTTTTGTCTCTTCTATCTTGGGCATAATTGATTTTCAACTAAAAACCTCTGAAAACTGCCATTGCTTTGATGCCTTTCAGGCTTGGGCCTCATCTTCCCTTCATATTATGTGATCACCCTGTCTCCACCAGTCTTTCCTGCTGGTCCTTGAAAGTCCATCTCAAATGCCATGGTCTTTTTGAAACCTTTCTAGATCTTAACTCAAAGTGACTTCTTCCTCCTCTTCATCATATATGTCTTTATGTCCGCTTAATGGTGGCTGTAGAGTTACATGAAAACTGCCCCTGTTCATTGAGTAGATTGTGAAGGTACCAATGTCACCTGTATCAGTCAGTTTGTAGGAGGGAAACAGATGGCCGCTTTGATTAGGATAGTTGGATGAAGGTGTGTTTGAAGAGAAACCAATTACATAGGTTTGCAAAGAGTGTAAGGAAACTGCAAGAGACACTGAAGGAACATGGGGCTAAAGAGTGGAGCTGTAACCCTGAGGAATGAGCCAGGGGAATTCACTTCTTGTCTCTGGTCTGCTGCTGAGGTTCTCAACTGGTCAAGCCCATCCAGAAACTGGAGTGTATGGTTGTCCATGAACCCACTACCCATATGTCAACCACTCTGAGAGAGCAGGGTTGAGGAGAGAAAGTGTTTCTGGTGTAGAAAACAAAAGCAAATGGAAGACATCTGTGCTGTGCTCATCTTTTGAAAGTTTTCTGTGCCTCACTCAAGCCTGCTATATTTTCAGCACCAGTAAATAAATGTTTGAGGTTCTATGTTTTTGCACCTTTTTATGTCTTTTGTTTCTGTGTAATTTATGCCATTATGGAAATTTGTTTTCTTTTTAAAATATTTTATTAACATTTCTCTCCCCAAACTGGATGATTCAGAGACTTAAGTGACATATCAGTGACCAACAAAGTATTTCTTTTGATTTTAGATGTATGAAATATGCATATATACATATATATACATATATATGCATATATACATATATACACACATCTATCTGTAGGTATCTATATATGCGTCCATCTTTCTATACACACACATATACACACACACACACACACACACTTAATCCATGGAGAAGTGGTTGATAATAAACAGTGAGAGGAGGATAATTAGCAGTCATGTATATCAAGAAAATCACTAATATATCTTGAATTTTAAGGACAAGGCTAGAATATTTTTACATTTGTACTGAAATAAAATATATGACATACCCCATACTCAGTCTCTGAGCTGAGAACAGAATCCTTCATGCTTTAAGAGTGAGCAGAAGAGGAGCCTCAAAAACTATTCCTAGGGCTTTTATTTCAAATCCTAATTAGTTGTACTTGGAAAATTAGTTCTAAGTACAGATCTTGGCACTTGTAATTGTGAGCTGACATTGAACTCACTTTATTTTAGACTTTGAAAGCAGATTAAATTCATGTTAAATTAAGTTTTTCTTCTCTCCTGTTGCTTTTTGAACGTAAATCTTGAAATAATTCATCAACACTGCCTCTCTGGCTTCTGGGAAAAGGGTCCATTCTCACACCCCAGTGACCAACGGTTGGTTTTCCTGAGCCTCCCAGTTTTCCACTGATGAAAATTTTAGCGGCTTAAATCTTTCCTACAAATTACCAGGTCATTTAAAAATAAATTGGGCTCATTTTAATCTAATTCCTAATGCACAACTGCCTGGGGAGTTATTTTCAGCTCCGTTCGTTGCAGTTGGCAATTATCATGCTCCTTTTAAAGAAAAGAAAAGTAACAGGACTATATTTTATCAGAATTACCAGTGATCTTTCAGAGCAACTCATATTTAAGCTAAGTAATGGGAGAAATGAAAGACAGAATAGGCAATGACATAGGCTTGAGAAGGCCCAGCCAAAAACAGAAATGGTGAGGGCATGTAGTCTAGGTGCTAATATTTTACTTTTTTGGGCCATGAAGATCCCAGGTCTGCGGATGACAACAATTAATGTAAATAATTGAAAAGACTTGATGATTTTCTACATCTGCCAATTCTGACTCCATGACTCCGAGACCGCCAGCAAAATTTTACTTTGAATATTCCTGATTTCCAGAGGATAGGACTTGTGTGCTTAGTTACTGAAATGAACAGTGTAATTCAGTCATTGATTAAACCAGAGGGAATTGCTTCGACTCACAAACCTCAGATCACAAAATCAGAATTGATTTCCTCCTCCTCCTAGTTCTTTATATTGTAAGAGTGTGGGTATTACAAAAATCATTTCCACACTTCAGATGGAAACGTCTGTATCCAATACCCTGTGCAGGGTGTGTGGGTTCACTGGTTTAGAAGCACCTGCAAGGTGTAAATCAAAGATTGTGGGAATTCAAAAGAAGAAAAGATGTTGTCTGGTTTGGGAAGGAGGAGGTTGATTATTATGAGTAGGCTTCATGGCAGAGGGGCTATTTGACAGGAAGGTGGATCACATTTAAGAAGGTAGGGATATGAGTGCATTGGACTTTTGGGATCAACAGTGGTGGAAGAGAGACTAAACATTAGGTTTAGAGTTTGCTGGGAAATGTTTCAGACAGGGGGCTGGTGAGCGATATGTTTGGGCCAGATGGCAGAATGCTTGACCAAGGCATGTGGATTCTCTGCTCTGGGCAGCAAGGAACCATTGAAATAATTTGAAGAATAAAATACTGAATTACTGAAGACAACATTGGGAATGACTTTTATTCCTTCAAACCTTTGTGAACAGATACCATAATGTTGTGTTGCCACTTTGGCATTTTAATGGCAAATATAAATTTCCCTCTCCCCCAATTTAGAACAGAAGGAGCTGGGTACTTCTAAAATAATATTGACATATGAGCTAACTTTCGACAAACATAAAAGACGATAATTAGCAAACGTGTTGATTCAAATTTAGGTTAAAAACACATGTATTTAAAAGTGGATACCTTACCATTTGGATGGCAAATAGCTAATAAAATCTCCTTCTCTTTTGTTTAGGTACGACTAAATCTAATATTATTCTCCATATAACTTTGAGATGTTAATGATGACAATAATAATGATATTCTAATAATCTAAGTGCTTTACATGTAGAATTTTTTAAATCCTCACATCTCCATGAGGTAGCTGCCATTATTATCCCTATTCCATAGATGAAGGGAATGAGGTACAGAGAGCCTGAATAATGTGTTATAGGCCACACACCTCATGAGTGGCAGAGCTGGGATTTGACTTAGCATTTTGGCCCCAGAGTCCATAATCCTAACGACTTTTTTAGGCTGCCACTCCTAGCACAGTAGGGACATAGTCCAGGCTATGGGAACAAAGAAACTGAGACATAAGGAGTACAATGACTTAAACAAGGTCTTCTAGAAACGGGAAAATACAGGATTGCTAAATTTACTTGTGTTTTTTTTTTTAATTTTTTTTTTAACGTTTTAATTTATTTTTGGGACAGAGAGAGACAGAGCATGAACGGGGGATGGGCAGAGAGAGAGGGAGACACAGAATCGGAAACAGGCTCCAGGCTCCGAGCCATCAGCCCAGAGCCTGACGCAGGGCTCGAACTCACGGACCGCAAGATCGTGACCTGGCTGAAGTTGGACGCTTAACCGACTGCGCCACCCAGGAGCCCCTTTACTTGTGTTTTAAAACAATAGCTTGTGCCAACGAATGGCCCTCCTTGTGAATTGCAAAACTAGATTTTTTTTTTTTTAAATCTGTAGTGACCATCATTTATTTGGAAATTTGGCTGAAGTTAGATTAAGTGGATGTTTGGCAGGAAGCATGGACAGAGAGTTTGATGTATGCAAATCAGTGGCACACCCCAAGCAGGACAGCCTCCTTCAACCACAACAGTAACAAGAGAAGGATTTCCAAGTTCCTTTTCCAGGCCCGGACTAAGTATCCTCTGCAGTGGTCTTATCATACCCCAGATTAAATTTATAGCATGGCTTTTTAAAACACATTGCCATTCATCTGTGTTTCTGTCTCTTCCTTTCTCAACCTTTAGTTTCTCAACCTTTAGTACTGTTGACATTTTGAGCTCGATAATTCTTTGCCACAGTGGGCTCTTTCTCTGTAATGCAGGATGTTTAGCTCCATCCCTGGCTTCTCCCACTACATGCCAATAGCGTTACCCTAATCTTGATGATAACACTATAACCAGACATCACTGGTAACCTGGGGAGCAAATCATTCCCAGGTAAGACATACATTTTCTTCCTCTATGTTTAAGCATAGGCAGGGACTAGTTCCCCTCTGTCACTACTCTTAAGCCCTAGGGTATGCTCACTAGTAGGCTAGAACAGAAGTTGGTAAGCTGGGATCCAGAATCTCTGGGTTTGCTAACTAGGGTCCATAATAACCTTGACATTATACACCACTGTTTTGTGTATGCAGCCTTTTCTCTGAAGTCCCTAGTTTTCAGAACATTCTCAAAGAGGTTTGTGGCATACTAGATTATTGAGAATATTGCCCTTGAGGGAGTGCTGTGGATTACATATCATAGAATTTTACCTTGGGTAGACTTCTTTCCCCTACCCCCCTCTTTTCTTCCCACCCCCCAACTTAGGCTAACACACAGTGGTCACAATACTAATATTGGGCAGACATAAATTCCTAAGGATCAATCTTATACCCAAGGTAGTCCAGGCCTGCTTAAATGAGGAAAGTGTTGCTAAAGGAACCGTTTGTGGTAGGGCATGTTCTCTAGGCTAGTAGTAGGGAAATATGGGCACTGGCCCTCTGATGGTGTGGTCAGGTGAATTAGCCCTTATGCCTCATAGGGTGAGGATTAGATCCCTCATCTTGGATGCTAGCCTCCTAGTAGTCCCTGGATTATCATAGGGAATAGCATTGGTTCCAAGGGGGAATTCTGAGCAGGGTGAAGAAGCAGCTACTACAAATATTCTGTGTTTCCTGTCACTTGTCTCTTGTTTCTAGTCCAAACTCCAAAGTTCTTAGACTAGGGGTGGTACAGTTTTACATAAAGAGGAGGCTGAGGAGGTAGTATGTGTAAAAAATGAAACAAGATAAAATTCCAGAAATTGAAAAAGACAGGAGGTTAGTAGAAGTCTATAGATGACCATTCATCCTCAGGAAAGTCTTTCTTTTCAGAAATTAAAGATGTATGGGATCTCATACATCAGTTTCATTTTGCATTTGGGGGGGGTTAGAATGGGATAAGGAAATTTGGCTGAATCTTCTTTTTCTTTTGGTTTTGATTACTACTTCTAGCAATCTAAGGCTGTGATACTAAAATTTTTAAATTTTTATTATTTATTTATGTATTTATTTATGTATTTATTTTTAATTTACATCCAAGTTAGCATATAATGCAATAATGATTTCCGGAGTAGATTTTAGTGATTCATCCCCTATGTATAACACCCAGTGCTCAAATCATCAAGTGTCTTCCTTAATGCCCCTTACCCATTTAGCTCATCCTCCCACCTACAACCCCTTTCCTTGTTATATTATTTTTGCTTCCTTTTCTTAGGTTCATCTGTTTTGTATCTTAATTTGACATGTGAGTGAAATCATTAAGATAGTTGTCTTTGACTAATTTCGTTTAGCATAATACCCTCTAGTTCCATCCACGTAGTTGCAAGATTTCATCCTTTTTGATTGACGAGTAATAGCCGATTGTGTATGTGCGTGCGTGTGTGTGTATACACAGCACATCTTCTTTATCCATTCATCTGTCAATGGACATTTGGGCTCTTTCCATAATTTGACTATTATCTATAGTGCTGCTATAGACATTGGGGTGCATGAGCCCCTTTGAAACAGAACACCTGTATAAAAAATAATCTCCCTTTGTACTCAACCATTTGGGATTTGGCTTTCTTTCATTTATCACTAAAGCATTTCTCATGGATCCATCTACTAACCTGTCAGCCTGGCTGATGCTATAATGTTGTTGGAATTGTTTTAAGACCAACTGGTCCTTCTTTCTCTCGAAAAGGAATACATGGCCTTGGGCCTTGAGATAGACCTGGGTTCAACTCCTTATTTTTCTACGCATTAGTTATATTACTTGAGGAAAGTAATATAAAAGAAAATAAAATAAAAGAAAGAAATCTTACAGAGTTGTGAAGAGCATTAAATAAAATGATATTAAAATTGTTTAATAAAAGGTTTGTTCCTGGGGCACCTGGGTAGCTCAGTCGGTTGAGCGTTTGGCTTCATCTCAGGTCATGATCTCATGGTTTGAGGGTTCAAATCCTGTGTTGGGTTCTGTGCTGATAGCTCAGAGCCTGGAGTGCACTTCAGATTCTGTGTCTCCCTCTCTCTCTGCCCCTCCTCTGCTTGTGCTCTCTCTCTCTGTCTCTCTCTCTTAAAAATAAACATTAAAAAAATTTAAAAATTAAATGTGGTGCCTAGGTGGCTGAGTTGGTTGAGGGTCCAACTTCGGCTCAGGTCATGATCTCGCAGTTTGGGAGTTCGAGCCCCGCATTGGGCTCTGTGCTGACAGCTTAGACCTGGAGCCTGCTTCAGATTTTGTGTCTCTCTGTCCCTGCTCCTCCTCCATTCATGCTCCATCTGTAAAAAAATGAATAAACATTAAAAAAATTTTTTAAATTAAAAAAAAGTTTGTTCCTTGCCCCATTCATTTGACACCGAGCCTCTCATTTTTTCTTTAATACCCAAGACTTATCTCCACACATTAAAATAGAAATAAACAGGTATAGTTAAAGGTTTGCATTTAAGTGATACCATATATTCACGTAGTCTTATGTGAGCCTCTGCACAAATTTGTGAGACCAGAGTAGATAGCCTCATTTTATAGATGGGGAGATACAGACAAATGTCTTTGATCCACAGCTAGGAAGTGATAGAGCTGGGACTCAGATTCAGGTGCTCTGAGAATTCTATTTATATTTTTAACTGCTCCATTAGCTCTCCCAAGTCAAGTAGGAAGAGCAGACCTATGTGGTGAAAAATGACTGAAGCAGGCTTCTATCATCCAGAAAGGGCGAATGAAAAAAGTCAACCTGAGTGAGAGAAGTGAGACTGCAAGTTTGAAAAGTCAGAATTACCCGGTGGTGTCTCTGATGTGTTTGAAACCCTCTGGGAAAAGAGCACAAAGGAAAAGATTATTCCATATTAAAATTCTTCTGTTACTAAGTGGGGAGAAAGGACAAGAGAATTTCCTGTCATTTTTTGTCACTTCAGAAGGATTTCTTTTTAATTCCATTTGGTTGAATAGCTGGGTTAGAATCCCAGTAAAGGTACAGGCTCAGCAGCTTCTGGATGACAGTATCTTGGGTCTTTGAGAAGTCACCAGCCCTTGATGTTCATGTTTCTTTCTCCTTGGCATCTGCTCTACAGATAAGCTACCCTATAGGCTTCAGGGAAAATACCTAATAGGGAATCTGTATGGATTGTAAAAATCCCATCTTTTCTACAGGACTTTGTAACTGTAAAAACTTTGAGCGCACTTTTCCAGCTCTATTTTGTTGTGGGGGAAAACGGCATGCATGCAGAATTGCCTGCTCTATCAGAGGCAGACATATTGGAATGGTAGGTAGATAGTTTCCCAGGCAACATTACTGACCTGAAAGTGTAGTCCTCTGCTTGTTTTTACAGTCACACAAAGCACTGTTGGGAGACCTAGAGATGCAGGATATTTAAGCCCAGAATAAAATTGAAAGCATTATTGTCTTTACTTCAAAATAGAGTTTGAGAAATCCAACAGAATGCACAGCACTCTATTCATTAATATTTCCAACATCTTCTCATCTATTTCCTATTCTATTTAAGAAAACCATGGTCTCACAATGGAGTGTGAATTCATAAATGGCAAGGATTTCTGTGACATACTTTCCAATGTTTTTTAAATCTATGGGATTTATTCACAAACATTGAGCTTTTTATTTTTCCTAGCAAAATCAGTACAACACAAGGTGGGGAAGTAAAGCATTAGTGTTTGCTGCAGTAGAATAGCACCTCAATTTAATATTCAAGTGAGTCCAAGCTAAGTTCCATCTTTCTGGATTGGTCATATCAAGGTTTTAAAAGTTTGAAAACACAGTGAGATACTACCTATCTTTTTTCTTCCATATCTGATGACTCTGTTTGACATTTGGGCTGCCATTTTGATAAACTCTTCATTATAAATCTTATAACCCTTCATTATAAATAGCCACAATGTGGTTATTGTTAATTCTGGACTGAATCTATATTTGGGAATGCCTTACAAATTTGCAGGCAACTTTCTTGATCATGTAATTACTAGGTCTTGGTAGCGTATTTCTTTTCATGTGATTTACATTATTACTACCTTTGTATATAGAGGCTAATGGTGGTTTCTAAGGCCACATGCAGAACTATTTTATTTGACTTCTAGAAGCTATCACATTTGAGAAAAATAACCTGTATCCATAAAGGTTACCTTTTGGGAAGGGGAAATTGAAAGTCTTATGTTTTATGGGAAGGTCGTATTAAATAATTTTGGGGGAGACCATGGACCACATGCCTTAGACCTTGAGGATCTAATGGCAGTTCTTTCCCTGTTGATTCCTTGGTGACTGGCCAACATAAAGCTAGAGAAAACTGCAGTTACTGCAGATGGTGTTCCTCTGCTGACTGTGTCTCTGATGCCCAGATGTGATGGGGATACTAGTCTTGAGTTCTGTTTGTAGAATGTCTGTACCAGATTTTATTTAGTTGAACTGATTAATTAAAATACCAAGCAGGAGGCAGTCTCAGCAGCTTCCAGATCACAGTCTATTGATATCTCTTAGAAATCATTAATATGTGCTGTTCATATTCCTTTTGTCCCTTTCTACCACTCTACAGATGCAAATGACAAAATTCTGGGGAAATTCCTGGCAGAGTGGATTGTAAAGATTCATCTTTTCTTTCTTTTTTTAAAGTTTGTTTGTTTGTTTGTTTGTTTAGAGAGAGAGAGAGATATCCAGCAGGGGAGGGGCAGGAGGTGAGGGGGACGGACAGAGGATCCAGAGGATCCAAATCAGGCTCTGTTTTGAAAGCAGAGAGCCCAGTGGGGAGTTTGAACTCATGAAACATGAGACCATGACCTGGGCTGAGGTTGGATGCTTAACTGACTGAGTGACCCAGGTGCCCCAAGACCCACCTTTTCTAAAGGACTCTGCAAGTATAAAATTGTTGAGTGAACATTTGTCTTGGATAATGATAGAGTCCATAGAACTGATCCATAAATAATGATGAAGGAATTGATGAATATCTAATTGTGCAGGGCATGTTTTTTCACATTATAAAATAATAAAAAAGGCAACACTTATTTTCAGTGTGTTGGTCATCAGGTGGTTGTGGTGGGGACATTCCAAAAACCAGGAGCCAGTGCTAGCTGTTGGTTTGATGGTCATCAGTTTCATGAAGCAAAGAGCACATGAAGGGAAATACTGGGAAATAGGGGTGGTGAGTTAGGTTGGGGTTGAGTTTCAGAAGGCCTTGAATGAAGGATAAGTTAGGTACTCATTTCTACAGGTAATGAGGAGCTTTGGTGGCACTTAAAATTTATAGGTGTTATTTTGGGAAGATTATTGAGGTCAAGGAGACTATGTTCTTTGGTGTTTACCTTGCATAGAGTCTTGTACATAGTAGAAATGTGAATATTAGGTGAATATGTGAATAAATGAAACTATTTTAGATGAGATAGGGGATTGGGCAGTTCTTGAAACATTCCATGGATGAGATGGAGGTTTGGGTTGGTGTGGAGGCAACTGGAATGGAATTGTCTAGAACATCTAGAAGAAGCAGGGATTGATATTTGACGTGGAAATAAAGGAGAGAGAAGAACAAAGAAATAAATGAAAGAATGAAGGAGTATAAGGTTGAGAACCAAATTATGATACTGTATTATCCCATTTTACAGAAATGGGGGCTTAGCAAGAAGAGCATATTTGGGCTTAGACATGTGGCATTTTAGTCTATGACTCTGTTGACAGGCTGGCATAGATACACAGCACTGGTGGTCAGGTGAAGACCTTGCCTGAATGTGAGGTTCTCTGAAGAATGATGTTGGTTGAAACCAGGAGGTTGTAGTCTATACAGTTGACATAAACTTACAGTTCTGTGGTAACATTCAGTCCTAGTAGAAACAAGCTAATGGTGTAAGACCAATAATGTCAGTGTATGTTGAAGAGATGTATACACATCATAGAACAGAGAGAAGAGGGAAGAGTGCCCATTCCTGGCTTTGGACTGCATAGGCATTATCTTTTCAGGGCAAAGTAGGGTAGCAGAAAGTTGGAATCCTATATCTTTGCGTTCAAATCCCAAAATTACCATCTCCTGTGCTTTCTGAGAGGCCACAGAGAGCCTACTGATGAAGGGCATGGACTTGAGAACTGGAACAACCAGGTGCAAATCCTAGCTTTATCACTTACTAGCTGTAGAACCTACTATACGGGGTAGTTTCAAGGACTATTTAAGTCACTGTAGGACGCTGGGAAATCTGGCGGGCCGGAGGCGGCGGGAAGCAGCCGCCGGGCCGCGGCACCGGCAGCGGGAGGCGTCAGGATGGTGAAACTGAGGGCGCAGCTGATGGAGCAAGCGGCGCAGTATACCAACGCTGTGCGGGGCCGCGAGCTGGACTTCCGGGGGTATAAAATTCCTGTCATTGAAAATCTAGGTGCCACCTTAGACCAGTTTGATGCTATTGATTTTTCTACAATGAAATCAGGAAACTGGATGGTTTTCCTTTGTTGAGAAGACTGAAAACATTATTAGTGAACAACAATAGAATCTGCCATATAGGTGAGGGACTTGATCAGGCTCTACCCTGCCTGACAGAGCTCATTCTCACCAACAACAGTCTCGTGGAACTGGGTGATCTGGACCCCTTGGCATCTCTCAAATCACTGACTTACCTAAGTATCCTAAGAAATCCTGTAACAGATAAGAAGCATTACAGACTGTATGTAATTTGTAAAGTTCCGCAAGTCAGAGTACTGGGTTTCCAGAAGGTGAAACTGAAAGAGTGTCAGGAAGCAGAGAAAATGTTCAAGGGCAAACGGGGTGCACAACTTGCAAAGGATATTGCCAGGAGAAGCAAAACTTTCAACCCAGGTGCCGGTTTGCCAAATGACAAAAAGAAAGGTGGGCCGTCTCCAGGGGATGTAGAAGCCATCAAGAATGCTATAGCAAATGCATCAACTCTGGCTGAAGTAGAGCGGCTGAAGGGCTTGCTGCAGTCTGGTCAGATACCTGGCAGGGAACCCAGATCAGGCCCCACTGATGACGGTGAAGAGGAGATGGAAGAAGACACGGTCACGGTCCTCAGCAAGATGGCCTGAGTATCTACAGGACGTGTAACATCCTCCTGGGACAAGTCCTGCTTTTTGAACTTGGAATAATAGCCTTGTTTCTGTCAGCAAAGTGGAGTTCATAAGCATTGTTGAAATGCTTAAGACTGCTGCTGGTAATTTTGTAACATCATACATCTTGAAATCTAAATGCCAGTTTTCTACAAATAGTAAAAATACAAAGACATTCGCTGTGAAAAAAAATAAGTTACTGTAAGTAAAGTATTAGGGCTTTTAAGTACTAGGTAGTAATAATAACCATCTTTATTTAGGGGAATCAATAGTTTGAATGATGTTTAACTTTGAGAGGACTTGGTATCCTGATCTGTACAAATGGAATTGATAAACCAAAAAGAAATCTGCTTACCTTTTTCCCAAGAGTGATGGATGTTTCATTGTAAGTGGGCTCGGGCTTTTGCTTTGTACGTTTACCTGGGGTTTTTCATGGCTTATTATACTTTACCCCTTGATAATCCATTTCTTTTCCCCAGATTCACTCCTGATAAGACAGTATCCAGATAAAATAGATGTTTTGACACCTCTAATATGAACGTCTGTAATGTGAACCCTCTGTCTCCAGTGTTAGGTTTGTTCTCTTGCACCTAAGACACACACATACACACACAAGCAAACGTTAAAAAGACAATCAGCTCATGCAACTCAGAAGTCTGTGGGTCATTTTATCTCCTGATATGGCTGGATTTCGAAGCTCAAATGCTTTCATTGGGGCTCTATCACTTTCTTCATTTCTTGCCTCTTTCTGCTATTTGGGGGCTTCTAGATGAGATATATATCTTAGAATATCTGTTTATCAGCTCAAGGAAGGAATTCGAACTATCTCTATTTTGGTGACAAGCCTCACTCCTTAATCAGCCATTTTATTCAGATTAAAGGTGTGCTGTGATGGGCCTGACCTGGGTCACATGCCGTTTGGGTGGACAGATCCCAAGTCTGTAGGTAGCAGTCAAATAAAGTATTCCGGGAAGTCTGGAAGGATACCTATTATAATCCATTATGCCTACTTAGATATCTACAAATGCAGGCTGGGAATGTTTCCCTCTCTGTGGTTGAATACAGAAACCACAGCAGCATTGTTTTTTTTGTTTGTTTGTTTGTTTGTTTGTTTGTTTGTTTTTCCTGGCTTGGTTTCTTGTCCGTTAAAACAAAACTGATGCAATATCTTCTAAAATCCAGTGTACCTAGAATAGTAAAAGGAATGCCAGATTGTGGTTGAGTTAGGCACTGGGGCTTGGATGTCCAGAAACATTTGAGAACTGAGGCTGGTTAAAGTACTCAGAGGCAGGCTGTAGATTGCTTTCCCTAACTTTTCCAGGCACCATGAAGATCAGTAAATTGATGTTCCTGGCTAGTTTAATATCCTCATGTCTATGGGTTACATGCTTCCCGACATGTTTAATTTTAATTAATTTTAATTTTTCATGCGTAATTCCAAAACAGCAATAGTTCCTGTTATAATTCTAAGGAATTAAAGCTGTTCCTTCCACTCCCCTCCTTTTCCTCCTGTTTCTTCCTCTTCTTTCTCTCTTCCTCTTCCTCCGCTTCCTGCTCTTTCTTCTTCAAGTATATTAGGTTAGCAGTGTTAATGTTAGTAATACTGCATTGCCTTGAGCACATGGTTCCGTCACCCTAAATTCTCCCCAGTCTCATTCTTTGTTCTGGATTTCAGATCCTCTGTGACTAATGTATTATTCACTATATTATTCTCACAGAGCAAGATGTATTATTTACAAGGTTGTAGGATTTCTGAAATTCCACAAGATTTCTTGTAAATTTGTAAAAAGCATGCTGGGCTAGACTAGTTTTCTGCCATACCACTTGCATCAGCATCTGATAGATGGACTCCTTTATTTGCTGGATGATGCTTTGTTTCGAATCCTTGCATATTCCAACAAGAGATATTTTGATGCTTTGTATACTAATATGACCTATCAATTCTTTCTCTCTGTAATTTCCAGAATTTATGGAATCAATGGCATTCAGCTATAAGCATCATAAACTAAATCAAACTGTACCTGGGAATTGTTGGCTTGAACGGTCTCCAGAAAAGCATACAAGATTTTATTTACCACTGGAGGGCAGTAGGGTGATGTATCCCAGACCTAAGAGTTTGTGAGCACTCCTGTTTCTCTTACCTTGTGAAAAATGCTGGTTTTACAAGTTTTTAAAAAGGCTTATACCCTTTGTCATTGGGCTGTGTTGGGGCTCAGACAGGCTAAGATGCTGCCTTTTCTAATTTCACTAATACTTTTGGTTTCCGTAGCTAGTGGTGTGCTGGTAAATGTTTAACAACCAGCTGTCTGGGGGAAATGCCCTGATGTGCAATTCACAATTGCACAATTGTGCCAATTCTGTGGTATAAATATTTCCATTGTAGCTGATTTGAAGCTACTGATTTGATATCACTGAACGCAGAGTCAGCAAGGCATGTTTACAAATCAGCACATAGAAGCATCTCCAGCACACCCCTGTTAGCTATGGTCACTTATCACTTATAGTCCATGCTGTTAGTTTTGTTTCCAGATGTACATGTCTTAACTGTTTTTCTAACAATCTAAAAGCCAGAGAATGCATGCCTAATTATTTTTGTCTCCCCACACTGCACCCAGCACAGTGTCTTAGACATTTTAACTTTGTCAGTAAAAACTTTCTGCTATAGAATAACATACATACAAAGCAATGAACAAATTTGCTGTGAAATAACAGTTGAGTTATAATGAAACCTTAGAATTACATACAATATAGCCAGCCCCTAGATCAAGGGACAATATGTCACCAGCATCCAGAAGCCTCCATGTACCTTCTCTAGCCATTAACTTTGTTCTGTCCTGAGTTCCACCTCCATACATTGGTTTCACCTATTTTTTTGAAATTTCATAATGGAACCAGATAGTATTCACTCTTTTCATATCTGCTTCTTTCACTCTGTATCATGTTGTGTGATTTATTCATTTGGTTGTAGTTAGTTTTACTTCATTTTTACCACTATGTATAGTATTCTATTGCATAAATATACTATCATTTATTATACATTCTGTTTTTTGGTTTTGTTTTTTAATTTCGGTATAATTGACAAAACATTATTTGAGTTTCAGGTGTGCAGCGTAATGATTCAATATTTGTGTATACAGTAAATTGACTACCATAATAAATCCAGTTAACATCCGTCACCATGATTACAGTTGTTTTGTGATGAGAATTTTCAAGATCCACTCTCTTGGTTGCTTTAAAATATGTAATACAGTATTCTTAACTGTAGTCACCATGCTGTATATTACATCCCCATGGATTATATACTTTATAACTGAAAGTTTATTACTTTTGATACCCTTGCCCCATTTACCCACCTCCCAATCTCCTAACTCAAGCAATCACCTCTCTGTTCTATAGTCAGAAGGTTGGAGGTTGTTGTTGTTGTTGTTGTTGTGGGTGTTTGTGTGTTTAAATTCCACATATAAGTAAAATCATAAGATATTTATCTTTTTCTGTCTGACTCATTCCACTTAGCAAAATGTCCTCAAGTTCTTTCTAGTTGTCACAAATGACAAGATTTCACTTTTTTATGGCTGAGTAATATTCTTGTGTGTGAATATATCTCACATTTTCTTTTATTGCTCATCGATTGATGGACATGTAGGTTGTTTCCATGACTTGGCTATTATAAACAATGCTGTAGTGAACATGGGGTTGCATATACCTTTTCAAGTAGGTGTTTTTGTTTTCTTCCAATAAATATCTAGAAGTACAATTTCTGGGTCATTTAGTAGTTCAGTTTTTAATATTTTGAGGAACCTCCATACTCTTTTCCATAGTGACTTTGCTGACTTACATTCTTACCAAAGTGCACAAAGTTTCCCTTTTCCTTACATCTTTGTCAACCTGATGTCTTGCCTTTTTGATAATAGCCATTCCAACAGGTATGAGATAATATCTCACTATGGTTTTGATTTGCATTTCTCTGATGATTAGTGATGTTGATCATCTTTCATTTGTCTGTTGGCCATCTGTTGTCTTCTTTGGAAAAACGTCTACTCAGAGTCTCTGCTTATTTGTAAATAGAAATATTTCTTTCTTTGCTGTTGAATTGTGAGTGCTTTATATATTTTGGATATTAATCCTTATCAGATAAAATATGTGCAAAAATTTTCTCCCATTCAGTAGGTTGCCTTATTTTTTTGATGATTTCCTTTGCTGTGCACAAATTTTTACTTTGTGGCAGTCCCACTTGGTTTTTTTTTGTTTGTTTGTTTGTTTTTTTTTTGTTTTTTGTTTTTTTTTTTGCTTGTGTTGCCCTTGCTTTTGGTGCCAATTCAAATCATCCACAACAACATCAAAGAGCTTACCACCTATATTTTCTTCTAGGAGTTTTATGGTTTCAGGTCTTACATTAAAATCGTTAACCCATTTTTGGGCGCCTGGATGGCTTAGTCGGTTGAGCATCTGACTTTTGCTCAGGTCATGATCTTGCAATTTGTGAGTTTGCGCCCTGCATCTGGCTCTGTGCTGACACCTTGGAACCTAGAGCCTGCTTCGGATTCTGTGTCTCCCTCTCACTCTCTGCCCCTCCCCCGCTCACACTCTGTCTCTCTCTCAAAAATGAATAAACATTTAAAAATTAAAAATAAATAAAATCTTTGATCCATTTTGAGGTGTGTGTGTGTGTGTATTGCTAATTCTTGTTTTGACATAGTAGTGTACTTTTATTCTGTTGCATGGGTTGTCCAATTTATCCAACACTATTTACTGAAGAGACTTGATTTTTTACTCATTGTATATTCTTGGCTCCTTTAAATTAATTGACCATATATGGATAGGTTTATTTCTGGGCTTTCTATTCTGTCCCATTGATCTATTTATCTTTATTTATTTATTTGTCATATTATTTTTATTACTATAGTTTGATAGAGTTTGAAATTAGAGAACATAAATGCTTTTAGTTTTGTTTTTTCTCAAGATTGCTTTGGCTATTCGGGAGCATTTTTGGTTCCATACAAATTTTAAAATTTGTTCTATTTATGTGGAAAATGATACTCAACTTTTGATAGGAATTATAGTGAATCTGTAGATTTCTTTGGAATATGAACATTTTAACAATATCAGTTCTTTGAGTCCATTAGCACAGAATAATTCCATATTTATTTATGTCTTTTAAATTCCTTTCGTTAATATCTTTTAGTCTTTACCTCCTTAATTAAATTGTATCTTTTACTTTCTTACTTAAATTTATTCCTAGGCATTTTTTTTGCGGGGGGGATACAATTGTGAATTGGATTTTTTTAATGGCCTTTCTTATAGTTTGTTTTTGGTATACAAAGATACAACATATTTTTATATATTAATGTTGTATCCTGTAACTTTCCTAAATTTATTAGTTCTAACAGTTTTTTAGAGGAGTCTTCAGGGTTTTCTGTATGTACAAAATATCATCTTCAAATAATGAGAATTTTACCTCTTCCTTTTTAATTTGGATGCCTTTTATTTCTTTTTAATGTCTAATTTCTCTGGCTCAGACTTCCACTACTATGTTGAGTGAAAATATCAAGAGAAGGTATTTGTCTTGTTTATAAAAGGAAAAGCTTTTGGCTTTGCACCATTGAGTATGATGTTAGCTGTGAGTTTGTCATCTATGGCTTTTATTAAGTGGAAATACATTTCTTATATATCCACTTTGTTGAGAATTTTTTTCATAAATGGATGTTGAATATTGTCAACATTTTTTTCTGCATCTATTGAAATGATCATAATTTTTATCTTTGATTTTGTTTATATGGTATGCTCCATTAATTAATTTGCAGGTGTTGAACCATTCTTGTATACCTACAATAAATCCCACTTGATCATGGTGTATGATTCTTTTAATGTATTATTAAATTGGATTTGCTAATATTTTTTGAGGATTTTTGCTTTTGTGTTCATCAGAAATAATGCCATGTAGTTTTCTTAATTTGTGGGATGGGTTAGGGAGTGGGAAGGGAAGGGTTGGGAGGGAAGAGGTATGAAGACAACATCCTGGGGGAGATTGTACCTGATTTGAGACCTAGAAAATGAGTGAGGCAGGGAGGGAGCATTTTTCAGGCTGAGAGAATAGTATGTGCAGTGAACTGAAGGAGGTAGAGATGGCTTGAAGAATTAGGGAATGGGAGATGATTTTCACAGTATGGCTGAAGGCTAATGTGGACAGATTAGAAGAGGGTGATTAAAGATGATACTGAAATGGAAGTTAGAGTCAGATCATGGAGAGCTTTTGTACCCTCTCCTAAAAATCATGACAAGCTATTGACAATTGTAACCAAAATTGGCTATGCGTTCTCTAATTTTTGGTGAACGGAGCAAGTGGGGGCATCTGGCGTAATCAAGGTAGGGCATAAAATCTTGACCTTAGGAATGAAGTTTCAGACCATGTCTGAGAACTAGGATCAGTGATCAGAATTTTATTGTAATTGTGTGCTGGTAAACTAGCTCTCTTGTGGGCAAAGGGGGAGAGGTATAAACTCTAATTTTAGTGTTGGCCAATTTCCATCATGTAAATATTCCTAACCAGTGGGCACAATTATTGAAACTTTAATGGTCGGCTCTTGTAAGCCATATGAGCCTGCCTTAGCAACACTGGCTTTGCCACCAAGTTTACTCCAGGATGGAGCTCCTGAAGATTGCATTAGAGATTCTTAACCAGTAGTTCTCAAACTTTACCATCTGTTACTATAACCAAGGACACTTGTTAAATCATAGATTGCTGGGACCCATTCCCAAGTTTGATTCTTTACATCTGGGGCAGGGCCTGAGAATTTGTATTTCTAACAAGTTCTCAGGTGATGAACCTGGGTACCATGCTTTGAGAACCCTTGCCTTCAAATCAGCTCCTTTGTTCATACCCCTAGGTGAGATTATTACCAGATGTTTTGGACCCCTCCAAATAGAAAAATTGCTCCCTTTTTGTAGAAAAGAAGGAAATGAGACAGAGACTCATGTCAGTCATGAGAGAGAAGATGTTAATAGCAGCATCAGGATATAGAAGGAATCAAAATTTAAACTAAGAATACTTAGACTGAGTATTGCCTTTGCTGGATAAACATAGGTGTGTTTTTCAATCTGACCTGTAGGTGATTGTCCTGTCTACAAAATAGGGTCTCTGATATCAGTTATTGATATAGGATTGTTGTAATGATCATGTGAAGCAAATTGTCACCAGTTGTCTATTATAGTAAACTATCATTTATAACCACAAATGACTATACAAAGATTAGCTACTGTTTCAGAAATGATTAAGGTTGAAGCTGAAGCTCAGAGAAGAAAACAATGACATAGCTAGAAGCAATACCTGCTCATTTTCAACTTAGTGGCCTTTCTCTTATATGAGTGGTTTCCAAATATTTCTTACAGCCAAGGGACCCTTTCTTCGAATGAAACCCTGGGAGGAAGAACAATATAGGAGATGATGAAAGAGAAGGTAGTCTTATTAAAGTAGGAAAAGGAAACAAGCATTCCAGCCCTGCAGCAGTGCCCCTGAAATCTTGAGATATCAGAGTCCAGTGTGAAAATCTGAGCGCTTACCTATTGTTTTCTGAATGAGGTGACAGTAAGCCGGTTCACTGGGCAAGAGCCATGATAGCTTTAGGTAAGTTCAGCACCAGTGGGTCTCATGTAAGCAGCACATGAACATCACCTGATGGAGCTTTGAAAAAATCCCATTGTTTAGGCTCCACCCCACACCAACTGTATCACAATACCTGGGAGTATGAACAGTTGTCTATACCTTTATGTTTCCCGGGTGATTGTAGTGTGCAGCTCAGGTTGGTAACCAGACATATACCAGTGGTTTTCAAAGTGTGATCCACAGACCATCAGCATCACTGGTGATTGTTAGAAATGCAAATTTTCAGACTCTCTGTATCAGAAAACTCTGGAACCTCTGAAACCAGAGGTCCCTTCTGTTACCTGACAACCTGGAGCTGCAGATAGCTCATTCTTTGTGTTCTCAGTATTGTCTAGTGTAACACCTGGTTGGTTTTTTTTTTTTTTTTTTATAAACAGGGAAAATAAAATGTTACATTTATTTGGCATGTATTGATTATTTTTGTTGAGTTTGTTTCTCATTTTATTTTTTATTTTATTTTTATTTTTTAATGTTTTTATTTATTTTTGAGACAGAGACAGAGCATGAGCAGGCAAGGGGCAGAGAGAGAGGGAGACACAGAATCCGAAGCAGGCTCCAGGCTCTGAGCTGTCAGCACAGAGCTCGACACGGGGCTCGAACTCACGGACTGTGAGATCATGACCTGAGCTGAAGTCGGACGCTTCACTGACTGAGCCACCCAGGTGTCCCATTGTTTCTCATTTTAACTAGAATTGCCATGAGGGAATTAGAAAATGAGTGAGATTTTGTCTGTTAGGAAAAAAAGAATAGGTCTTGGTTTGGGTGAAACAAAGGAACCATGGGGGAAGATGTAGAATACTGAAATCAGGGGAAAAAATGAGAAAGACTTCCAAGGATCGTTGTGCTCCTTGCCACTGTAACTGTAGGCAAGAAAAAATCCATTTGGAAACTGGTGAGTGTACCAGAGCTAAACTGGGCAAGGAGCCAATGGTCCCCAATCACGTGCTCTTAAATTACCTTATATTTGATGTGAGTCCATCAGTCTTTGTGTCGGCTTTCATGTTCAATCAGATTTTTCTGCTAGGTTAACTAATGATTCTGTGGGTTCCCTTCCCTGTAATGACTACAGGTTATAATTACTCCTTTGGTGTGTGTGCTTGTTATTATTTACAGAGACTGTAAACTCCATGTCATAGCCTGTGTCCAAGATGGCCCCCAGAGATTCTAATCTTCTTCCAGTCCTATCTGTGTATATTCCCCTCCCGCAGTGACTAGGACTCGTGTTTGTGACCAATAGAGTATTGTGGAAATGACAGATTATGATTTCTGAGGCTAGATTATAAGAGATGTTGTGCCTTCCTACTTGCTCTTTCGTGTATCGCTCACTCTGGGGGAAGCCACCTGCCATGTTGTGAAGATACTGAATCAGCCTCAGAGAAGGTCCATGTTGAAGACCTCCTGACAATATACAGAATAACATTGTCTGCTGTGTGAATGTGCCATCTCCTAGCTCCAATTTAGCTTTCACATGGTTTCAGATCGAGGAGATATTTTGGCTGGAAACTCATGAGAAACCCAAATCAGAACTGCCCAGCTAAAACACTCTTGAATTACTTACCCCAAATGAGTGTAAGACAACAAAATTTTATGTTGTCTTAAGTCGCTAAGTCTGGGGATAATGTGTTACACAACCATGCATAATGAAAGCACTCAAAGAAGATAGGGCCACTGTGTTTTGCTCATTGCTGCTTCCTCAGAATTTGAGCTTATATTGTGAGTTCACTAAACACTTTTTGAGCGTTAGCATGTTTTTTTCCTCCCCCCCCCCCCATGTCACATGCACATACACCCACCATTCTCCTTGAAGTCAGTTTGGCCCGCTTATTGTCAGTAGGCTTTGTGCTTCTCCATCATGTTCCTTGTTTTGATTTTGAATCCCAGCCTGTGCCAAACATAATCAATTGCCACCAGACAAGCCTTATAAACAGAGTAATGTCTACATTATATTCATACTTCAGAACCCTGCTCCAGTCCCCCTGAAGCCTCCCTAATCACTACAATGCACGGAGAATATTGCCCCTTCTCCACAGGATCAGTCAGGGCTCCAGCAAATGGCAAACTCAAATTGAGTTATTTGAAAATAATTTAACAAATGGACTATTTACAAAGGTGCAACCTGTGTTGAGGAAAACCAAGAAGGGTGTAGAAGCCCCCTGAGGGCTGGAAACCTTTACCATCTGTAAGCTGAAGGGGAAACTAGAGGAGTGGTGATGGACTCCTGATAGGAGCCTGTAGTAAATGGGCAGGCAGGAACCGGGGAAATAAACATATTTACCTCACTCTTATTCTGCCCTCTTGATCTCCTCCTTGGCCTCCCATTGACTGAATCCAATCACAATCTGGACACAGGAGTTTGTTGGTGTATCCATATAGATCAGTCTCATGGCCATACAGTGGGTAGAGGCAGGATACACATGGGATCAGGAAGGGAATACAGAAAATATCCAATAAACCCCCCACTTCCCGTAGCTCTTACTGCCTGTACATCAATGTGGAAATTACACAAGCTCTTACTCATGGACTTTCTTAAGTTATTACTGTGCATTAGTGTTTACCATTTTTATGTTGTTTAACACTGCAGGTATTAATGATTTCTCTTCCAAGCAGTATTACAAATTTGTGGAGGGTGATGAACATGTCTGAATTTTTTTTTTGTCTCCTTAGAGTTTATTACAAAGTTGGCATTCCAGTACAAGTTTATTGATTGCACAGTTTTTTTTAAAAAATATTTATTTGTTGAGGATTTTTCAGTGATCTGTCACCCCCAAAAGTCTAGGGACCATATTTATTTAATATTAGGTATGTCCAGGTATACTTCAGCGCTAACCAGACTTTAGCTTAAAGTGAGAGTCTCTGAAAGGTGGAATGGAATGTTTAAAGGGCATCTATGCAGACTTTAAAGTATAAATTCCTTCTGTAATATCCCTGATATATTATTACCTAACTCATGCTTTAAATACTTGTAACTGCTAAGATGTCATTACCTCATGAAGCTGTTGAATACATTGACTAGCTCTCTCTCTTATGAGCCTCTGAGTAAGTTATTTGCCTATAGCTCCTGGCAATCACTAATCTATTCTCTTTTATTATACTTTTGTCTTTTTCAGAATGTTGTATAAATAAAATCAGTTGCAGTGTGTAACCCTTTTGAGAGTGGCTTCTTTCACTCAGAGTAATGGATTATAGAGTCATCTAAGTGGTTGACTCTGTCAATAGCTTTTTTCTTTTTATTGCTATATAGTATCCTATCATTTAAATATTCAGATGTATCACAATTTGTTTATCCCTTCATCCTTCAAAGACATTTGGGTTGTTTCCACTTTTTGGCAACTTTAATCCATATCTGGGATTGTCAAGAGGGTAAGGACAGAGAGAGAAAAAAAAGAACAATAGGAATTCACCCCACCAGATTCTCTGATTAAAGAGGAAAGTTCTTTCTCAGAGTTCTGGGCTGTTGGGAGTGCCTCTTGGTGCTGTGTTGTGGCTCCCACAATAGCTGTGAAACTATTTGGGTGTTGCACTGCAAGAGAACAACAAAAAGGGGAAAAGAGATTTCTCCTATTCTTCCTGTGCTTTAGGAGACCTCTTTGCTTTTCCTGTGATGGTCTCTGTCAGGGTCGATGTCCAGCTCTGAGTTTTTGGTTGTAATGATTGCAGGTCGGAGGATACCAGTGGGAAAAAATGGCAAACCCCTCATTGTTTTAGTGGTGCTTCAAAATCTAGTTTTCTTCCCCAATTGGCATGCTCCTGTTTACTTTTCAGAGTCCTCAGAAAGGTGTTCCATGCATTGCATGTAAGCTTTATGGCTTCATTCAGTGGGAGGGATAGGCAGAGTGTGGTTATTTACTCTTTCTTACCTGAAACCAGACCACCATTCTTTGAGTTTTTAATATCAAATGTGTTATATATATATATATATATATATATATATATATATATATATATATTTTTTTTTTTTTTTTTTTTATTTTTTTATTTTATTTTTTTTCCCCCTAGCTTAGTTCTTTTAAAAACTTGCTTGGAGATTTGCAGTTTTTAAGTGGATATGAATGTGTGTTTTATTTCTGTGTCTGATAACCCTAGTATCTGAAATCTTTGTGAATCTATACCTACTTATTTCTTGGCATGTATTTTTAAACGAATCTCTATGATGACAATATGTTTCTTGGATTATTACCAGTGGAGATTCTTAAAAGCCTGAGATGAGGGTGTATTATCCTAGGAATTCATTTTATTTGCTTCTGCTCTGTGTTTGGAAGTTCTACCACAAGGGTAACAATTTAAAGTAAATTCTTGGTTTGAGATTTCATAGGCCACCTTTGTAGTGTGAATTCAGGCCATGTGGGTTACACATTCTGGGGATTTGTTTTTAGTTCCTCTCATTGTGAAGATTCCAGGAAGGAAAGCTTTCCTGGAGTCGCCTACTAGAGAGCACTTTTTGTTTTCTTTTCCTAATTCGCTCATTTTCCAGAAGTATAGTTCTTTGACTTTCTAGCTTTATGGGCTGGGACCATTCTTGCATGGCCTTGAACTTGGTCTTTAGTGTTTTGAGCCTGGCAAGAACATGAAAACCAGTGGTTAATTTCAACAGCTGTACCTACTGTCTTAAAGGTGAAGGTGGTTTCTGTGCTCTACCTATCTTCACTTAGCTTTTGGCCTCAAATACTCAAATAACTATTCCTTATTTTGTTCCTCAATAATCTTTGCATTTCTAAAGATTTAAAAACACGTATTAGCATTTTGGTTATCTTCTTTGGGAGAGTCATTTACTTGTTCACCATGTTCCCAGAATGAGAACATTCTCTGCACTAGATCATATACTGCAATTCATTTAGATCTCAATTAAAGTAAGGTATACTGAATACATATGGTATAATAGGAAGAGTTATGAGACTAAGATTATAGTATAATGTTTTTATAACATTGCCATTTGTCATCAAGAAACCATGTTCTTTCTCTGGACCTCAGTATCCTTATTTGCTATGTAACAGAAATGGCTTAGATCACTGCTGATACTTTGAAACACTATGAAGATTGCTTATTAAGCAAGCCATGTCGTGGAGGAAATGATCACTGTTTCTTCCAGTCTAATTTTTGTTATCACGATCACCTTCAAACAGTCCATGTTTAAGATTTTTCAACATCTCAGCTCATATAATCAGAGGAATGCTGAACAGGGCTTGTAGAATTTTTTTCTCAGTGAAGTTTGGATTGTTAAGAATAACATGATTCAGTATCGCTTGATAGCATTATTCAGGCAGAAGGGAGTGCAATCATCTCGAGGGTTTGTTACTGGTGTCTCTAAAAGTGATATCCCAGCAGTGCAAGTATAATTCACTCCACACAGAATCAGGAGGCCAGCAGTAGTCATGGTGTATTCGTTGGCTCTGGTATGTGTATGTGTTCATGGCTGTCCTGGCTTGTGTGGATAAATACAGGATGGAGGCCCCTTTTTTTTTTTTTTTTTTTTTTTTTTTACACAAAGTGAACATTTTTTTTCTGCCTCTCTAGGCAATCCACATGTTTAAAAAGTAGCAGTTGTTGGTGCACCTGGGTTAGGTGTCTGACTTCTGCTCAGGTTATGCCGTCACAATTCATGAGTTCAAGCCCCATGTTGGACTCTGTGCTGACAACTCAGAGTCTGGAGCCTGCTTCAGATTCTGTGTCTCCCTCTCTCTGCCCCTCCCCTGCTTGTGCTTTGTCTCTCTCTCAAAAATAAATAAACATTAAAAAAAAAATAAGTAGCAGTTGCCTATTTAAGTAGCAAACAACATCCCTGTTGAAATGATACAGGGTATTGTGTGGCTTTCTTTTATTTATTTATTAAAAAAAATTTTTTTTTTCAACGTTTATTTATTTTTGCGACAGAGAGAGACAGAGCATGAACGGGGGAGAGGCAGAGAGAGAGGGAGACACAGAATCGGAAACAGGCTCCAGGCTCTGAGCCATCAGCCCAGAGCCTGACGCGGGGCTCGAACTCCCGGACCACGAGATCGTGACCTGGCTGAAGTCGGACGCTTAACCGACTGCACCACCCAGGCGCCCCAAGTGTGTGTGGCTTTCTTTTAATCAGAAGTGTTTGGGATCCTCCAAAGCATATATGAACACCTCTGAACCCCAGGTCAGGAGATACCTAGAGATGAGCCAGTCAAGTTATAGTTTTAACTTTGGTACTTGGAGTAGTTTTTTTTTTTCTTCTGAAAAAATAAAAATCAACTTGGTATCCCAATATATAAGACATGAAATTAATTTTTAATAGCATGAATTAACAAACTCAAGTTTTATAATATTTGGTAGAATATTTGTACATGATGTAATTTTTGATGAAACAAATTTCAAACTAAAAAATATGAATTTAGAACTTTATTCAACAAATATTTACTGATTTTCTATATGGTGTAAGACACTATGCTAAAGTACCATTTTCCATATAGATTCCAGGATATTAAGAAGGATGACAGTAGCAGTCTTATGTCATTTTTTCTTACAAAATTAAAATAAAATTTTGCAGACCCCCAAAGCACCTACCTGGGGTATTCCACAAAATATATTTGGATTGCACTGCTCTTATCCAATCCCACTGTTGTTCATTTGAGAAAATAGAGGCCCTAAAAGAGTTAATAATTTTCCCAAAGGAGGAAAGTAAAATTGCATTTGCTTTGTGCCTATTAAATGCTGATGATAAGAGGTTTTTCCAAAGATATGGTCAATATATTTTTTAAAATTTATCTGTGTTATTACTGAGAATGATATTTTTAGACCCATTTTATAGAGGAGACAATTAGGGCATCATTAGGCTGAAGAAGTAGGTATATCTTTTTAGATGTATTCATGATTTTGCCTATTAGTTGAAAGAGGAGTGATTTGACCCGCTGGGTGTTTTAAGTGATATATTGTGTGCATTTTACATGTATTACTTTATAACCCTCAGAGAAAATTGAAGGAAATACACATGATCACAATTCCCCTATTTTATAAATGAGCATATTAAACAAAATTTTTTTAATGTTTATTTATTTTTGAGAGAAAGAGCACGAGCAGGGGAGGGGCAGAGAGAGAGGGAGACACAGACTCTGAAGCAGGCTCCAGGCTCTGAGCTGTCAGCACAGAGCCCGACTTGGGGCTCAAACCCACCACTGTGAGATCATGACCTGAGCTGAAGTCAGATGTTTAACCAACTGAGCCACCCAGAAGCCCTACAAGTGAGGATATTAAGGCCAAACAAAGTTTTGTCACTTGGCCTAGGAAGTATGTGATGGAGAGTAAGTGGCAGTGCTGGAATTTGAACCAGGCGGTCTGGCCGAAGAACACTCTTTTTTGAGCTAAGCGGTTGTCAGTGTTCTGCAGCCAAAGACCACCCGAACACACCTATGGTTCAAGAAAGTGGGTTCATTGGTCATTGCAATAGGTGAGTGTTAACCATAGAAATAATGCTGTTGATTATTTCACCAGCAAAAATGGGTTTATTCAGGAATAGTAGAGAATTGCAATTTGGGACATGTGTGATACATCAAAACCATGGTCAAAGGGGGAGAACAAAGGGGAGGAACATTCTTTTACAGAAGAACAGTTGAAGATAGGAGGAGCTGTTGCAAACAGGAGGTCCATTGGAGTAACCTGGGTGTCCAAAGTGTAGTAGCTTTTCATTGGCTGAGTTTTCATAGTCTGTCATTGGCTGGGCTGTCGCCAGGAGGGGAGAAGCAGCTTTCTTTGTTCTGTTGGGATAGTAAAGTAGCTGAAGTAGTATGACCAGAAAAGTATGTCTCTTTCTGTTAGGTGCATAGTTAACTACATGTCGTAGGGCATGATATCTCCCCCTGGTGGCCTCCCGACTCCATTTTAATGTGGTTTCTCTTAATTCTCACAGGAGACTACTCATGGAGAACAATTTGTCTCTGTAATATGGGGTTAGAAAGGGCTCTTAGGATTGGAACTCTATGTGGCAATTTGAAGAGTCTTCAAGGAAGCAAAGGTTTGTTCTGGGTTGTGTGCTATCTTAGAATGGGATAATTGTATGATTGGGTTTCTTATGAGAGGAAAGGAGTGAGGATAGAGTTGAACTAGTAAAGAAGCAGCAGTCATCATTATCTGGGAAGGGCAGGGAGCAGGAATATCTGGCTGTTTTGGTGGTTTGGACAATGTTTATGTTTTGTCTCTTCAGGCATGATTATATATATATGTTTTTATCTTGATCCATCAGATGTTGCCTGATGTTGATGTTCTGTGAAATTATGTATAGTCAACAGGAAACCACACAGGCCCAATTGTTCAAGCCTGGCTCCTGTCAAGTCTGGTATGTAGTGATAGTGCCAAGCCAGCTCCTAACCATCTGGGGATGCTTTTCTGTCTTCCATGATGTTGGGTTCAGTTAATGTGACCTCTCTAATTGGTGTGTGGAATCTGAGATGCAAGGGTACAAGAGAAGATGCCAGACCAGTTAGCAGGTCATTGCTTGAGCCCAGGAGTGAGATGTTGATAGGCTGGCCATAGGAATGGAGGTATGATTGAATATCAGTGGGAATCACATATTTTTTAAGAACCCAAGCTGTGATATGTTGAAATTGAGGCACAAAACCATCTGAGAAAATACAACATTATTCATCAACTCTTAGTCAAGATGGGGTAATGAGGAAGTAAAAATCTCAGGAAATACTAATTCCGCTTCATCTTCCCCATATTCTTAGGCTACTAAATCTGATTTCCGAAGGTGCTGAGATTTACAGAGACCCTTTTTGTTCCCAGGTTACTTGGATTGTTTTTACAAACTTTTTGAGACCTTGAAAAGTACTTTTTGCTAGCTGAAACCCTCTTTTTTGTTATTGACAAAATCCTCCCAGAGGGCATATAGGAGTTAGATTTGTGTTTGGGGATTTGCATTATATATGATCTGACCAGAACAGAGAGAAATGCTTTTGGTTATGAGTATAGTAGACATATAAGTGAGGACTACAGAGATTTGTATTTGTGTGGAAGGGGAAATAATTCTAAAAAAAAAAAAAAAAAAAAGAGCCCATGTAACCACGAGCCTGCCTGTCACCTTGAGTCCTTCAGGATTTGAAGTAAGTCTAACTTAACTAAAGAGTAGTTGCAATGTTTGTTTGTTTTTTTTCCCCACAATTGCTTCTCATACTTTTCCCTTTAACATTAAAAAAAAAAAAAAGCAAACAAAGAAACATTAGGTATTGGTTCTTCAAAGGAGAATCAAACAGAGGAATTAAGACTAAATTGGGTTCTGTCTCCATATTTTTTTTAATGTTTAGTTTTGAGAAAGAGAGAGAGAGCACAAGTGGGGGAGGAGCAGAGAGAGGGCGACACAGGATCTGAGGCAGGATTCAGGCTCTGAACTGTCCACACAGAGCCCAATGTAGGACTTCACATCACGAACCACAAGTTTGTGACCTGAGCTGAAGTTGGATGCTTAACTGAGCCACCCAGGCACCCCATCTCCATACTTATAACAACTGTTAACAACATTCAATGGGATATATTTGAAGATCTAATTGGCTTTATAAGCAATTTATGAATTGAGTAGCATCCTAGGTAGGGAGATGCTCTAAGGAGTTTTACAAAATGAAAATGTAGATTGCTTTGGGTAGTACAAAATGGAAGGTTTTCATAGGGAGAGGGTTGGGCAAGAAAATTATTAGCAAAAGAAAAGGAAGGATTGTTTCAGGCCAGGACATCTTTGTTTGGGTGTGTGTGGGGGGAGGGGAGGAAGGATGGCAGGTTTTGCTATTATTGTTGTTTTTTTGTTTTTTAATCATGCAGATTATTTCACTAGTGCTGATAAGGAAATTTCCAGATTGACTTTTTAAAGGTCACATTCCCGGGATAGGTTGAAACTGTAATTAGATCTTGGTTTGCTGTTGCGGAGGACAGGTGACTCCATTTTGGGCTTGTGTTTTGTTTTCTTTTGTTTTTAACACAACTGAACCTCCAGAGATTTGTCAAGCCTTGTATTGTCATGTTATAACCTTATTAGAAATGCAATATGACAGCCTAGATTGAATTCTGGTGTCCTAACCTTGTCAGAATTCTCATTTCACAGTGTAACCAGGAGTTTAATGTTAAAACTGTTGGGGTTTAAGTACCCAAGTGAAGATAGGAGACAAAGAAATTAGATAGAACCCAAAATATAACTTTACTATATTTATAAGATCAGGTAGTAGATAATATGCCAAATACCTGTATAAGTGGACTTTGTGATATTCATCCCCAAAATTCGGCAACCTTACCTCCAAGAAAGGCATTTTTACTTTCCTTATCCAGGAGGGCTGGAGAGAGACTGGGAACACCATGGTCTTTTGACCTTCACGTGGGAGGAAATTTAGGTAGGGGGGCAATTTCCCAGTGTTAGGGAGGAAAATTTTCTCTTTCCTTCAGAGTTCTTTACGTAGTGTAAGAATTAAATTGACATGAGAGAGATGAACAGGAGATAAAAACAAAGTTTAATTAGGCATGCATGAAGGCCTATTAATGAAACGGAAACCTAGAGACATGACCAACACAGGCAGTTATTATGTATTTTAGATGAAGAGACAATAAATCTGTGATGAGTTGACAGGTCAAAGAAGACTTATGTTTAAGAATTTAAATTCTTAAAGAATTTTAAATAGAATTTGGGCCAGGGCAGTAAATCAGTACAGAGTAACAAAGGTTTTTTTATATAGCTTTTTTCTCTCTACGTTCCCTGTGTCTGGTGATAAGAATGTCTCTTTACCTCCTGGTACAGGGAGGTTTCCTTTTACATAGGGGATTTATTTCCTGCTTTCTGAAGACAAAGGAGTCATCAGAATGTTCCTCTTTCACTGGCTGTTTGTTAAAAACTGTTAGTTCAGGGTTGCCTTGGTGGTTCAGTCCGTTTGTAATGCCCCCGATTTCGAATCTGAGAGACCACCAAGGAACTGATACCGATGCAAACGCACGAGGGTTTATTTGCAAGCTCGAGCTTGGGCCCAAGTATACCCAACACAGCGGAGCAGGGACTTGGACCCCTAGGTTAAGAGGCGTAGCAGTTTTATAGGGGCCAGTGGCCAATGAGATTGTAACACACACAGAAAGTTTGCATAGTCATGTCAGTCCACATGCAGGTGGCCAACTGAATTACAATTTACCCTATAGTAACTGTTTGAACTAGCCTATCACTCTGGTCGGAATTGGAGCGCAAGTTTGGCGGGCAAAAGTCAGGGTTTACATTCTTTGGCGGTTAGGGTTTCTGCATTCCTATATGAGCCGGTTTCCAGTAAGGGTGTGCTCAGCTGCTTGACTAGGGTGGGGGAGTGTCTTAAGCAATAAGTAGGTCATGTGGGGGTTATACAGAGATGGTGGGTGTAGCACAAAATGGAGTTAGTCTTGCTCTGCTTGTCCAGGGGTAGGGGATTTTTGTTAAATTCCTTGGGTCCCACACATTAAATATCTGACTCCTGATTTCGGCTTGAGTCATGATCTCATGGTTCGTGAGTTCAAGCCCAACACAGGCTCTGTACTGATAGTGAGGAGCTTGTTTGGGATTCTCTCTCTACCCTCCCTGCCCCCCACCACTTCTCTGCCCCTCCCCAGCTCATGCATGCGCACTCTCTCTCAAAATAAATAAAAATTAAAAATTAAAAAAACCTGTACATTCAAAATAATCAATATGCTCAAGCAACACATTTTGAGGCCGGCTGCCCTTGGCTGCTACACCACTAATAATTAAGTTAGGCAAAATTCTGTCTGATGGTATTTGTATATTTTCAAATCACCACTTAGCCTGAAACACAGTATCATAAGTCAACATGGATTTAAGTGTTTAAAACCCAACTAGGATTATATAGTTATAAATCAGGTGATTCTAGGTTTTTTTTTTTTGTTGTTTTTTGGTTTTTTTTTAATTTTTTTTTCAACGTTTTATTATTTATTTTTGGGACAGAGAGAGACAGAGCATGAACGGGGGAGGGGCAGAGAGAGAGGGAGACACAGAATTGGAACCAGGCTCCAGGCTCTGAGCCATCAGCCCAGAGCCTGACGCGGGGCTCGAACTCACGCACCGCGAGATCGTGACCTGGCTGAAGTCAGACGCTTAACCGACTGCACCACCCAGGCGCCCCATAGGTTTTTAATGTTAAGTGAATTATGGAAGGCAAATATATTCTGACCTCAGAGCAGATTAAATAGTTTACATGATAATTAGATACTTTTAGGCAAGTAACAAAATTCTAAATGTGTGTGCCATTTTGGGCCCATGATTTTATTGGTCAGAAACCAATGAACTTGAATTTTTTGGAGGAGATTCCTGGTCCATGTAAATAGTGGTCAATTAAAAAGAATTGCTACCCCAAGTAAGTTCCATCCAGTCACCACCCCCCTCTCTCTCCTTATCCCCCACTATTTCATGTCTCCATTCTGTACATTTATAACATGCTTGTTTCTACTTATTATATTCATTAAATGCATGAATTATGTAACAGATTATTTCACCTCTGTGTTCTCTACTAGGCTCTAGTTCTTTGAAGACAGTTTCTGTATTTATCTTCTTTTTGTGTTTCCCCGGAGCTGATAGCTTTCCTTGTATGTGTTGGTGCTCAACAAAAATAGTTGTTTGGTGTTATCTCTGGTTGTTAGAATAGCACTTAGCATAGTGTCTTACATTGGGTTCCCTGAAGACAGACTCTGAGGTGGGGAGTTGCATAGAGAGAGCTTATTAAGGAGTATTCTCAGAAGATGGAATTGGCAGGAAGTGAGAAGCCAGGATTGGGCAATAGAAATGGCTATTCCACAGTGGAATTGCCACTAAGGCCCTCCACCTACCTTAAGGGAAACACTGGGGTTGGGATGTCTATTCAGAGCTGTTACAAACTAAGGCAAAGAGTGGGGCTTTTGAACCTAAAGGAAAGATCACCCCTGAGGGGGAGGGGACATGACTCTGGGTGAGGCCTGGCATGTTACCCTCACTAGGGGCAATTTGTGGTGAGGACTGCAGCTGTGAGCTGTCAGCAACCAACATTTCCAGAAGCTGGAAGATGGGGAACATGAGCCTGCAGAGATTTTGGTGATCCCCACTGAATCTGCTGCTGATAATTGTCCTTTTCCAGAGGAAACAGACTGCCATGCAGCTAATAACACTTGAATAGACTGGTACCAGGGTTTCCAGACTCTTCTACCCATGGCCTTTTCACTCTGAGTAGCTCAAAGTCACATTTTATCCATTAAATATGTAAGATGCCTGATATGTTCTTAAATCATCGAGGAAACAGGTGTTCTGGACAACTGACTTATGATTCCCTGTCCAAAAACGCAGTCAAGGCTGACTGGGCTGGATATGTGGGTTTAGTGTGTAATAGGTAACACTTAGCATTTACTAATTTCCAGGCAATGTTGTAAGTCCTCTGCATGAGTTAATTCATTTACTCCCCCACAACATTATGTGACAGGTCTGTCCTCATTTTTATATTTGAGAAAGCTGAGGTACACTTATTAAAGGAATTTGCCCCAAAATGATACAGGCAGGGACTGGGAGGGCCGGAATTTGGACTCAGAGAATCTGACTGAAGGGTATATGTTCTTAATATTTTGGGAAAAAAAAAAATCTCTATCCCTTTAATTATTTTGTACTAACTGTGTCAGGCACTAAGCATTTTGCTTGACTTACCTGCTTTTTGCTCCCAGAGTCCTTTGAGGTAGCTTCAAATATTTATCCCCGTTTTAAGGATTAGGAGAGAGATTCCTAGGAGCTTTATAACCTTTGCCAATTGACAGCTAAAGAGTGGTTGGACCAGGTTTTAAATCCAGATACTTCTTACTTCACTGTCACTATTTTTAGCTGATATTTGCAATGTTCTGGTTTTTATGCTTTGATAATAGGGCCAGCAAGGCCTCATGGCAAGATGTTCAAGTTCTTGTAAGGCAAAATGAAGTTGTTTACCAGGAAGGTTGAGGCCTTGGAGGAATATCTTTATGTTACACAGTTCTCAACTTAAGTGATTTCTGTAAGAAGCAAAAATATTCAAGATGGAGATTAACATTTATTCGACATTTTATAAGTGTCTGATACCTTCATATACATTATACTGTGAAACAACACACATTAATTCTAACGATACAAAAATACAATGCCCCCTCCCCCCCATCTCATAAATTATTCTTCAGTGGGGGCAGGAAGGGGGAGGGGTATATTCTGCCCTGAGAAGTAGAGCTTTTCTCTGGGAGTTGGTTAACAAGGCCATGGGGGAATTAAACCTCAGACTGCAACTTTTATAACATTGGACCCAAACCAACTGAGCTTTTCACTGGTTTTGAAAATGAAAAAAAGATTCTAAGGATCAAAGCAAGTTCTTCCTAAGATCCTGATCAGGCATTCTATACATATTTTTAATTTTCTACTTTTGAACTTCAGAACATGAGTTTTAAATGCAGGATAAAGAAAATCTTATCCTCTTGTGGTCTTCTCTTAAAGCAAGAGCTACCAGATAGAGTCTTATGTCTTAGGACATGAGACCTGCTGAACACCTGCCTGATTCCTTCACCTGAAGTTTTTTGACGAGAATGACCAGGCTGGTTATTTACATGGATGCGGAAGGGGAAGCTGACAAGGATTTGTTGATTGAGCCTGGCATGGTTCAGTTCCAGGAATGACTTAGTGCTGACTTCAAATAGCAGTGATTTCAGGTTTATGACAGTTATCAAATATAATGATGTAGAATGGGACCGAATTGTACTATAATAGCAATAAAACTCAACCTGGAAGGAGAGATGCTTCCATCTGTTTTGCTGTTGCTTAGGGAGCTTGATTGTGCGCATTCGAGGTGGTGCCATGACCGTGAAGGATCAGATTTCGTGATTCCCCCTAAGTGGAGGATCGGGCCACCCAGACTGCTTTGGTCATTTGGGACTTGGCCTATGACAGCTGTTTCCTGGCCAGATATCAGCTGTCACTTTCACAATCAACACTGATGGTTGCCTCCTTGGGAATTCATCTAAGGGTTGAAGGAGAGAAGGCTTAGGCTGGCTGGGTTAGTCTTGGTGACATTAAAATAGAACCGTTGTTATACGAAAACCACAGGCGATGGCAGTTCTCCATTTTTTTGTCTACTCAGTGGCTTCCCTCCTTGGATAGCTGGAAAATGATTCCTTACATTTCTTACAGGGACTTTTGTGTAATACTTCATCATGTTTTAAGCACCCCAAACAAACAAGCAAACAAAAACCCATGGTTGAAGTCGATTGAAAAATATTGTATATGACGTCTTCCCTCTTTAAGTTCACCTTGCATGTGACTATACTGTACTAGAGACCTCACGAAGTCCTGTATCTACCTGTTTACCTGAAAACTGTGAACACTTTTATGACTGTGGAGAATTTTTACCTATTCGTCCCATGGACCAATTTTTTTAGGAAATACATTTAGAAAACCATGCCTCATTAGCTACCAGTGTTCGGATGGAGGTGATTTCTTGTTACATGCAAGATATGAATAGTGCTGGCCTCCTCTGAGTTTGAAATCTGACCCCTTGTCAGAGCTGGGAGGATGCTACTGCATGCTCAAAGATAGCCACATATCTGGGGGAAGTATTGTCTATATTGAGATGACTAGCGCCTTGCTAAGCTGAAAAGAGTGTTCCCAAGGCAAGGGATCTCTCATCCTGACAATAGTTTATGCCAATTTTTAAGTCTTATTTTATGTTAAGGAAAGGAGTGTTGTGTGTTCTAGAGAGAGTATAGGCTGATAAAAGGAGTCTATGCTCCATCTTTAGGAATGAAGGGAGCCAGATGATGTGAAAGGGACAGGGTCTAGGAGAACTCACTGAAACTCTAGAATCATTGCCATGTTATTTGTAGTCAAACCCTTTGAGGTCCTGGAATAAGTTAAGAGAACACCGAGCCCTCCTGGGCTGGCTGTCAGACAGGAGACCTTATCATCTGTCTTCTGTTAGACCAAGAGCCTGTGGCATCCTCAGCAGTGTGTTGTTGTAAGCCTATCTCAAAGCTTTTGGCCAAGTCTTACACAGTTCTCCAGAGTGCTTATTAGAGTTAATGGCACAACCTTCTCTCATTGTGATCCTTGTAGTTATACAACATCTATACTCATCTGGAGGTTTTGGTTTCAGGGTAGAAAGCTGCAACTTCAACTGCTTCAATCCTTCCAGAAGAATTCAGTGAATTATATACCAGGAAATTCAGGAATACTCTTCAGGCACAGCTTGATTCAGGGGCTCAAGCAATTTCTTTGGGCCTTGGAATCTGTCTCTGTCTTTTTTGTTTTTCTCTGTCCCTCTCCCTTTTCCCCCAGGCTTCCCCTTCTCCCCATCTGCCCTCTCCTTCTCTCTTCCTGTCTCCATGATTCTGCTCTGCATTCATCTGAGCTGTCTGCTGTTTTAGGCAAGTCTTGTCCATAAAATGGAAAAATAGCTTCTGGAAACCCCATATTCACATTTTCACAGGTTAACAGCAAAGACTTTTAGCAAAGTCTTTGAATTGGGTTTTTTGGGGGCCAGTTTGAGCTGTAGCCTCTTCCCAGACCCATGACTGTGGCCAGTGTGATGGAACAGGCTGACGGACTAGGTCACATCGCAGCCTCACTTCTGGTGCCGGGGTAGAGGATCAGCTGGACTATAGGGGCTGAGAGGGAGGTCCTTTCCCAAAGGAAAGTTGAGGTGCTATGACCAGAAAAGGGGTAAAGGCACTAGGGAAAGAAAAATAGCAGATGTCAAGGGTACTCATCAGGGAGGAGTTACGACTGCTGGACTAGGGGTCTGTGCTTTGTAAGGGGAGGCTCTGTGGTATAATGGACAAGACCACGGGCTGGGGGTTGAAAGATGTTATGTTGGGTTTCTGGCACTCAGTTTTTGACTTGAGGATAACTTACTGAATTTGCCAAGTCTCATTGTTCCCATCCAGACAACGGATCAGCATAATGCTCTCTTTGGTGTTTTCATCATAGGGTATGAGATGTGAAATCAGATTTAGAAACACAAGACGTTGTTTTAAGGCTTTTTTTTTTTTCTTTTAATGAACAAGCAGAATCTCTCACATTCTCCATTGTCTCACAGTCATTGTTTTGTGGTTAAAAAAAAAAAAAAGTGTATATACATATTCACAGCCATGTGATAAATGCTCTAAAAAGGAATGAACAAGTCCCTATGAGAACATGAAGGACAATCCCTTAACCTTTCCCCACGTGAGTAGGGAGTACTTTTTAAAGAATAAGGAGGCAGACAGATCAGGGAGGGACAAGCATTTCATACAGAAGATTCAGTAAGCACAAGGGTGCAGCAAGATACCAAAAGAGCAACAGCCACATGAACAGTTGTAGCGAATTAAACTGTTTGGGAACTGAACCCATGGAGGACCATATATACCAACCTAAAGGTTTGGATATACCAGCATTTTGCAAAGTATGTACCTTAAGATAGTCCTGGGAGATAAACACTGATCGCTGAAAAATGGGAAATTACCTCACTTTGTCAATTTCCTGGAGATTTACAATGCACATTAGCATATTAAAAGTTCTCATAAATACTGCAGTAAAGACAATCATCTGTTTAATTTTGTTTTATTCAGTTTTGTCTACTCTTATTTAAACACATAGCTCTTTTGCGAACAAATGCATTTTTATACCTCTTGGAATTAATGATCCACAGAACTCATTTTAGGGAAACAGAAAAGGGAGATTATCATAGACAAATGACATGATTACACCTGGCTTTTAGAATGATCATTTTAACGACCAGTGTGGACAATTGGATTAGAAGGGGAAGATGAAGGCAGAGGATCAATACAAAGGCTTCTGTGGTAATCCTGGAGAGTGAGGAAAAGATCCTAAGCTAAGACCTCAGTAAGGGGAGCCAGGAAAGGGAACCAGATGTTTGAGAGATAATCAACCATTCAGTACTTGACTGACTGAATAAGGGGGAGATAATAAGCTATAAAACTCAAATATATTTAAAAAAAATCATTTATTAGGCATATAATATAACACCAGCAAAAACAACACTGAGTGCATATTACATGCCAGGTAATGTTCTAAGTACTTGTAATAAATAGACAAATATAATCTTTGCAAAAATCCATGGGAGAGATGCGATCACTTCATAGATGCTAAAACTGAGCCATACAGAGGTATAATTTTATGTCCAAGGTCACACACATTAAGTGGGAGTATCATGAAACTGTAGTTCAGTGGGCCAATTTTCTGACCCTTCACTGCTTTTGTGTGGCTTGAGAACTAAGAATGGTTTTTTCACTTTTAACTTTATAAAATTGGTTGGGGAAAAATTCCAAAGTAAACGAACATTTCATGACATGAGGAAATTCTATGTAATGTGAATTTCCTGAGATAAAGTGTTGTTGGAATACAGCCACACATACTCATTGCTGTAGAGTCTTTGGCTGCTTCTGTGCTACAAAAGCGGAGTCAAGGCATTGCAATACTGCCCTGATGGCCTGCAAAGCTGAAGGTATGTAGTATCTATCTCTTTGCAGAGAAAGCCTGTATATACCTGAATTAAGTGGCACAGCCACCATTCAGATCTTGAGATTCAAAGACTTTCCCAGCTCTCTACAGGCAAAAACCACACAGGCCCTGGAAATGTATAAAACCCCGTGTGCCTTCCAACAGCTGAGACTGGTGAGAGATGATCAAGTCAACAGCTGTCCGGGTATCAGTGTGTCAGTTGTTGAGGTGTGTGGGAGACGCAGTAGGGTCTTAGGATCTGAGAAACCGTTCCTAAGTTGGTCTTGAGAAGGCGCAGAATACGTTGAGGAAATTTAGTCAAAGATGGAAAGGAGATGCTCAGAGAAAAAGATAAGGTGGTATGACAACTGTTATAGTAGCAGGAATCTTTCCCTGCTGCCTGTTTCTGCTTTTACATGGTCCTTGATCTTTGGCTGAAGACGGAGCCCAAGATACAAGCACACCTAGTATGAAGAAAGAATAAGTGACCCTCAGAGCTTTAATACCATGTTTTGGGGGAAAACAGAGGCTCTTGTGTTAAAATAGAAATTGAAAGTGGTCACTGGGAGCTTCACCAGCTTTGTTTAATAGTAGCGAGCTGGTGATAGAATCGACAGTAAAACAATTTCTTCCATTCAGGGCTGTTGTGAGCCACTTTACTACAGAAACACATTTCATCCTAATACCTTGATCAGATCCATTTTACTTCCTGCTGGGAAGAGGCTCATTTTGAAGTGCATCTGCCCAGTATGTGCTGGTGAGAGTACATGTGGTCGATGTCTGCTGCAGGGTCTCTGCATTGTCCTCTGTGCTTCTGGAAATTGCTCCCCATCAATGGGAGGTAAACATTTGGAAGTAAATGCTTTCATTGCATTTATTATGATGTATTTCAGCATCCCGTGGACAGCCTAACTTTTTATGCCGGGGTAATATTTGCTCATCTAAGAAATTAGGTGCAAAGTCAAAGGAGAAATGAGATAAACGTGGTATGCAATGCTGACTTGAAATTTCTGTGTCCATAACACAAGGAAACCTCATTAGCATTAAAGTCTGCATGGCCAAGTTTAAAAAGAATATCAGAGGGCTGGAAATGGCTGCCAGGTGTCAGCTTTCTGCTTGTTGTTAGCCATTATGGGAACTGAACCTTTTGTTCTCCTATTCAATATTTATTGGGTGCTTGCTTTACCTGTCTAAGCAATAGGGACACGTGTGTTCCAAACCCAACTGGTCCCTGACACAAGGGGAAGCATGTGCAGTCTCATGCAGGCAGAAATTCAGTCACACAGTCACACAATAAAATACAAACCTTGGGGCACCTCAGTGGTTCAGTTGCTTGAGCATCCGACTCTTGATTTCATCTTGGGTCACTATTTCACAGTTCTTGGATTTGAGCCCTACGTTGGGCTTTGCGCTGACAGCACTGAGTTTGCCTGGGATTCTCTTTCCCTCTCTCTCTGCCCCTCCCCAACTTGTGCTTGCTCTCTTTCTCTCCCCCCCCCCCCCCCCCCCAAATAAATAAATGAACTTAAAAAAAATACAAGCCTTAACTGTGGTGAGTTCTGTATAGGAGAGATTCCTATGCTTTACGAGTATATAGCAGGGAGATTTGGTCTAATCAGTGAGGGCAAGACATTGAGGAAGTGAGGTCTGCCTGAGATTTTAAGATAAATCTAAATTACCCATATGAAGAGGCGAAGGAACAGAGTTTCAGGCAGAAGAAGGCACGTGTTAGCTTGACAGCTGCAGAGCCACTTTGCCTAGCTCACTAACTCATAAATGGCTGGTTTCTAAATGCCAGGATTTCTCTCTTCATTCCACAGGTCTACCATTACTCAGTCATGTGACTAATATGAATTCACTTGCGGTTTAATTGACTTCCTTGGCTCACTGAATCAGCAGTCTTTATTGAGAGCTATGTGCCGTACTTAACACTGAGATGGAAACATTGTGATCAACATCCAAAGCTCTTACTCCTGCATTTACTGCATTACTCCTACTTGCGACACAGTCAGATCTGTAGGTGGATCTCAAATGTGCCTTTGATGAGGCTGGTAGCCTGGGCAAGATATTTAGTGTCTCTGGGACTTGGTTCCTAATCTTAAAAAAAAAAAAAGAAAAGAAAAAAAAAAAAAAAGGCTAGTGGTGTTTATTTAAGCTGATCATTGGGAGGAATCAGTGATATACTGCAACATGTAGTACAGTTAGAATGAAGCAGCAGTTCAATAAAGGTTTGTCGGTCAGAAAATGGGGTTTGTCTGGGGCCCATTTTGGGATTTAGAGTCCAGCCTGGTCCATCTCAGATTATGCATGGATCATAACATTGTTGTTCAACTGTCTGCCTGCCAGTTCTCCTTTATTACGGCCAGAAATAGATCTATACCCTTACAAATTCTAGCCATTCCTTTTCCGGCCAAAGCCTGAATGCATTATCAAAGAATTATGTATTTATATATTTCCAGCAACTGCATAATGATTGGTCCAGCTAGATAGTGGGGAAAAAAACCCCAAAGATTTCCATACTGTTACAATCCATGAGTATTCAAAAGGGTTGATGATTAGGGAACTTAAGAAAACTGCTGATTGATGCCAACACCTGACAAAAGAAATACATGCATACAACTCTGCCTTCTTTCAATTGTGTCTTTTATTTTAGATAAAATCAAATTCTATCCAAATAAGGTTCTTGACTTTAATATCTGTGTCCACATGGCCTATAGGAAGCCTATCATGCTTCATTTTATTAGGAAGTGGGTTTATGTCAGTGATGGAACCAGGCGTTTTGTTGTTTGGTGCCTCGCAAACCTGAAATTGTAGAATCCAGGTGCTTGCCCAGAAGATAAAGTAATTACAGTTGCACTCACCCTTTTTCAGAAAAATCTCTTAAAACATTTTGGCTTTTGGGGACATATGACATAGAAGAAACTAAGTAAATATGCCCCAACAGCACTATTTATTCTTATTTTATTTTATTTTATTTTATTTTATTTTGAGAGAGAGAGAGAGAGAGAGAGAGAGCGAGCATGCACGTGAGAGTGGGGGAGGGAAAGAGAGAGAATCCCAAGCAGGTTCTGTGCTGTCAGAGCAGGGCCTGAGGTGGGGCTTGATCTCACAAACCATGAGATCATGACTTGAGCTGAAATCAAGAGTCAGATGTTCAACTGACTGAGGTATGCAGGCACCCCTTTATAGACTTTCTTTAAATGGAAGATGGATTTGTTAATTCATGCTCTCTCAAAGAAAGGACTGGAATGGTCTCTTTGCTATCACAGGCTTCATGGAGCATCACCTAGTCTTGGGGCTCAGAGGAAAGACAAAGCTCCTGTTGCTAGTCACCATATTGTGTAATTCTGTATTAGTAATTGATTCTCGAGAAGTTCACTTTCCTAGGATACCTCAGTGTTGCTTCACCACCTTTGCTCCTCTGTCTTTCTTTCACCCATTTGCTTTCGATTTGTAATGGCTTATTTAGGGGCAGGCTGTTAAAACCTGTTTTTCCCCCCAACCTATCTGGTGACAAAATAGGTACTTACTAAAAATGATCCTGTTTCATAGATAAGGAAACAAAACAGAGGAGAAAATATGTATAAAAACATGCATTCCAAATTCCTTATTCGCTCATTACTTCTTTCTTAACACTTAGAAGGGCACCTTCTGTGATCAACATCCTCATGAAGCCATTTGCTCTAAAATCTTGGAATATTCACCTCTCTTGGTTTCTGAGTAAGGTTTCTGTCTTCTTTAGAGCAACTAAGGCATCAGTTGACTGGACAGGCAGGAAAGCCAAGCCCTTGGAGGCAGGCTGAGGGTAACACAGTGACATGGCTTGGGGCAGAGGAGGTGATACAAGGGGAGGTAAGCGTGCTCAAGGTGCACATGGGCAGTGGGGGACAGAATACTTCTCATGTCCCGTAGTTCCTTGAGATAGATGAAGTCTGGTTTTGTCACACTGAAACAGAGCCAGCGTGAATGTGACACGGAGCCCTGTGGTGTACTAGCGAGCAAGGACCTCTGAGGCCCCAAGGCCTGAAGTGGTGCTAACAAGGGTGACTTAGCTCTGGTTTAATTTTATGTTCTTGCTGCAGATTTAAGTCTTGCCCTTGCACTGGCCACATGGCCTACATATTTTCCTCCAACACCGTGATTCTCAACCAGAGGAGATTTTACTCCCCAGGGGACTTGATGCAATGTCTAAACACATTTTGATGTCACAGTTGCAAGAGAGTGGGGTACAACTGGCATCTAGGGGTTGAGGTCAGGGATGCTGCTAACCATCCTCCAGTGCACAGAGCAGCACCCAATAACAAAGAATTCTTCAGCCCCAAATGTTACCAATGTCAAGATTAAGAAACTGCCTAAGATGACACATTTGTTCCTGCCCACACTCTCTGCGCTGAACATTTCCTCTGTCTAAACCACCCTTCCTTCTTACCTCCTCCTGGCTGATTCTTGATGACCTGTAGGTTTAACATGAATGTCATCTTCTTGGAGGAGGTGACTCCACTTAGCATTGCCCCACCCTCCCTGACCTCTTCCCACTCTCAGGTACTCTTTATCAATCCCCCACTCTTTTTATTTACATTTCTTCCCCAAGCCCTCAGCTTTGTGAATTACGAGTTGCTCAGTAAAAATATACATTTTTATGAATCGTGCATTTTGCTTTTCACAAAGCATTTACAAATTCATTTGAATTTTTGATATGTCTTCTTTTTATTGTCTTTACTGTGTGGAAAAGCTTTCAAACACGAACAGACCCCTTTCACTTGTTGAAAAATGCAGAATCATTGTGCAGCAGTAATTAATTTTTTTTGGCTTTCACCTAATTAAATTTGTGCAAAGAATGAAGGAAGGGCTTTATCATCCACAGGAGAAGCAAGCTGCTCACACCTGACTTCAATCACTCTGAGTAACTACTTCATTAAGACATAGGCAAGCCTAGTGACAGATCATTAATTTTCGTGGATATAATCTGGGAAGCCAAATGTTTGTAGAAGGGAAGTCTGGCAAGAAAGGCATAAATGTATTAGCACTTATTAAAAATAAGCTGTAAGTCTGTTTGCATGCTGCCTCTGTCATGTTAAGAATTAATCGCTTCAGTGTAACCACCATAATACATACGTATCGAAATGTGTCAGGAAAGTAAAAGTAGTTAGTCGCTTCATCCTCTAAACAGTCTGGGTCTTTTACATTCCTGAACTTAAACATTTTGAGTCCAGTGGAAAGAATAAGATGGAGCCAGAACCAGGAGCATTTGTGCTGTAACTTGCTTCCTTTTGCTATTTTGATTTTTTCAATTGGAAGAGGATGAAAGAGAAGACAGGAGGTACTGAAAGACCCTGTGTTCGGTTTGTGGTGAAGAATTAAATGTATGATGTTTAGTACCACACCCATCCGATAATTTTTAAATGTAAGTGTCTCAATACTTCAGAGAGAGTCTTAGAATTCAGAATAAAGATAGAAGTTTTAGCAAATTTTATGTTTCTCCAAACTAACCAGTTTTGAGGGAAAGATCTTGCTGTTTGAATCTTTCCATTCTTTCTGAAGAGTTAAAATCTGCAGATACAAATGCTACCATTATAATGGACTAATCTGTTACTTTTAGAGGGCTATTGCATCAAATTAAGAAATGATCTCACAACCTTCAAGTACTTGAACAACATTAGCTGTAACTAACGGAAGGAACCTCTCCATCTTCAAGGCTGAAGTCTATCTTCTGTCCCCTTTCCTCTCTGACGCTGGTATCTGCTGACACCGGCTTGGTGCTTTGTTGCAAAAACTTTGCTTTGTGACCCACATGTGGTCTGGATATAAAAATTGAATTGGAATTAAGATGTGTGCTATTTAGAAACCAATTCAATGGAACGACAACAGCTTTCAGTGTCAAAACTACATCCAAAACTACATCCATTGGCTTGGCTGCTTGTGAGCCTGTTAGGCAATTTGTATCACTTCCTTGGATATTAATTTTTTCATCTGAAAAAAATGAGAACAATGATTCATTGAGAGTTTAAATAGCATACTGGTGCATAGAATATGCTCAGTTAGCAGTGATTACTTTTCCTGTAGCAACTGTTGGAATGGATTTTGGAGTTCACTTTCTAGGAAGCCTTTTTTGTCCTTGGCTTTTCTCTTGTTTTGGTTTCTAATTGCTATCATTATGTTTATGGTAAATCAAAAGGGGCTTTTTGTTTATTTGTAAGATGTGTTGATTCTTCTGCACAAGCTTTTTAATTTTTTTTTTTTTTTCAGAGAGTGGAACTCTGGGGGCTCTAGTTGACCTAATACCCTCCTTGATTCCATCTATCTTTGAGGGCATTGCATTTTCTACACTGCAAAGAGAAATAGATGGGCTAAATATTTAAAACTAGGACTTTCCTGTCAAAATCTGGGATGTATGGGGGCTATAGATAAATTTATTTAGCAAAGATTATATTTATTTATTTTTCTTGGTCTTTTTTAATGATAGTAATGCTAGTTTATGGTGCTCTCTCTACACAAATATGCAAAATAAATAGAGAAAAAATAATTCCCAGAACTAGACATGATGGCTTCCTGTTTAACCTTTATATCCCAAACAACTGTGTCATGGTAAAGAAGGTTGAAAACTGCATAATGGGAAATGAAATATTATAAATTAGGTGGAGGTGTCACACATAGAATACTTGGAAGTCAGAGAATGTAGGTTCCAATATTGGCCCTGGACTTAATAGCTGAAAAAATATGGACAAATTCCTGGACCTTTATGAGGTCCCATTTTCTTTATTCATCAAATAGCAATCATAATAATTCTTCTCTCCAGAAGTATGGTATTAGATAGGTCTTCATGATGACTTAATAAGGTACTGTGAAAAAAGCACTCACTGCAGTGCATAGCACAGAGAAAATAGGAAGGAAATGCTAATAATAACAATAATAATTATTTTTATATTCAAGAAAACTTGCATGAGACCCACTTTAGTCACATGCTCTGATTCTCCATTGTCCCTGGAAGCCACCAGAATGAATTCCCTTTGAGGAGGACATGCATGAGTAACCCCTGGGAGCATATCTGAAAGCTGCTCATGAGACTGGTCCATCTGGTATCAGAAAGCTGTAAGATCATCCCATATTAGCTCACTTCCTTATATCTGAAGCAAAGAGCCTTCCTCTGTGAGAATTAAGCTCCACTACAATGCAAATTTTACATTTTTTATTAGCTATGGTTCTTGAACATACTGCTGAAGTATGATATTTATCTGAAAATACTTCATGAAAATAGGATGGTCCCTAGAAATGAGCTTAACACACTGAGATAATGTTTTCAAATGAGTGGGGTAACTTCATCCGACAGCATTCAATGACAGAGTGAATTGGATTTGTGCCTGCAACCCTCCAAACATGTTGCTACCCTGAGTCTCAAGGAAAAAGAAAAAAAAACATACCAAGGTTGATGATAATCTTCTTGACTTTAATTTTCCTCCAGATACTCGGAGTGGTAACAACAAACCATACACTGTGAAAGAGAGTTTCCTCAGTCACTTTATTCGTTCTCCACTTTGCTAGGGTCCTCCACCCTTTCCTCTCCTCCTTTGTGTAAGCATTACATCTTTTGTTCCAAAGATTATCCGCAAAAACAATGTGTGACCTGCTTCTGCAACATAGAATTGGCAGAGGGAAACCTCCCATTATACTCTTCCCATTTTATTCACTTCAACAAGAATTGTTGTGTGGAGCAAGCTCTCTGTCAGCCAAGGATTCAGAGCTGAGTGAACTCACATTCTAATAGAGGATTGTCAAGAGGTGGCTCTTGTGGCACCAGATTCTTTCCCCTTGTATTCATGTCCTAGAGTTGCCATCACAAAGTGCCACAAAGTGGATGCGTTAAAAAAAATACATTATCTGTCATTTCTGGAGTCTAGAAGGCTGACATCAGGGTATCAGCTGGGCCATGATCCTTCTGCAGGTGCTGGGAAGGATATGTTCTAAGACTTTATCCTAGCTTCTGGTGGCCCCTTGGCTTGTGGTAACTTCATTCTTCCCATAGCTTTCTCCATGTGTGTGTCTGTCCAGATTTCTCCCTTTTTAAAACCACATCGGTCATATTGGATGAGGATCCACCCTAATGTCTTCATTTTAACTGGGTCACATTCTGAGGTAATGGAGTTAGGACCCCAACTATCGTTTTGGAGAGATACAATTCAACCTATAACACCTAGAGCCTTGCGGCATTGCTAATCCACTATTTAACACTGTTCATACCAAATCTGAATATACTCTCAGAATTTTCTTGCACTTGGTGGACATGAAATTTATGATCAGATAGTATTCCTTTCCTGGGATTACATCTACCTGAGGTTTAGCAGGATGACACTAAGTCATGACATCAATCCTATGCTGTTTCCTTCCATGCATGGAAAGGAACTATTTAGCAAATCGAATTTATTTCTGTTCTGTATGAAAAAAAAAAGTGGCTTAATTTCATTGAGCCTTAGTTTCTGTTGATGAAAAAGTAGGTATTGAGCCCATTTAAGAAAATTTTGTCCACATGTACCCCAATGTTTATAGCAACCCTCTCAACAATAGCCAAATTATGAAAGAGCCCAAAGGTCCATCAACTGATGAATGGATAAAGACGTGGTTTATACATACAATGGAATACTACTTGGCAATAAGAACGAGTGAAATCCTGCCTTTTGCAACAATGTGGATACAACTGGAGGGTATTATGCTAAGTGAAATAAGTCAGAGAAAGACAGGTATCATATGTTTTCACTCTCAGGTGGAACTTGAGAAACTTAACAGAAGACCATGGGGGAAGGGAGGGGAGAAGATAATTTCAAACAGAGAGAGAGGCAAACCATAATAGACTCTTAAATGCAGAGAAAAAACTGAGGGTTGATGTGGAGGGGGGTGGAGGAGGCAAAAATGGGTGATGGGCATTGAGGAGAGCAGCTTTTGGGATGGACCCTGGATGTTGTATGTAAGTAATGAATCAGGGGAATCTACCCCCAAAATCAAGAGCACACTGTATACGCTGTATGTTAGCCAATTTGACAATAAATTATATTTTTTAAAAAAGGAAAATTTTGTCTAGATTAATGGAAATACCCCAGATGAAGGTATAGGCACTTGGCAGGCAGTCATAATACTACAAATTACCTCTTCCTCTTTCTATATTCAATAATTACTATTTTCTTGGGAGAGGAGTGTGAACTACAGAAAGGAAAGGTCTCTCATCCTTATTTTACAGATAGGGAAATCAAGAACCATAGGCTGATAGATGACTTTCCCAGAAAAAAAAAGAAAAAAGAAAAGATCTAAACTCCTTCTCTGCTTTAGTTTTCTGGTTGAATTATCTTGATAAAAATAATCCTTTTCTTTTTGTTTTGCTAGTTAATAGGGCCAAATTCTATACCTAAAAGAGGATGACAAAAAGATGATTAAATAGAGTCTGATAGGATTTATTTATAAAAGCTCAGCTGTTTGATAAGATGCTTCTCTAGTAGTTCCCCAAGCCCATCCTTGGGTTTCCTGGTGCTTTCACATGACAATTTGTTTGTTTGTCTGTTTTACTTGACCTCTAAAAGTCATATTATTTCTGGCAGAATCCATCTTGTAGCCTTTGCTCATGAACACCATGTGTTATTCTTTTTTTTTTTAATATATGAAATTTATTGTCAAATTGTTTTCCATACAACACCCAGTGGTCATCCCAACAGGTGCCCTCCTCAATACCCATCACCCACCCACCCCACCCTCCCACCCCCCATAAATCCTCAGTTTGTTCTCCGCCATGTGTTATTCTTGACATCATACTATACATAAAATTCCTTTTTTTTTTTAAAAACTTATCTCAAATAACAAAAATTAGTTATTGAAACAGTGGTACTCCTACTATTATTTCATCTCCATTATATGATCTGACTAGAAGCTGCTTTGGGTGGCATAAATGGGATGTGTTTGACTGACTTGTAAACACAGGATCAGTCACATCCATTGGGGCTATACTGCTAACCAGAGGCTAGATAAATTTGTGTTCTCAATTATCGAATTAGGAAAGTGGTGTTTATCTTTAAACTCTAAAGCCAGTAGAAAGCTCTACCGTATAATCAGCAGGGATCAGATATATCTTCCTTTGCTATACTGACCTTCAAAAGCCAATAAACAAATCATCTTTCCTCTCATCATCTCTACCCAAAATGAGACTTTTGCCCAAATACAAATTCAAATCTTACCTAATCTCCAGGTGTACTCTGACTAAAATTGAGGGAAAAAAAAAAGAATTCTCCCTCAAATCTTTATTTTTAAAATATCTTCAGAGCTATGCTTTGGGAAAAATCGATGGCAATTTGGAGAAGGAATACACAGCTGTGTGGCCAATTGTGATGTTGATGTTGAATCTGAATGCCCCTTCAAGTTCCATCTGGGACTGACATTTAACTTCACCTTCTCAGGACAAGAGGTTAATTTTTCAAGTATTAGAATTATGGAGATGAATTTACAGAGCTGCTTATAATTAAGATGCCTTTGGCTCTTGCATCTGGGCTAGAGACAGCAGATATTAATGATGAAAATCCGTTTTCTCCCAGGGGTAACTGAGGTCTGCAGTTTCAAACTTGACCAATTCCTTTATGAATTGTTCTCCTTTTCTTACTCTCCTAGAGAAGAGATTGGGACCTCCACAAACAGAATGCTATTGTCTCACCTGAGATGGAAAAGTTAACCAAAGGTCTTACTGGAGTGTATAATGAACCCATTCCTTTTTCTTAGGTTAGCTGTGAGAATTATGACAAGAACTCACTGTGGAGTGAGTCTCTATGCTAAGCCCATGACATAAATTGTTTCATTTAACCTCACCAACACCCCTATAAGATAGGAACTATTATTATCTCTATTTCATGAATTACTAGGGAGATTAAATAACTTTTGCAGTTTCCCACAGTTGGTATGTTGGCAGAATCAGGACCTGGAAATGAATTTATCTTACTCTCAGCCCTGATAATGAATCTATCTTACTCTAAAGTCTGTGTTTTTAGCACTTTGGCTATTTTGTCTCCTGGACAGGTTTGGAATTAATGATAGTTCTGACTCTGTAACAGGCACAGTTTTAAGAGATTTAATCTCACAACAACCCTATGCCATAAATAATAGCATTGTCCTCCTTTTATAGAGTATTATTCTCCTTTCACTCCCTGTAGTGAAACACAGGAAGATTGAGTGACGTGACTGACCATTGCTCAACTAATAAATGTGTACCAGGGAACTTGGACCCAGGCAGTCTGGCACAAGAGTCTATGTTCTTGGCTCATCTACACTTTTTTTCTTTCTGAATGGAAATTATTACTGAGTTCATCTATAGAAAATATATCTTGATGTTACATAGTGGAAAAATAACTGGACATTGTCAACTCTTATGGACAAGGTTTTAGAAAAGACTTTCTTATACCAGGCTGCGTGTCAGAAACAACTGAGGTGGCCCCAGTTACAGAGATTTTTATGTAATTGCTTTGGGTTGGGAATTGGGTATCTATTTTCTAAAACTCCCCAGGGGGTCCTAATGGGAAGCTGAAGTTGAGATTAACTTTCCTGGATAAGCAGTGCAGCTATAAAAAAAAGAAATGATGAAATAGAGAAGAAAGATAAAAAACATACATACTTTTGGCTAATGGTTGCTGTTATTTTAAGCAATGCTGAACCAGGTCTTAATCAATACTCAGTTCTCATTACCTTCTCAAAAGAAAAAAAAATTCAGAACTAGAGAATTGGGGAAAAGGTGTTGATGTTGACTTAATTAGTCCACTTCCTAGAATCCTATTAATCTGGTCTAGTACCTCTGACAAGTAGTTTCCAAAGTCCCACCATTCCTACAGCTTGTGATCTATTGCTTAGCTAGACCAGAAGTGACAACAAGAAGCCCCAATTAATAGCCTGTCAATTGGACTAGCCTCAGTCTTTCTAGTTTCTGGGACTTGCCAATCTGATTGAGTTATTTTAGTTTTATCAGGATCTGATGATCTGAGAAACAGCTTTGTTTTACTCTACATTTCTTCTTTCCTTTCCTCTGCCTATTCTTCCTCCCCTTCCTCCAAGGGTTGTTTCATCTAAGAGGTTCAGTTTGAGGGGTTACCATTATAAAACAGAATAGAATAAAACGGCTTCATTGAATTTCTTTGTTTTGCATTATGCACTAACAATGCTAGGTAGTTTAAAAAAATAAAGGTCTTTTGTCTTCAAATTCGTGAAACCATTACAAGTTTTACAATTGGAATTCTTGGGATTTCTACCTTAAGAAGTCACATCCATATTATGTACTACTAAAGTCTCTTAGCTGCTTTGCTTATAGGATAGCTGGTGTTCTTAATAGTTTTGTCGTATATGAAAAATTCTCTCTACATTTAATTTTAAATATTACATTATTATGTAAAATAGTTTCATTTTAACTTATATTTATGAAAATTGAATGAATATTAGCACTTTTGTGAAGTCAGGGGGGCTACAAAAAATAAAAATAGGTTGCAGTTAAAAGGGCTGATGCTAAGTTATACTGATGAGAGTCAAGGGCAGGTAACATATAATTTCCCCATTTTTCATTTCTTAAGTTGTAAACCTTCTGTCTTGGCTTATGTACTCTACTATGTCTACAAAAGAAACCATATAACAAGTAATCTAGAGAAACACATTAATAACATGCTTCAGGACATGTCTGAATGTTCTAGAAAACTAAGACAATATGGAAGATCATACAGAAACAATGCAAAGGCTAATGACCAGGAGAACTGGTTCTGGAACAGGTTTATTTTATGAGGTTGAACAGAGGACCTTCTTTACACCTGTTTTCATTAATCTATGGGATATTGGAGTAGAAGAAAGCAATGAGTTCGGCTAAATCAGTGGTTCTTCAAGTATGTATGATCTTTCAACCAGTGGCATCAGCATCACCTGGGAATCTGTTAGGAAGTTATATTCTTTGGACTCACTCCAGACCCACTGAATCAAAACCTTCTGGGGTAGGGCTTAGCAATTCCCTAGCTCTCCAGTGGATTCTGATGCACGGTATATTTTCAGAATCATTAGGAAAAATTATCTTTGTATCCTATCCATAGCTAACATTCTAGAAGGTTTTCACTCATTTTCATATAATTAGAAGGTACTAAGTATTACATTTATGCAGAAAATGCTGTATCTTACTTAGTTGACTTGATACCGTTTTGAACATGGATAATTATTGTTCTGGATGAGCATGAACATGCCAATTAATAGGTGTTCCTAATTGATACAATGCCATCTAAACATACTTAAAAATGGAATTCTAAAACATTAGGAATGGAAGGAACCTTAAAGTTATTTATGTCAATTATTTCTAGCTGCCATTTTATAGTAGAGACAATTGAGGTCCAGAAGACTATAATGACCTTGACATAATCTTTTAGATGAGGCAGAAAGGCTTTGAAAAGCTTGAGCTATAGGCTAGAAATAATCCTTGACTTTTATTATTTTGTGGCATATACACAGTGCCAGAGAACTACCCGAGCAACTAAATTGATTTTATACCTATATGCACACACAAAACAGCAATTAGGAAACAGTGTGTTGCAGATTTTGACATGTATGAAATTATAGAACCAATTACTTTTTACAAGTCAACTCATGACAGTCATTTCAAACAAGGCAGACCCTGGAATCTATTCCTTAAGGACATAGTTGACAGAATGTCAGTGCATGTAAACCTCATTTAATTTTCTGGAGATCAGATTTGAGAGGGTGAACTGGAAGAATAGATTGAAGATGTTAATTTAAGAATTTACTATTTGAAGATTTGTTTTCTTGAAAAAAAAAAACAGTTAAATACTACTCTCCACTAGGTCTAATGGAAGGAATGTTATTCTTGATTTTCAGAGATATAATTGTTTTTTGTTTTCCTACTTCCTCTTATTGTTTACTACTTGTAGAGTCTTGAGACAGGTCAGTTGAGATTCAGAGGGGCTTAGCTGTTAAGCGAACACATTAACATCTACAGTTTTTTAAAGCAGAGGGTAAAACCAAGTGAAGCCTTAAAAAAACACACTAGAAATGGAAAATTACATGGATAAATTGAGTTTCAGATGAGTTATCTATAAGTCTCTATAAACAAAGAGTAGCGAACTGAGAGGCAAGAAGAACTAGGTTCAAATTAGTTAGTTTCTACCCTTATGACCTTTGGACTCTGAATGTTTGGGAAGAAGCACAGCCTCCCATATCAGTTAAAGTTAACTGATTTATTTTAAGACATTACCCAGTACAGCATCCAGCACACTTGTGTCATCAGTAAAATTAGTGGAGGCAGAGAGCTCCATTAGAAGGCTGCATGGAGACTTGCACTTATGTCCATAAAATAGCATCTGTTATAGGGCTTGACCTTTTGCTGTCAACATGTAGAAAACTGGATAAAATACATAAAACAGTTATTTTTGGTTATTGGATGGTAGGCAAAATAGGATTTGATTCATGACAGAAGGCAAGCAAATAAGTGAATCCTAGGTATACTCCCAGATGTCTCCCTAGAAGCACCTTCTCCACTGTGGTATAGAAAGGGAGAACCCAATAAGGCCTAGTGATCTTGCTGAGTTGAAGAGACAGAGATAAGGATTCAGGAATGCTGTGGCAGCTAGAATTTGAGTGTAGAGCATGGGACAGAAGGTAATTACACAGTGAGAGAATAGGGGAAGGAGGGGATTAGGAGAGAGAAGAAAAGGAAAGGAAAAACTGGAGATCTGCAGAAAAATTCTCTCAAATTTTTGAGTTCATACCAGTATGTGGACAGGTAGGGTAAAATTCCATGAGGCTGAACATAGAACACCTGGAAGGGAAGTAATAATACTGGGGAGCTGTAAACCAAAGTTCGTATAAGGCAGGAGCCTTTTGAATTCCTACCAGCCAGAGTGGAGAGACATCACTGAATAAGCATAGAATATACTGGAAACTCCAGGGTGGTGGTACTTTAAGTAAATTAGCTCTAGAGTAAAGTTCTACAGTAGACACTCCATTGAAAGCTTATAAGCAAACCCTGCAAGGATCAACTAGATTTGTAATAACTTTTGAAGTGCTTGACAGAAAAAAAGTCAAGCTACCTTTGAGGAGACTTGGTAAAATCCAGTACTGAACACTCAACACTATAAAATCCAAGATATCTGTCATCCATAAAAAATAAAAACATGTAAAGAAGAAAATATAAACAATTTATAGGAGAAAAATCACTTAATCAGTTCGACTGATAAGGGAGAGATGATAGAAACAGTAGGTAAAGAGTTTTAAGCAGTTATTATCAGTGTAACATATAGGACTAAGGAAAATATTTAAAAGAAAATATGACACATGAGGGGAGAAAAGAGAAAGAGGCTGCAAAAAGCACAGCACATCAATGACCTGTGAAACAATATCAAGCAGTCTTATAAGGTAACATGTATTAAAAGTCACAAAAGGGAATAACAGAAATTCTAGTTGAAGAAATGAAAGCACTTTCAAATTCTTCAGCAATATTCAACAAAAAAATTTGCATTTGTTTCAAAAGTACAGTGTCAAACACTATAAAGCCACAGATCTAAGAAGCTCAAAGAATCTAAACAAGATTAATACACAAATGCACACACAGTTAATAATGACAATCATAATCAAACTTCCAAAAACCAGTGATTAAGGAGAAAATCTCAAAGCAGCCAGAAAAAAAGGGCATATATTAAGAAACAAAATTAAGAATGACTGCAGATTTGTCATCACAAATTATGTAAACTAGAAAATAAAGGAACTTATTCAAGTGTTTTGTCCATTTGTTACTGGCTTGTCTTTTTATTATTTCTAGGAGTTCATAAAATAATCTGGACACAGGTCTTTGGTCAAATATATGTATTGTGAATATTTTCCCTGTCTTTGCTCATCTTTCCATTTCTTAAATTTTTTTTTAATGTTTATTTGATTTTTGAGAGAGAGAGACAGAGTGTAATTGGGTGAGGGGCAGAGAGAGGGAGACACAGAATCTGAAGCAGGCTCCAGGCTCTGAGCTGTCAGCACAGAGCCCAATGTGGGGCTCAAATTCACTTGCTGCGAAATCATGACCGGAGCCAAAGTTGATGTACAACCAACTGAGCCACCCAGGTGCCTCTCATCTTTCCATTTCTTAATCATGTCTTTTAATTAGAAGTTTTTCATTTTGACAATGTCTAATTTAACCCTTTTTTTGTATTTTATGCTAATTTTTTCCCAGTAACTAATTGCCTACTTCAAGGACATATATAATTTTCCAATTTTTTTTCTAGATATAGTTTTAGCTTTACATTCAGGTCTATGATCCATCTTGTATTCACTTCTGAGTACAGTGTGAGATGGGTGTGAGGTTAATTTTTTTCCCCAAGCTTTGAGAAGTTCTGAAGTTATAAGAATGCTGGAGAAGAAAAAGTAGCCTAGAATGAAACTCAAGCCCATTCAGGTATCAAGTTGAAAAGAAGTTTGCAAAAGATATTGAGAGAAGGTACATAGTTTTATTCAATTGTTACAGTATAATTTGTTTAGAAGACTTTCTCCCTGACTTGCATTGGCACATTTGTAGGAAATCAATCATATGTGTGTGAGTCTATTTCTGGAATCTGTCCTGCCCCATTGATCTAGGGAACACATTTTGAAGATAGTGAAATGAAACCAAAACCAAAACTGTCAACCTAGAATTCTATAACCAGAAAAAAAAAATTTTTAAATGAAGGCAAATGAATTTGTCTCATTAGATAAAAAACCCATGACTTAATTATATTCTGCATATAAGAAACCTTCTTTAAAAGTAAATACACAGGGGCGCCTGGGTGGCGCAGTCGGTTAAGCGTCCGACTTCAGCCAGGTCACGATCTCGCGGTCCGTGAGTTCGAGCCCCGCGTCAGGCTCTGGGCTGATGGCTCGGAGCCTGGAGCCTGTTTCCGATTCTGTGTCTCCCTCTCTCTCTGCCCCTCCCCCGTTCATGCTCTGTCTCTCTCTGTCCCAAAAATAAAATAAACGTTGAAAAATAAATAAATAAATAAATAAATAAATAAATACACAAATATAAAAAAAGCAAAAGAATTGAAAATGATATACCATGGAAAAAACTAAGTATAAAAATAATTATAAAATAATTATTATGCAAGTAGACTTAAGATCAAGGAATATTTCTAGGGATAAAGAGAACATTTCATAAAGACAAAAGGTTAATTCTTCAGGAGGACCCAGAATCTGAAATGTGTCTGCCCCTAACAGCAACTTCAGGATACCTAATGTAAAACAGAAGTGAAAGGAGAAGTAAGCAAATCTATGATTATAGATGGAAATTGCAACTTTCTTTTCCCTATAACTAATAAAACATGTAGAACAAAAATGAGTAAGGGTATTGAAGATTTGGTAAACATTATAAATCAACTTGACTAAATTCATATTTATGGAACATTCTACCCAACATCTGCAGACTACACATTCTTTTAAAATGCACATGTAATATCTACCCAGATAATCATATCTTGGGTTGTAAAACAACTTGGTGTATTTAAGAATTGAAATTGTACAGAGAACTTTTTACCACAAAACAAAAAGTTATTAACAGAAAAAATGTTTTCCAGACATTTGTAAATCAAACACACACTTCTAAATGACCTATGGGTGAAAGAATTACACAAGAAAAGGTATTTTGAACTAAATGAAGATTAAAACACAAATACCACAGTTTCCAGGATATATCCAAATTGTACTTAGAAGTATATTTATAGCTATTTGTAGCTTTAAATTTTATTGGAAAAGAAGAAAGTCTCAAATAAAAATCTAAGTTTCCATCTTAAGAAGCTACAAAAAGAAGACTAAGTTAAACTAAGAGTAGAAGGAAGGAAATAGTAAAGATAGGAGGAAAAGAATAGACCAATAGAGAAAATAATTAAAACTGAAAGCTTGTTTTTTGAAAGGTTCAATAAAATAGACACCAAGCAAACTTCTGGCTGTAGTGATCAAGTAACAAGAGAGAAAGTACAAATTAACAGCATTAGAAATGAGTATTGGATATCCCTGCATATTCTATAGGTAACAAAAGGAAAATAAATATCATGACCAATAAAATGTAGGTCAATAAATGTAACAACGTTGCATGATATCCTAGATTGGATCTTCAGACAGAAAAAAGGATGCTAATAGAAAAATTGTTGAAATATGAATAGTTTATAGTTAATAGTAATGCACCAGGATTAATTTCTTAGATTTTACAAATGTACCATGGTTGTGTAAGATGCTAACATTAGGGTTGTGATTCTCCACTAGGGATGATTTGGTCCCCCTCTGGAAACATTTTTTGCTCTCACAAGTGGGGCAACAGTGCTGCCAGCATCTAGTGAGTAAAGGCTAAACATGTTAGTAAATGTCCTATAATGCATAAGACAGCCCCCACAACAAAGAATTATCCAGCCTGAAATGTTAGTTGTGCCAAGGTGGAAAAGCCCCACATTGGGGAAAATTAAGTGAAGGATAAATGGGGACTCTGTACTATCTTGGCAACTTTCATGTAAATCTAAAATTATTCTAAAATGAAAAGTTGGTTTAAAAAATTATCCTGTTAAATTCCAGGTTAAGCTTGATTTACTGGTTAAATTCTATCAAACATTTAAGAAATAAATCGTAATTCTATACAATTTTTTTAAAAAAAAATACATAGGCAGATAGAATATTAATTTTGAGAGTCCAGCATGATCTGTTCCTTTATCCCCATTCCCTCTCTCTTTTCTAGCACCCGTTTTCTTTGTTTGTCTTCCTCTAAATATGTGGCCATTTTGTTTCATGGTGAGGAAGGTCATAATATAATTATGGAAAAGTGAAGAAAAACATTGGGCTTCTGCTCAGTCACCTCTTTGCTGCTCATTTCATTTCTCTGAGTTTACTTAGAGTTCTCTCCCTCAGTAATGTGATCTTGGACCTGGCATATGGAACATGGGTTACTAGTAGGATGGTGGTTTTACATGTAGAAATTTCTGGTCTTGTGTGTCTAGGCAAGTTCACAGACGTGAGCAGCAGAGTAACTATTGAGTAAATCATTAACCTTGAGCAAGATATCATATGCAACCAGGCTTCTCTCTTCTGTGCTTGGCTTTTTCAGCAACCAAATATATAGAACTTAAATTAGTAGAAAAATAGAATTACCTGGTATACATCTTTGTAAACAATATAATTATATAGGGCTCCGTGTCTCTGTCCTTAGAAATAGACTGGATGTCTTTGGGAGTCATGTCTTACTGGTAACTCCTCTCCCCACCTACCCATCCACCTACCCACCTATCCACCAGAAATGCCTGTGATATAGAACAAGCAATTGCATATAAACCTTTCTCTCCCCTGCATCATTGCACCCATCAGAAACAAAGAGCAGTGGGAGGTTTAACATCTTCGCTAACCTGGAAACTAGCAGTTTTCTCTGGGGAAGTTGGGAGCATGGGTTAATAGAAGAATTTCATTATTTGGTGAAATCTTGGCATGCCTGGGGACCAATTAGGGAACTCTTGAAGTCACCCTTCTGACAACCTAACAATAACTTCAATTATAGTAATTTAGAGAAGAGCATACTTTAGATATCAGCTCCCTAACATTTTTACGAGATGTTTTCCTCCATTTCATTAAAAGTCTGCATTTCACTGAAACATGCATATAATAGGAATGTGTTGTAAACACATTCACATAATGTGGCTCAGTGTCATGACTTAGCCTCATCCTTGTGGTTTTCTGCTTCTCTCATTATACTCTTTGCTAAAATTGTTTTAAGTGTCTCAAGGGAGTATTTTAGGTCCATCCCAACTCATTCTATATTCTCTTCCTATAGGACCTTGAGAAGTTAGTTTTATTACAAAGGAATGAGCATATTTGCAAACCATCCAAAGCAACACTTCCCCAAATCCTAAAGAAAATATAAGCTTATTTGGGGTTGGCCAAAATATTAGAAATATTACACAAAGTCAGATAGAAGTAGTGAATTCAGACAAAAAGTATGCTAATGAAGATGTATGAAAGTAGGGATTATAATAAGGAAATTTACAAAAGCATTAAAGTAGGAATTCAAGAAGATCCTAACAACTTTGGTTGAATGAATGGTGTATTCAAAATTTTTTATGTTTAAAAGATGTAAAATAACACTTTCCCTTCACCAATATGTTCTGCACTCCTCAGGGAGATGGCAGAATTATATACAAAAGCAATATATGCTAGTGCTCACTTGCCAGGTATGGACAATAAAAGATGGTACATTGTTTCACTTGCTTAAGTGAAAATATTTTTTGGAATAACTAGGTGAATTTCTTCTCAAAGTCAACCAAGGACCACTAAATAATTATGTTGAGCCCCAGTTGGTCAATAGGGGAGGAATGTTCCCATTGGCATTGAGGAGGTATCTAGATATTTGAGATTTGAAAATGCATTGGTGAAGGCTAAGAAAGAGTCTTTATATAAATATTTATGAGAATCTTCAGGATAGTCCATTCTTGCACTTTTAAATTCCTGCTGAGTTACTCTGTCATGAATGAAACTACTTGTCTGCAGATTAAGATGCCACCTAAGACTATTGATGGATTATCCCTAGGAAGTACATTTTGAGTTGTATAGTAAGAATAGGATGGTTCTGCATATTCTTTTTAGGGATCTTCTCCATTTGTGGGGGGATTTGGACCCATATGGATATACTGTGGGAAAATGGGACAGTGTAGAATCAGTGAAAAGCAAGTTAATCCCTTTATTTTAATCAACGAAATCATTATTATACGGGCCCTTGATTATAAGATGTAATTATAAACACACTGAATGACTTGGTGAATGTGGCAATAGAACATGAAGAGAAATAACTTCATGTAATGAAGAGAAACTATCTACCATTGGGGAAGCCATGTTTTTTTGTGATCTAAACTTAAGTCTAAGGGTACCTGCATGGATCAGTCAGTTAAGTGTCTGCCTTGGGCTCAGGTCATGATCTCTCAGTTTGTGGGTTGGAGCTCCACATGGGGCTCTCTGTTGTCTGTGCAGAACCTGCTTTGGATCTTCTGTCAACTGCCCTCTCTGCCTCTCCCCTGCTCACACTCTCAAAAACAAACAAACAAATTAAAAATTAAATATATGTCTAAAATTATTTTAAGATTTAATAGTTAGATAGATTGGTGCCCACTTAAGTCCTCCTCCATCCCTCTCCCAGCCTTTGCACGTTTTGCTACTAAAAGCAAACACTTGTGTTCATCAGAGGATGATGATGGTTCTTGGCTTTGGAGCCCCCTTGTTCCTTAGGGAGAGTCAAAGATGATTGATCGTTCACCACCCTCCTACCCCAGGCTAACTATGACAGAATGATTTTCTGATGTATCAGCAAGGAAGCTGAGCTCCATTGAATCCAGAGAGACAGACTTGAAGTTTTATGTTAATATTCCGGAATTCTCAGCAGGATCAGATGAAGTCTACGCTCCTATCTGAAGCCATACCCTTGTTGGCTGTTACTTCTTTTCTATTGTCCTTTTGCCACTTACTCATAGGTTTCTTCTGAGAGCATTTTTTAATAGATAATTATATTCAAGTCATTGGTCCAGATTCTAATTCTGGAATTCTTGGTCCTAAGATACCCATATAATTATAAATGGAAATCATGGTGGACTCACACAGGGATTCTTCTTTTACAATAGCAAAGAGCAAGGTTTGTAAAGAAGTTGGAACTATCTTTTGCTCCAGTATTCTTCAGCCACTGGGTCTATTTTTGGCTCATGAAATCCAGCAGTGAATTTGTATAACAGACTCCAACAGATTCCCTATCATCTTGCTTATCTGTCAGAAAGATATTGTAGTATCTGTTTTTTAAAGATTGGAATGGAATTTTTTTTCCACCAAAGCACTGCATTCAAGTCAACAGCATACATTTTTTAAGAATTCCATAATATATATACATCATACCGAACTCGAATTCAATAAGTATCTCATACAATATTATATCTGCTCACTCTGGGGAGTTCTCAATACACACTTTATGGAGATTTTAATCATATCTCTTCTTTAATAAAGGGGAAAGAAACAGTAATAGTGCATATAAAATGTGTGCAGTGAAATGATGTGTGGATTTTACACAAACACAAGGTTGAAAAATGTGAGGCTTGGCAGCTGATATAAAAATTCACTTTGAACAGGGCTGTCCTGAAGCATGAATTTGCTTATGAGTCTTTAAAGTTATTTATCTAAGAGTTACACATTCTAATTAGGACTCTAATGATTTAAAATACAGTTCAAACTCTTTTTGTCAATGAAATATAAAGGTAGAGTTGACCTTTGCTATCACTGAGAGATACTAAATTATTGAGATTGATGTCATAAAAGTTTTTGATCCTTTGAATGTAGGAAGAGCTTCTGATTCAACCAACACTGAGACTTAACTTCCAGGTTCCATGGTGGTCCCTTTGGTGTCTATTATCTTGCTTATTCTTAATTACAATTTATGACATACAGATCTTATTTTCTCCCTTTTGCAGTGAAGAAAAACAGGTTTGAATGGATACATTGTCTCAGATCACATAGAAACAGCTGGCAAAAATGGGATTTTAATCTGGGTCTAGGAGATCCAGTTTCTGTGTTGTTTGTTGTCTTTTTTATTGCTTAATGAATGAAAAATATAATCTCCTACACCTGTGGTTTGAAGTAAACAAGGTTTCTAAACAGTTGAAGGAGCCATGATCATTTTAAGCTGGCTGTATTGCTGAGCAATTTATATTGATATTTAGATTATTTTATCTGTTGGCATTTTTACACCAAGTTGCTGGGAGAAAGCCTTTCTGCTCCAGTCTTCCTCTATCTGAGTAATACTTGGTAGAGAAAATAAATCACAGGGTAGAAGGTATTCATGTGCAACATTCTACCACTTATTTGCAGAAGTGAAAAATACATATCAGCCACTGACAAGCATCAGATTTCTCTCTCCATGTTTATGCTGGTTTCATATCACTCAGGGAGGAAAAGTGCTTGCCTTTTGATTTATGTTCACTGACAGTGAAATGTCCATGATGATTAATTACGCTGCTCTGAGATTTTGCTTTGGTGCTTACCTCTGTAGCCCCCAAATCTGGAGCAAATAAATGTCTTATGTCCTGCCATAGAGCAACCCTTAAACTTCTTTTAGCCAAGTGATACACAGTTTGAATTGGATGTAGTATTTTAAAAATTAATTTGTAATCTAGATTTCTATTTTTTAATGGGATAGTGGCTCTTAATTATAAGATGAACCTATGTAACTGTAAAATTTTTATGGACACCTCTCATAGGCTACAGATGGGAATTTAAACGAATTTTAAAAAGTATGTTGCAAACCTCAAAAATGTTAATATTTTGTAGTTCCATGTATTTCTGTTCATTCTAAAAAATAAGGATTTAAGTACAAAGATGTTGATTTAAGCATTACATTATAGAGATAAAGTGGAATCCAAATACCCAACTCTACAGGATGAATAAGTAAATCTTGAAATACCTATAGGATAGAATTTTCACATGCATTAAGAATCTTTGTAAGTTTTTTTTTTTTAATTTTTTTTTTTAACGTTTATTTTTGAGACAGAGAGACACAGAGCATGAACGGGGGAGGGGCAGAGAGAGAGGGAGACACAGAACCGGAAGCAGGCTCCAGACTTTGAGCCATCAGCCCAGAGCCCGACGCGGGGCTCGAACTCACAGTCCATGAGATCGTGACCTGAGCTGAAGTCGGACGCTTAACCGACTGTGCCACCCAGGCGCCCCTAGAATCTTTGTAAGTTTTAATTGTGTGCCAATTATAATGTAATATTAAGTGTCAACATCAGGATGCCTTATACAGAGGGGCATATGTTAATATTAAATGCATATCCTCTATTTTTGGATAGTGGAACTAAATATAATTTTTATTCTCCTTTTGAAATAATCTCTACTTTTCTCAGTTTTCAACAACATGCACAGGATGCCTGGATGGCTCAGTCAATTAAGCGACTGACTCTTATTAATTTCTGCTCAGGTCATGATTTCGTGGTTTGTGAGATCAAGGCATACCTCAGGCTCTGCCCTGACAGCAGGAAGCCTGCTTGGGATTCTCATTCTCTCCCTCAGCTCCTCCCCTCCCCCAAATAAACTTAAACACACACACATACACACACACACACACACACACGAAAACAATATGACATATTTTAACAATGAACATTTATCACAAAATGTAGACAAAAGTTTAGAGTGGTTTTAGAAAATTTTTATTAAATTGTTTTTTCTGGCACGATATACATAAAGCTGTGATTTGGAGCAAGGATACACAAACTACCACCCAGAGCTATATCCTGCCTGCTACCTGTTTTTTTTCCTTTCAGTTTACTTTTTTTATTGAAATATAGTTAACATACAGTGTTATGTTAGTTTCATGTGTACAGCATAATGATTCACCAATTCCATACATTCTTCATGGCTCACCATGATCAGTGTAGTCACTATGTATCACCCCACATTATTACAATCTTATTGACTATATTCCCTATGCTGTCTGTGACTTACTTACTTTATAATGTGAAGTTTGTACATCTTAATTCCATTCATCTTTTTTAACCCTTCCTCACAACCACCTTTCCTCTGGAAACCATCATTTCTCTGTATTTAAGGATCTCTTTTGAGGCACCTGGGTGGTTCAGTCAGTTTAGCATCTTTTGTTTTGGCTCAGGTCCTGATCCCACAGTTCCTGAGATGGAGCCCTTGGCTGGACTCCTTGCTGATGGTGCAGACCCTTTTTGGGATTCTCTTCCTCTTTGTCCCTTCATTGCTCTCTCTCTTTCTCTCAAAATAAATAAACTTAAAAAAAAAAAGAGGTTTTTTTTTGTCTTCCTTAGTTTCTTGATGTAGTAGTTTTTGAATGTTGACCCAGCTTTGCATACCTGGAATAAATCCCAGTTGGTTATGGTATGTAATTCTTTTTATACATTGCTGCATTTAATTTCCTAATTTTTTGCTGATGATCTTTTACATCTTTGGTCATGAGAGATATTGATCTGTAGTTTTCTTGTAATTTTTTTTGTCTTGTTTTGGTTAGAATAGTACTCTTCTTATAGAATAAGTTAGGAAGTGTTTCCTATGCTCCTGTTTCCTGAAAGAAATAGTGGACAATTGGTGTCATTTATTCCTTTCATATTTGGTAAATTTCACACTGGCACTGGACTCCTTCTGGCTTCCCTGCAAGGGTTTCCTTCTTTTACCTGGTTGCTCCTACACCACTTCCCTCTCCTTCCCATCCTCTTCTCAGTTTGCATCTTTTCCCTCACCATGTTCATTCTTTCTTAAGTCCTATAATTATCATGAGTATCCCCTCCCCCCCATTCACTAAGAAGACCTGCCATAGTAGATGATATTGCTCAGAGTTTGGGCCATATTCATTGATCTTTTTCTATGGGTTTGGCATCTGCTACACACTGATGAAGAAAAGATGTGGATTTAAGTGGACAGTATAAGACACTGTCTGACAGGTTCTGCTATGCAAGTTGGCTAAAAGGGAAGTAATACAAAATTTTTACTATGTCAATGGCTTCTGTCTCATAAAGTCACTTGCTTCATGTAGCCACTTAGGGTGTTTTGGCCTTTCCTCTCTAAACAGTGATGCTGAGTATTGGGGCAGATAACACTGGCTTTATCAATAAATTGTTTCCTTTTATAATGAAAAAGTTATGCATTTTATTATTGTAGCTGATTGGATACATCCCATAACCCAAGGCAAGTGATTTTGTTGATACTTTCTCTGGTTTTATGTTCAACCTCGTGGATTTGAACCTTGGGAGGAAAACTTATTAAAAACATACTCAAGTGTTTATTTTTTGAGAAAAACCAATAGATCTCCCATGACATGCTTGAGAAGGTACATGCTACAAGATGAATTAGCCTAGCCATGCATGCAGTTTTGTGACAGTGACAAGAAGGAAAATGAAATTTTGTGTTCAGAGGCAGCTGAGAAATTGTGAATGGGGCCGCTGCATACTTGTGTTTATTATCTCCACTGGCTGTGCATGTAAGCTTAAGAGGCAACTTCTCTACACAAGGTTGTCCTTAGGTGTCTGGAATGATGGTGGCTGTAGGTGATGACTATGGGCACTGGGTATATTACTTTTCTAGGGCTGCCATAACAAAGTACCAGAGATGGGATGGCTTAGACCACAGAAATGTATTTCCTTACAATTCTTGAGGCTAGGGCCCAAGCAAGGTGTCATTGGAATTCATTTTTTCTGAGTTTCTCTCTCCTTGACTTGTAAATATGGCCCCTCTTCACCCTGTGTCTTCATATGGTCCTGCGTGTGTGTGTGTGTGTGTGTGTGTGTGTGTGTGTGTGTGAGCACGCATGTGTTTGTGTGCATGCACACACACATGCTCTCTAATCTCTTCTTACGAAGATTCCGGTTCTACTGTATTAGGGGCCACTCCACTTACTTCATTTAACCTTAAATACTGCTTTAAAGATACTATCTCCAAATACAGTCTGATGTCCTGGGCATTAAGACTTCAACAAAGAAAGTTTTCAGGGACACAGTTCATTCAGCTCATAGCACTGGTGGTGAGGTTTGAGGCAGACTCTTTGGCTGGTTAAGTATTCAGTGTTACAGTGACAGCTGTTAGATTATAGACGGTATGAATTAATATGAAAGGCATTCCATTTGATCCCGTCCCATCCTGAGTTGGGTAATCCCCCATCATCTGGTCTTTAGATTTATATTACTAACTCCTTCTGCAGCATCACATCTGTAGTTTGTATCTGCCTTTAGCATTACTGGTACATATTTACCATCATACATCACAGTGGCCCAGTGCATTGGTAGGCTAACCCAGCCACCACTAAAATCTACTCTTATTTTCAGCTGAATGCCACTATGCATGAAATCCACCATAGGCAAGTTTGTTTCCCCTTTCAGTAACTGGCAAAGTTGTTTTCCTTAAGTACCTGGAACTCCTTCTCCTTGAATCTCCATGGATCCTTTTCTGGGACTTGTAGCTTCATCTTGCCCATTTCCATGTGTTTAAGTTTGTGTTACTCTTCTCATGGTATTGTCCTTCATATAAAGATGAGGGGCCCAGCTTGACTCATGAGTACTCAATGATTATTCCCCTTCAAAGCATAATAATTCCCCTGCATTATTATACTCCTTTATTATCAGTAGCAAATGTGAAAAAGGATAAAGGAGTAAGGAATTCATACAACTCTATTCCTTTACTCACATGTAACATTTTAATTATTGCTGTTTAAAATGTATGGATATAAATCCAAACATCAGGGACTGTGTCTCACCTTTGAGTTCACAGCATATAGCCTAGTGCTTGACATATAGTAAAGGTTCATTCAATGTTTTGTTGGCCTGAACACAGTAGTTATACATATTTTGGTGTTGAAGGAAGTTTTTCTATGCTAATCCTTTATATCATCCTGCTCCAAGTTTCCTTGGACAACATATTTGGCAAGAGAGGGGTTGATTGTTGACAGATTCTTGGTCACAGAGCCAAACTAATATCCTAGCTGATTTGGGTTCCTAATATTTCCTATTTGTCCTTGATTGTCTCATCACAATCAGGAAACATTTCTGTATTAGGAGGCCCCAGGAAACTATTATAAGTAGTATAACTTGCTATACCTATTCTCAAGGAGTTTGATTTTGTTTGGGAAGACAAGAAAAAGAGAGAGCAAGGCACGGTGAGACCTGGCTGGGGAGCTAAGAAGAAAAGTTGTTAGTTCGATCTAAAGGCTATATGAAGACCCGATTAGATCTCTGTAGAGGGATTTGGGGGAAATCACAGCATTAATTAAGCCCCTGGACAAAAATCGAAACATATATAAGGTGTTATGTTTTTGTTATTTTTCCATAAAGCAACAATAAGAAAACAAATCAGCTAGTAAAGAGTCATGATCTTTATTAAATAATAATTTTTATTTATAAAATATAATAAATAGCATATTGATATTTAATTATAGTAATATGTTGATATAATTAATATTATATATTATATAACATATAATATAATTTTATAATATATAATAATATATAATTATATAATATATCATATAATTATATAATATATCATATATTATATTATATATGTATATATAATATATTTAATATATATATTATATTTTATATATATAATTATATCATATATATCATAATTGCATTGATTAGTATATTGTATTAATAAATATAAACGATAATAAATATAAAATAATATAAATAATTATAATTTATATATAAATATATAATATTATATAATTAGAATATAATTTTTAAATATTATACATATTCCTATAAAGAAAAGAAGTGGAGAGTCTATGATATTGCTTGAGATGGGACTATACTCTGATATTGTAGGTTAGTTCATATTCTTCTTCATGTTGGACTATGAAGTCATATTATATGGTACCAGCTTCCTGAGGGAGAAAAAATAGTTTCAGAGAGTTTGATCTTTGGGAAGATGATCAATTTCCATGTATTTGATTAAAAGCAAGAATAATTCTAGTCTTGGGGTACCTGGGTGGCTCAGTTGGTTAAGCATCTGACTTTGGCTGTAGTCTCGATCTCATGGTTTGTGAGTAGGAGACCTGCGTCAGGCTTTGTGCTGTTGGTGAGGAACCTGCTTTGGATCCTCTGTCTCCCTCTCTCCCCTTCCCTGCTCATACTCTCTCTGTCACTCTCTCAAAAATAAATAAATATTAAACAAATAAATAACAATAAATTAAAAATATACTTTAAAAAACTCTTTCTTTGGAAAAAAAAGAATAATTCCAGACTTACTGGGTACATTGTGTTATGTGATGGAATATATTAAATTTCTGTGTGAATTCTATGCCTTAATTTCTTCATCTACAAAATGAGAGTAGTAAATGTATCCTACTTCAGATGTTGTAAAGATCAAATATGTTGATACAGAAAAAGCCCTTGGTGCAATGTCTGATACAGAGTAAGTTCCCAGTAAATATTAGGTATTAATGGCATTAGTTCTAATATTAAGGGCAAGTACTGGTAAAAAAATTAAAACTTACAAATAGCAAAAATCATCCTCCCAAGAAGTAGTAGTGCTTCTAAGGCAGATGAGGAAGGAAAGAAAGGGAATGACTTAAGTAAGAGAGTTTGCATATCAGATGAAACACCTGCCTATAGAAGGTGATAAAATTTGAGCTGATAAGTTCCCTCCAGGTTATTAATAATTTACACATTATAATTTTGACACTTTGGAAAGTAGAGCTACTTTGTTTTCAGTTCTTCCAACAAATTTTTCAGTAAAAATAACAATTCATTTTTTATTACGTATGTAGCATATGTTAGGCATTGTGTTAAGTGCTTTTTAATACATACCATCTCATCATAACCTCACAACCAGGTAGACAAAATTAGTCCCATTATATAGATGGGCAAACTGTGGAGTTGGAGTATATTGCCTGGTATTGCAGAGGAACAGGCCAAGTGGAATATTTGGGGCGCCTGTGTTTCAGTTTCCTCATGTGTAAGAAACTGAAACTCTGTTTCAGTTTCCTCATCTATATAAACGATGAGACCATATTCCAAAGTGCCCTTCCAGCACCAGTGCTGTTAGAATTTTAGCCAATGCTTCCTTTGGTGAAGTTACCTCTTCTGCCATCTAGTGGACACTGCAGTAATTACCATATTAACATTTCTAGACTTGGGTTGTCAGCTTTGAATTCAAAAACCATTGAGGTGGCCCAGTCCAATCCCCTTGAGGAACAGAAGAGGAAACTGAGCCTAAAAAGGGGAATTTATGTTCCAGGATACTGAAAAACGTATACTTAAATCATGACCCTTAGCATAATTACATTTAATATTTCATTTATGATAATATTTCTGCATCACATGGTAATTGCCTAGAGATGTCAGAGAGGATTTGTAGAGTGCACACAATTTGTCCTGTTTGTAATGAGAGTTTTTCATTCACAGTAGGATGGATGGTTTAGATCTAGATAGGATAATTTCTTTAAAGTAACTTATAAAACTATATGGCCGCAAAACTTAGGACATAATGCAAAATTTTGAGAAATTACCAATTACTGAATACTGTAAATGATTTTTAAGTGTCTTGGTACTCAAAAATATTTTATATTTACAGGAAATAGTGGCAGTTTCTTGAACTTCTGTGGCTCAGGAAGCAACATAAAAGATTGCCTTTAGATTGCTGCTTTAGCTGGAAATGTTGAGAATTAAGTTTCTTCAATGAAGCTCATCTCCTTCCTTTCTCTTAGCCTGGGAAATCTAAATCTGTAATTTAAAAAGGGCACAGAGAAAGAAATGCATGTGTAAGGGTTGGAGTAATTGTAGGATATTTTAATGCTCTTTGGATCATAATTCCCAATTCCCTATCAAGAGATTTTATGAATGATAGTGGATGGAAGGGAGGTGTTGTATGGATAAAAAAGGCCTAGTTTCAACTCAGACCAAGATTTTCTGTGTGGCCTCTGGCAGGTTATTTAACTTATTCAGACCCCAGTTTCCTCAGGTGTGTTTGAAATAGTACCTATTCTGCCATATTCTCTAAAGTTGTGGTGAGACTTCTCTTCCCTGAATCATGTGAACATGCTATAAAAGTAGCAAGACATGAGTCTGAGCTAGACCTAAAAGCACGAAGTCAGGCTTTTTGCATTTGACAAAAGAAGAATACAGGAAAAAGAAAATATATTATCCTATGACCGATTCTCTTAAGCTTATGCTCTTTAACATTCCAAATACAACTGTGAATAAGATACAGAGTGGTGACATTATGTAGGTGGCCCTGGGGCAGGTATTAGAAATAAATCAATTGGCTTTGAAATCCAAAGGCTTTATATATGGACCTTGTGTCCTATCTTGGGCCTACACTGAAATTCAAGTGTGGTTGGGAAACTGTTAGCCCTGAGAAGTTACTTTATTTAGGTTTTTGGTATTGATTGATAAAGCTGAGGAGAAACGTGCCTGAAAGAGGACATTATGCTAAGTATAATGTCAGTCACAAAAGGACAAATACTGTATGATTCCCCTTAGGAAGTTACTTAGAATAGTCAAACTCATAGAAACAGAACATAGGATAGTGGTTGTGGGGGTTGAGGGAGGAGGATAGGGATTTAGTGTGTTTCTTGGGTGCAGGATTTCAGTTTTGCCAGATGAAGAGTTCTGGAGCTGGGCAGTGTGGATGGCTGCATAGCATTATGAATGTATTTAATACCAATGAACTATACGTTTCAAGATGATTGAGATAGTAAATTTTATATTACGTGTATTTTACCACAATAAAAAAGAATGTAGAAATAAAGAGGAACTTGTGTGAGCACATAAAACAAATGATTAAAAACAAGCCAAAAAACTAGAGAGAGTATTGTTCACACCTAGATTGAAGAATGGGCTTTGGGGGTGAAAAGTGCAGCATCTGTCTGTCCTGGTTCACACCAGCAGAAGAGATTTTTAGGGAGAATGATAAGGAGCTGTTTTCACAGGGACTTAGTGATAGTTCGTGGACAGACCTGGGGTGGAGACACTGTTTCGTGTCTCCAGAGTGGGCATCTTAGGGATCTCAGGCTATTTGCATTGCTCTTGGTCTGGTGTTGGTAACTAATGGTGGGTCCCACTAGCAGTGGTAGTGATGAGATTGCCTTTAGGGTCTTCGTGGTCAGAGGACAGGGTAAGACCAGAGAGGGGACATGGTGGATGCTTTCTGGTGATGGTAGCTGACAGTCTGGCTACTGAACACTTCTGAGATAACCTTTAAGAGCTCCAGAACTGCCACAGTAAATCAGTACAGGTGACCAGAAGTCCTGTGTAAGCGACGAGGGAAAGAGACAGTACAATATTATCACTAAAGTGATTCCATTTCCACTCTGATGCCAGTGAAGGCTAGGGATGTTGTATTTCTTATGAATAGACAGAGGGTCGTATTCCTGAGCAGACTGAGCAGAGAACATCATATTTACTCAAATCTGAAATCTGCTAATGAAGAACACATGGGATCAATCATATGACTGGAAATTTGATTTATAATGATGGCGTGGAGGACCTAGTCCTTTAAGCTAAAACATGAGGTGATGATGCTTGCATGGAAATCTTGGCTGAGTGATTTATTAGAAGCTTACTGTTTTATGAATGGCACAAGAGAAGAACTGCCCCCTTTACAATCTATATATAAATCATCTGAAATTATGATGGATTAAGTATTCTTTCCCCTAGTGGCAGTACTAAGTGTTATGAGCGGCTTTTAATAGTTAGAAAGACAGAAGAGATAAATATCAATTACTATTAGAGGAAGTGTTTCCTTAAGCCAGCTTTCACACTTTCACCCATGATGAGGTTAATTATTTATGGCAAAAGCACATTAATAATTGCACTTTATTTCTTTATCCAAGCAGCAAATGAATTGTAACACAAGGAGATATGGACCATCAATATAAGAAGAATGTGTTCAGAGCTCTTAAAAGTTTTGTGTTACCCTCAAAACTTGCTGTGTTTCAGTCACAAATAGTGCTTAAATTAGTAACATGTATTGAAATTGGCATTTGGGGACCTTTGTCTTCTTTTTCTTTTAGGGTTTTTCCTTCATGATAGGCAAGCTACGTGGGCAGGGTAGTAAGCATGGCAAACACTGAAGAGCTGGAATGCTGAATTTAGGATGTTCAATGAAGAAAGAGGGATAAATGCTTTTCCAGCTACTTCTATTTAAATTTTATTAATTATTAATAATTTATTCACTTCATGAAATACACTCTTTTTGGTATATGCCATTTCTTAAAATTGAAGTATAATTAACATATGGTGTTATGTGTACCACATGGTGATTCAAAAATTCCAGACACGACTCAGTGCTCACCACGCTAAGCATAGTCACTGTCTGTCACCAAACAGCCTTTATTACAATCTTCTTGACCATACTCCCTATGCTATGCTATTCATCTACGGGACTTACTTCTTTTGTAACTGGAAGTCTGTACCTCATAATCCCCTTGGTCTATTTCATCCATCTTCCCACCAGCCATCCCTTTGGCAACCAACAGTTTCTTATCCGTATTTAAGAATCTGTTTATTTGTCTCTTTTTTCCTTTGCTTGTTTTCATAAATGCCTGAAATTCTGTGTCTACAGACAAAATCAAGATAAAGAGCAGGGGTACCTGGGTGGCTCAGTCATTTTAGCATCTGACTGTTGATTTTGACTCAGGTCATGAGCCACGGGTTGTGGGATTGAGCCCCATGTTGGGCTCCACATTGAACGTGGAACATGCTTAAGACTCTCTCTCTCTCCTTATGCTCCTCTTCCCCACTCTTTCTGTCTAAAAGGAATGAATGAATGAATGAATGAATGAATGATAAAGAACAATTCCATCACCTCCCAAAACTTCCCTCATGCTGCTCTTTTGGAGTCAACATCTCTCCCCACTAGTCTGCCATCCCCTAACCCATGTCAACCACTCATCTCTTCTCCACCCTATAGTTTTGCCTTTTTCCTCATAGGTGGTTTTTTCCCTGCTCTTGCCCTTGTGCTGCTGTCAGTAGTTAGATGGTTAGTCTAGTCATGTTTGGAAGTGGAGGGTTCTGTGGTTCTGAGGAACGCTTGATCTCAGGTGGCACTGTGTCTCTGGGCCTCCACTGTGCCCCTCACTCCGCTCCTGCTTAACTCCTAGCTGCAAGTCTGACCCTCACTGCGGACTGGAGGGCTTTTCCCCCATTTATCCAACTAGGCACAGCATCTAGAGCCCATCATTCTTTTAGGGCTTCTCACAAATGCTTTAATGTTAACTATTGAAGATGATACATGAAAATGAATATAATGGTAATGAATACAGAATAATTTATTCAGCCTGCATGATACTCACCTGTACAATAACACAGTTGTAAAGTATAACTTTATATATATAATTGATATAATATTAAATGGAGGAAGAGGCCCACACAAACAGAAATTCCTAGGGTCTGAGAAAGTCATGATGTGGCCCCTGGGGGACAGGGATTGCTGTCCTCTCCAGTGCCGTAAGGCTTTGGCTGTCTAAAGAATATTCTGGGCAGGGTTCTCCATGCTTGGGGCTGCTGTTTCCTTCTCAGGCCTGCACCTCAAGGGATGCTTTCTCAGGACCCTGGCCAATCTTTCTTTCCACTAGAAAAGCCTACAAGTGGGTACAAATCCCTCTTATAAGCTGCCCCAAATCCCTCTTACAGCTGCCTCTATTCTCTACCCAGACTGTGCTAGGCCTTTACTAATTTTTTAAATGTATTTAGAATTTAGATGAATTCTTCTTACTGATGTCCAAAGGTGTCTTCTCCAGGTAAATGGGTGCTAGTGTCCTGCCTTTGCTTGCAGACACCTGTCTTTCCTTAAATTTTGGATTAGTTCGTTTTCATATGACCCCAGTTCTTGATTTTTTGTAAGAAGTTAGGAATTTGTTCAGTGTCCTATTTTTTGTTTGTTTGTTTGTTTGCATATGGGTGAGAGCAAAGCTCTTTCTACCTCCCAAGAAGTTGGAGTCAGCCTGTGTCTTTATTTTTTGTAATTTACTCTTTTGATGTTTATGTATGTTGAAAGAGAGTGCGGGTGAGTGGGGGAAGGGCAGAGAGTGAGAAGAAGAGAAGGAGAATCTCAAGCAGGCTCTGTGCTGTCAGCGCAGAGCCCAATGTAGGGCTCGATCTCACCAATTGTGAGATCATAACCTGAGCCAAAATCAAGAGTCCAACGATTAACTCACTGAGCCCCCTGATCGCCCTCAAGCTTTTAAAGACCTTTAACGGTCTTTAAACCTGTCATCTCTGCTGACATTCTGGGCTAGTTTCCAGCTGGTTTTTGTTGCTCATGTTTGTTTTGCTTTGTTTTCTTCAGATTTATTCCTCTTTGCTTTCCTGTCCCTCTCTCAGCCGCTCTGCCCAGTGTGACTATTCTTTCCTTAGCCTCATAAACGTGGCCATGTTTCAGTCCTGGCAGAGTGTTGAAAAATACAAGAGATGGCTCCTCTGGCCCTTTGCTCCTGGTCTTAGGGAAAGAGCTGGTGTTGCTTTGAGCTACTTCTTCATGTCCACCTGAGGCATGAGTATGCAGATTTGTTGGGGACAAAGATTATGGACATGGCTCATCCCATTCTCTAATGTTCTCAGCACCACTACAAAGTATGTCCCAAGGGATTAGGAGGAGAGACAACATTCCTTGACAGTTTCCATCTTGAGAGCTTTTTACATGGCCTCTTTGTTCATGACCATGAAAGAGGTAAGGAAGAAAAGAAAAATTGTAGGCAGGACAGTATGCATGTATGCAATGTTCTCTTTAGTAACTAGAGAGCATTCCATTCTACCGTTCTGTCTGTAGCACTGGAGGGTTCTTCATCACAACTGCTATTACAGTCCTTGAGAGAAAGCAGAGAGACAGACAACTTCAGTGTTCTCCTGACATTCTGTCTCCTTGTTTTCCTGAGTTTATTTGGGGGTGTGCGTGGGGAAGTCTGGGTGGGTGACAGGTGGGACACTTGGGTGAAGGCTGGAAGGTTGTTAACTGGCCTCCCTCCCACATCACTCTGAATGAGAGAAACAGTGCGTTCAATTTTCAGTACTGCCATGGAAAACGTTCAGTAGTATGATCAGGCTACTGACATGAATCCCTCCTCTCAAATGGTTGGGCTACAACAATTCCCAACCGGAAGAAGTAGAACAGAGTCTCATTTTTTTGGTATTATACTCCTGTGCCATTCTATTAGCTCCATCATATGTTAGGAGGAAAAAAAACAATGTGTTCCTCCTTTCATTTCATTTCCAATAAGAGTCTGGAAGAATTGTCAGGGTGTAAAAGGCAATCTGGCCCAACGCTGGATGTCTTCTTCATGTTCCTACAAAGTAGGATTATTTTATAGCTCCACCCATTGACCTCTTCATCCATTCAACTATCCATTCATTTAAAAATATTTATTGAATGCTTTCTTTATGCTGAAATGATGAAAATAAAATCTTGAATAAATACCTAGCACAGAACCTGGCCATGCAGGATGTACTTGATAAATGTTGAGGGAATGAATGAGGGGATGAATGAAGATAAGATTCCTATTCTTCTGACATAGACAGTCTCTCCGCAGCAGCAGGTAGGGGAAGCAGGTGTATTGAAAACTGCTCTGATAGTGGTGAACAGATTTGTTGGTAACCGGATGCCTGAGCCTGTAAGTGTGACTTGTTTAACTTGGGAAAGCTTCTAAAATCAGCCAAATGAGATTCATGAAGAAGGAGCAGTTGATGAAGAGGGGGCTAGTGAGTGATGATTAGCAGCGTGGACTTTATATTTTAGTTTATCTGGGTTTGAGTTCCAGTTCTGCCTTCTGCTTTTTTTGGTGTCCCCCAAACCCACCAGAATAACCTACTGGTCAAGCAGAGCCAGGCTTATCAGACCTACTGTCCTAGAGGGAAGACCACATCACAGGATTCTTCATAGCATCTGGGAGGGGAAATGTCAGAGGAAGATGTCTGAGGTATTTTAGCACCAGGGTTGGGTGATTTAAGGCTGTTCTTGCAAGTGGGGGAATGGACTAGGAAAGGGCAGAATTCACCTCATAGTGAATTGAGGGTCTTGAAGAATCTCTAGGCAAGCAAGCTAATAATCTTAAAAAGCATACTATTTGGGTTGATTCTTCACCTTGTCTTCTAGAAGGAAGCACATAAGTCAGTTATTTTTGGTTGTGTTCAGAATTGTTTAACCCAGGGACAGGAAAGTTTGTTGATTTCAGCACTCACTAGCTATATGATTTCTGACAAGTTTTTTTTTTTTCAATTTGTTTTAAATTGAAGGTAATAGAATGAATGGAGCCAGGAGAAGATTTAATGAGATAAGATGTGTGAAGCACGTAGCACACACAGTTCGATGCACAGGAAACACTCAGTGTAGGACTGCAGAGCCAGAAGCCACTGCAGCATTGCCACCTCATCAGGCTGCAGTGGTGATAATGATGTAGTCTGGGGGGCCGGACACCTGCTCTTGCTTGACCCTGTTCTCTCACTCACTTGCTCTGTGACCTCAGGCAGATGACTCACCGTCTCTGGAAATCAGTTCCCTCTTCTGTCAAATGAAGACATTTTTACCTTCCTCATCTCACAAAGGATCTCTGACATTTCCTCCAGGTCTATGAATAAATTTGGCCTGGAGCATCTTGTCCTGTAACCTTTTTGTGTCTGAGCTTACTGTGCTGCTGCTGGCCTCTCCTGGGATCTGGAAAGTTTCATTCACGGTTGTGAAGCATTTGTGTCCTTAGCTGCCTGAGGCCATTTCTGTACTGCTAAAGGGAATGAGAACACTGGTTCGGTTCACTAATGGTAATGGACATCCTGCATCATTTGGCTCCTAGACCCTACATGACCCCCTGGAATAAGTCGTTGTTTTTTGTTTTTTGTTTTTTTTTTAAATAAAGAAATTGTAGTGGAGCTTGTTCACACTACAGAAGAAGGCAGCTGGTAGTGTGTCCCAGAGCAAAGATCACTAATCTGGAGTCTGAACCCTGGACGTTGTTCCCTTGTCTGCCTTTCTTGGGCAAGTCACTGGTACCTTCCTGAGCCTTGAATTCCCCTTTAACAAAAAGAGGTAGGTAATAGGGAGACTATGATGCTGCTCAAATTGAACATTGAATGCTCAAGTTATTTTTAAACTAAGGTGCTCTACCAACCTTAGCTGATAGGATGGTTCAACATTCTGCAAATACTTACTGAGTGCTAGGGACTGTTCTTGTATCTGGTAATGAGCAGTGAATGAGACAGACAAAATTCCCTCCCTTGGGGAGTTTGAGCTCTGGTGGAGAAACTCTTCTTGGAATACAGCACACACTCTCCTCACGTGAGGCTTTGTTTTAAAAAGCTAATTTGAAGGAAAGCAGAATGGCAGCTGTTATTTATTGAGCACCTGTAACAGGCAAGGTCCTAAAAGATGTTTTCTCATCTAATCCTTGCAAAGACCTGGTGTAGAAGGTATTCTCGTTCCTATTTGATAAGTGAGGAATTTTAGATGCAGTAAAGTGTTTATACTAGAGATTCAGTCCCATGTTTCTCTGATAACAAGCTTCTGAATTTGGTTGTACTTTCTCTATGGTGTGAACTTCATCTAAATCTTGTAATAGTCATTAAATTATTTTCTTGTAACTTCATAATTTCTTCCAATTCTGTCTTAATATATTTGCAGAGATGTATGCCTGCTTTGAAGTGTCTAACTTCAAAAGGATAACTAATGAAGGATAAATAGACACCAGTGGAAAGAACCCTCCTCCATTTTATTGTGAATATGTCATATTATGTGCCCTAGAAATGTTAGTTATTGCTGTTAGTGTTAAAAATAGTATTTTTATTTATCCTGAGTTAGGAAGCTATCAGGTTAGCAGCAAGAGGGACTGGAGTGAGAAAGAGGCTTCAGGCCCTAGATTTGAAAGGAGATACAATCATTACCTGAATTTATGGCTTGGAGATCAGCCGGTAGAGACCTCATGTCCTCAGCATGGCTCTTGGGAGGGCTCCATGGCATTCCTTTTTGTGGAAAGGTGGCAGCATCACAATATAGGTAGCTAAAATGGCTTTACTGTAGAGGCAGGAAGATTGCTATTTCATATCTGAGAAAACCAGAGTGTAGAGTTTTGCTCCTGCTGCATTGGGCTGGGACTGGCAGGGGGCTGGCACAGTGCCTGCCTATGGGAAGAGCTGGTGCTGAGAAATAAACCACACTAACTTGGACTCTGCAGGTAGAGAGATGGACAGTAAACAAAACACCAAGGAAAAATGATTTCTTGCAAAAGAGAACTGTTGTTAGGAGATAGATAACTTATTTTTATTTTATTCTTTTTATTTTAATTTCAGTTAGTTAATGTACAATGTTATATTATTTCAAGTATGCAATACAGTTATTCAACAATTCCTTACATGACTGGGTGCTCATCACAACAAGCGTACTTCTTAATCCTCATCACATATTCTACCCATCCCCTCACCAACCTGCCCTCTAGGAACCATCCTGTTTTCTCTCTCTCTCTCTCTCTGTCTCCATCTCTCTCTCTCATTTATTTCCCTTGGATTGTTTGTTTTGTTTCTTAAATTGCACATATGAGTGAAATTACATGGTATTTGTCTTTTTCTGACTGATTTATTTCATTTAGTATTATACTCTCTAGCTCCATCCATGTCATTGCAAATGGCAAGATTTCATTCCTTTTTTATGGCTGCATGGAATATTAATTCCACTGTGTATGTATGCCACATCTTCTTTATTCATCAATCACTGGACACTTGGAGTGTGCTGTTTCCATGCCTTGGATATTATAAATAATGCTGCTATAAACATAGGGGTACAGGTATCCCTTTGAGTTACTGTTTCTGTAATCTTTGGGTAAATACCCTGCAGTAGGATTGCTGGATCATAAAGTAGTTCTATTTTTAACTTTTTGAGGAAAATCCATACTGTTTTCCACAGTGGCTGTACCAGTTTGCATTCCCACCAATAGTATACTAATGTTTTTTTTTCTCCACATCCTCACCAACACCTGTCATTCTTGTGTAGTTGATTTTAGTCATTCTGGAAAATGAGAGGTGATATCTCTTTGTAGTTTTGATTTTCATTTATTTCCCTGATAGTAAGTGATGATGAACATCTTTCATGTTCTGTTGACCATCTGTATGTCTTCTTTGGAGAAATACCTGTTCATGTCTTCTGCCCATTTTTAATTGGATTATTTCTCCTTTGGGTGTTGAGTTTTATAAATTATTCATGTATTTTAGATACTAATCCTTTATCTGATATGTCATTTGCAAATATCTGATCCCATTCTATAGGTTGCCTTTTAGTTTTGTTGAATTTCCTTCTCTGTGTAGACCCTTTTTATTTTGATAAAATCCTAATAGTTTATTTTTGCTTTTGCTTCCCTTGCCTCAGGAGACATATCTAGAAAAAAGTTGTTACCTCTGATGTCAAAGAAGTTACTGCCTATGTTTTTTTAATCGTATTTTTATGATTTATAGGTCTTCTATTCAGTCCCTTAATCCATTTTGAATTTATTTTTGTGTATAGTGTAAGAAAGTGGTTCAGTTTCATTCTTTGTTTGCATGTTGCTATTCAGTTTTCCCAGCACCATTTGTTGGAGAGACTGTCCTTTTCCCATTGGTTATTCTTTCCGGCTTTGACAAGGATTAATTGACCCTATGGTTGTGGCTTTATTTCTGGATTTTCTATTCTGTTTTATTAGTTAATGTATCTATTTTTGTGCCAGTACTACACTGTTTTGATTACTACAGCTTTGTTATATAACTTGAATTGTGATGCTTCCAGTTTTGTTTTTCTTTTTCAAGATTGCTTTGGCTATTCAAGGTCTTTTGTGATTGCATACCAATTTTAGTATTGTTTCTTCTAGTTCAGTGAAAAGAGCTCTTGGCCTTTTGATAGAGATTGCATTAAATGAGTAGATTGCTTTGGGTAGTATAGACATTTTCACAACATTTGTTCCTCCGATCCATGAGCATGGAATGTCTTAACATTTCTTTGTATCATCTTCAATATCTTTCATCAGTGTTTTATGTAGTTTTCAGAGTACAGATCTTTTGCCTCTTTGCTTAGGTTTACTCCTAGGTATTTTATGGGTTTAGATGCAATTGTAAATGGGATTCTCTTCTTGATTTCTCTTCCTGCTGCTTTATTATTGAGGTATAGAGATGCAATCGATTTCTGTACATTAGTTTTGAATCCGGTGACTTTACTGAATTTGCTTATCATTCTAGCAGTTTTCGGGTGAAATCTTTGTTGGGTTTTCTATATAGAGTATCATGTCTTCTGCAAATAGTGACAGTTTTACTTTTCCTTATCTATTTGGATGCCTTTCATTTCTTCTTGTTATATGATTGCTGTGGTTTGGGTTTCCAGTATTAAGTTGAATAAAAGTGGTGGGAGTGGACATCCCTATCTTAATCCTGATCTTAGGGGAGAGGCTGTCAGTTTTTCCCCATTAAGGATGATAATAGTTGTGCATTTTTTATAGATGGCTTTTATTATTTTGAGATATGTTCCCTCTAAACATAATGTGCTGAGGGTTTTTATCATGAATTGATGTTGTACTTTGTCAAATGCTTTTTCTGCATCTACTGAAATGATCTTACACCTCTTATCCTTTCTCTTATTGATGTGATGTATCACATTGATTAATTTGTGAATATTGAACAACACTTGCAATCCAGGAGTAAATTCTACTTGATTGTGGTGGTTGATCTTTTTAATGTATTGTTGGATTTCCTTTGCTAGTATTGTGTTGAGGATTTCACTTCTGTGTTCATCAGAGATATTGGACTGTAGTTGTCTTGTTTTGTAGTGTCTTTATCTGATTTTGGTATCAAGGTAATACTGGACTCAAAATGAGTTTGGAGGCTTCCCTTTTCTTTCTTCTTCTTTTTTTTTTTTTTTTTTTTTTGGAATAGTTTGAGAAGAAAAGGTATTAACTCTTCCTTAATGTTCCTTAAATGTTGGTAGAATTTGCATGTGAAACCATCTGGCCCTAGACTTCAGTTTTTTGGGAATTTTTTTATTATTGATTTGGTTTCTTTGCTGGTTATCAGTCTGTTCACATTTTCTATTTTTTCCTGTTTCAATTTTGGTAGTTGATATAGAATGGATAGGAATTTATTCCACACAATTGAACCATTGTGTTTTTATTTTCATTTGTTTTTCTATGTACCTATTATTTCTTCTTTTTATTTCTTGGGTGATGCATTCATTTTTTTAGTAGCATCTTATTTAACCTCCATGTATTTGTGATCTTTGTAGAATTTTTCTTAGGGTTGACTTCTAATTTTATAGCATTGTGGTCAGAAAAGATGCATCGTATGACTTCAATCTTCTTGAATTTGTTGAGGCTTGTTTTGTGGCCTAATGTGTGACCTATTCTGGAAAATGTCCCATGTGCACTTGAAAAAAAAAGTGTATTCTGCTCTGTTATGTCCATCTGTTTCAGTGTGTCATAGAGCAATTATTTCCTCGTTGATTTTCTGCTCAGTTGATCTGTCCATTGATGTGAATCTGTTGTTAAAGTCTCCTCCTATTATTGTATTATTATTGACAAGTTCCTTAATGTTTATTATTAACAGTTTTATATATTCACATGCTCTCATGTTGAGTGCATAAATATTTACATTTGTTATATCTTTTTGTTGGCTTGTCCCCTTTATTTTTTATAGTGCCCTTCTTTGTCTCTTGTTACGTTATTTTTTTTTAAGTCTAGTTTGTACCATATACAGCTTTTTTTGACATCCATTTGTATGATAAATGTTTCTTCATACCCTCACTTTCTATCTACTGGTGTCTTCAAGTCTAAAATGAACCCCTTGGAGGCTGCATATAAATGGGTCATCTTCTTCTTCTTCTTTTTTAATCCATTCTGCAATGCTGTGTCTTTTGATTGGTGCAGTTAACCCATTTACATTCAAAGTAATTATCAATACATATGGATTTATTTCCATTTTATTACTTTTTTTGTGGTTGTTTCTGAAGATTTTCTCTGGTCCTTTCTTGTCTTTCTCTCTTTCATGGTTTGCTGGTTTTCTTATATTTAGATTTACTTCTCTTTATTGTTTGCATATTTATTATTGATTTCTGATTTGTGGTTACCATTAGGTTTATATATAACATCTTCTGCATATAACAGTCTATATTAAGTTGATGGTCATTTAAATTTGAACCCATTTTTTTACTCCTCTCATCCTCACATTTTAGGTACATGGTGTCATATTTTAGATCCCTTTATTTTGTGAATTTCTTGACTGACATTTTACAAAAATATTCATTTTCACTCCTTTTTCTGTTCCCTACTTTTATATTGTCACTTTTGGTCTTTCCTTTCCACTCAGAGTCCCCTTTAATATTTTTTTGCAGGGTTGGTTCAGTGGTCATGAACTCCTTTAGTTTTAGTTCATTTGGGAAACTCTTTATCTCTCCTTCAATTCTGAATGATAGCCTTTCTGCATAGAATATTCTTGGCTGTAGATTTTTCCCATTCAGCACTTGAATATGTCGTGCCACTCACTTCTGGCTTAGCAAGTTTATGATGAAAAATTTCCTGATAGCCTGTGGGGTTTCCCTTTTATGTAACTGTCTTGTTTTGTCCTGCTGCTTTAAAAATGTTTTCTTCATTGCAATATTTTGTCATTTTAATTATAATATATCTTGGTGTGGATTTGCTTTTGTTGATTTTGTTGGGGGTTCTCTGTGCTTTCTGGATCTGGATATTTGTTTCCTTCCCCAGATTAGGAAAGTTTTCAGGTATTATTTCTTAAATAAATTTTCTGCTGCCTCTTTTTTCTCTTCTTTTTCTGGTACTCATACTGTGAATGTTACTATGTTTGATGGAGTCAGTGAGTTCCCTAAGTCTATTCTCATATTGCATAATTGTTTTTTCTGTGTTTTGTTCAGCTTGATTACTTTCCATTACTCTGCTGTTTAGGTCATTAATTCATTGTTCTGCTTCTTCCAGCCTGCTCTGCATTCCATTCATCCTGTTTCTCATTTTGTTTATTGTACCCTTTATCTCTGCTATGTTATTCCTTATCTCTGGGTTAAGGAGCTCACTCCCGTCTTCCACTCTTTTCTCAAGTCCAGTGAGTATCTTTATGATCATTACTTTGAAGTCTCTTTCAGGCACATTACTTATATCTGTTCCACTTAGATCTCTGGCTGTGGCCTTGTCCTGTTCATTTATTTGGGACATAGTCCTCTACTCATTTTGTCCAAGTCTCTATGCCTGCTTCTCTGTGTTAGGAAAGTCAGCTACCTCTCCTGTTCTCGAGGGTAATGACCTTATGAAGAAGAGATCCCAGATTGGGAGATCTGGTGTTGGCAGGGGTTTGGGCTGGTCTTCTTGGGGAAGTGGCCCGCCATGCTGAGACTGAAGTAAACATGACTGGAAAGGGTGTTTCCACCAGGACGTGGGGTAGGGGGAAAGGTCTTGGTTTAAGCAAGTTAGGTAGTGAGTGTTGCTGCTGTGCTGTTTGCTGCAGGCGCCTCTGTTTTTGCAGAGTGGTAGGAAAGGAAATGGGCTGGCCAGTTCCTTTGTTCCAGAAGAGATCTCTCTGTGAATCCTGCCCCTTTGGGGCACTCTCTGAGAAGAGCAAATAACCTCCCCACTGTGCGCCCATGTACTCTCCAAATCACTGTTTCCATGTTCTATGTCCCTGAACTATTTGCCCTGCCTTCTATCTAAGAGCAGCCCAAATGCCTCTGGGCTTTCCCTGATCCAAGCCCATTGACTTTTAAAACTCCAGGCTTTAAGATCTACTGGTTGCAGTAGCTCATAAAATTTGACCCCTCTTGCTTTCCTAAGCCAGCTGTATGGGGATTCATCTTCCCCAGATAGAGTCCCCTGTGTGTTAGTCTGTCCTTCTTCCTTCTCTGTGACCTCCCCACTGCAGTGGCCATGATCCATTTTTCTCCCAAACTGTATCTCTGTGCTTCCAACCTTCTTCGATGTGGCCTCTTCTCTACTTTTCGTTGTGGAGTTTGTTCTGTCAGTCTTCAGGTTGATTTCTGTGGTATTTAGGATAATTTAATAGTAACCTACTTGCGTTCATGGGACAAGGCAAGCCTAGGGTCCTCTTACTCTGCTGCCATCTTCCCTGAAGGAGACAGATAATTTGAAGAAGCAAATGATAGATCACTTATGTAGACAGATTCCACGATAAAAAACTCACATACAGACATCCATACACACTCACTGTAATGCCTTTCAAACTAAAATATTAATTAAAAGAGAGAATGGGTACTATAGAGACTTAAATTAGTGCCCTTGATAATAAAGTGAAAGAAATATCACAAGACAGATTGAAATTACAAACACATGGAAATAATGAGAGAAAAAAAGACACTTGGAAGTCAGATTCAAGACCTCTTACAAGTAATAACCTCTTCAGAGGAAGAAGAAAAAAAGGATAGGAGGAGGGATATTAAATAAATAATAGAAGACATTTTCCTTGAGCTAAAGATCAATTTAAATAAGTGATTGGAAAGACTCCTAGATTTCTAAGCAGGGATAATAGTAAGTCTCATAACTAGTAAAATTCTTCAACTTTGACCATAAAGAAAACATCTTATAATCTTTCAGACAGAATAAGTTAATTTTAAAGGAAAAGAATTTAGATTGGCATCTGACTTCTTATTTCTTACATTGGATATTAGCACCTACAATTTACTGAAGAAAAAGAATTCTCTTGGCAGCCAAAAAACCTTTCCCTATCTGGAGAAAGATATTTTTAAATAAGGGAGAATTTAGATACTATTTCATGTAAGCAATGTAAGTACATGCTCAAAAGAGTACTATAACAACGAAAGCATCACAATACAGAAACTTTGAAATACAGGAAAATGAAGGGAAAACAGAGGTGAAAAATAAACCTTGCATCATGTATATAAAAATTTAATTCTAATTAGATAACAGTAAATAATAATAACAGTTGTAATATAGAGGCTAAACGTGGAGTCTCAAGATTTTAATTGCTATCCTAAGCATAGTCTGGAAGTACAAGTACTAAACTCCATAGAATCAGATTGGGGTAGTTTTGAGCCTAATTTAGCAGAAGAAATATTTGTCTGAAAAACAGAAACCTCTTTGATATCTCTTTTTCCATCTTGTCTTTTAGCCGACTGCTTCACTACACAACTTAATAGATTTTGTCTTTAAGGAGGAAGGCAAAACTAGGATTTAGGGGAGAAATATGTCCAGAGTTCTAAGAAAAATTTCTAGACAAACAGGCTATATTTTCTAGATACTCACTATCTGTGTAAAACTCTATTTTAATAAGTTTTCAAATATTGAATGTGCATTTCTGAATTTAAAACCTCTCAGAGGGAAACTGGAACCTTCAGCCGTTTTGGAAAATAGTTTGGTCATTTCTCAAAATGATTGATTCTACAATTCCACCCTTCAGTATATATCCAGAAGAAATGAAAATATATGCCCATATATATCTTGTAAATGAATATTCATGAAGTATTATTCATAATAATCCCAAAATGGAATTGATTCAAGTGTCCATCAGTTGATGAGCAGACAAACGAAGTGTGTCAAATCCATACAATGCAATATTTTCTAGCAATAAAAGAAATTAAGTACTGATCCAATATGGATAAACCCTGTAAAAATTATGCTATGTGAAAGAAGGTAGTCACAACGGACCATATATTATAGAATTCTTTTCATAAAACAGTCAAATCTCTAGAGACAGAGAGATCAGTGATTGCCAGAGTCTGGGAGAAGAGGGGAATAGGGGCTAAGGGTTTATTTTGGCAGTGATAAAATGTTGTAGAATTGGTTGTGGTGATGGTTGTATAATTCATAAATGCACTAAAAGATTTAAACCTTACTTTTTTTAAAGCTTACTCATTTATATAGAAAGAAAGAGAGAGAGTAAGGGAAGGGTGGAGAGAGAAGGAAAGAGAGAATCCCAAGCAGGCTCCATGGTATCAGTGCAGAGCCCAATGTGGGGCTCAATCCCATGAACTGGGAGATCATGACCTGAGTCAGAATCAAGAGTCAGATGTTCAACTGTCTTAGCCACCCAGGTGCCCCCTGCTTTTTTACATTTTAAATGAATAAAATATGTGGTATGTAAATTATATCTCAATAAAGCTGACGGAAAAAAACCTGAAAAATCTATCATATGCTTCTTATAGCCTGATTTACAAATAATCCCAAAGTCTTTTCTAAAATTTTATTTTATAAAAAAAAATTACATAGTCAAAGAATGGCAGTAAAATTTCACCCAGATTGGTAAATTTTGTGAATGGATTGGTTAGCATTTTATGTGCATTTTTTTTTTTTTGGAAAGACACCTATCAAAATCAAGGGGTAATGAAGATTGACAATGTGATAGATTTTCAGTTAAAATATGAACAGAGCCAAGACACTAAAGGCATCTGTTACTGAAAGTAACACTTTCCTTGCAACACTTTTGCTTACCATGGGGAAAAAACAAAATATAAAAGAATTTTTGTAGCTTACAATGGTTTCTGTTAAGGGAAATTCCAAAGTAAAGTGTTACAGTGGGTTGGACTCATGATTCTTTTGAGAACATAAGGGACTTTGGCTGCCCTGTCTTTAACATGCCATTGATTGGATCGGTATTTGAATTCTTGATTATGTCTCTCTTGTCCAATGTGTTTTTTCCTTCCCCTTTTATTTCTTTATAACCTCATTTATTTTTAACTTTCTGCCTTATTTTTATGTGTATAGCATGTTTTAAAATGTATTGCTGAGGAATTTGTACCTGACAGGAAAATAAGCTTTGTTCATTGATAGAGAAAAACATAGATTAAAAAATTTTACATTAAATAAGATGTTTTTGTTAACTGAAAATTTTAATTACCTTACACTAAACTAGAAACCCCTTTGTTTGCTCTTCAGATCTCTTTGTAAATATTTCTGAAATGTGTCAGCTTTCCTCCCTGCCCATGAAAATAAAATATGTTTTTAGATTATCAGTGATAGCTAAAAGGCTTTGCATTTTCCAGATTTCTTACTGTCAACAAATATTTACTGGCTGATTACTATATAAGACTCTCAATGAATAGGGAGGATTGTGCTGGAGATGATACAGGATATTGGGCCAAGAATGTCTTGAGCCCAGAATATCTTCATTGAAGATTCCAGTTAGAAGGGGGCGGGGGGGGGGGGGGAGGAAACAAAAAAGTTACAGAGACAGAAGGAGGCAAATCATAAGACACTCTTAAATACTGAGAACAAACTGACAGTCGATGGGAGCTGGGAAAAGGGGAAAGTGGATGATGGGCATTGAGGAGGGCACCTGTTGGGATGAGCTCTGGTGTTGTATGGAAACCAATTTGACAATAAATTATATATATATAAACATTCCAACCCCCCAAAAAATTAAAAATTAAAATTAAAAAATAAAAAATTAAAAAAAAAGAGTTTATTCTATATACATCCTAATTGGGAAATGTATCTAAATGTCCTTCAAACTGATTTTCTCATCAGAAACTGTAAACCCTTTTTTGTTTTTTGTTTTTTGTTTTTTGTTTTTTGTCTTAGAAGAAAAAGGTTTGACTTGGTTCTTTGAAAACACTCTAAGCCCCTTCTGTATTGTTAAAGAAAAAATTTTCATGACATTTGTTAAAGAATGGTAAGGCCTACTTGATTCAGGAGGACAACCATGGTAGCTATAGAGACCACTGCAGTGGCGTTTTGCACTAGGGAAGAGAGATTGGGTCCAATACAACAAGGAAAAGTGGAAATTTATAGCCAAGGAGCATGGTTGTGGGAGGAAATATGTCAGTAGATTAAAAATTATTAAGAGTAAATGGCAGTTGAAGAGGGGATCTGGCTAAACTGACCTTACAGGATTCTTGCTAAGGCCAGGCAAGGTGATGAGACTTTGCCTGATGGATAGATAGTAGAGGATAAGGGTCATGATTAGATAACAAAGGTGATCAGATAGTGAGCAGGGAAATTCTGGCTAAACCAGTTTAGAATTCTTGCTACAAGTGGGCTCTTAAGGGACATACCCAAGGATAGAGTCTAATTGGGCTAGAGGAGCCTGCATAGATTTTGGCAATGGAAAGGATATTTGTCAGTCTATGCACTGGACAAATGAAGTGGAGGGAAGAAGGATTCATGTCAGCAGGAGAGGAGAATAGACCACTAGAAGGAATGTTGTCAAGATAGATGTTTCCATAGAGAGTGAAAAGTCCAGACACAGGCACCAACTTGTTATCTCAACATGGAAAATTGTTTCTTAAAGATTAGGCTTTGGGAATTCGCATAGTGGGTGTTGCTCCAAAATGAGAAAACAATTTACTCCCCTATCATCCATTTTTGAGAATTAATAGCACATCTGTTAATCAAGTTACATTTATTTAGGTAGTAATTGAGGAGGTTAAGAAAAAGTCTGAAGACTTGAGTTCTTCCCCTCATGAAACTTACATTCAAAGTTGTAAATATCCTTTCCATCACCTTGCCTGGCCTGGTGGGAGTACATGAATCATTTTTTGATAACAGTTTCAAAAAGGAGGAGGGATGACAACACATACATGAAGCATTTGACTCTAATGCATTATTTTCATTCAACTAGAGTCAACTTTGAAGTTGGCAAAGTGGATCATGTTAACACTCTACTTTAAACCCTTCAATAGCTTCTCACTGATTGAGGATAAAGAAGAAATCCTTTGTATGGCTTTCAAGATTCTGAATGACTTGTGCTCTTTTAATCTCTCCAAATACTGTTTATTTTCTAATTTACTTCATTTTCCAAGTGAATAGTTACTGGGTTTTGTTGAGTTTTTATATTAATTTGTACCAGGCTATTTCTAAGTGAGCTCATTAACATGGTGGCAGCTTATAGGGATGACAAAGGATCCCTTAAGTTTAATATATACTTGAGTTTTGATGAAGGTGGACACTCTGATTGAGGATGTCTTTAATGACAGTGTACCCTTTCAGTTTATGACACGTTGGGTGAATAACAAACATTCATGCATTTATGCATCAACACAACTGCTGGGTCACCAGGTGAGTTAATAGTATTGGGTTGGTAGGACCTGGCTGCAAACTTACCGTAATGCTCAGTGACATTTTCCTTTATCTGTTCTTGGTGTTCCTCATCAATAAACACTTTTCTGACTGCAGTAATAAAGAAAGATATCCAGGTAGAGATCTGTCCCAATTGTGTAACTTAGGAGTCTGTGTTCCACAGGAGATCTACTGTGGAGTAAGAGAGGCCCTTATTTCTTTTTTTTTTTGATCTTGGTCAAAGTTTATTTATTTTTGGGACAGAGAGAGACAGAGCATGAACGGGGGAGGGGCAGAGAGAGAGGGAGACACAGAATCGGAAACAGGCTCCAGGCTCTGAGCCATCAGCCCAGAGCCTGACGCGGGGCTCGAACTCACGGACCCGCGAGATCGTGACCTGGCTGAAGTCGGACGCTTAACCGACTGCGCCACCCAGGCGCCTCGAGAGGCCCTTATTTCTTATTAGATGGCCAGCTTGATGAATTTCTTTGATTGTTGTTACCCCCAACTATCCTGCCATGTCTTTCGAATTACTCATTGATAGACACTGGTTCCATGCACCAGTGTCTTGGTGGCACTCTTCTGGTTTTTTCTAAGAAATATCTTTGTGGATATATATGGCTTTTGGTGTGAAGCTGGCCCTATCCCATCATTTGCAGTCCTTACATGAACCTTGAAAACTACTTAAACAAATATTTAATAAAAACACATCCTTGCTGCCCAGGGGATACTATCTGACTAGAGTGTTTGCTTCCTTGAGAAGCATTTTTTTAATAAGATTGTTGTGTATCTGTCAAGGATGAAAGGAAGTACTTATTTGAGGGGCAGACAGAGCACTCAACCTGTATCTTGGCAAATCCCTGAGGTCCCCAAGGGAATAGTGGTTGGTAATGATAACGTTGAATCACAAATCTTGACTGAACTGGATAACTTCTTAGGGAATTCAATTCTCAGCTGTCATTACAAGGCCTTTCTCTCTCTTCCCTGTTGTTGGTGCTCTTTATTCTTTCTTGCTCTTTGAAGTCCACATTTTCAGGTAGCTTTTGCTGAAGGTTGTGATTGTTTTTCTTGTGAACCTGAGTGTTCCTCCCCTGGAGGTAAAGAGAAGAAAATAAATTCTTGGAACAGAAACAAAATGGCTGCTGTTTATCTGGGTCAGTGGGCTGCATAGTTATGAGACCTTAGAGCTCTGTTTGCCAGCATCATTTACTCATTGACTACTTTACACTGTGTAATGTCTTAGCATTTTTAAAATGTCTGTTATTTTAGGGCACATGGCAGACAAAATACTTTATTTTCCATTTTATGAGTTTGTTTAAAAGTAGAACAAAGACAACAAAATGACATTTAGTTTAACTTAATGAACTGGCTTCATGGAAAGGAATAAGATTACATCATATTGGAGTCAACCTGGGAAACCAGAATGAATTTGTGCCTTAAGGGCAATATAATTTCCGGAAAGTAGAAGAGAAGCCACCACTGCTTATTACAGTCAAAATACATTTGGAAGTAGCCTAGATAATATAAAAGCATGTCTCCGAGAACTTTATTGATGAAACTTTAATCATTTTCATGAATTATAATATATTACAAGTAGAAAAACACATTTCTTTGGCAGCATATCCATTAAATATTACACTGTACTCTTTATCCACATACTTGATCTTGTAAGTTCTTTTTAGCCTAGGCTTAGAGACAGAGCAAAATGTTAGCCCAAAATAAATTTTAAAAAATAATAATAAAGGTCAATTAACCAGGTGAATTGTGGCATTCAGTCTGTTAGATTTAGTCTGTCAGTCAGATTGCCTGAAATGTGCTTGATGACTTGAAAAGTCCCCATTTTGGCCCCAGAGGGCTCTGTTTCTGATCTTGTAAAGTTATATATATGTCATTTCACCTATGGCTAATCTGGTTCCTGTGAAGTGAGAAAATCCCATGCAGAATCCTCACAGATTTTATTGGTGACAATCAGGACAGACATTTGTTTTCTCTGTAGGCCATCTGGCTGTGCGGCACTTATTACTGTTTCGAGCTTGTTAGCACTCGGGGTGGGGTGTGAAGAGCCATTTCCAGCTTTTCTTGTAGGTATGTACTCTCTGATCATAGGAACATGTCTTCTTCTGGCCCTAGGAACCAGTGTTCACTGAAGGTGCCATAGCCCACAAGAAACTTCATCCCTCCACCACCATGTCCCTGGAGAGGAATCCTGCACATATTAGATGCACAATACATTTTTCTTCATTGAAGAGGTTTATTATGTCTAATGAAGGATTTAGATGAGTTGCAAGGAAACACGTTAATTTGGCTAGCTATGCATTAAAATGAGGTACTACATGCTGTATTGGCAAAAAAAAATCAGTTTATCACAGGTGAACGAAGAGGGGTTGATTAGCTGCCCACGTTAAATTATTATTAAAATTAGCTTAAACATTTTCTAAGGACATGCTTATTCTTATGATACACTTATAGAAACAATGGTACAAGACTTGTGAAAATATCAATTACTAATTAAAATTTAAATCTAGACTAATGGGCATTTGATTATAAAGCACCTGTATTATGTTTTAAAAATACCAAAAGTCATTTGGTAGTCAGGCTGAAGGGTCTATATTAGTCCTATTGTTCTATATGGAAAACATTATTTCATCATTTTTCCATGACCTGTTAAGCACCTGCCAGTGTGTTCAAGAAAAAAAAAGAAAAAAGAGACTTCAGATAACAACAGTGATATTGTTATGCAACCAATAGATGCCAAAATTATTTCCCTTTGGAATGTATAATTTCTTAGATTCAGTGTGAAGTCAGATTCAATTCACTTTTATTGAGTCTTAAGCTTTTATACACATGATATTTTTTATGTGCATTAGCACACTGAGATAGATATTATTTTTACCTTCCCAGGTTTGTGCAAGATGTAGGGAGAGACAGAATTTAAACCCAGATCCTCTGACTTTATGTCTGTTACTTTTCATATGTTGCCACAGTAGCCTTTTTGTTGTTGTTGTTGTTAATAAGATGCAAAACCAGTTATTCTATATTAGGGCTATTTCTCTGCACAATTGTTGAGGACAGATCTTGACTATTACTAAAATCTGCTTGAACTCATTTCAACTCTTGTTCATTACTCTTTTATATTACTCCTTGATCATCTTAAACTTCTTTTTTAAAATCACAGCCTTAAACAACTCATATCAGTATATATACAGTTAAAAACAACATGAAGTAAGGCCTTCCCTTCTAAGAGTAAGTTAGTCCCTCTACTCAAGGCCTAGTGCCCTAAGGAGCAAATTCATTGAGCAGATGCTGAACCTATAGTCATTGGGAAGAACTCTCATAGTGGTGGAGAGCACAAGATTTGGAGTCAAAAATACCTGGGTTTGAGTTCATCCCTCTATCCTTCCTGAGCTCAGCATCCCCATCTGTGAAAAACAAATAACAATAGTATGGTCTCTGGGCTTTAGTGATGAATAGTAGATATAATGCAGGCAGTGCCCAACACCTGGCACATAAGAAATGGTCTTTTACTTGACAGTTGTTACTATCTTTACTTCTACACTGTTGATACTCTGTTCTTGCTCTACTAATCAGTCATCCCTGCAGATTGCTTTGGAAGGCCAACCCCTGAAACCAAACTCCATGTCTTTAAGGCCATGGAACTGATCAGCAGATACACTGCAGCTTATACTGATGTAATAGCAGGATTTTTTGGTGTCCTGGAACATGAGAGAGTTTTTTCTTCTACTTTCACAGAATGGTTTATATGAATCTGCTCCTTGTCCCCTTAGATCACAGAGTGACGACTAAATGGGGTAGAAAAGGCTCTTTCCCTAAGGCCTTAACTTCAGTGAAAGAGAATCACTGCCCCACAAAATAAGAAAACTTCAAGCAGGTCCTCATCATCAGCTGACAGCAGTCTGACAAACTCAGAGTTGACAGTTAATGATGTAATGTGGTCGGGAAGTAGAAGTGGCTGTTTGAGATCACCATTAAAAGATTTATCTCAAACAACCAAACACTAAATGAACATTTTTCTTTTAGTTAACAACTGAAAGCTCTAAGATCCATGTGCTGTTTTATTTTATCTTATTTATTATGAGAGAGGGTATGTGCACACGTACACACACACACACACACACACACACACACACACATACATGTGAATGGGGAGGGGCAGGGAGAAAGAATCCCAAGCAAGCTCTGTGCTGTCAGCACAGACACCATCTCGGGGCTCCATCTCATGACCATAAGGTCATGACCTTAGCTGAAATCAAGTTGGACACCTAACTGACTGAGCCACCCAAGCACTCCTAAGATCCATGTGTTATATTTGACTCAATACATTTACTTTTCTAACAACTGAAAGCGGATGTATTTTCCCTCTCACCTAATTATATAATTAGTATTAGGTTTCTCTTATGGCTTTGTGGTATGCACTGAGCAAACAGCTATAGATAAGATCAAAGTGATCCTTAACCACATAGAAGTTGGGTATTAGGGACAGATAAAGGAAGGCAGATACCGTAAAGCAGTAGCTCATGAAATATGTGTAAAATGACTGGGGAAGAAAAGAATACTATGCAACTACATGTTGGGAGAAACTAATCTCTTTTAGGATTTTTGGTATTTTTTTTTGTAAGGGAGATGTGACAATAGGGAGCATATTTAAGGAAGAGACAATAGGAGCATATTTGAGAACACAGCAGGCTTGAAAGGTTTTCAGAGCCTATGAGACACGGGTGATTAAGAATTGATAGCCAAGTCCCTGGCCCAGAGTGACAGCAAGCTATTCCGTGGGACACGTCAGGCTGCTCCACGACTCAATTGAGGCTCCTGGTGCAGAGTGTGCACTATGCAGGGGACTAGATGACTTTCAGGGCAGACCTGGAGATAGAGCTGCTCCAGGCACCACTAACATCCAGCCATGATGAGTCACCCTGAGGCTGCAACATTAAACAGAAATGCACTGAATACTAAGTACTCAAAGATGATTTATTATTATCTTGGAGGAATTGGTGCCCGTGCCGCCACCTGAAGGATAAGTAGTCTACCAGGCAGAGATGAGAGGGAGGAGAATTCTGCACAGAAGCAGCAGATGATATGGAGATCAGGCAGTAGGAAGCCAGGTGGGTGGAGGGGAAATAATTTCATTGTGGCTGTAGAATAGACAGTGTTGTGTATGGGGAGAGGTGGATGGCACAGTGGAAATATATAAAATGTAGAGGTAGGAAGAGGCTTGGATTGAGAAATCCCTAAATGTCTCAGAAGCATGATGCACTTGAAGAGGGATAGACCAATCCGTGTTTGAATCTTGGCTTTGGACATAATTGATCTCTCTGCCCTGAATGTATTCTCATGTAACATGAAGATAGTAATATTTATTCTGTAGTGCTATGATGGGCATAAAGTGAAATAAATAAAAGAACACACCTCAAGGGCCAAGTATAATCCTAGAACAAAGCTGGTATTCTTAAAACGTCAATATATGTATGTAAAGACAAACCCAGACACTGCAATTATTAGAAGTATATAAATGTTCAACCTTTTATTTCTTCATAAAACAAAAACATCTGTTGGAATACATGCATATGTGTATGTGTATTTCTTTATGCATAAATTTTCATTGGCTCCATCTGTGGGGTAGGATATCCATCTTTGGTACAGAAGACAGGTATTTTCTGTCTCCCCGAAATGAGAGAACATCAGGTAATGATATTTGTGAAGAATGGGTGTGAATTAGTTTCTTCTTGCTGCTGTAACACATTGCTCCAAACTTAATGACTTGAAGCAACACAGATTTACTATCTTATAGTTCCAGAAGTCTTATATTTCTAGAATTAGTTTTCCTAGGCTAAAATTAAGGTGCCAGCAGGGCTCTGTACCTTGTAGAGGCTGTAGTGGGGAACCCATTTTCTAGCCTTTTGCAGCTTCTACAGGCCACCTGTTTTCTGTGACATCAAAGCCAGCAGTGTAGTGTTTTCCACTTTTTCTTTGACCCTCCTATCTTGCTTTTGTTGTGATTAAATTGCATCCACTAAGATAATCTAATATAATCTCTCCATTCTCCCTATTGCAAAATCCCTTTGCCATGTTTGTAACATAATCATAGGTTCCAGGAATTAGGATGAAGATGTTTTAGGGGAGACATTAATTCATTTTTTAAATCTCTATTATTATTTTTTTAATCTCTATCATTATTTTTTTTCTTTTTTATTTAAATCCAAGTTAGTTAACCTATAGTGTAATAATGATTTAAGAAATACAATTTAGTGATTCATCACTTATATATAACACCCAGTGCTCATCCCAAGTGCCTTCCTTAATGCCCCTTGTCCATTTAGCCCATCCCCCCCACCCAACACCCCACAAGCAAGCCTAAGTTTGTTCTCTGTATTTAAGAGTCTCTTATGGTGTTTTAATACCTCGCTGTTTTTATTTTTCAATTTACTTATTTATTTATTTTTGAAAGAAAAAGAGAGTGCAAGCAGGAGAGAGGCAGAGAGAGAGGGGGACAGAGGATCTGAAGCAGGCTCTTTGTGAAAAGCAGAGAGCCAATGTGGAGGTTGAATGCATGAACCAAACTGTGATATCATGACCTGAGCTCAAGGCAGACACTTAACTGACTGAGCCACCCAGGCACCCCGTGGGGGAGGCATTAATTCTGCCTACCACAGGGAATGGGGTCCACCTTTTTCTAGAGTAATGATGAACCAATAGTGCTAATAATTTGGGTCCTGGTTTTCATGGGGATCTGGTTTTTCCTGATTGGCCATCAAGAGCCATCAAGGGCTGCAATGGGTGAAGAGAAAAGAATGTGGTTTGCCTCTTCCTCTTCTAGGAGCCACTGATCCTGGTTCTTGTTCTCCAGTCACTAAGGCTTCTTCTAGGTTTCCTGGTGGCACAGGTCTGGGCCCTTGGCCTAAAATGTCTCACCATCTTCACTCAATTAATTCCTCCTCAGTTTTAGATCATTTGAACTATCACTTCTGAGGTTAGTGGGGACTGAGCTGCCTACCCCCTGCAGGAATAATGCCAGGGCCACTCCTGACCTGGGGCATATTCATTTGTATTGTCACTCATCTAACAAGTATTTATTGAGTTGTTACAGGTTCAAAGGCTTTGAAAGTAGATGTTGAGACAAAGTTAGGGTGCCATTTGTTTATCAGAGATCAACGTTTGTTAAAGGCAGGGGGAGGATGCATGCAGGTGTGGGCAGAGCAGGAAGTCAAATGATGATACAGGCCCTGCCAAATTTCAGGCACCTGAAGGAGGGGGGAGTCTGCAGTGAACATTGCCTGTCAGAGTGAGCTGTGCCAGGAGCTGCAGGTGGCTGACCTCAGGACCCATGTAACCCTGGACAAGGCAGCTCCCGGCAGTGGAAGCAGAACCTGAAGCAGTTGATGGCTAGAGGCCTCAGCTGGTCACACTCCCCACAGTTGGGCAGCAAATCAGCCCTTGATAGGGGTACCGGAAAGCACTTCTCTTTGAGTCCAACACAGCACCTGCTATGTGCCAACATCTATGGCAAGGAACAAAACAGATGAAAATCCCTGTTCTTGTGCACTTTATATCACAGTGGAAGGAGATAATAAGTAAATGAAGAGGTAAAATATGTAATATGTAGATGGTGACAAATACCATGGAGAAAAATACAGCATGTAAGAGGGAGATATAGAGTATTGAGGGGAGAGTTTTAATGTTTAGATTGGGGTCAAGGAAGGCCTCACGGAGGAGGGCCTTACCATTTGAATTAAGACTCAAAGGTGGTAGAAAGGAGGCCTTATGGATATCTGGCAACAGTCTCCAAGCAGAGGGAAGTGCAAGGTTCACATTCCCTGTAGTGGGAGCATCAAAGAGGTCAGTGTGGCTCCCCTGCAGGGGGAGGGTGTGAGCAAGAGAAGGGAGCTGAATTCAGAGGAGTGATGGGTGGGGTTGGGGCAAAATGATGTAGGTCCTTGAGCTATTGTAATGATTTTGGCTATATGGGAAGTAAAATGAGAAGCCATTGAATTGTTCTTAGAAGAAGAATGATATGTCATTTACAACTATTTTTAAAAACATATCAGTAGTGTTAAAAATGGTGCAACAAAATTGTAGAGTCATCTTGGGACAACCTGAAGAGGTTACCTGGGGGACACACACAGCTACAGGATGTTAGAGGGAACCAGAAAGGATCACAGACTTGCTGAACAACAATGAGGAAAACAGGGGGCTGACCAGGCGAGTTCAAGGTTAAGACTCTTAGTAAATAGAATGACAAGTTTATTCTGGCTAATTACTGCACCTTTGACTCGTTTTCTGGGGAAAAATGTGGTTGTGTCAGAAGCCTAGGTATTTCTGAATTTCTATATTGTGTTTTTTGCTTGATTTCCTAATGTGTATTGTATCTACTCATGTTTACAAGTACTGACTATAAAAAAAAGAGTTGATAACTTGCCAGTTAGAAAGGGCTTACAGCTCTTATTTACCTATGGAATAGTTCCATTGGATTTGAAAAACTGTATTTGTGTTACTTCAGTTTCTGCAGTGTATATACTAATATATTTATGTACTAATGTATTTATTGGTTTGGTTGATCTTTCATTCACTGAGCACTAGCAGAAACTGCTAAGTGCTAGACATTTGGAAATACTCTTGTGATTCAAGGCGCACATAGAATTTGGTACTTGCAAGGATTGTGGTCCTAGAAGTAGTGCCTTCTGGACAACCTACATTAGCTGAAACTTGTTAGAAATACAAATTTTTGGGCCCCACCCAAGACATATTCAATAAAATGGGAGTGGGGCCCAGGAATCTGTATTGTAACAAGCCCTCTGGTGATCCTGAGGAATGCTAAAATTTGAGAACACTAGTCTAGAGATGAGAAAACTTAAGATGATAACATTGTTAGAAACACAGCTGAAGAAAGCAATTGTTTCTGAGTGAGTCCAGAGGACGTGGCCCTAAATTGAATAAAGGAGGACCACAACCAAGAAGATGGGCTGAGATGAGTCTTAATAAAACATGGGTTAACTATTTGAGAAGGTAGAAAAAGATCTCTAGGCCAGTTGTGGGGGCCAATAACCACATGGTCTGTAGTCCCCTAAGGCTGCAGGGCTGGGAGCCTGGTGGGCTCTCAGGATACAGATGGAGAGGTAGCTACATACTAAGACCTTTAAATGCTACTTCCAAATAATTCTTCTGGCTGTATATCCTCAAAAAAAGACTATTGTTAGTCTCCTGGGGATAATAGTTGCAGGAAGTCCATAGTGGGGAAAAGTATCACAATCACCTTCTAGAGCTCTGTCCTCAAATCACAAACTCCTGGTGTCCCACCCACAGCTCATGCTAAACCAGAGGAACATTTGGTTCAAGATGCTGCCTCAGGGGTTCCTCCTGAGATGCATAAAAGAGGAGATCTTGTCTTTGTGCTTTCTTGAGATGATGCTGACACTGCACTTCTCCATAACTGATTCCTAGGAGATGGTCATGTTTCTGGGCCTCCCGTAGAAGTGCTTATGGATTGGACATTTCTACCATGTCAATTCTGTCTCTTGCCTCTGCTCCCTGCTCCCCGCTCCCAGGGCTGCTTGATCGGCAGTAGCTCTTGAAGCATTTCCAGGTGTTTTGGTCTGCCATACCTTTATTACTTTAATTCTTTGTACCACTCCTTGCTGTTCTTCTGCCATTAGTTAAGTATTCTGTAGCTAAATTACAGTACTTGGAGAGTGAAGGTTTTCCAATATTTTGCTCCTCTGCTGTGATAAGTTCTCTAACTTGAGGTAAAATATAAAATTGATTCTGAGATTTCGATGTTAAATAAATTACAAGCTTCCAAATGGCCTAACCTTGCATTCTCTGCCTGACATTTAAAGTTACTTGCTTACCAGTTTTTTTTTTTTCCCTAAGATTTTTACTTTTTTCTCAATGGGTCTTTTACTGCTGCCTTGAAATAAAATAGAAAGGTATATTTTACATGTGATTTTTCAATGGTGAGATTTCAAAGTAGTTTTGTTACACTTTTAGGCTTCAGGCTTATAGGGCTCACAGTCTAAGAAATTTAAGTGGAATTGTTTGTTTGCTTTTTTCTCTGCAGCCTCTAGCTGGTGCTTGTATTCTAAGTGCCTTAATCCTGTAGTTAGGCATTCGGAGTTTCATTTCCAAGGCAGGAGAGAATTCTGGATTGACTCTTAGGCTGAATTTCCATTGTTGTTTCTTTTTGCTAGCGCACCAAGTTTATGTACGAGAGAAGTGGAGTATGGCACCAATATAAAGAGCTGTCAGCAATGTGACTTTGCCATTAAGTGTATTCACCCTTCATTCAGGAAGTCTGCAGTGATGCACTGTGATTCTTTCAGTGTGCTTTTGGCTTTAAGGTAGCCATGACTTTTCTTGCCTTATAAAACTCAATTAGGTTGACTTCTGGATTGGCTGTGTAAGAAGCATAGTGGACCCTCTGTCTAATGAACATGCAACTTCTGAAAATTAGGTATATGATAAATATATACAATTATATATGACAAATATGTAAGTATAAATGTATAAATATTTATATATTATGTAAGCCATAAAAGTATATAATTTTATATATATAAAATTTTCAGTAGTTAAATGGTTTACATTAAAAATCTCAGGAAATTGTACTAAGGTCTTGTAGAAAATGGAGAAACATTAAAAAAATCCACTATATGTTGGTAAGAGCAGTAAGGATCTGTGGCATTTAAGCCCTGACCTGCTTGCTCTCCTCTCTTTTCAGCTCTGTGTGTTACAGATTATACTCCAGGCACCTACAGCCAGGAAGATGAGCCTCTCTCTTTCTTAGTTCCCAGTCTGTAGCTACCACTTCATCCCAGGAGGGTCTTGCCCCAGGGATACCTCATCCCCCATGTACCAGTCTCCTGTTGCAGAAGCTCTGTTCTGGGCAGATGCTGCTGGGAGGACTGGTCTCCCTTTCTTATACAGTCTCACTCCTTGGGGAAAAGTCTACTCCAGGCATGGGAGGCACAGAATCCTTGGTCCTGAAACACCCATCTCAGCTTCCTTCTAAGGTGGGGATTATAAGTAAGCACCTTCTTCCACATCAGGATGGGCAAGCTGAGAAGACAAGCAGCTCCTTTCCTTGCCTAAAGCCCTGATGATAAAGCAGGGTGTCACTGTAGGAGAAGCAGACCACCGTGCATGCTCCCATTCCACCCACCACCTTGTTGCATTTACACAGAGATAATGCTTGAGGGAATCGATCATAAAAAGAATTCCACAGATCTCCCGAATAGAACTTGTTTTTGGAACAGAGAATGGTGAATTCATGTTTAGCAGAGTTGTCAAAAGCTGTGAAGCTTTTGGCAAAAGTGAAGCTTTTGGCAGTGACCAGTTAGTAGTGGCACCCTTCAGCTGGTAGCTACCTGATAACAGTAAGTAAAATGGTAGACCAGCTAGAAATTTAAGAGAACCAGGGAAAGAGACAGCTAGGAGAAGTCCTTCTGAGGTCTGAGTGGCCTCAGACTGGCCAAACTGTGCCATTGAAAATGGGCCTTGGGGCACCTGGATGGTACAGTTGGTTAAGTATCTGACTCTTGATTTCGGCTCAGATTAAATCTCATGGTTTGGTTTGGTTGATGAGTTCGAACCCCATGTCAGGCTCCCTGCTGACAGTGCAGAGCCTGTTTGGGATTCTTTCTTTCTCCTGCTCTCGGTGCCCCTCCCCCACTCATTCTCTCTGTCTGTATTTATTTATTTAAAATAAATAAATACATAAATACATAAATACATAAATAAGAAGAAAAAGGGCCTTAACTCCATCAGATAAGGCTGTGGAGCCATTTATGCTCTGGGAAATTGCCAAAAACAATAAAGGAATAATATAGCAATTAATGGAGACTCACAGCTGAGTGTGATACCCTTAGGGGCACATCAGTTCCGATGCCCAGGGATTATGTGTACACACTCAAGACTTTATCCCGTGAGGAGCAATTTTAAATGTTTCATATGGTGTCAGAAACAGACTTCAGTGAAATAGTCCAACTAGGGGACTAAATAAGTAAAAAACTATCCAGAAAAATCAGTAACAAGCCCTGGAAGTGGGAGTAATGACAGTTTAGTATCCAGAGTTGCTATATTACTTAAAAGGTCCAATTTGGCTTGGGATATGGCTGAAAACATCCCAAATCTGATTTAAAATCTTAATCTCTATATGTAAGAAATTCAAAGAACTCCAGGTAGGATAAATGCAAAGAGATCCATGGCCTGATACATCATAGTCAAATTTCAAAAGCTACATTTAAAAAAAAATAGAAAGGAGAAAAAAAAAAAAACCCTTTACTGACAAGCGATCTTTGTCAGTAACAAATGATTTGTTGTCAGAAGCAGTGCAGGCTGGAAGGTTTGGATATGGCAGAGTCAAGGTGCTGAAAGAAAACTAGTATTATTTCTTAAAACTAGTATTACTAAACTTAAAAAATAAAATCCTGTGTCTAATGAAACTAGTTTTCAAAAGTGAAGATGAAATGGCATTACCAGATAAACAAAACTTGAGGGAATTTGTTTCTTCTCTTCTCTTTTTTTCTGTTAACTGATTTATAAAGTGCTTGTATAAACAGTATGTGTAGAGCTACTTTTAGGCAATAGGCTTGAGCAGTGGAAGCTGATTAAGGTCAAAGGGCCCACAGTGACCACCAAGCTGGATGCAAATGGGCTCAGGAGGTGACCCACCTTAGCCATAAGCCCTAGCTGACCGACATACTACTTAACAACCAGGCACAGGTACCAAAAGAAGAAAATTCCATTCGTTCTCATACCTCATCACTACTCCCTATAACTACAGCCCCCCACCCCCACCGCCTCCTGGCAGACAGCCCCCCCCTTTGCTGTCCTGCACCCTGCTCCATTGCAGTATATTTAGTAAACTTCTATCTCCTTTGTTCTGCCTTGGGTGAATTATTTCACTGCCTACATGACCGGCCTCCACCCAATTGGGTTGTCCCACAATATGTATATAATTGTATTTTTAGGTTTATACTGTATAGGAATATGATATATTTCAAAATAATAGCAAAGATGCAATGGATAGAAGCTAAACTGTTTTGGAATAAGGAAACAGCAGAAGGTAACTCAAATACACGGAAAAACCAAAGTCGCAAAAAATAAGGTTAATATAACAAATGATAAATACGTACTCACCTTTGCTCTCTCAGCTTCTTTAAAAATGTATAGTTGGGATTGTAACATATATCAGTGTGATATGTATAGTAATAATAGCAGTAAAAGGGAGCAAGGGATAGAGCTATATAAGAATACAGTATATCTCATCGAAATAAACATAGTGTATAAACTGTGATGCATTTTATAAGCCTTAGAGCAACTACTAAGAAAAAATATATAGTTAAAAAATATGTAGTTAAAAAAATCATTAAAGGGAATCTGAACATTCCTGCATCATTGGTAGTATTATAAAGTAACAGAGCTACTTTGGAAAATAGTTCAGCAATTCATCAAAGTGTTAAATGTTGAGGGGCGCCTGGGTGGCGCAGTCGGTTAAGCGTCCGACTTCAGCCAGGTCACGATCTCGCGGTCCGTGAGTTCGAGCCCCGCGTCAGGCTCTGGGCTGATGGCTCAGAGCCTGGAGCCTGTTTCCGATTCTGTGCCTCCCTCTCTCTCTGCCCCTCCCCCGTTCATGCTCTGTCTCTCTCTGTCCCAAAAATAAATAAACGTTGAAAAAAAAAATTAAAAAAAAAAAGTGTTAAATGTTGAGTTACCATATGACTTAGCTGTATTACTCCTAGGTATATACCTAAGAGAAATAAAACATAAGTCCATAAAAACTTGTATATGAATGTTCATAGCAGCATTATTCATCATGGCTCAAAAGTATAAACAATCCAGTTTATCTGGGTCTCAGTTGGTTAAGTGTCCAACTTTGGCTCAGGTCATGATCTCTCGGTTTGTGAGTTCAAGCCCTGTGTCGGGCTCTCTGCTGTCAGCACAGAGACTGCTTCTGATCCTCTGTCTCCCCCTCTCGCTCTCTTTCCCTTCTCTGCTCACTCTCTCAGAAATAAACATTTAAAAAAAAGTACAAACAACCCACATGTCCATCAGTCAATCAACGAATAAATAAGATGTGGTATGTTAATAGAGTCTAGTGTTATTTGGCCAAAAGAAGGATTAAAGTACTGATATATGCTTCAACATGGGTGAAACTTGGAAATATGCTGAGTGAAAAAAGCTAGACACAGAAGGCCACATACTATATGATTCCACTTATATGAAATGTCCATATCGGGCAAGTTTATAGAAAGTTGATTAATGTGTTCTAAGAGCCAAGGGAAGTGAGGAGTGATTACTAACGGGCAAGGATTTCTTTCTGGAGTGGCAAAACTTTCCTAAAATTCTACTGTATTAATGCCTTCACAACTCTGTGAATGTACTAAAAAACACTGAAGTATCCACTTCAAAAATTATGGAGAGCATATGTACAAATACCTTTAAAAATTTTTTTTTAATGGTTATTCATTTTTGAGAGACAGAGACACAGTGTGAGTGGGGAAGGGGCAGAGAGGGAGGGAGACACAGAATCAGAAGCAGGCTCCAGGCTTTGAGCTGTCAGCACAGAGCCTGATGTGGGGTTCAAACCCACAAACCGTGAGATCATGACCTGAGCTGAAGTCGGACACTTAACTGACTGAGCCACTCAGACACCCCCATATGTACAAATATCTTAAAGAGCTATTAAAAAATCATCACAAGTCATGCTTCATACTTTTTTTTATAAAGTACTGAGTATAAGTCAGCATCATTTGATGCTAAGACTCTATCCCTTCGTCCTTGCTGTGAAGTAAGTGGGTAGGTATCCTTACTACCTGTTTCTTACCAGTGAGCAAACAGAGGTTGAGACAAGTGAAGGAACTTACGCTCCCACGTACAAATTCAGTAAAGGGAACTTGCAGGGAATACAAGTTTGGAATATACTCCAGAAACTCTGTTTTTCCCATCATGTCATAGATTTCCTTCATAAAGGCCTTTGGGTCTCATTACTACCTTTTTTGCCTTGACCCCAAAAAAATAAGACCAGACACCAAAACATTTGTTTTTATAAAGTCCTTGGAAAATAAAGAAAATGATAAAGAAGGAAATGAGTGAATAACACCCCCCAGAAATACAGCTCTCTGAACATTTTTATGTAATTATCTTCAGTTTTTCCTCTGAATATTTATGAATATAAATTCATTTATAACCTAATTCAGCTCACACCATATAGATAATGATTTAGCTTGTTTTAAAAAAATTAATATTTCCTGAGTAATTCCCCATGGCATTGTTCTTAAGAAACATAATTTAATAACTGCCTAATATTTACTCCTGTGTGTGCATCATAATTTATTTAACGCTTTCACTGTTGGACCTTTAAATTGACTCAAGTTTTTTAACTCTAAGAAAAAATGCCACGTACACAAACCTTTGTTTGAATTTGACTCTTTGCTTAGAGGAAATCTCTAGAATAAATGAACTTTCAAAATATTATTAATGTGTATAAGCAAATCGTTACCCCAAAGGATTTCATGAATTTTTTGTACCAACAAAGCTTTTATAGAAAAGCTCTGGGGACTTCTGGGTGGCTCAGTCAGTTAAGCTACCGACTCTTGGTTTCAGCTTAGGTCATGGCCTCACCATTTTCTGAATTCGAGCCCTATGTTAGGCTGTGTGCTGAGCCTATCTGGGATTTTTCTCTCTCTGTCTCTGTCTCTCCACCACTCACACTGTCTTTGTTTCTCTCAAAATAAATAAATTAATTAAAAAAAAAAAAGAAAAGAAAAGCTGTGAAGGATACTGAAGTTTGTAAGACTCAGGAAATCTTGCCTGAAACCTTAATCCACCATATTCTAAATATATGACTCAGAGTTCTCCAAAGAAACAGAACTGACTGAACTTGTGTACATGTGAGCATGGAGAGAGCCCAAAAAAGAGATTTCTGTTAAGGAATCAGTTAGATTTATGTAATAGTGGACGTTTAGTGAAACCAAAATTTGATGGGGAGGGCCAGCAGACTGCAGACCCAGGGAACAGTTGCAGTTTGATTCCAAATGCTGCCCTGTTTTATTAAGGCTTTCAGCCGATTAGGTGACACCTACATACATTGTAGAGGGTGATCTGCTTGACTCAAAGCCCATGGATTTCAATGTTCATATCATCCAAAAACACCCTCATAGAAACACCCAGAATAATGTTTGGTGACATATATGGGCACCATTGTCCTGTCAATTGGGCACATGAAACTAACCATCACACTAAATATGTGTCTTATATGTTCTTTCTATTACTGTTACCTCATCTGAAAATGGAGGATGATGTATTTACTTTAACGAATTTGGGGAAAAATAAATGAGTAAAAAATGAAACATGTTTGGCACAGAGATAGCACGCAGTAAGTATTAGTAACTACATTATTATTTCACCTTGTCATCCCAAAACTTCTTATCATTTAGAAATCTTGCTGATATTTAAAATGTATCTTACTGTTAGCCATTTGGACTTTCTCCTCAAATTGACTATTTCTGTATGTCCTGTGCTAATTTTTGGTTGAGGCGTACTTTTTTTGTTGATACATAAAAAATTTTGAAATTTAAAATCTCTTCAGTATACATAGGATTCTTTACTTTTTATCATAACCATTAAGTATGTATGCATTTATATTAAATTTTTATGTATTCATATTATATATTAAAATATTTAAATATTTGTACTCTTTGGATATTTTAGCTTGGAAGTTTGTTGTGGGCAGGGACTTTCTTAAGTTGTTTTATGCCTTTCTATGGAGTTTCACATAGATGCTTGAGAAAGTATTTCTTGTGAGAATTAAATTTAACACGGAAATATACCAGAAGTATTGGAACTGTCCCCTCCTAAAAGACTTTTCTAGGTAAAGTGGTCTTTTCTCTACCTTTATTTATTTCTCACTTTGCTTTTTTTCCTTCTACATGTCCTGTGGCTGTCATTCTGTCATCTTCCTTCTGAGCTGAGTCCCAAGGGGAGGGCTGCCTGCATAGTCTTGATCCTGGGTCCCCAGGAGAAACTTTGGAGTAAATGATGATGATGATGATGGTGATGATTTGCTAGTGACAAGTATCTTCTGGTGTACATTAACCACATGTCAGGCAGTGGTTTAAACACTTTACATACATTATCCCACCTAATTCTCACAATAGCTTTATAAGGTAAGGGCTATTGTTATTACCACTTTTAAATGAAGAAGGAAAGGTGCTTTCAAAGCTAGCAAGAAGTTCCTGGATACTCAGGCATGCTGACATCCAGAGTCCATGCTCTTAATGACGACATGATATTGACTCCCTACAAATGATGATAAAATCCTATAAGTCGTGGTGAAATAAATTCTAAAAGGTAGCAGGACATTTTTTTTTGACCAGGTATTAATGGGGATCAAGAGGCAGAGGCTCCAGGGAAGGGGCAGAAAAGGAAGAAAATATCCCTCCTCCTCCTCCTCCTCCTCCTCCTTCTTCTTTTTTTTTTTAATATAAGCCACATTCTCAACTAGTGAGTATAACATGGACCTTGATCTCAGAGAAAGAGCTATCAAATAGCAATAAAGACAAATTAGTTTCCATTATGTGGTCTCCAACATGTAACCAGCCAAGATTTCTGGCCATTTGTGGGAAGCCATTGATGGTGGTCTGGAAATCTTACAACAGTATGCAGCTTACTTCCAGATTTCAGGCACCCTTATGGATTTCAAATTTTAGCCAGGAGATGGGAACGCCCACCAATAATGTCAGTGCATCATAAAAATGGCCTTCTGTGAGAGTTAGAAAATGTTATGGGGATATCAAGTGCTAATAGCTTGAGATAAAAGAAAATCATAGTGAGGGTTGATGATTTCTGGAGGGAATGATGTCTGAAGTATTACAAGATGAATAGAAGTTTATTTGACAGTGGCTCAGTATGAGCTGGAACAGAGGAAAGAAGGTATCAATTCTTTGGCCAACTGTTGTAAATGACAAGAGTTTCTTGGCATTTCGTGGTATGGAGGAATCTAGGGTTACAACGCATTCAAGTGGAAGGAAGGCCTTACCTGATTGATGATGTCTGCCATGAGTACAGGAATACAAAGTGTAGTGCTGTTGCTAAGCTTTTGTCATTGCTTTGGTTTGACAGATAAGCACAAAATAGATTGTGAAGGCGTGTTCTTGCCTTGTTATGAAGTTTTAACATTATCTGGGAGGCAAAACAGCATCACTGAAAAAATTTTCAGCTAATGTGACATTGTTGAAGTTACCCTTTGGAAAAGAACTCTGGAAGTACTGTACCCTCCTCCCCTTGCACACACATATCCTGCTAACTTGCTGCTCACAAGGCAATAATAAAACTTTTTCTTAGCTCATGGAAAATCGCCTGAGTCACTGCTTCGAACACCTTCTAAACAAGGTTGCTCTTCGGCTATTATACACTAAGTGCACTAGTTCAACCTTGCTACTTGTTCATTATACTTCCACATGGATGGTAATTATCCTATCTCCCAAGAAGCACTGGGTGAGTCCTGTAACCTGGCCACTCGAGCTTCTTCAGAACCTTTCCAGGGTCAAATAACTAGTGGTATTAAGCCTGAAATTTAATGAGGGACCTCCAGAACAATGCTCCCAAGGGTTTTGGTCTGAATCTTTGCTGACTTGTATCTTTTCTACATTGGTGGTAGAATATATGGACTATAACTTCTGTTTAAGGATAAATTCAATCAACTATAGTTGTCAGACTTCAGAAAATTTGTAAGATTCTCTAACAGATAAACCAAAGAAATTGAAGCTAATCTGAAGTAAAGCCTTTCATTTGGGTAGCTTTGAACAGAGTTTGGAACTTCATTTTTAATTCCATGTTCTTAGACTAGGAGTTGAATGCTTATGGTTGTAAGGAGACAATACTTCAGTGGAAATGAAACACCAAAACATTGAATCTTATCTCTGTAATGTTTATAAGTACCACTTGGGACAGGGGTTGTTAGAGGCATGGATTCTGGACGCTAACGTTGGAAATCTGAATCTGTTAGTTCCAGATGGTGTCTAAGAAGGTATTGTTGTTACTGTTTTTTAATAAACACAGTCTCAGGTGATTCTGTGGCAAGTGGTCTGTGAGTCACATTTTAAGAGGTGCTCTTAACTCTGGAGTATGCCAAGAGCCTGCCTCAATAATGTATTTAACAGCACAGTGCCATTCACAGTTTTAAGTATTCTACAAATATGTAAAATATACAAATACTTTCTGCTTAGCAGAAGTAGGATTGAATTAGGCACAACGTATGGCCTTTAACTTCACAAAGGTGAGATTTACTTCATCAAGGATTTGCTTTTCTATTTAGATTTAATTTTAAAAATGATCAAAATAATATCCACATGACTGAAAAATTAAATAGTACTAATATATCCTAATAGAACGAAATTGTTCCCTACACCCCCCTAGCTCTCTTTCCCATCTCCCCCCTCCCAGCTTTTGTTCAGCTGCGCTAACGATTTTGATGTTAAGACTGATAAAATTTATATTCTAGAGTATAACCTTAATTAAGTCTTCTGCACCTTTTCTACAGATTTATTTGAACTAAACAGTGTTTTCATTATTGTGACTAGGAAATTGTTGTTCTTGGCAGAGCCAAGGAGAATGTTTTCATGACATTTCCTTCTCTACAGCTCTGAAGATACAACTGCTGTGCCACTGAGTGTAGGTCCAAATGTGGCTTATTTCTTAAGAGGATGTTACCCTGAAGTTGTAATTTACTGTGGCAATGACTGCATAAGGAGGTGGCAAATGAAAACCATATACTTGAGAGATGAACCTGAACAAGACCTACTCGAATCTTACAACCTTCAGGTTTTACTACATTCTGGTGGCCAAGTTCATTCTAATCCTGCCCCCCCCCCAAAATGCAAAGAGTTTTTATTGTTTTTGCATACACAGTAGGGTTATATTGAGAACTGCTATATTGATACATTGGGCCTTATACATAATTAATATTTAGTATACATGTATAACTGTATCTTCTCTATATATAACTGTATATTAAAATACATATAGCTCTATCTTCTATACATAGAACCATAAATTAATATCTACTTGTCTGTCAATAGATAGATACAGATATAGATAATATATATTGAGTATTTCTTAGTGGACTGCAAGTTCCTTCCAGGTGACCACTAGTACACTGGATGAAAATGAAGGTCAATTGATATTTTTCTCACATTCTGAACAGGAAACCATCACCTATGTCAATTTACCTAAAACTCATTCACAAAGATGAATATATTGACTTCCACAAATAGAGTGATGCTGTCAAGGGAACGTGTGGATTGACAGATGGTACACTAGAATCTGGTACCTGTAGGAGCATGGCAATACCTGCTAATCTCTATGAGGCTATCCTAACCTGGAACATCCTGCCTTCACATCTCTAACAGTTGTTCTCACTTTTACCTGTTCTTCAAGGTCCAACTCAGCTCCTTCCTATTCCGGGAATTTTGCTTGGTTGCTCCTGTCTATGGTGGATGCCAGTCTTACACTGGCAAACTGTTTTCCACTGACATTACATCAACATCTTGAGTGTAGCCGTAATGTGCCATTTTAGAATGAGGAGACCAAGGCTTAGGGAACTTGAAAGAACTGCTCAAGCATACTTCGCCAGTGAGGGGCTAAGATTGAAACTCAGGTCTGCTGAACTTACTGCTTGATATTCCTTGTACTGTGACACTGTGGCCTCCCAGCCATTTCTCCTTTAGGTTTATTCTATGTCATTCATTTAGCACTTAATACATTCTAAATATATATATTTTTTCATACACACACACACACACATATGTGTGTATACACACACACACACACACACACACACACACACACACCCTCTGAGAACAGTTACTATATCCTTGGCTTCTTAACATTTGGTACACAGTAGGTATTTAACAAATATGGCCATAGTAGTAAGCAAAATACTCTGTATTCCATACTATGGAGATTCCCATAGACCTTGGCCTGTTGTGTAGATGGAAGCTTTCTAGTCCTACCCCCTCCCTGCCCTTCAGACAGAACCTTTCAACTATGATTTTCTCAGGTCTTCAGGGATCTCAGAAATCTCTAAATGAACATATTCCAAATAAATTTCTCCTTATTTTCCAGTTGTTCAAGCTAAAGTTCTTAACTCTTCGATTGTCTCCATTAATTCTTTCAAATGATCTGCAAATTCTCATTTCTACCTCCAGAATGTAGTTGAAATCCATCCACTTTTGTCCATCTCTACTGGAATGTTCAAACTCATGCCTCTCTCCCCTCACACTGGCATTGCTGTAATCATTTCCAAACTGCTCCACCTGCTGTTTCTCTCTTCTCCTCCCCTCCAGTTTGTCCTCCACAGATTAAGTAGAAGGATCTGTTTAAAAATGCAAATCCTGGGGCATCTGGGTGGCTCAGTTGGTTAAGCATCCAACTTCGGCTTGGGTCATGATCTCACAATTTGTGAGTTCAAGCGCCATATCAGGCTCTATGCTGACAACATAGAGCCTGTGTGGGATTCTTTCTCTCTGCCTCTACTCGATCTCTCACTCCCTCAAAATAAATACATTTTTTAAAAAGCCACTTAAAAAAAGTGCCAATCCCATCTTGTCCCCCCACACTATAAAATCTTCCACTGGCTTTCCATGACTCTTAGAATACTATCCATATTCTTTGCCAAGTCTACAGGGTTCCATAAGCTCTGTTTCCTGTTCAACTCTCCCACCTTACCATGTGTTGCTCTCTATTTTGCTCAGTGTGGTCTAGGCCTTTCATTTTCTTCTGTTTCCTGAACATATAAAACCATTTCCTTTTTGAGTTTTTTGTCCAAGTCATTATTTCTCAAATATTCCCTTTTCAGTGCTCCATTGGTGGCCTGCTTTCTGCCTTTGCTTATCAGCTAAAATGCCACCTCCTTAGAGAAGCCTTTCTTAACAATCCTATTGAAAGTGGTCACCTCTCTTTCTAGTTTTTTACTCTATCATACTGACTTGTTTATTTGTCTCATATCCTTAAAATCGATACTTATTCGTTCTCTTCCTTTAGAACATAACTTCCATGCGGGCAGCAGCCTTGTTGGGCTTTTTCAGCTCTGCCCTCTGAAGCTAGGAGGCTGCTGGTGTTATTGTAGGTTTCTTGGATGGGTGGACAGATGCCTGGATAGAGGAAGGAAGGAGGGGAGGCAGAGAAAGGAAGGAAATAATAACTACTGAGAGAGATCCCAGTAACTAGATACATGTGGGAGGTGTACTTAGCTAGAGGAGAAAACTTCACACTCCTTTCCCTACCTGACGAGTGTAGGCTCTCCCATAAATGGTCTGAAGCATGGCCTTTTTAGGCCAGCTGGGTTTCCTGGAAAAGACCCTGGGGTAAAATGGATTGATGATGTGGTAATGTTAATTCCAGGAGGATCTGTGTCTTTCTAATGAGCTTGTTTCTCTCCCCAATCTTCTGAGAACACTCTGGATTGGCATTCATTCACATAGTGGGTTTTTGGAATGCCATCAAAACCACCCCCCTGCCACACCCCCAGCAACTGATATTGCCAGAACGCCTGAATATATTTTAGAATTCAAATACAACTCAGGATAGGTAACAACATTTTGACCCATTGAGAGTCCCTTTCTTGGTTCACATGTGATCACTTCACTGTGGGAGGAAGACATACATTTTGAGTGAGAATGGAGCATAGAGAGTTCCTGGACCCCTTGAGACCAGGTGAGGCTGGGACCCAAGGAGATAGCATGATGGTCCTTGCCATTTGGGGAATGTCTGGTTGGGATGGGTGATTATTCCAAGGAGGGGCACTAAGGGAAACTGTTGGCTGCTTCTCAACAGGGACAGGATTGCATGCACACAATCAGATAGGGAACCCGCAAGGTTCATCTGGATCATCTGTCTGAAATGATTTCTAATGGTTATATCTCCTTGATCATGAAACAGCATTAATGTCAACAGTGTGGGTAGCATCCGATGAGCATACCATGGCTCTATTCCATTCTAAATTATACCAGGCCACACAAAGAAAGCTCAGTGAAGAGAGTGGCATCTAGAGAATGGCCATGAATTGGGGATTGAATGTAGACACATCATATAGTTTACCCTGTAGCTGAAGTTTCTCCTCAACACTGATTATTTCCAGTCACCTACAGGCACTGCCTTTATGGACAGAGGTATGTGCTATCTCTTGTGGATAATCAGGGTTTAATAATACTTGTTCAGCTATTTATAATTCACTTTCAACTTTACATCTGAAAACCTTACCTCCTGTTCCTATTTTTGTCACGACTATAATGATCTTTTTTTTTTTCTTCCCAGTGACTAACCTCCTGCCCCCTTCCTGGCTCTTTCTGGCTCATCTGTAGACAGTGATTTTTCTCTCAAGGCCCAATTTCTGTCTTTATTTCTCCATTCCTTTAATTTTCCATACATATGAGCACTCACTGTATAAAATGTATCTGGCAGGGGAACTGGACTTTACCTGCAAGGAGGTCATCATGAGCTGGAAATAGTATTAAATTAAGGAAAATAATGGATATTTATGAGAACAAATTCTTTCTACTTTAATAAAATATTTGAAATCTTGCTCATGTCAAACTTTTTATGTAGTTGTATTTTTTCAAAAATTATTATACCAGTTAATATTTTTTGCCCTTTATCACATTACCCTAGCTCTCCAAGCTGATTTTTTTCTTGCCCTGCTAACAGATATGATATGCTAAAAAATAATGTACTAGTTAATATTGATAGCACCTACCAGGTACTTTATCATTTTTTTAAATCTATATGTGATCTGTTATAATTTTTATTCTTCATTGGGATACAGTTGACATATAACATTAGTTTCAGGTGTACAACATAATGATTCAGTATTTGTATATATTGCAAAATGATCACCACAATGAGTCTGGTTAACATCTCTTTTGATACAGTATAATTTTTTTCCTGTGATAAGAACTTTTAAGACCTACTCTCTTAGCATATTTCAAATATGGTTCAATACTATTAATTTTAGTCACCATGCTGTGTGTTATATCCCCACTACTTTTTTATTTTATACCTGGAAGCTTATACCATTTGACCTACCTGAAGCCTTTCACCCACCTTCACCCCTCACCTCTGACAACCACCAATCTTTTCTGTTTTGTTGAGGTCTGTTTTTTCTTTTGTTTGTTTTTCAGATTCTACATATAAGTTAAATCATGCTACATTTGTCATTCTCTGACTTATTTTACTTAGTGTAATACACTCAAGGCATATCCACATTGTTAGAAATGACAAGATTTCTTTCTTTTTTATGGTGTAGTAGTATTCCATATGTGTGTGTGTGTGTGTGTGTGTGTGTGTATACACACACACACACACACACACACACCACTATATATACTGTATATATATGGAATTCCATATATATATCTATATATATCACATATATATGAAATTCCATATAGATAGATAGATAGATAGATAGATAGATAGATAGATATAGATATATCACATCTTTTTTATTCATCAGTGGACATTTTGGTTGTTTCCATGTTTTGGCTATTATAAATAATGCCTCAATGAACATGGCAGTGCATATATCTTTTCAGATTTAGTGTTTTTATTTTCTTTTGGTAAATGCCCAGAAGTGAAATAGCTGGATCATATACTAGTTTATTTTACCTTTTTCTTTTTATTATATCTATATAAGATGATGAATGTAAATTAACTTATTGTGGTAATCGTGATACGGTATCTGTACATTAAACCATTACGCCCTACACCTTAAACATATACATTTATGTCAGTTCTATCTTAATAAAACTGGAAAAATTACCTTCATATATACACACAGTAAATTGTCATATATTGGTTTGAGAGAGGTGCACTGTGGACCCTACACCATCATGGGTGGGCTACAAAAACACAATATAGTGATTCATAGCTGACTGCAGACTCATCAGTATCCAGAGATCAGATCAACTCCCCAGCATATAATCCCATTCTATGAAAAGGGCACATAAATCTATAATTTAGGATAGTTATGTAGAAATAGCCAACTGATACAATAATCAAAGCAAACACTACTTAGGGCTATTATAATCTACTGTTTTTAAAAAATATTATTGGTATATGTTCTGACATTTATGTGGTAGTTTTATTTTTAATACTTTGAGAAAACTGCATACTATTTTCCATAGTGGCTACACCAGTTTACATTCCCACCAACAGTGGACAAAGTTCTCTTTTTTCCACATTTTTTCCAACACTGGTTATTTTTTTTATCTTTTTGATAATAGCCATTCTAACAGGTGCAAGATGATATGTCATTGTGATTCTGATTTCATTTTCTTGGTAATTGGTAACATTTAATTGGTAACATTTTAACGTACCTTTTTATTATCTATAGATCTTCTTTGGAAAATCATCTATTTAGATCTACAGCCCGTTTTTAAATTGGATTCTTTTTGCTCCTGAGTTGAATCTTTGTAAATTTGGATATTAACTCCTTATCCTATATTATTTGCAAATATTTTCTTTCATTCAGTAGGTTGCCTTTTCATTTTGTCATGATCTTTCGGTTTTAGAAGCTTTTAGTTCAATGTAGTTCCACTTGTTTATTTCGTTTTTGTTGCCTCTGCTTTTGGAGTCAGATTAAAAAATTCAACACCAAATCCAGTGTGAAAGAGTTCACTGCCTATGTTTTTTCCTAGGAGTTCTGTGGTTTCAGATCTTACACTGAAGCCTTTACTTGACTTTTGTGTATTGTATAAGACACCGGCCCAGTTTCATTCTTTGACATGTGGCCATCTAGTTTTCCCAGTACCATTTATTGAAGGGACTCTCCCTTCCCTACTGTATGTTCTTGGCTCCTTTGTAGTAAATCAATTGATCACAGTACCACACTGTTTTGATTTTTTCAGCTTTTTCAAAGTAAAAATTACCTTTAAAAAAAACCTTCCATTTTTTAATTTAAAAAATTATTTTAAGTTTATTTATTTTGAGAGAGAGAAAATGAGAGCAGGGGAGGGGCAGAAGTAAAAGAGACAGAGAGAGAATCACAAGCAGGCTCCATTTACTGTCAGCACAGAGCCTGATGCAGGGCTCTAACTCATGAACCATGAGATCGTGACCTGAGCCAAAATGAAGAGTCAGATGCTTAAACGACTGAGTCACCCAGGTGCCCCCCCAAAACACCTTCCTCTAATTCATCATATTATACTAAACATTGTCATTTGTAGGGATTGATTATCAGAATGAGAAAGTATGACTACATTGCTTTGCTTCTCCTTTCACCTTCTGTCTCCATCCTGCTATAATTTACAATGCATTCTCTGGCACAGGTAAGCAGTAAGAGAAGTGGCTCCACACTAAGGCAGGCACAGATGCCCCTTGGTACTCCCCAGGAAGTTTCACTCCCTTGTTTTTTCCTTGAGCTTCATTTCTTATAAATGCATGCTATAGAAGACCAGCTTGAAGAGGGGGCTTTCTAGAAACGCCCTTGCCATTTCATGCATGTTTTATTCACATCAATGAGTTAGCAGTGAATGCTGATGCTAAAGTGCATATGTAAATTGTAAATGAAATAATATAATGCGTGTAGTTGGGAGGCAGGAAAGAATAAGACAAACCACTTACTCCATCTAAAAAAAGTTTCACAAGATCTATCTATGGCTGCCATCATACCAGCTTAATTAGGGTAACAGCAAACTTGAAGAGTACGTGGGACAAAGTGAGGTGAACGCTTGTTCTAAAGCTGCTTGATGATGCATGAGTGGGGGAGGGATAATAGAAGAAATCTGAAAGAGTGGTATAGTTCAAATAATATTTTTTTTTTCATCATGGGCATTTTCTGAATTCTATTTGTCCTTCATGAGTTTTAAAAATGATTATTTTTTTTTTTATCTAGGAGAACTATGTATTTCTTCTTTAAATGGGCTCTTGAACCCATAAAAAACCTGCAAGCATAAGGAGACAGGAGACATGTAAGGACATATGTAGTTTGTAGGGTAGGGAAGACAGGGACCTGTTTTCAATCCCATGTCCAACTTACTCCTTGTCCACAGTATACATCTATGTACAACCCTGATATATCAGCAGAGCCCCAATGGTCCAGTCTCTGTGGAGTGTTAGTTTCAAAGAAACATACTCTACTGAAAGTGGTTAAGAACCCTTAAGTCTTTACTGCTGTCAATCAAAAACCTATTGACAGGAAGAAAATTCACCTCTACATTAACTCAAACATCTTAAAAATCTTCTCTGACAGTTGCAGCCTCTTTCAGTTTCATTCACTTGGAAAACAGTTGCCCCACCAAAATGTCTCTCTTCATCTCACTTGCTCAAAAGTGCAAAAGAAACAGTACTAAAATAAAGTCCTTGCCACTCTTTTCCTTCCTACTCTACCTTTTCTTTCTTTCCTCTTCTGTTCTTTCTCTTCCAAGGAAATCTCAGTACTTTCTGATCTGATTTATATCTTCATCCCTACTCCTCCAAGGTCTTTCACTCCTTACGCATCTCTTCAATTCTTCACCATCAAAGTCAGAAAGCTGAAATGAGAAATTCAAAATTCTTATTTGAGGATAGAGGAGGGTTGTGAACATACACATCCACAGGTTCATAATTTTCTGTCCTCAGCTCACATTCAAAAACACTACTCATATTCTTTGCACCAGATCTCCAATTCTTTGAACTTCTCTTCTAACCCTGCCTAAGCCACACAGTACTTGCTTTGGTTTATCATGATGGACAAAGTGAAGTTTCTCTTGTAAGGAGAATTTCCAGCTGTGACAAAAACAAACAAAATACAATGAAAATCATACCAACATAAAAAAACAAAAAACAAAAAACAAAAAACTAGACTCTCTGTCCCATCAAATGTTTGGAACATACATACATTAAAAAATTATTTGAAATTTAAATTTAACTGGGTATCTAATCTTTTATCTAGCTATGCTATTTCTTAGGTAGTGTTAATGTTTTCTTTAACTTTATTTAGGGATAATTAACAAATATATATATTTAAGGTAGACATTGTAATGATTTGGTAATGCATATACATGGTGGAATGATTACCAAGATCAAGATAATTAACACTTCTAGACATAGTTAAATTTTTTGTGTGTGTAATACTTCTTAAGATCTACTCTCAGCAACTTTAAAGTATACGGTACCATATTATTAATTATAGTCACCATGTTGTACATTAGGTCTTCAGAACTTACTCTTTTATAACTGAAAACTAGTACCCTTTGACCCAAATTACCTCATTTCCCCCTCCAGCCACTGACAACCACCATTCTATTCTCTATTTCTATGAAATTGTTTTTGTTTACTTGTTTAGATTCCACATAAGTGATAACACAGTGTATGTTTTTTTCTCTATTTTGCTTATTTCACTTAGCATAATGCCTTCCAGTTTCATCCATGTTTTTTTTTTTTTCAAATGGCAGGATTTCCTTCTTTTTATGGCAGAATAATATTCCAACTGTGTATACATAAAAACCCCACATTTTCTTTATCCATTCATCCACTGAAAACATGTAGGTTTTTCCCTATGTTGGCTATCGTGAAAATGCTGCAATGAACATGAGTGTGCAGATACCTCCTTGAGATACTGATTTTATTTCCTTCAGATACATACTCAGGAGTGAGATTGGATCATGGGATTTTACCGGGTGTGTTTAATTAATAATTTAGAAGCAGCAAACAGAGATTTTTTTTTTTATATAGTATCTAATGTGTTCTGAACCAGGAGGCAATCCTCAAAGTGGATGTGTATGGATTTAAGGGTAGTGAGTCACTACCAGCATGGGTTGTTGAGGCCGTATGGGAAACAGGCCTACTCTGTGATTTTTTTCAGATTGCATCCCAGTTATTATTATAATTTTACATTTTTTCCATGGTGGAGACAATATTTTTAAACAGCAAAATTAAGAAATGTATGGATTAGGAAAAATGGAATTTGTAACCCAAAAAGATGTTAGAAAAGAGAACCAAGCAACTGCTTATGGGGCATTCGTTTTTTTTTTGTTGTTGTTGTTGTTCTTTTCTGCTTGCCACCACTGTCATCACCTCTTGCTCCTTTTCTCTATTTCTGGGAATCCTTTTACTTTCTGTAACTCGCTCTCCCTTATTTCAAAAAATGTCTTATCTGTCTTTATAGGAATGCACATGGAATTAGCTCTGAATCCACCTAAAACATCAACATATGTTTTTATGCTCTTAAGTAATATGTGTTCATCTGTTTGTTAATACAACCCTCCCACCTACATTTAATTGGCACAAGCCCTGTTTGTCTTATATATTAGCATACTGAGGGTGAAGACTATGTCTTTTTCTAACAGTGCCATGAAGATGCTTAACAGATGGTTAAGACAGTGCATTCTTGTCTTATACTTGCAGTAATTATGAGTTCACTCTATCCTTAATTGCCATGATTAGTTCAATACATGACTAATCATGCTTCTCTAAAATAGAGTTCCTAGCAGGGAGAGTGGTGGTGGGTCCCTTGAGGAACATTTCTCACTACTATTTGACTAACCTAATTTTTCTTTCCTTCGTCCCCAGAAGTTAGGGAGACACTATGTAAATTCAAGAAGTAATAGGAATTCTCTAGCTTCCACATGATATTTGCTCAAAGATTAATGCCTTCTCCTATCTCTTTGGGGAAATTGTGGATATACTTTTTCCTCTTATTTGAAGTAGACATTTTTCTTGAGAAATTTGTACATCAAAAATGAGTAGAAATGTTGTCTTTAATATAAAGCCTCAATAGCTGAAATTTAAACCAGTCTCTAAGACCATACTTAGCATTTCTCTGAAGCATTGTCAGGCTGGTGGAAACTATTTACTGGTATTTACTAGATTTAATCTTGTTCTGGAATAACAAGCCTATGGACCTGAATGAATTGAGACCATTTTTGCTTTTTTCCCCTTTCAATGGAACGTGATTCTGTGGCAGTGGGTTCATGTTTCCTTCTCACTTCTCTCTCTCTCTCTCTCTCTCTCTCTCTCTCTCTCTCTCTTTTAAGCACTTTTCTTGTCTTTGAGCTAGGTTTATCTGGATTACCCTGGTGAGATGGAGACCTTGGGCTTTATTTCTTCTTGAGTCCATTCATTTCATAAAATGAGGGAATTGTAACATTGGCCACGTACCTCTAAATACAAAACATATTCTACTTAAGTTCTGGTGAAGGTAGAGTGCTGGAGTGTGGAGTCATTGGGAGAACAGGTGGGGTGTGGAATCAGTGAAAGGTGAGAGGGCAGGTGGCTGTGGTGGTCTCTGGATGGGGAGTAGGGATTGTCGAGTCTAACCACCGTTGACTCCAGCCCTGGGACTCCAGTGTGGACCCTCCTTAGAGCAGGTGGAAGCCAGTCTTGGCATACAGTCCCAGCACGCTGAGACTCAGCATCACCCATATCATCAAAGTCTTCTCAGTGAAATTTCAGCTCAGAGAACTAAGGGGCTAAAGTTGGAGTATACAAAAGCACACCCACGTTTACAAAAGCTATTAATGTAGATTAACCATAATATAATTTCAGAAATAGAAATCTTATTTTCAAGAACTTTTTTCTATGCAAGAGCTTTAAATGTTCATCTGAAATTTTTTAACATAATTTTTAAAATCTTTCCTTGTTTAAAGGACCACATTTGCTACCAAGAGAAATAGATTGACTTACTGGCTTTTAGTCAAAATGTAAATTGGATTAAAGTCATTTTGGCTCATCTCACCCTGATCTTTTATAGGGTTTTCCCACCTTTAATGATACTTAGAACTTTAGACTTGTTCCTCTACATCCTAGTTGAGCTCTCTTTGAAAAATTTCTTCTTGAGTCCATTCTTGAGTCTCCTTATTTAAACCAGAAACTAGTCTGGTTTCTGTAGGAATTCCCCAGGACTTATCTAGATGACAGAACAAACTCCTTTGCCCTAAGATTAAGTTGGTGATAAGGGTACAAGTACCACCAACAGATAGGACATTTGCATTTAACAGGGACCTAGAAACACAGATTATCAAAGCTTTGTTTTATTGAAGAGAAAACTGGAGCTCAGGCAAGTTAAGTGACTTGCTCATTTAGATGGATTTTAATTTCTTTTGCTACAGGATTGGAATCTAGGTGTTCTGTTTATAACTCTAATGTAATAATAGCTCTCAGTGTTTATCAAATTTAGTCATCCCCATTACCCCTTTATAAGTTAGTTGATACAGCTTAATAGCTTTTTAATATATATATGTATTCAAATATATATATATGTATATATATATATATATATATTAATATTCCTAAAATTATGGATTTGAAAATTAAGGAAATTTGAAGTTATGTATATACACACACACATATATACACACACACATATACATACACATACACATGCATATTTTGATATATACTAAAATAAAACATTGCTCAAATAAAAAAAGTGGTTACCTATATGCTGCTTAAAATCATTTTGGTGACAACCAATGTGGTGTGGCTGCACTTTAGGAAACTAGGAAACAGAAGTACAGCTGTGATCTCCTTTCATGCCTTAACTTACTTCTCAGGGAATTTTTGCCATTTTGGTTGTTAGCCTGGAAGGAAGGAAAGAGAGGTCTCCTTGTTAAATTATTCCACAGAGCTAGTAATCCCCCTTTGAGGTCAGCCATACTAGAGTTTTGAGCAAGATTAAGGTCATGGCAATAGACATACATCTAATGGTAAATAAAAGTAAGACCCTGCTTTCAATGTTCTTCTTCAATAAGAAGGTTTTTTTTTTTTTAATTTTATTTAAATGTTTATTTTTGAGAGAGAGACACACACACAGAGTGTGAGTCAGGGAGGGGCAGAGAGAGAGAGAGAGAGAGAGGATCTGAAGCAGGCCCCAGGCTCCAAGCTGTCAGCACAGAGCCTGATGTGGGGTTCGAACTCACAGACCGTGAGATCATGATCTGAGCTTAAATCAGACACCTAACCAATTGAGCCACCCAGTTGCCCCACGAAGTTTTTCTAAGAAAGAAAATTATTTGGTTCCTTAATGTTAGATAGCTGATGGTACAGAATGGGGGAGAAGATATGGCCTCTGTCTTTAAGAAGAAACTGTCTATAAGCAGAAATAATTGCAGGTAGTTGGAAACAAGTTCTGCTGTAATTGTAGGTAAATTGGACCCATTTCTTCCCATTTTTTTTTTCTTCCTCCCAAGTACAGTGGTTGCTCCATGGAGGGAGAGCTATCACTTCATGATGGGGCCTGGAGGGAGATTAGTAAGCTGCTGGGAGAGTTGGGGGTAAAGTTGGGCTTCAGGACAAAGAGTGTCAACAGGGCAGGAGGGCAGAGGACAGATGAGTAGGGAGAACAGTTGGAGGTCGAGCCCCTGTGCCACTCTGGCTGCCTTGTACTTGTGGTGTTGTGAAAAGGCTCTACCCTCCATTCCTATATGGTCACTAAGTGTCTTTGTTCAGCCCTGGTAGAGATCTTGGCACATAACCTTGTGTTGAGATCTTGGAACTCTTGGATTTGTTTATTTACTTAGTTTAACTCAAGTTATACTCAAACAGAGCTGTTAAGTGAGGAGTTGATTCTCCTGGGCTTCATGCTACTGTGGCCAGGATCCTCATCTTTGCCTTTGCTGGAGGTGCTGAGCTCTTCCTGTCCTGCCTGAGAACTTGAAAAATCACCCTGAAAAGAAAAATTTAAAACAAAACAAAACAAAACACCACCAGACTTTGAATCCAGAGTTTTCTTTAAATCTTCTTGGCTGTTTTAAGGTTACCTCACATGTTTGTAATCTTTGTATTTGTTTGATGTAACACACACTTAATAGTGCCTACAATGTGCCAGGCACTCTTAGAAGCACCTTACAAATAAAAACCCTCACAATAGCCCCACAAGAAGGAACTATTATTACTCCCCACACAGGTGAAATATTTGCTCCACTTGGACCTGCCCAGCTGCCTTCAGCCTTGTCATGTAGACCAACCCCGATGCGTTTCCAGACCTAATAACCAGCGCTTGGTTTTCTGACATAGCCCTGCCCTAAGGCTACTGGAGCCTGGTTTGCTTGTATTTATGGAGAGCCAGGGCATTTGGGAATTTATGCCTCCTTGGCACAGCCCTGAACTAATGATTTGAGAAGTGCAGAAATATAAATACTCTGTCTCCCTTGACCCTTATTAAAATGACTTCAAGGTAAGACCTGCACTATTTCAAGAGCTCCCCTCTGGGACTGAGCGAAGGTTTCTGTCTTTGGGATTCTACTTGATATCACATGTTGCCTTCTCATTTCTCCTCCACTTTACCACTTCCCTACTGGTTTTCTCAAGGACATTTCCTAATCCAAATTTTCACATGGATTATTATTTCAGAGTGTACTTCCAGGGACCTGTACCCTGGAAGTCAATCTCAATTTTATAGTTAATTTTATAATTTTATAGTTAAGAAAGTAAAGCCCAGAAAGGTTAAGAAATTTGCCTAATGCCACTCAAGTGGTAGGTTATCGGCAGACCTGGGATTCTAATTCCAGAGTTTTGGCTTAACTGTTACCTTCACTAGTAGGAGCAAAGGGCTGGGGAGCCAGATGGGGCACTGGAAGGAAGACGGTGCAAGGGTCAGGGTTTCCTAAGAGTACCATGGCTAGGGTTAAATGAATTTGAAAGCATTCCCCAGAGTCAAGTTGAAAGCTATCCTTAGAAAAATAGAGAGCGGAATTTGTGAGTAGAATGGTAGTTGCTAGGGGCTGGAGAGAAAGGGAAGTAAGGAGTTGCTGTTCAGTGGGCATGAAGTATCCCTTAAGCAAGATGATTAAATTCTAGATAGCTACTGTACAACTTTGTACCTGTAGTTAACAGTACTGTATGGTGCCCTTAAAATTTTTAAGAGGCAGATCTCATATTAAGTGTTCTTATTCTGATAAAAAAAAAAGACAAGACAGAAAATATTGAGAAACAGCATTGTGGTCAAGAGCACAGGATTTAATGTTAGACATGGTGTGAATTCTGTCTCAGCCACCATCTAGCTGTGTGACATTATTCAAATTACAAAATCTCTCTGACTTTCTCACTTTTCATCTGGGAAAAGGATTAATGATTTCTACCTCATAGGGTTGCATGAAGTAGTTCAAACTGCCTAACACATAGCATGAGACATAAATACATTATAGCCATTATAAGTCCCAAATCTTTGCAAAAGGTAGTATGTTTATTTTAGGGACAGAGAGATAGAAGTGGAAAATCCTGACTCCATACACTTGGGATTCCTAGAGAGAACACACCCCTAGACTTAAGAGACCTTGGTGGTTGTGGTGTTGACATTTACTATAAGATCTCTTAGGTGTATTTTATAGAGATTTCAAAGGGTGTCTTGTATTAGATCTGTTTTAAAAGACCAGTATAGGAATGCTTTTTAAAAAGACAGGATAGTAATCCTTTTGAAATTCCAAAAATGTGTTTGAAAATAAGACAGGTCATCACCATGTCAATCTAAAACCTCTCTAAGCCAGTAACACCATCCTACAGTAATCAGAAAGAGACCACGAGGTTACAGTTACTGTGGATAAGCAGAATTACATGCTTTGACTATTTCCCTCAGCCTCTTAAAACTCTTAAAGACAATAAAATCTTATGGCAATGACGCACAACTAAAATGACCTCTCAGTTTCATTAATTATCCATAGGCTGGAATTTCTACAGAAGAGTAAACCCAAAGTTTTAGACTATTAATTTAAATCAATGGATATATCAACAAAAGAAATTCAACAATTAACATATCTAAAGTAATGGAGAAAATTCTGAGACTTTTCAGAAAACAGCATACGTTGTTTTATTTCATAGGCAAAGAGTAGCCATAGATATGGTTACATTTTTCATGCAAAATTATAGGCATCTTCCCAGTCTCTTTTACTGATACTTTTTCTGGGACTTTACCAAGAAGGTACAATGGAACAGGTTGAAAATTTATCCAGAATGAGATGGCATTTTAACCAGAATGAAATAAAATTTTAACCAGGGCGATTGTTAATTAAATAAAGTCTGTGTCTAGGGGTCAACAAACTCCAGCTCTATAGGCCATTTAGGTCCTCTTTATACATAAAATTGTATTGTAACACAGCCGTACCCATTTGTTTACATATGGTCTGTGGCTGCTTTCATGCTACAATAGCAGAGTTAATAGTTGTGACAGAGACCATATAGCCTGTAAGTCTAAGATGTTTATCTCATCTTTTGAAGACCAAGTTTGCTGTTCCCTGGTCCATGCTGTAGTTCTGAGAGTAGCCTCTCTTGATAGTCTCTAAAGAACACTTGGGTACATAAAATGGGAGGATGGTATATGTCAATGTCCAAATTCAGGCTGCAGCTCTTGCTGTAGCAGACAATGGGACAAAGAGGAGATAGGCTGCTTAATCCAAGTGTTTGTGCTGTTAGGAGCTCGTCTTCAGTAGTCTAAAGTAATGATAAAATTATTGCTTTTTACCTGAGGGCCATCTGATTTGTATAAAAGCCTCTTAGAGTCACCGATGGAAGTTCTGGTAGGGATTCATTGAGCATTTTTTTGGCTCATATTGTTCTAGGGATGTAAATACTTGAATACCACATGGTAACCTCCTTTCCCATGGATCAGGATAAGCAAGGATGTACCTGTGGTACCCCATTGGGCTGAGCTAGGCTGGCAGTTTGTTTATAGGCAGGAGTACTAGATTCAGACTCTTGGGACTTTTAATTTAATCTGGTGTTTCTACACTGGCAAAGAAAATTTGTGTTAGTTAAACCAAAGTGTTCTCCTGTTAAAAGTGAGTAATTAATAGCTTTAACCTAATAGAAAAAAAAATAATAGATATGTCCAATCAATTACAAATTTCCCTTAAAATTTTCAGAATTTTTCAGTGCCTTCTACATTTTCCTTTATTATTAATTCATGTGTATACTCGTTTATTCAGCAAATATTTTTAGTGGGCCTATTATGTATATGTACCAGATACTGTGTTATCAAGAAACAAGACCTATTTCCTGTTCTCATGTCATCTTGTCTATGGGGCAGCCATTACATAAATTGTTAACATCTATTGAGTTAGGCTACCTGGGTTCAAATCCTGACACCTCCACTGACTAGCTGAGTGATCATCAGCAAATTTCAAAACTTTATTATGCCTCTGCTTTCTTATATATAAAATTTGAACAAAATAGCTTGTTGGGTTAGTGTGAGACAAAAATAAGATACCAGACTCAAAGCTTTTGGAATATTGTCTGCATGTAAGTGTAACTGAATGTTACTGTTTGTTCTTTCAGGTAAATGTACAAACACACAATTTTGGGTTGGAGTAAATTCTGTGAAGGAAAGAACAAGTTTCCATGAGCACATAAAAAGGAGAGACTTATGTTGGGTAGTGTGAAAGTGGTGCTCTGAGAAAGGACTGAGTTTTGATGAAGGAGAAACATGCAGGTAGAGCAGAGGAAGACCTGGCTGTCTCTGCCCACAGAAAGGAGTGTGTGTTTGTAATTTGTCGACTCAGAATGGTTGCTGTTTGTAATTTCTCCACCCAGAGCAGTCATCTTCTTATAATTCACCCAAGGCATGGTTGGCACAAGTGATTCTGGTTACAATGGTCTTGTTTTCTTTTCTATCCAGTCTTCTTTCTGTTGTCATTGTGGTTAGGTTTTGTCTTGTCTTTCAAATGAGTTGAAGTTTCAAGGAATCCTAATTTAGTTTCCTCATCTATATGTAGACGAACACTATCTCTAGTGGACATTTTTGCCTAAGTGTTTTGGGGTGGACTATTTTGTAATTTGCTGTTGAAGAGTCCTGATATCCCCCCCTTTGGGAGATGTCCCCTGGTCTGACACTAGAACCAATTCCCTCATAGCTATAAATAGGGTGACCCAGGTTTATTCTGTCTTGTTCTCTGTAGCTGTCTTTTCTTGTTTCTTCCTATTTCTTGTTCCATTTCTCTATGTCTGTGTTTCTCTCTTTTTGGGATGCTTTTCATTGTGATGAGATAGGAAAAAGGGTATTATCTATTAACCCAAAAGACAAAGCTTTCTGTGCTGACTTAATTTTTTTTTAATCTGTTCTGTTTTTACTGGTCACTCTTCTGATTCCAGTTTTTATAGACAGAAAACTTCTGGGTTTGAGTAGGAAATTCTTTGTTGGCTGAGTTTGTAGAATATGAATGAGTTCAGAATACAGTGGAAGGATTAGTGATGATTTACCGTTTCTGGATAAGGATTCTTAGAATTTGGAAATTTTGTAATCTTCAGCAATCAGGTGTCAGCTATTGTTACAAAATAAAGTTCTGAAAATAAGAAACATTTATTTATTCAAGTACAAATGCAATAACCCTGGTTTATCTAGAATGAATAAAATGATTGAATGTAAGCTCCCTGAGGATAAGGATTTTTATTTGATTCATTACTACCCCTGTGCTCAACACACAGAAGGCATTCAATAAATACTGCTTGAATGAATGAATGAGTGCATGATGATGCATGTGTTTGGTTGAGTATACTCAGTCCTTGAGTTACTATATATCATATTTATCAATTTTAAGGAGTTAAAATATATATTCTATTCATTATTTTGTGAATTAGATGTGGGTATTTCTCACTTGAAAAAGTATTTTCATAATAAAATTTAAACAGAACTTTGTGGTTTCTCTATTTGTCCCTCAATTCTGTTGTTTCAGAGTTGTCTGCCATTGGACTTAAAGTTCAGCACTTTATATAGTGAGAACACTTCTCTTTGTTAAAGACACCCCCCCCCCCTTTCTTATGCAAATGTCCAATTTGAAAGAATCAGATGGCTTACCCCAGACTCTGGATTTCTGTGTATCTGAAATTATTCTTCAAGTCCATTTCATTAATAGTTGAAAGGATATCTAACAACTTATACATAAAAATAATAGCATTGTCCTTATTGCCCAATGAAGTATCTTTAATTCCTAATATGATTGGTTAGATCCACCAAGCCCATCATGATGCATCATAAATGGCAACATCATTTACTTTCCAGAACAGTAGGCAGTGGGTACCTTTCCAGAGCCATGCTATATCACTAACCCACTCTTTTCCTATATGAATTCTAAAATCATTGACCCATTTAGGTAAATTTAAATAGATTTTCAAAAATTTTGTATGAGGTAGTGACATTTCTTTAGATAATAATTCCTGGACTTCTATTTGCATTGTGGGAACTTTGATTACACATTCTATTCTTCTTAGGGCCCAAAACAGGGCAAATATTGGTGTTGTTTTCTTTTACTGAAACCTAGTATTTACAAAGAAGAGGGGCAGGTAGCACTTTTACAGAGTGACTTTTTCATCTGCTTGAATGACATGTTGCATAAAGTCTTCAGAGGGAGCCTTCACACTGCAGATAAACAATAAAACATAGTTATTTCCCACAGGGGATTTAAAGTCACAGCTCATTACATTTATTGACAAAGGACAAATTATTCTCTTCATTGTATCCAACATGAGGAGCCAGGTGATCCAGACTCCTAATTCATATGGTTTATTTCCTTCCTTCTCCAAAATTGCTTACAGGAAATAGAAACTCTCATGACTGCATGTTGGGTGATTACATAATTTTTCATCTTACTGAATTCCTCCTTTTTCATTTGAGGCTGAATTCTTAATAATTAAGGAGTTTGCTCACATTCTCAGAAAGTATTTGATCTTGCTTGGAGTGACTTAGACCTTAAATGTTTAATATGGTTTACATTGCATTGCATTTGTAATTGAATCAGTGTCACACTCCACTCAATCTTTTTTTATTTTTTGAAACCCCATTTTTCCCTTAACAATTGAAAAACTGCAATGAATGATGATAAGGGCTCACACTATGAAGCATTAACTTCTGTTGCATAATATGTTAACCACTGCAATGTCTTTATGGAAGACTCATCCTAACTTTTTTCTTAGATGTCAACATAGGCAAAAGGAGGAGAGAAGTAAATAGAGTTGTCTTGATAATTAAAGTAAAAATTTATTTTTGGGACAGAGAGAGACAGAGCATGAACGGGGGAGGGGCAGAGAGAGAGGGAGACACAGAATCGGAAACAGGCTCCAGGCTCCGAGCCATCAGCCCAGAGCCCAACGCGGGGCTCGAACTCACGGGCCGCGAGATCGTGACCTGGCTGAAGTCGGACGCTTAACCGACTGCGCCACCCAGGCGCCCCAAAAATTAATAAAATTTTTGTAGTGATGGTAAAGTGTTATGCCCAATCATGATGAATGTATCTTTTGATGGAATTCTCTGGATTATGATGTATTTCTCTTGGAAATGCAGCCCAAAGTTGTAACAGAGCCGGGGGCTCATAGATTTCAGATCGACATCCTTTATCCCTCTCTAACTGGACAACTTTGTAAATACTGTGACTGGTTCTCACTAGGTTCACAAAACTTGAAAACAGAATCCGCCTGGGAGAAGAGAGTCATCAGTTGAAAGTCAGGGAACTTGTCTCTTCAGCTACTGCTTGACAAGTCATTTAACCGTCCTTGTGTTAAAGATCTGTCCTGACTATTTTCTTGTTTAGTGGATAACATAAACATAAGCACAGTGAACACAAGAGGAACCTCTCATTGATAGGATAACCGGATGGGGCATATAATTAAACAAGACAGGTAGGCATAAACTCAAATATATCTTGTGTGATCCAATGGTGGGAAATTACTTAACCTCCTTGGGTCTTGTTTTCTCATTTATAAAAGGAAATGCTTTCGGGGGAAAAAATGAAACTAAAAAAAATGCATATCTTTTTTCTTGTAAAATTGTTTTATCCAATTTTTTCTTTCTTTTTCTTTTCTTGAAATTTTAACTTTAGCTAGTTACCATACAGGCAATATTGGTTTCAGAAGTAGAGTTCAGTGATTCAACACTTACATACAACACCCAGTGCTCAGTACAACAAGTGCTGTCCTTAGTACCCATCACCCATCTAGCCCATTCCCACATCCACCTCCCTCAGTCAACCCATAGTTTGTTCTCTATCATTAAGAGGCTCTTGTGGTTTGTTTCCCTCTCTTCTCTTCCCCCACTTCCCATATGTTCATCTGTTCCACATATTCCACATTTGATTGAAATCATATGGTATTTGTCTTTCTCTGATTGACTTAATTTGCTTAGCATAATATATACTAACTCCATGTCATTGAAAACAGAAAGATTTAATTCTTTCTTATGTCTCAGTAATACTCCATTGTATATGTATACCACATCTTCTTTATCCATTCATCAGTCAGTGGACGTTTGGGCTCTCTCCATAGTTTGGCCATTGTTACTTATGCTGGTATAAACATTGGAGTACATGTACCTCTTCAAATCTGTATTTTTGTATCCTTTGAGTAAATACCTAATAGTGCAATTGTTAGATCATAAAGTAGTTCTATTTTTAGTTTTTTTTTTTGGAACCTCCATACTGTTCTCCAGAGTGGCTGTAACATTTTGCATTCCCACTAACAGTGCAAGAGCATCCCCTTTCTCTGCATCCACACTTCATTCTTTCTTCTGCTGTTAATTTTAGCCATTGTGACAGGTGTGAGGTGGTATCTCATCATAGTTTTGATTTGTATTTCCCTGATGATGAGTGATGTTAAGCATCGTTTTATGTGGTTGTTAGCCATCTGGATGTCTTCTTTGGAAAAGTGTCTGTTCATGTCTTCTGCCCATTTCTTAACTGGGCTATTTGTTTTTTGGGTGTTGAGTTTGATAAGTTCTTTATAGATTTTGGATACTAACCCTTTATCACATATGTCATTAGAAAATTTCTTCTCCCATTCTATAGGCTGCCTTTTATTTTTGCTGCTAGTTTTATCTTGATGAAGTCCCAATAGTTGATGTTTGCTTTTGTTTCCCTTGCCTTTCGTGACATGTCTAGTAAGGAGTTGCTCCAGTCCAGGTCAGAGAGGCTGCTTCCTGTGGTCTCCTCTAAGATTTTGATGGTTTTCTGTCTCACATTTAGATCTTTCATCCATTTTGAGTTTTTCGGGTTTTTTGTATGGTATAAGAATGTGGTCCAAGTTCATTCTTCTGCCTTTCACCGTCTAGTTTTCCTGACATAATTTATTGAAGAGACTCTCTTTTTTCCATTGGATATTCTTTCCTGCTTTGTTACAGATGAGTTGATGCTATAGTTGAGATTCCATTTCTGGAGTTTGTATTCTGTTCCATTGATCTATGTGTCTGTGTTCGTACCACCAGTACCATACTGCCTTGATGGCTGCAGCTTTGTAATATAGCTTGAAATCCAGAATCGTGATGCCTCCAGTTTTATTTTGCTTTTTCAGGATTTCTTGGATATTGAGGGTATTTTTGATACCATACAAATTTTAGGATTGTTTGTTCTAGCTCTGCAAAGAATGACGATGGTATTTTGATAGGGTTTGCATTAAATGTCTAGATTGCTTTGGGTAGTATAGACATTTTAGCAATGTTTGTTCTTCCAATCCATGAGCATGGACTCCTTTTCCATTTTTTTTTGTGTCCTCTTCAATTTCTTTCATAAGTGTTCTATAGTTTTCAAAGTATATATCTTGTACCTCTTTAGTTAGGTGTTTTCTTTGGTATTTTATTATTTATGGTGCATTTGTAAGTGGGATCAATTCCTTGATTTCTTTTTCTGCTGCTTTGTTATTGGTGTATAGAAATGCACTATATTTCTGCATATTGATTATATGTCTTCTGACTTTGTTGAATTCATGTATTAGTTCTAGCAATCTTTTGATGGAGTCTTTTGGGTTTTCTGAATACAGTGTCATGTGGTCTGCAAATAGTGAAAGTTTGACTTCTTCCTTGCCAATTTGGATGCATTTTATTTCTTTTTTGTTGTCTGACTGCTGTGGCTAAGACTTCAAGTACTGTGTTAAGTAGTAATGTTGAGAGTGGACATCCTTCTACTGTTCCTGACCACAGGGGAAAGGATCTTAGTTTTTCCTCATTGAGGATGATATTAGATGTAGGTCTTTTATATATGGCCTTTATGATATTGAGGTATGTTCCATCTTTCCCTATCGATGCTGTATTTTGTCAAAAGCTTTTTCTGCATCTATTGAGAGGATCATATGGTTCTTATCCTTTCTTTTAATGTGGTGTATCGTGATGATTGATTTGCAAATACTGAACCAGCCCTGCAGCCCAGGAATAAATCCCACTTGATCATGATGAATAATTCTTTTAATGTACTTTTGGATTAGATTTGCTAATATCTTGTTCAGAAGTTTTATATCCATGTTCTTTAGGGATATTGAATTGTAATTCTCCTTTTTAGTGGTGTCTTTGTCTGGTTTTAGAATCAAGGTAATGCTGGCTACATAGAATGAGTTTGGAAGTTTTACTTGTATTTCTATTCTTTGGAATAGTTTGAGAAGAATAAGTATTAACTCTGGTTTAATGCCTGTTAGAATTCCCCTGGGAAGCCATCTGGCCCAGGACTATTATTTGTTGGGATAGTTTTTGATTACTGATTCACTTTCTTTGCTGCTTATTTATTTGTTTAAATTTTCTATTCATGTTACAGTTTTCGTAGTTTGTGAGTTTCTAGGAATTTGTCCATTTCTTCCAGATATTTTTCATAGTATTGTCTTGTAATTGTTTGTATTTCTGAGGTGTTGTTTGTGATCTCTCCCCTTTCATTTGTGATTTTATCTATTTGGGTCCTTTCTTTTTTCCTTTTTGTTGAGTCTGGATAGGTATTTATCACTTTTGTTAATTCTTTCAAAGAACCATCTCTTAGTTTTTTTTATCTGTTTTCTTTTATTGTTGTTGCTGTTGTTGTTTCTATATCATTTATTTCTGCCTAATCTTTATTATTTCATGTTTGCTGGCTTTAGGTTTTATTTGTGGTTCCTTTTCTCACTCCTTTAGGTATAAGGTTAGGTTTTGTATTTGGGATCATTCTTGTTTCTTAAGATAGGCCTGAATTGCTATATACTTCCCTCTTAGGACTGCTTTTGCTGCATCCCAAAGGGTTTGGGCTGTCATGTTTTCATTTTCATTTGCTTCCCTGTATTTTTTGATTTCTTCCTTAATTTCCTGGTTAACACATTCATTACTTGGTAGGATTTTCTTTTGTTTCCCTGCATTTTTTAAATTTCTTTTTTTAATTTCCTGGTTAATCCATTCATTCTTTAGTATGATGTTCTTTAACCTTCATATATTTGAGGACTTTCCAAATTTTTTCTTGTGGTTGATTTTGAGTTTCATAGCATTGTGGTCAGAAAATATGCATGGTATGATCTCACTTTTTTTGTACTGTTGAGGGCTGATTTGTGCCCCAATGTGTGATCTGAGCTGGAGAATGTTGCATGTGTACTGGAAAAAAAGTTTGAATTCTGCTGCTTTAGGATGAAATGTTCTGCATATATCTGTTACATCCAACTGGCCCAGTGTGTCATTCAAAGTCATTGTTTCCTTATTGATTTTCTGCTTAGGTGATCTGTCCATTGCTCTAAGTGGGGTGTTAACATGCTCTATCTACTAATGATAATTGTATCAGTATCGATGAGTTTCTTTATGTTTGTGATTAATTGATTTATGTACTTGGGTTCTGAAATGGAGGCATAAATATTTACAACTGTTAGATCTTCTTGATGGATAGACCCCTTAATTATGATATAATCTCATTGTTTGTCTCTTGTTACAGTATTTGTTTAAAAAAATTTTTTAACATTTATTTTTGAGAAGAGAGAGACAGAGCATGAGCAGGGGAGGAGAGGGAAAGAGGGAGACACAGAATCTGAAACAGGCTCCAGGCTCTGAGCTGTCAGCACAGAGCCTGACACAGAGCTCGAACTCACGGACTGTGAGATCATGACCTGAGCCGAAGTTGGACACTTAACCAGCCACCCAGGTTCCCCTACAGTATTTGTTTTAAAATGTAATTTGTCTTATATAAGTATGGCTACTTTAGCTTTCTTTTGACATCAGTTAGCATGATACATGGTTCTCTATACCCTTACTTTCAATCTGCAGGTATCTTTAGGTCTAAAATGAGTCTCTTGTAGGCAGCATATAGATGGGTGTTGTATTTTTATCCATTCTGATACTCTATGTCTTTAGATTGGAGCTCTTAGTCCGTATACATTCAGATTGATTATTGAAAGATATGAATTTAGTGCCATTGTGCTGCCTGTAGAGTTGGTGTTTCTGCTGATGCTCTCCGGTACTTTCTAGTCTTTACTGCTTGGTCCCCCCCCCCCACCCGCTGACACACACCCTAAGATCCCCCCTTATAATTTCTTGTAGGGCTGGTTTAGTGATCACAAATTCCTTTAGTTTTTGTTTGTCTGGGAATTTTGAATGACAGCCTTGCTAGATAGAATATTGTTGCCTGCATATTATTTCCATTCAGCATATTGACTATATCTTGCCACTCCTTTCTGGCCTGCCAAGTTTGTTTGGACACATCTGCTACAAATCTTATCTGTCTTCCTTTATAGGGTAAGGACTTTTTTCCCTTGCTGCTTTCAGTATTATTTCCTTATCTGTGTATTTTGTGAATTTGACTCTCACGTGTCTTGGTAATAGCTGGCTTTTGCTGAATTTAATGACAGTTCTCTGTGCTTGTTGGGTTTTGATGTCTGTGTCCTTCCCTGGATTAGGAAAATCTTCAGCTATAATTTGCTCACATAAACCTGCTGCTTTTGTTTTTGTCTTCATTTTTCTGGGATTACTGTGATACAAATGTTACTACATTTTAACAAATCTCTGAGTTCCCTAAGTTTTTCTTCATGATCCCTTTGTTTCCCTCTTCTTTTCAGCTTTATTATTTTCCATAATTTTATCTTCTATATCACTAATTCACTCCTCTGCCTCATCCATCCTGACTTTTATGGCCTCCATTTGGGTTTGCATCTCAGTTATATCATTTTAAATTTCAGCCTGACTAAATTTTATTTCTTTTATCTTTGCAGAAAGGGATTATCTGGTGTCTTCTATAATTTTTCAAGCTCAGCTAGTATCCTTATCATCATCGTTTTAAATTCTAGTTCAGACATCTTACTTGTATCTGCATTGTCTAAATCCCTTGCCATCATTTCTTCATTTTTTTCTTTGGAGGTGAATTCCTCTGTCTTGTCATTTTGGAGGAAGAACAATGAACAATAATAAATAGTAGAATGAAATAAATATTTAAAAATTTAAAAATATAGTAAAGGAAGCCAGGTCCTAGAGGTGTTTTGGTCTGCTTGTTAAAAGAAGCTTGATAGAAACAGAATAAAGGAGAAAAGAAAAAATTATTAAAACTTAAAATAATTATAATAAAATGAAAAAATAAAACAAAAAATAAAAAAATAAAAACTTTGCTCTTTTTCTATCCAAGAAACAAAAGAAAAACAACAAAAAAAACCAGAAGCCAAAACAATAAAAATGAACAAATGAAGAAACAAACAGCAACAGTAAAGAAACAACAACAACAAATGAAGCTAGATCCAGTTTCCTTTAGAGCTGAAACTTTGCTCCAGACTGTGGTCAGTAGACTAAGCTCATGGTAGGGATTCATGCTGGTCTTCTGGGGGAGGGGCATGCTGGTCTGATTCTCAGGCTTACTTACTTTAGTGGAGATGTACCTGGAGGATGTGTGGCAGGGGGGTGGGGGGGTGGAGTTTGTTTTAAGGACTTCACTCTCCACTTGGTGGTGCTGTTTAGCTCACTGGTATCAATCAGTGTTGGTGGGCTAATGGTGAAAATGGCTTCATCAGCCTCTCAAGTCTCCAGAACAGGAAGTGTGTGCCCTCACAGACATGCAGTCAGTCACCTTTCCTGATTCCCTGCTTTCATGAGCTCTCTGCCTTCTGCTATCTGTTTCTAAGCTGTCCACCTACCAGGCATTGCCTCTCTCCAGAGTTTTATCTCAGACACAGCTGACTTTCAAAACACCACACTTCAGAGACCCCTGTGGTTCACACCTGCGGTGATCTTCAGGGGGAGTGCTTTGTTTTTGTTTTTTTTTTTTTGTTTTGTTTTTTTTAACGTATATTTATTTTGAGAGAGAGAGACAGTCACAGTGTGAGAGGGGAGGGGCAGAGAGCAAGGGAGAGACAGAATCCGAAGCAGCCTTCAGGCTCTGAGCTGTCAGCACAGAACCTGATGCGGGGCTTGAACCCACAGACAGTGAGATCATGACCTGCGCCAAAGTCGGATGCTTAGCTTAACCTCCTGAGCCACCCAGGTGCCCCATGGGGAATGCTTTCTTGTGCAAACCTAATGTACTATTCTCTCTCCCCCTTTGTCTTTCTCTTCTACGTGAAAATGGCTCCCTCCCCTCTGCAGCCCCTTGGCTCTTCTTTCCCCCAGTTCACCTCTCTGCACAACATATCTGCTGCATTCTCTCCCTCAAATTATGCAGACTGTTCTGTTAATCCTTAGATGGATTTTCTAGGTGTTCAAAATGGTTTGATGTTGATCTAGTTGTGTTTGAGGGCCAAGACAAGGCCAGGATTCTCTAACTACACTGTCATCTTAACTCCATCTGTATCCAAATTTTATATACATGTGCAGAAATATATATATGTATATATAGGTGTGTATGTGTGTGTCTGTGTGTGTATAAATATTTTTTAAGTTTGTTAAACTTAAAAGCTTTATTTAAAATACATATTTTTTAAGTTTATTTGAGAGACAGAGCAGGCATTCAGGGGAGAGACATAGGGAGACAGAATCCCAAGCAGGTTCCATGCTGTCAACTCAGAGCCAGAGGCAGGGCTTGAACTCACAAAACATGAGATCATGACATGAGCCCAAACCAAGAGTCAGATGCTTAACTGACTGAGCCACCCAGGTGCCCCTATAGAAATACATTTTTGTCATGTCTTAGTACTTGCAACTTAGGAAATGTTTAAATGCAAAGTTTGATGCTTTTCCTTTCCCATACTCTTTCTTATAATTATCCTAAACACAGGTAAATATTTAAGAAGCATTTTTAAGCTTCATGGCAAAATAATTCCTGCTATACATTTTATAAAACTGCCTTTACTGGGGAAGCCTAGAGAATCAAATCGTGTTTGAAACTGAATACAATTGCAAAGGTAAGAAAATACGTATTTAAAAAAAATCCAGCAAACAGAAGTAGGGAAAAGTCATAAAAAGTTGGTCAAGCCTCAATTTGACCAATAGAAAATAGGAGCTAATGAAGAGGTCTGAGCAGGAAAGTGAAATAGGCAATACCTAGAATTTTCAGGCTAGAATCCTGAACAACAATTAAGAAGGGTCTATAAAGATCAATGCTAAAGAAATATTACATGGTTTATGGCCATGGCATAGGCTGGTGACCTGAAGGAAGAATCATCAGGACAACTAACTGGAAAAAAGTGAGCAAATAGAAGGTGGCTGTGTAGTTTCCAGCCTTAAAAACTGGGAATATGTTATTACTATTAAAAAGACAGAGACTAGAGGGAAAATATCTTGGTAAAGAAGAAAAGCATATACAATTCACAATTGATTGCAGTGGTTTCAAAATCACATGGGGTCTTGGGGCACCTGGGTGGCTCAGTCGGTTAAGTGTCTGACTTTGGCCAGGTCATGATCTCGCGGTTTGTGAGTTTGAGCCCCGTGTCAGGGTCTATGCAGACAGCTCGGAGCATGGAGCCTGCTTCAGATTCTTTGTCTCCCTCTCTCTCTGCCCCTCCCCTGCTCATGCTCTGTCACTCTCTGTATCTCAAAAATAAATAAATGTTAAAAAAAAGTTTAAAAAAATCACATGGGGTCTTAACAGATAAAGGAGTAGTTTTCTTCAACAACTGGTAGTTGATACAGCAGTTAGAATTTCACATGTATGTTAGGTCCTGAAAAATTTTAGATTATTCAGAATAATTCAACATATTAGAAAGATAGGATCTTTGAAAGAATACCTGTAGGAAATTATTTTGTAAGGAAAAAATGTTTTAATTATGTAGTGTGTTTAATTACTTCCAACTTCTCTGCTTTATGGCTTGTTGTTTTTACTTTATTGGGTTAAAACAACAGCAGCAATGCCAATTTACACATTTATTTCTACTTGCTAGGTTTTTATCCTTATTGATACAACAAATATTAAGTAGTGGATTGAGTGTCAAACAGGATAACCTAGTGACCTGTGGGATAACTAGCAACCCATTTTTACAACTTTACAAAATAGCTGTCAAATCCCAGGACATTCTGTACCTCTTGATTCTTTGGGAAGTATTGGACCTCTTTATGTCCCCATAAGAGAGGGGGAGGAACCATGATATTCTGGTTCATTAATCAGCAAATTTGTGCTATTCAGGAAACACATGGGGTGGATAGAGATTGATGGACTTTTGTGAAAACAATAATTCATTTGTTGGTCCCAATTTGCTTCTGCTCTCTTTTATGGGTCAAGAAGCTTTTATATCTTGATGCTACCTCACAAAATGTATTAACACACCCTTACATTTATTCATGTCTTCTGAGAAATTCCCTTTATATCTCTCTAAGCTCTGCTCATATTCCATGGCCCAAGATTGGATTCCATGGCCAGAGATTGAGGGTTTGCATTGAGAATGGAGAATGTAGATGATTACTTTGCTGTGTCTAGGAGAATGATCAGTGCCAGGGATGCACCAGTTTTCTTTTCTGGGAGTGGGGAGAGCATGAAAGAGAGTGGGCATTGTATGAAAAAGGATAATATTATTATTAGGAGTTGAGAATTGTATTTAATCAACCAGACTAATTTTCTTATAAAGTAAGGACTGTCCCTCTCCCTTTCTGTGTGCTCTTGATGTTCAGTTTAAATTGTGGTACCCTTTCTGTATAAATACAGAGATCTGAACTTGAGAAGGTAAGAGGCATGTTATTAGATGTGTTCTCTTTAAAAATGGAGTTTCATTCTCATGATTTTAGTTTCTTGCCTAGATACTTTAAGTTTTTCTAAAACACAATTATGATTATTTTCAGGTTTAAAAATAACCCCAAATGATTTACACACTACAAAATATTTAGAAAGAATGAAAGAAAAAAGTGGCCATTTGATAGGAAAATGATCCCCTAACTCAGTGTCCTATCTTTTCATTCTGGATCCTATCCAAAAACATCAATAAAATTGTAAAACAAGATACAAATTCAGTTTTTTTGGTCAAATCTGGAAAGAAACCCAAAATATTTTCAAGGGCTTTCAAAAACAACTGAGTTCATGCAGAGATCATGTGAGAAGAACCAGAAAAAAGCAGAGGAGAAAGAGCCCAGTTTTGGCCAAGCTCAGAAGTCATCAAAGTTCTTGAAGGTAAAGAACATGATGTGAAAGGTGTAGGGGAGGAAAATTTTTCCTTCTTCCTTTCTAGGCACTTTGGCTGGTCTAATAATTGTTACAAGATTAATAGGAGGAAAATGTCATATATATGATAGCCACAAAGATAGGGAATTGAGGCTTATATGCAATCCAGAGCTAAAAACAGGAGGGTAAGGCTTCAAAGGATAGGAAGACAATTCACAAAAAGATGAGAAGAACAAATTTTTGGTAACAAAAATATTTGCCATGACATGTAGCTAAGTCTTTCTCATACAAAGTTATCTTTGGTATTATTTTCTCCTGTTAAGTGTCCTTTATCTAAATTCTTTTAGGCAATGAGTCTAATATCAATGGGCCTTGATTATCTTCAACTTGAAATAATCCACATGTCACAGTGGCATATTTTGGGGTTATGTATTATGTTCCCCCTCATTCTTGTCTTTAAAACTTCCCCAAGAAGCTTCATAACCCAGAACTTGAGTTGGCAGATTTTTCCATCTTCTTGAACCAATCTCTTATTGTTGGCATTAGGTCAGTTCACTTGAACTTATTTCAGGAGGTGGTGATGCAGGTGCCTCATAAAGCTATGCTTACATTGCATAAGCAGTCAGGTATTTAATAAGAGGAATTTATATGAACACAAAATTGGAGCATACTATAATTCTAGTTTCTAGATTCTAAAGACAGCCAGCTGATGAAGCCTGAAGCATCTTCAGGTGGAGTGAGGGCAAGCAGTGGCAGTCTGATAGGTTTTCCTGGTTTGTAGTTTGAATGCCTCTAGGGGTCTTTCTGAGTGGTCCACACAGCAACAAGCTTGAAGATGGTCTATACATGAGCAGTTATGGTGATTTCTCTAAAGTTTATATTAAGTTGTCCCAGTTTAGTCTGTATGGGTTTGAGGAAAACGGCAGTTTTAGGTTTCAATGTTTCCAAATTAAGACGGTGGGAGAAATTGGAACTGTTGGTTTGCAGAGTTGTAGCTAAGTATTGGATTAACTAGAAGAAATCAGAATCTTGTTACTTTGCAGCAGGAAAAAAAAAACCCTCAAAGACAGTTAAAAGCACTAGAATCTAATATGCATAAAGTTGGATTACTGAAACATAATCTTTCCCTCCACAGTCACCACCATTTCTATCAAAGAAGCCACAGTGTGACTAATTTGTTTGCAAAATAAATCTAATTTCAATAAACCTGGCCTGGTTATTTACATAAGTGCAAGAGTAAAGATGGACTATAAAGGCTCTTTTAAATTTCTTTTGCCAGAACTTTTCATAAGTAATTTCAATTTGAAGTCTTAGAAGCCTCAAAGCCAGGAAGCCAAGTCAAGGGTAAGCTATCAGACTTGGCCTGCCCTACCTATAAATATGGGTTTATGCCTCTTTTCTCGAGGTCCCCCAAATATTCTTAGGTTCCTGGGCCTGCCAGAAGATGACCTTTCTTATTCACCTGGCAAAGCTTCCGGGAACCCTGTAAGCAAGGTACTGGCCCATTTTTCCAATGGGCTTTATTCACTCCATTAAGTCAATAAAGCTGCCTGGTTATAACTGCCTCTATGCATGTCACCCTCAAATATGACATTCCAGTCAAAGCCTTGCTAATCAATGTTTCCAATGTGTCCTGTTACAAGGAGGACATATTACTTTTGAACTTATAAAAATAATGGTGTTGACATGAAAATAAGAATATTCGACTAACAGTTTCCAAATTCTGAAGGGATCAGATAAGGAGAATAAAAATAAATGTTTTATTTTTTTCATAAAGATATATCTTACCGATTTACTGAGAGCCTAAGAGAAAAGAGAAAAAGGTTTTCTTAAATCTAGAGAAATATAATATAAAAGAACCAACAAGATTTCAAACAAAAAGTCATAAAAAATTATAGTCATCTCCATCAGTTTATTCAGTCCTATCAAATTAATTCTTGTTTATCTTGATCTTTTATTAACAGTTTAGAGAAGCTGTCATTTTTCTCTATTAGAGTTATGTACATTCTTACCCACTTCAGTGGTATCATCTTAAAATTATCAGAGACCTGTATTCTAAAGTAGTTGTCAGAGTCCTTTCCGTGAATCTTTCTGAAGGTGAAACGTATTTGCAAAAGCATCAGAATAAAACAATAACTCTTGGTAAACAAATTTAAAAAGTCTTAAAAATGGCCATGATTAAAAGTCTGATGAGAGTTTATTATAATGTAATTGACAAAAACGTTTGGTTATTTCTGTGACGTAAAACATTTTAAGATGATAAGTAGAGGGCACATTTGGGGGAGTTACTAGGAAGATGGCAGCATAGGAGGATGCTGGGCTCACCGAGCATCCTGCTGATCACTTAGATTCCACCTACACCTGCCTAAATAACCCAGAAAACCACCAGAGGATTAGCAGTATGGAGTCTCTGGAGCCAAGCGCAGACGAGAGGCCCATGGAAGAGGGTAGGAAGGGCGGCGAGGTGGTGCGCGCTCCACGGACTGGCGGGAGGGAGCCGGGGCGGAGGGGCAGCCTGCTGGCCAAGCAGAGCCCCGAGTCTGGCTTGCAAAAGCAGAGGGACCAGATGGAGTGTGTTCCAACAGCAAGCGGGACTTAGCATCTGGGAGGTCATAAGTTAACAGCTCTGCTCGGAAAGCGGGAAGTCTGGAGGACAAAGGGAGGGAGAGTTGCTGAGCCCCTGGACGACAGAGCTGTTTGGAGGGGAACAAAGGTGCTCCCCAGCGCCATCTCCCTTGCCCATCCCCCAGCCAAAATCTCAAAGGGAACCAGTTCCTTCCAGGGAACTTGCTCGCTCACGCAAACACCCAAATCTGTGCTTCTGCAGAGCCAAACCTCCGGCAGCTGGTCTGACTCCCTTCCGCTGCCACAGGGCCCCTCCTGAAGTGGATCACCTAAGGAGAAGTGAGCTAAGCCTGCCCCTCCTGCCCCCGTGGACCTTGCCTACCCACCCCAGCTAATAAGCCAGATCCCCAGCACCACAAGCCTGGCAGTGTGCAAGTAGCCCAGATTGGCCATGCCACCCCACAGTGAATCGAGCCCCTAGGAGAGGGGAAGAGAAGGCATACACCAGTCTGACTGTGGCCCCAGTGGTGGGCTGGGGGCAGACATCAGGTCTGACTGTGGCCCCGCCCACCAACTCCAGGTATACACCACAGCACAGGGGAAGTGCCCTGCAGGTCCACACCACTCCAGGGACTATCCAAAATGACCAAACGGAAGAATTTTCTGAAAAGAATCTCCAGGAAATAACAACAGCTAATGAGCTGATCAAAAAGGATTTAAATGATATAAGAGAAAGTGAATTTAGAATAATAGTCATAAAATTAATCGCTGGGCTTGAAAACAGTATAGAGGACAGCAGAGAATCTCTTGCTACAGAGATCAAGGGACTAAGGAACAGTCAGGAGGAGCTGAAAACCGCTTTAAATGAGATGCAAAATAAAATGGAAACGTCCACGGCTCGGATTGAAGAGGCAGAGGAGAGAATAGGTGAACTAGAAGATAAAGTTATGGAAAAAGAGGAAGCTGAGAAAAAGAGAGATAAAAAAATCCAGGAGTATGAGGGGAAAATTAGAGAACTAAGTGATACACTAAAAAGATATAATATACGCATAATTGGTATCCCAGAGGAGGAAGAGAGAGGGAAAGGTGCTGAAGGTGTACTTGAAGAAATAATAGCTGAGAACTTCCCTGAAGTGGGGAAGGAAAAAGGCATTGAAATCCAAGAGGCACAGAGAACTCCCTTCAGACGTAACTTGAATCGATCTTCTGCACGACACATCATAGTGAAACTGGCAAAATACAAGGATAAAGGGAAAATTCTGAAAGCAGCAAGGGATAAACGTGCCCTCACATATAAAGGGAGACCTATAAGACTAATGACTGATCTCTCTTTTGAAACTTGGCAGGCCAGAAAGGCATGGCAGGAGATCTTCAATGTGTTGAACAGAAAAAATATGCAGCCGAGAATCCTTTATCCCGCAAGTCTGTCATTTAGAATAGAAGGAGAGATAAAGGTCTTCCCAAACAAACAAAAACTGAAGGAATTCGTCATCACTAAACCAGCCCTCCAAGAGATCCTAAGGGGAATCCCGTGAGACAAAGTACCAGAGATATCGCTACAAGCATAAAATATACAGACATCACAATGACTCTAAACCTGTATCTTTCTATAATAACACTGAATGTAAATGGACTAAATGCTCCAACCAAAAGACATAGGGTATCAGAATGGATAAAAAAACAAGACCCATCTATTTGCTGTCTACAAGAGACTCATTTTAGACCTGAGGACACCTTTAGATTGAGAGTGAGGGGATGGAGAACTATTTATCATGCCACTGGAAGCCAAAAGAAAGCTGGAGTAGCCATACTTATATCAGACAAACTAGACTTTAAATTAAAGGCTGTAACAAGAAATGAAGAAGGGCATTATATAATAATTACAGGGTCTATCCATAAGGAAGAGCTAACAGTTATAAATGTCTATGCGCCGAATATGGGAGCCCCCAAATATATAAAACAATTACTCATAAACATAAGCAACCTTATTGATAAGAATGTGGTAATTGCAGGGGACTGTAACACCCCACTTACAGAAATGGATAGATCATCTAGACACACGGTCAATAAAGAAACAAGGGCCCTGAATGAGACATTGGATCAGATGGACTTGACAGATATATTTAGAACTCTGCATCCCAAAGCAACAGAATATACTTTCTTCTCGAGTGCACATGGAACATTCTCCAAGATAGATCATATACTGGGTCACAAAACAGCCCTTCATAAGTATACAAGAATTGAAATTATACCATGCATACTTTCAGACCACAATGCTATGAAGCTTGAAATCAACCACAGGAAAAAGTCTGGAAAACCCCCAAAAGCATGGAGGTTAAAGAACACCCTACTAAAGAATGAGGGGGTCAACCAGGCAATTAGAGAAGAAATTTAAAAATATATGGAAACAAACAAAAATGAAAATACAACAATCCAAACGCTTTGGGATGCAGCAAAGGCAGTCCTGAGAGGAAAATACATTGTAATCCAGGCCTATCTCAAGAAACAAGAAAAATCCCAAATACAAAATCTAACAGCACACCTAAAGGAAATAGAAGCAGAACAGCAAAGGCAGCCTAAACCCAGCAGAAGAAGAGAAATAATAAGGATCAGAGCAGAAATAAACAATATAGAATCTCAAAAAACCGTAGAGCAGATCAATGAAACCAAGAGTTGGTTTTTTGAAAAAATAAACAAAACTGACAAACCTCTAGCCAGTCTTCTCAAAAAGAAAAGGGAGATGACCCAAATAGATAAAATCATGAATGAAAATGGAATTATTACAACCAGAGAATACTATGAAAAATTATATGCCAACAAATTGGACAACCTGGAAGAAATGGACAAATTCCTAAACACCCACAGTCTTCCAAAACTCAATCAGGAAGAAATAGAAAGTTTGAACAGACCCATAACCAGCAAAGAAATTGAATTGGTTATCAAAAATCTCCCAACAAATAAGAGTCCAGGACCAGATGGCTTCCCAGGGGAGTTCTACCAGACGTTTAAGGCAGAGATAATACCTATCCTTCTCAAGCTATTCCAAGAAATTCTAGAAAGGGAAGGAAAACTTCCAGACTCATTCTATGAAGCCAGTATTACTTTGATTCCCAAACCAGACAGAGACCCAGTAAAAACAGAGAACTACAGGCCAATATCCCTGATGAATATGGATGCAAAAATTCTCAATAAGATACTAGCAAATTGAATTCAACAGCATATAAAAAAAATTATTCACCATGATCAAGTGGGATTCATTCCTGGGATGCAGGGCTGGTTCAACATTAGCAAATCAATCAACGTGATACATCACATTAATAAAAGAAAAAAGAAGAACCATATGATCCTGTCAATCGATGCAGAAAAGGCCTTTGACAAAATTCAGCACCCTTTCTTAATAAAAACCCTTGAGAAAGCCGGGATAGAAGGAACATACTTAAACATCATAAAAGCCATTTATGAAAAGCCCACAGCTAACATCATCCTCAATGAGGAAAAACTGAGAGCTTTTTCCCTGAGATCAGGAACACGACAGGGATGCCCACTCTCACCGCTGTTGTTTAACATAGTGCTGGAAGTTCTAGCATCAGCAATCAGACAACAAAAGGACATCAAAGGCATAAAAATTGGCAAAGATGAAGTCAAGCTTTCGCTTTTTGCAGATGACATGATACTATACATGGAAAATCCGATAGACTCCACCAGAAGTCTGCTAGAACTGATACATGAACTTAGCAAAGTTGCAGGATACAAAAATCAATGTACAGAAATCAGTTGCATTCTTATACACTAACAATGAAGCAACAGAAAGACAAATAAAGAAACCGATCCCATTCACAATTGCAGCAAGAAGCATAAAATACCTGGGAATAAATCTAACCAAAGATGTAAAGGATCTGTATGCTGAAAACTATAGAAAGCTTATGAAGGTAATTGAAGAAGATTTAAAGAAATGGAAAGACATTCCCTGCTCATGGATTGGAAGAATAAATATTGTCAAAATGTCAATACTACCCAAAGCTATCTACACATTCAATGCAATCCCAATCAAAATTGCACCAGCATTCTTCTCAAAACTAGAACAAGCAATCCTAAAATTCATATGGAACCACAAAAGGCCTCGTATAGCCAAAGTAATTTTGAAGAAGAAGACCAAAGCAGGAGGCATCACAATCCCAGACTTTAGCCTCTACTACAAAGCTGTCATCATCAAGACAGCATGGTATTGGCACAAAAACAGACACATAGACCAATGGACTAGAATAGAAACCCCAGAACTAGACCCACAAACGTATGGCCAACTCATCTTTTACAAAGCAGGAAAGAACATCCAATGGAAAAAAGACAGTCTCTTTAACAAATGGTGCTGGGAGAACTGGACAGCAACATGCAGAAGGTTGAAACTAGACCACTTTCTCACACCATTCACAAAAATAAACTCAAAATGGATCAAGGACCTGAATGTGAGACAGGAAACCATCAAAACCTTAGAGGAGAAAGCAGGAAAAGACCTCTCTGACCTCAGCCATAGCAATCTCTTACTCGACACATCCCCAAAGGCAAGGTAATTAAAAGCAAAAATGAATTACTGGGACCTTATGAAGATTAAAAGCTTCTGCACAGCAAAGGAAACAATCAACAAAACTAAAAGGCAACAAACAGAATGGGAAAAGATATTTGCAAATGACATATCAGACAAAGGGCTAGTATCCAAAATCTATAAAGAGCTCACCGAACTCCACACCCGAAAAACAAATAATCCAGTGAAGAAATGGGCAGAAAACATGAACAGACACTTCTCTAAAGAAGACATCCGGATGGCCAACAGGCACATGAAAAGATGCTCAACGTCGCTCCTTATCAGGGAAATACAAATCAAAACCACACTCAGATATCACCTCACGCCAGTCAGAGTGGCCAAAATGAACAAATCAGGAGATTATAGATGCTGGAGAGGATGTGGAGAAACGGGAACCCTCTTGCACCATTGGTGGGAATGCAAATTGGTGCAGCCACTCTGGAAAGCAGTGTGGAGGTTCCTCAGAAAATTAAAAATAGACCTACCCTATGACCCAGCAGTAGCACCGCTAGGAATTGACCCAAGGGATACAGGAGCACTGATGCATAGGGGCACTTGTACCCCAATGTTTATAGCAGCACTCTCAACAATAGCCAAATTGTGGAAAAAGCCTAAATGAATGGATAAAGAAATTGTGGTTTATATACACAATGGAGTACTACAGGGCAATGAGAAAGAACGAAATATGGCCCTTTGTAGCAACGTGTATGGAACTGGAGAGTGTGATGCTAAGTGAAATAAGCCATACAGAGAAAGACAGATACCATATGTTTTCACTCTTATGTGGATC
>NW_024412414.1:8863655-8882211 GCF_014898765.1 Herpailurus yagouaroundi | reverse complement strand
AAAAAAAAAGATAAGTAGAATAATGACTGGTAATATTACACCAAAATAATTCAGATTTTGAAGAAATTCACATAAGAAGTAATCAGTTATGAACTATTAGGCCAGCATTAGATTGGCAAATTTCTGAATATCCTTTATAACCTCCAGAAGCATACATTTTCTCAAAGTACAGTTGGTTTTCTTGGTAATAAGAAGCTAAAAGTGGACCTAAGGAAATTTGCTAAGGAAGCAGGGCTGAGTTTTCAGAAGGGAAATTTATGTCTGATGTAGACTTGAATTTTTGCTCTAATTTCTGTCCTTGCATATTGTTCAGGCAGTCTCTAAAGCTGGCCATTATATTTCTTTGTATGTCTTTTTAATTTGGTCTTTCCAGATACCAGTAAGACAACTAGGATAAGGGCTCTCTAAGATTTTTTCAGATACAGAAGTTTTTTTCAATTCAAAAGATCCTTCGTCTGGCCATTGACAAGTAGGATTTTAATCTAAATAACAACTCTAACCACTTAGCCTTTTTATGGCTTAACCCCATATGCAAGAGGTGTCCAACAAGACAGTGCAAAAGATATAGCCCTAATGAATTCCAGAAAGTTCACTCCCAGGGTTACTCCAAGAAAACAAAGGCCTACATGATCACAGGCAGTAAGCTTGGTGTAATGAAAATGGTGTGTCCAGTTTCCCACAGGAATGTGAGAGCCTCCAGTCATAGACAGCTAATCTGTGACACCAGGCAAGTGCTACTCTTCTGGGACTCTGGCAGCACTAACAAAGCAATAAAGGTTGGGATGACAAACGTCCCTTAAGGACCAAAATCCTTTATGATAAACTCCCCCTGAGAGCTGATGCAGCCAAAGAGAGTGCACCTTGTGACTTTGTGTTTCAGAACACCAGTTTATTCAATGGGCCACCATGGTACACCCTGGTGAGTACACCTTCTGGACAGAAAAGACCAGGGAGAATATTCTTACAAAGCCAAGCTCTCAGAACACAGATCAAGGGTCACTGGAAAACCTCATTCAGTTTTTACTTAAGGGCCCCACAGCAAAGTTTGTGTAAATTGATACTAGTCTGGCTAGAACTTTGAACTCATCTGGCTTGAACAGCAGACTTATATATACCTATATTCCACTCTGTGGTTTTTCCTCCTTATGATAAATGACAGAGCAGACAGAGACAAAAGAAAACAATGACTATCTTTGGGAGGAAAGGAGTCAATAGAAAACAACAGTACTCAAATATAAACCAGAGTTGCTCTACCCAAGGAACTAGTTCATGCAAATATTTTCTCCTACTAATCTGAATTTAGAAGATGATGACTCTCACCACTCTTGGTTCCACCAGACCCTGCAGAGATCCAGGAGGCTGATGTGATAAGAATGCTTACCTTCTGCCAGTAACTGTTAGAAATACCAGGATCTTTCAGCTTCAGCAGCCACAAAGCAAGCAATGTCCAGGCAGTGGAGGGCCCCATGCTGGATGCCAAAACTGTAGGGGAGGAAAACTTTTCCCTTCTTCCCTTTTTGGTCTTTGGCTGGTCTAATAATTAAAATTGACATAAGACAAATTAGCAGAAGAAATATACATTTTGTATGTATGGAACCACAAAGAAGTGAGACGCAAAGACAATCAGGCAATTTGGGCTTATATGTCATCCAGAGCTAAGATGGTGGGGTAGGGATCTGGGGCATCAAAGGGGAAGAAGACAGTTCACAGGCAGATGAAAATAGCAAATATTTGGTAAACAAATATTTGTCATTCTTTTAATGTAAGTCTTTCTGACAAAAAGTTATCACTGGTATTAGCTTTTTTCTAGTACAGGCCTTGTATCTAAATTATTTTAGGTAGTGAGGGGAAGGTAAACAGCTCTTCCTGAGTCTGTTAGGCTTTAGTCATCTTCAGCTCAAGATAATCCACATGCCAAACTGGCACATTTTCTGGTCCTGTATTCTGTTCACCCTTAAAGGCAAAAAGTGATGTTCTTGTTTGCAGCCTTCAGTTTGGGGTGAACTAGGTGACAACAACAAAGCCATCTGGCTCCATTATGGTTCAGAAAACTGGGAATGGTAGTCCATGGAAAATCTATTTTCCTAGAAGTTGTTTGTATGCGTGTGGCAATTGAACACAATAAAAATGAGAATTTTCATGGGAAAAGTGATTTGCCAAAAGTACCCACAGAAAATTATACAATAAGATCAGAGTGGTTTTCATAGAAGAAATAGAGAAAAATGTCAAGGTGATAGCCATGAAAAGGCACCAGGATAGGGCACTTCTCCCAAACTGTTAAAAAATAGAAAATTATAATCCCATTTAAATTTATGTTGAGCATAGAGAAATAATGTTTAAAAATTTCCATTATGTTTTAAAGAGAGAATATAAAAATTTTGGCAAAACTGATGCACATAGTTGAGAAGGAAAAAAAAAGTACTGTGGATCACTAAGTTTGATGTCAACACCTACTTCTGAATAATTAATAATCATAAAAAGTTACTCTTAAAAGGTTTAATTATATTGAACCACATTTGTCATGATATAAAGAGAAAAATCATGATTTTCCATGCTGAAAAGACATTTGATTAAGTTCAACTTCCATTCAGAGTAAATACAATCAATAAGCTTCTACAATTTCTTTAAGTTGATGAAATATCATTTTAAGGAAGAATACATCCTATAAGCCAACATGATGCCTAACAAGAAAACACTAAAAGCTTTCTGACTGTAGTCAGCATCAATTGGTGTTAGATACTATCATAGCTATGTGCTATATATAGTTAATATTGTATTATAGGTTCTAGCTAATATAATAATAACAACAACAAAATACAAATATAAAAATGTTTTAGAAAAGGGTAAAATATTCTTATTTCCAGATAGTATTATTGTATACTTGGAAAATATAAGAGCTTCAACTACTAGAAACAATAATGCAGTTAGTGGAATAAAAATATATACATAGTAAATAATTTTCACATATTGAACAAAGCAGTTTGAAAATACACTATGAAAAAAAGACTCTACTTCTGCTGACAACACACAAGGTAAAATACCAAGGAATTAACAAAAAATGCATGAGATCTTTATGAAGAAAACATGAACAAATTGAAAGGCATACCATATTCTTGACTAGAAAGAGAGTATCATTAGGATTTCAGCCTTCTCCGTTACTCCATAAATGAGATCCTCAATAAAATGCCCACAGGCAGGCATTTCTTTTTCTGAAATGGACAAAGTGATGTAAAGTTTATATTTAAAAGATTAGTATTGCCAGACATTAGAATATACAATAACATTTCATAATGAAAAGAAAGTGATACTGGCACATGAACTGAAGTATCAGTGGAGTAGAATGTATAGTCTAGAAACACTACATTTCGTTAATTTAACTATGGGTTAATATTTGAGAAAAGTGACTTCTCAAACCACTGAGGTAAGCTAGATGATTTAATAATCGATTAGACATCTAAGGAAAAAGATGGGGGTTTACATTTAATACAGTATGAAAAATACCAATGGATCTAAGTTTTAAATAAGGAAACAAATGAAACTATACAATTATTAGAAGAAAACCATGGGAGAATGGAATGGGATAGGATGGCTTTCGTAACATGAACTTGAAATCCCAAAAGTATAAAAGGATGATAAACTACATAAAAAATTAAAAGAGATAAAAATAATCTTCTACTTGTCCCTTTCTCTCCAAAATACAATAAACAAAGTAAAAAAAATATATGTATGAACTGAAGAATATTTTCAACATACATTGTCAAAAAAGGGCTAATATCACCAATATTTAAAGAGGCTCAGAAATCATGAAAAGAGAAGTCAATTTAAAAAGAGCCCAAAGTTTAGAAATATACAAGTTAGAGTCAAGGAAATAAAAATGACACTTAAATATTTGAAAAGATGCTAGGCCTTATTCATTATAAAAATGTAAATGAAACCACATTGCAATATAATTCTCCACCTCTAAATTGGCAAAAGTTTGAAAAGTTCATATATTTCGTTGGTAAATTGCTGGGAAAGAACACTGACACACTGTGAAGTGTGTAAACTCATATATCCCTCTGGAGGGCTGTGGTATGTGTAAAAATTTATAACGTGTAACTCTGTCCTTTGACCCAGCAGGTGTACCACTAAAATGTACCCTGTAATTAGGCTTAAACACACATGAACTGATCTTTGTTGAATCATTTGCGCCATTGTAATAACTAAAGATTAGACTTAGTCAACATGTCTGTCATAGGACATTGATGAAATAAATTCCAGTATATTCTTACCATAAAGGAATATGCAATTGTAAGAAAGTATAAGGAAGCTTAGTATGTGTTCATACAGAAAAAAATATTAAAAATATACTTAAATGAAGGATTCCTGGGTGGCTCAGTCAGTTAAACATCAGACTGTTGATTTTGTCTTAGGTCATGGTCTCTTGGTCTTGTGAGTTTCAGTCCTGCAGTGCCTCTGTGCTGGCAGTGTGGAGCCTGCTTGGGATTCTGTATGCTTCTCTCTGCCCCTTCCCTCCTTGTGCTGTCTCTGTCTCTCTCAAATAAATAAATAAATAAAAACTTTAAATAAATGTATGTGTGTGTATGTATGTATATATGCATATATATATTTAAATGAAAAGTGTACTAAAGCGGGTATAATATGCTACTATTTGTGTAAAATAGGGATGAAAAATGTGTATATTGGCCATTGCCATTTATGAATAAAAATCTTTGCAATGATAAACAAGACATGAGAAACAGAGATTACCTGGGTTGGCAGGTAGACTTTTCATTGTATACCTTTTGTACACTTTGATGTTGAAGCCTTGTTGAATGAATTACGTCTTTTTTAAAAAAATTTTTTTAATGTTTATTTTTGAGAGAGAGAGAGAGAGAGCAGAAGTTGGGGAGGTGCAGAGAGAAAGGGGACACAGACCAAAAGCAGGCTCCATGCCTGTCAGCACAGATCCCCACACAGGGCTTGAACCCACAAACTGCGAGATCATGACCCGAGCCAAAGTTGGACGCTTAACTGACTGAGCCACCTAGGTGCCCCTGAGTAGATTGCCTGTTAAAAAATAAATCAGTAATTAAAAGGAAAAACCACACACACATAGGGGAAAAAAAAAAACAACACAGAAACCCCAGTCATGAAAAAATGAGAAACAGGGAAATAAGAAGGAAACTAAGTCAGTTTAAACTTGCAAATTATCCCATAAATTAGTTTTATGTGATGCAAACTGCAGTATTGTGTCTATTACACAGAAAAATCAATTAATGAAAGAAAGTGGAAATAAGAAAAATAAGGATGATCTGAACCCTTTGTTTGCAGAAAGATCAGTAGCATTAGTTCCTGTACAGATACTTAAGGAGAATGGTTGCATGGTTTGAGAGTTAATGGTGCCAATACTCATAGATTGTTCAGCAGTTCTCAAATGCAGTGGGCCAGTGTTTATGTCAAAGATTAGTTTTGGTGAGTGCTCAGACAGAAACATCAGTCTACCCACAAATAGTCCCCAAGCTTCAGAACTGAAGGAGATTTGGAGACTCCCAAAGTGGGGAGGTGATGATGCTTGCCAAAAGCCTCAGTCTACAGATTGAGATCTGAGAATTAGTTTGCAATTAAAAGGAAAACTACAGAAAAGCAGTTAGAAGCAAAAACAGTTGTTTTATTTTCGTAAACAGTAAGAATTTTGTCTGCCAGTGTTTTTACTGACTGCTTATTTCTTAATTAACCCAGTCTGGTCACTTATATGACACTGTGTGCCATGAAAGTTACAATAAAATAAAGACTTTGGTGAGAAAACTATTTAGTTTTTATTCTGATATTCTAGTGTTAGGGCAGAAAGTATAATTTACATAGTCACAATATCTTTATTAATGAAGAATAATAATAGTCACTATTTAGCTTGTGTTTTTTTTAAAATTTTTAAAAGATGTTTGTTTATTTTTGAGACAGAGGGAGACAGAGCACGAAACGGGGAGGGGTGGAAAGAGAGGGAGACACAGAATCTGAAACAGGCTCCAGGCTCTAAGCTGTCAGCACAGAGCCTGATGCAGGGCTTGAACTCATGGACCGTGAGATCATGACCTGAGCTGAAGTCGGATGCTTAACCGACTGAGCCACCCAGGCACCCCTAGCTTGTGTTTTTTATATATTGCCAGGCATTATGCTAGACACACATACATTTTCTTATGCCACCTTTTTAGCAACTTTTAATGACATGAGTATGTTGTTATCAGAAAGTCTGAAGAACTACCTAAGGTTAAAAAGGGGTAAGTCAGGCTTTGGAGTTCATTCTCTTTGAATTTACCTAACTGTGCTAAAGAACTACCACTCAATAGGGTATCTGATTGTGATCTTTGGACAGTGGAGTACTAGTGGGATGTTCTGGTGGCAGAACTGGGATTCAGATGACAAATAGGCACTCCAGAATGAGTTGTATGCGTGTAAGGAAAAAAAAGAAAGGTGTTAGAGGTAGGGGGCCAAAGTAACACAGAGATCTAGACTCTAAGACCAAGGCAGCTGGCAGGATTTGACTAAAAGGATTATGACAATTTATCAGACCAATGGGCAAGTCAGAAGCTCACCCACTGGATTCATTAATGTTCAAAGTCATTTGAGGTTAAGAACTTATTAAATCCATGCTGGCTCAGAAGGGAATTAATCTCAGTGCCCAAAATTGGACAGAACTTACTAGTGGAAGCTAAAGCAGAAAGTAAGCTTTAAAAGGCAATAAGCAAATGTGGAACCAAAGATGACATAGAGCATTACTGAATCATCACATCCGTCTGAACATGGATGGGATGCTTACCTGTAGCAAGTTGTATAATTATGAGAAGGGTTGGAGAGTTGAATGTTTTGTTTTTTTTTTTCTACCACAAGAAGGAAATATTTTAGTCACACACACCAGATGCATGTGGGTTAGTGGGGCTCGTTTATTCGTTCATCAGATATTCACTGATGCCTACTAAAGTGCCAGGCATTGTACTAGAGAAACGGTGGTGAGAAAAAAAGCAAACATTCTGTTTGCATCAAATTTATCATCTTGTAGGAGGGAAAGAAGTATTGAAAAAAAACCCATAAAAGTCTGAGATTAAAACTAAGATTGGAGCTGTGAAGATGCAGTGGTTGGTATCATACGAGTCTGTCATCAAGGGAATTAACCTCATCAGGGAAGGCTGGTCTCAGAAATGATGAGTTAAACTGGCTTCTGAAGCAAGAGTGGGAGTTAACTGGCAAAGAAACAGAGAAGAGGTTCTAGGCTGAGGAGACAGCATGTGTTAGTTTGCACTGTATGAAATGGCTAGTTTTGAAGGTCAAAAATGGTTGAATATCAAATATTTCTCATGGTTCTACTCATTTGCAGCATATTATCATGTAGCAATGTCCACAGTGCTATGGCTAATGGTAAAAAATTTTAAATATATTTATTACACTCCCATTTTTAAATAATCCAGATGGGACAGCCAAGAACAGATAAATAAAAGTTAAATGATCATGGATCAAAAGAGGTCATACAGGAGTGAAGGATCCTTCAGAAAGGATGAGTTCTCAAGAAAGCGAGTGCTCCTAGTTCAACACCTGTTCCATGCTTATGGTTCATCAGGGAGAAAGCCTCACTGAGCTCCACCTCCCCCAGCACTGTTCTCCAAGAGGCTGAAAGCGCTGATGAATTCCCATCAAGAGGGTAAGCAGACACCTGGGCTGAATGTGGAATAGCTAACCCCACCCTTCCTTTCTTTCTTGTTAAAGGAAATGACAGTGCTGAAATAAGCCTTCTTAACTTGTCTCTTCATCTATGTCCACATAATGTCACATTGACAGTGGGATCATTGTAGACCACCACATGATGTGATGACTCATGGGCTTGAATAGTTTATTGTTTTCTTCTAAATGAAATTCATAGGACCTGATTATTTGGAAAATGGCTCCAGATATTTATATAGGATCAAAGACACAGGGGACTCCAAGTAATCAGCTGATGCAGGCAAAGAGTTATCTTCTCATCAATGAGGAAACAAAGAGTCAAAGATTGGTTATGCTACTTTCCTGGTAAGGTACAGGATTACATTGTGACTGTCCCTTTAGTAATTCTGACAAGCCATTAAACTTATTTTAGAAGATATTATCTGATGGAAGAAAAGGGAAAAGAGCACTCTGAGCTTTTTGTGCAGAGGTAGTGGCTGGTGTGGTAACAGGTATACGCTTCGGTCTACTAGAAGAAAGTAGAACAGTGTCTTGGTCTACTAACATTGCAAGAAAATGAGTTAAAATTAGTAAGGACCTAAAAAAAATCCCACAAATCCATATTTTCTTTCCCTTATGAAATAAAATTCATTTTATATTCTTAAATTTAGTTCTTGGGAAGGGGTAGGCAATCGCAGGAAGTGATATACCATTTGGAATGTCAAAAATTTCCATTTTTTAACAATTTCATTTTCTAGGGCCCCTATGGTGGCTCAGTAGGTTAAGCGTCTGACTTTGGGTCAGGTCATAATCTCCCAGTTTGTGAGTTCAGGCCCTGTGCTGACAGCTCGGAGCCTGGAGCCTGCTTCAGATTCTGTGTCTCCTCTTCTCTCTGCCCCTCCCCCATGCTCATGCTCTGTCTCTCTCTGTCTCTCAATAATACATAAATGTTAAAAAAATTTTTTTAAATTTCATTTTCCAAAGAGTTTCCTTCAAACTTAAAGTTTGAGAATAATCTCTTACATTTACTTTGTACTACACACTTTGACAAAGCTTATTTACTGCCATTATCAGTCTCTGTAGCTCCATGAACATCCTGTGGGTTCCTGCCATGCTTGTTCTATTTTTACCTCCATTATTTCTGTCCTCACCTAGACCTGTCAGTGAGGTGAGACTTGGCTATCTCTTTTCCTCTGAAGCCCCCTAATAAGCCAATTCATTATATCCCCCACCCACATGATGGGAGAGGGAGTTCTACCTTTTTAAATTTAATTTGATTTTCTAAGACACTTATTACAAAGAGGCACCCCAGGTTAGAATTTACACACATCAGAAGAAAAAGGCCCAGATATGTCTTCTTCCTCTTTTTCTGATCCATGTAACTTAGATGATGGTGATAATTGTCATTAGCAACATCGGAACTGTGGTACTATTTAGTAAGTAATTGTTATGTGCTGGGTACTGTGGTAAGTGCTTTGCATAAACTTCTTTAGGTTTCACCAACAAGTCTAGGATATAGGTACTTTAAATAATTGCAAGATGACAAAGTAGGAATCAGAGGTACAAAGAGGTAAATAACTTACCCAAGTTGACAGATACTGTAGAGGAGGACCTGGAATATGGATCCAATTTGTCCAATTCCCGAGCCTGCATCTTTGACCAACCATTGTTGGTAAGTGTGGTCTCTGGAACACATACTCTGGAATCATCAAGGGAGCGTATTAAATATGCAGATCCCTGGGCCCTACCTCAGGTATATAAATTTAGTCTTGGTGACACTTTGGGAAGGAGGATCTGAATTTTAAGAAACTCCTGAGGTAGTTCTGGTATACTAGGAAGGATAAGAAGTGCTTCACACCAGAGGAAGGGTAGAAAAAAGCACACTTTTGAAGTGATTATTTAACCCACAGGAGTCTGTCAGTGTGATTACCAGCAATCTAAAAATGGAAAGTCTACTCAGGACGATCGTATTTGTGAGCAAAGTGGCATGTCCCCATGTGTCCTCAGGGAGCAGGGGAAAATCGCTCCAGAACTATGACAAAACACAAAGCTTGTTGGGAAGAGGATTAGAGCTGCTTACAGCTCACTCCCCTTTTCCTCTCTTCAGCAACTGTGACTGATTCTCTCATGAATTAGGCCATGTCAGGTTAACTGAAAAATAGGGCAGCAGTCAGAACCACAGTGGTATGTGCCACTTGCTTGCCTGGACACAAACCCTAGTGTCTTCTCCATTTGCAGATGGATGCAGCACAGTGTGATGTGTTAAACTGAGGGGTCCGCCTGAGTGTGACTGCTGACATTAAGGAGTTTTGAAGAAGTGGCCTTCATGGTGTTTAGATTTTCTCCTCTAAATTGGAGATAAAACATCTATTGGAGTGTTGTCCAAACTTGAGCATGCATCAGAATCATTGAGAGAGAATGTTGAATATGAATGCTGAGCCTCACCCCAGAGTTTCTGAGTCAGTAGATTGGGAACCGGGTGATTATATGCATACCTAACACAACATCAGTATGTCATGCTGTTACTAGTGGTCTGGACACCAGACTTTGAGAATCAGTTTTCTACAGCTCAGGTGATAGGTTGATTTGAGGACAGTTTCCCAGTGCAGACTTGAATGTGGTTTAAGCTATACAAAACTAGACCATTCATACATCATCCCTTGTCTTAGAAATCAGAGACTAGGGATAGAATTTCAATCCCATTGGTCCGTTTGACCTTAAAGTCTGTTTTGAGTAGTGGTACGGTCGATATCCTGAGGGTCGAATGTTGGATCTCTTGAGTCAGAAGTGATTTCAGACTCAATCTTCAGGTGAGTGAACTAGCATCTTCAGGCCTCTGTTTCTACATCTGTAAGCCAGGAACAGCAAAAATACCTACGTTGTAGGGTTTGTGCTGGAGATAATTTGTTCATTTCTCCAGTCCCATTTTTCTCCCTTCCCTATTTTGCAATGTGGCCCAGGAAGCTGACCCATCCTATTGTCCTCTGTTTTCCAACCTGGTTCAGCCAATGGAGAGTGCCAGTGGGAGGTCTAGGTGCTGAAAGAGAGTGAAATAAGTAGATTTTACTCTCCTGCTCACTCTCTGTGGGGTCACTATAGGTTAGCTGTAGCCCTCTCAGAAAAATACATCTTGCTGGCTAGCACCATCTTTATGGCCAGACGTGTTCTTAGAGCATCACTCAACCCTTGGCCTCTTCTGTGGAAGGATTTGCACTATGCTTTGTTCACCTCCGTCAACCCCACTGCCTCTTGTGTAAATGTCTTTGCGAAAGCCCATTTGGCTGTCTTGTCTGTTTCATGCTGGGGCCCTGGCTGGTAAAATTGCATTGGGAGGAATGAAAGAATTCAGAGAAAGCCTTTGCAGCATGCTATCAACTAGAGCGTGCCCAGTAACTTTCATTATTGCTGCCTTGTAATGTTCGGCCTAAGTCCTGATTGGTTATCTGTACTTGTGGCGCCCACCCATACATTTACAACTTCTAAGTACGTTTTATCTTCTTCAGGTACCACTTAAATAATCAATCCTGGATAAGGGATTACCTTTCCATTGTTTGGTATCTATTATTAAAGTTAGGATCTCAGATATTTCTTTTCTGCTTAGGTTGACATTAACTCATAAATGACTCCAATTTTACCTTTGTTAGGCAAAAATATTGCTATATACCACTTTTATCTTACACAAGTACCGTTGCTGAAGGTAACAAAGAAAAAAGGAAGGATAGAAGAAGACTGAGTCTCTGCAAGCATCTGGGAGCTATTGTCTCAGTCTGAACTGTCTATTTATTTTTGTGAAACAATAAACCCCAGATGGGTAAGCTTCAGTATTTAGGCTTTTTGCTGCATTCAGCCAAATGGAATCCTAACTGATATGACTGCTCATCTAGCCATTGAACTACTTCAGTAGGAATCATCAAGAAACAAATATTCAACAGAATCATTCGTATTGCTTTGAGAAATGAGTGCACCTGTGAAACATGCTATCAGTGTCTACATTTAATCTGTAGATGTGCTAGTGTTTTCCTTGTAAGCAAAGGACTATCTCTCTCCTGGTCATTGCTGTGTCTAAAATGCCTAGCACCGTACTTGACACAGAGCTGTGCTCAGAAAGTAAATGTTTGCAGAATGGGGAAGCACAGGGTGTGTTTAATAGAGATTGTGGTTGATTAAATTTACAAGCAGTAACAAGAGGACAAAATCACAGTGCTGGTTTCTAGGGCTATTGGCCCATGTCCATAGCTCCTGTCCTAGAGGGAAGATGATGGGAGGAGACTGGTGGCACCTTTGTATTCAGAGGACTTAGAACAATGTCCTGGCAGTGGCAAATTCTCAGACAATTTATGTGAAGTAAATAAATGAAGAAATGAAAGTGAATAGAAAGTGTTCCCTGTCCATCTGGAAAAGTATTGGCTTAGAAGCTTTTCAGAACTTTAACGTTGATTTATTTTGGGGACAGAGAGAGACAGAGCATGAACGGGGGAGGGGCAGAGAGAGAGGGAGACACTGAATCGGAAACAGGCTCCAGGCTCTGAGCCATCAGCCCAGAGCCTGACGCGGGGCTCGAACTCACGGACCGCGAGATCGTGACCTGGCTGAAGTCGGGCGCTTAACCGACTGCGCCACCCAGGCGCCCCAACACAACTTTAAATATGTTTGTGTCTTTTCATACTTAATTTGCTTCTTTGTTGTTTTTCCACATTTTTTTTTAATTTAGAAAAATAAGAATGCAGAAAAGCCTTCAGAAGAAGATAAAATTAGCTATAATCCTGCCATCGAGATTTAAGTGAAAAAAAAAAAAAAAAAGCCCACAACATTTCTAGGTGCCTTTGATGGATATTTTCCCCCCCATCATCAGTACCTTCTTGGAGTCTGATTCTCCTGATGTTTTTCTGCAACTTAGCTTGGTAATTGTGACTTACTTTCCAAATCTTCTCTGTTGAACCAGGATAATAAATGATACTTAAAGTCCTCATTTTTTGCCTTAATTTACAAACCTTTAGAGCATTCAGTTCCTTTTACTGCCTTCTTGATATTGTAATTTGCAACAACACGCCCTTATTCTGAAAGATAAGGCATCTTTTTTTTAAAGACGCCTTATTTGCTGTTCTTCTGGCTGTGTTATTCCCAATACTTTTGAGCTTTATTATCCTTGTCATCATTTGACATACATGGGCAATAGCTGATATTTTTAGTGTGCTAGTAAGATTATTAAATTGTATTATATATTTTTTCTAGTTGGTGTGTTACTTTACAGTTACCTTTCAGATTTATATCTTTAATCTCAAAAATTAATGAGCATTCATTTTTTTTAAAAAAAGGATGCTAACAAAATGCCAACAAGATAATTAAAAACATAAATAAACCAAAGCCAAGTGATTTTGAAGGACTTTATGACCTAATGTTGGTTTGGGAAATGAGAGATGGGAAGGAAGTCTTTCTAGGAGATGTACTCTATTACAGTATAGAAACACAGTTTATCTTTACAATTCATAGATGACTTCCTTTCATGATAGAATATTACTGATAGGAGAGAAAGCAACCGGCTTACAGTACTTACAGTATCGATATTTATTTATGTATGTATACATGTGTGTGTTTATTTATAGATGTAATTGACACCTAACAGTGTGTAAAGTTAAGGCGTCGACTTGATACATTTATATATTGCAGTATGATTACCACAGGCAGTGTTAGTTAACACCTCTATCTTGTCACATAATTACCATTTCTGTGGTGAGAACATTTAAGATCTAGTCTCTTAGCAACTTTGAAGTATATAATACAGTGTTGTAATCACTATGCTGTGGGTTAGATCTCCAGGACTTGCTTATATCTCATAGTTGCATGCTTGTACTCACGGACATCTCCCAGTTCGCCCACCACCAGCCCCCGGGAACCACCATTCTAGTGTCCGTTTTTACAAGTTTGTCTCTTTTAGATTCCACATATATGTGATATCATTCATTATTTGTCTTTCTCTGTCTTACTTATCTTACTTGGCACAGTGCCCTCAGGGTCCCTCCATATTGTTACAAATGACAGGATTTTCTTCTTTCTCATGTCTCAATGATGTTTCATTGTATGTATCAACCATAACTTCTTTATCCATTCATCCATTGACAGGCACTTAGGTTGCTTTTGTATCTTGGTTATTGTGAATCAGGCTGCTACCCTGTTTTTATTTCCTTTTGGATATACCGTTGACCCTTAAACTACATGGTTCTGAATTGCATGGGTCCACTCATACATGTTTTTTCTCCCATAAATACAGTTAGGTACTGTAAATGTATTTTCTCTTAGAATTTTCCTTCTTTTTTGTTGTTGTCAAAAAATATTTTTTTTGTGGCAAAATTTACATAGTATAAAATTTATTACTTTAGCCACTTAAATATTTTATTATTGAAATATAGTTGATATATGGTGTTATATTAGTTTCAAGGTGTGCAACATAGTGATTAAAAAGTCCTATACTTTATGTTAAATACGTGTTAAATGGAGTTACCATCTGTCACCATACAATATTATTACGATATTGTTCCTTATTCTGTACCTTTCATCTCTGGCTTATTTATTTTATAACTAGATGTTTGTATCTCTTCATGTCCTGTACCTACTTTGCCCATCCTCCAATGTCACTCCCCTCTCTCAACCACCAGTTTATTCTCTGTATTTATGAATCTGTTTTTTTTGTTTTGTTTTGTTTTGTGTGTGAAATCCTATGGTATTTGTCTTTCTCTGACTCATTTTACTTCGCATAATACTCTGGGTCCATCCATGTTGTCACATATGATGAGATCTCATTCTTTTTTTATGGCCAAGTAACATTCCATTGTACATAGACACCACAGCTTCTTTATCCATTTGTCTCTCGATGGTACTTAGGTGCTTTCCTGTCTTGGCTCTTGTAAATAATGCTGAAGTGATCATAGGGGTGCAGATATGTTTTTGAATTGGTGTTTTCCTTTACTTTGGGTAAATATCAGTAGTGGAATTAATGGATCATACAGTTTTCCTATTTTTAATCTTTTAAGGAACCTCCATACTCCTTTTGGAAAGCACCAAGGGACTAGTTCCTTTACAGTCTAGTTGCTCTTAAATACAGAGAACAAACTGAGGGTTGCTGTAGGGGAGTTGGGTGGGGGGATGGGCTACATGGGTGAAGGGCATTAAGGAGGGTCCTTGTTGGGATGAGCACTGGGTGTTATATGTAAGTGATGAATCACTAAATTCTATTCCTGAAATCATTATTATACTATATTAATTAATCCGGATTTAAATTAAAAACAAGAAGTATAAAAAAATAAAGTCTAGTAGCTCTTTTAAACTTTTTTTTTCTGTGCCCCAGGGCAGACTAATCTTCTCAGAGCCTAACCCCTGCATTGTTCAACTATCAACTTTTTACCAGGAGTGAGATTTCTTGATCATATGGTAGTTCTAGTTTTAATTTTTTGAGCAAACTTCATTTTTTTTTCTAGCAGCTCCACTTACTTTCTCCTTCTCCCTCCCTTTTTACAATTTCAGTAGCGATGGAAATCTATGAAACATTTTGCATTTTGTTTCTGATGTTTATTCATTTATTTATTCAGTCAACACATATTTATTGGGTTTCTGTTTTTCTGGGGACAGAATGGAGAGGTAGATATTGTGACTACAATGGTGGGCAGAATCCAAGAGTCCTAGTTCTTGTAGAACCCAGCGTAACAGGCAGCCATCAACTAATCACAGTAATGAATCTGGAATTACAAATTGGTATTAGCACAATGAAGAGGAGGATCATGGTCTAATAAGAAAGTAAAGTATCCTGACCCACACTGGAGTCTTGAGTTCAAGGTCAGAGAAGATTCCCTGAGAAGTTTGAACTAAGAGTGTAGAATGAGTAGGAGGTGAAAGGTAAAATGATGTGGAAAGGTGGTGAGGCAAGGGACAATGTTGCAGAAGGAGGAACAGTATTTAAGCCCCATGACTAGAGCAGACACAAAATGATTTGAGACTCTGAAAGAAAAGCAGAGGCTGGAGCTTAGAAAGCAAGGGATGGAGTAATGCTAGACATGGCTTGTCAGAGAACTAACTGGGCCCCAGAGAATGCAAAGCCTTGAAAGTCATGTTAAAAATTGAGTCCTTATCATAAGTGCAGTGGGAGGAAGCCGTAGTATGTTCTGTTCGTTAGTCCTAAACTCATTCTCCCTTGCATTATTATGTTTTATGTATGTAACTTATGGCTCCAGTTAGGATGTAATGATGGTTATTTTTATTTGTCATTTTGGCTGGGCCACGTGCTTAGAGGTTTGCTTAAACATTGTTTTGAAAGTTTCTGTGAAGGTGTTTTTGGATGGAATTAGCATTTAAATTGGAGGGTTTGGAAAAAAGCAGCTTGCCCTCCATAATCTGTGTGGGTTTCATGCAGTTAAAAGCCTGTACAGAACAAATGACTGACTTCCTTGAGCAAGAGGGAATTCTATGGCAGACCGCCCTCATACTCAAATTGCAACATTGGCCTTTTCCTGATTCTGTAATCTGCCAGCCCACCCTGCAGATTTTGGATTTGCCGGCCTCCATAATTACTTGAATCAATTCTTTACAATAAGTCGCTCTCTATACACACATCTTACTAGTTCTGTTTCTATGGGAACATTGACTAACACAAGTATCATTATGTCCTGAACATAGAGAAGGTTTCATCATCTTTGCATGTACCTAATACCTAGTACTTTGTGAAAAGTGACTGTTTCTGTAAGGATATTTGTACTATGTCTAGATGCAGCATCTTGTGGGGCTTGTGTTCTCAGAACTTGCTTTGGAAAATAATAGAGAAGATGTTTATTGAAGGAGAAGGTGAATTATTCCTTTCTTTTTAAGTTTTTTTTTAATGTTTGTTTATTTTTGAGAGAGGGAGAGACAGATTGCAAGCATGGGAGGTGCAGAGAAAGAGGGAGACACAGAATCTGAAGCATTCTCTAGGCTCTGAGCTGTCAACACAGAGCTGGATGCAGGGCTTGAACCCATGAGCTGCAAGATCATGACCTGAGCCAAAGTCAGACGCTTACCTCACTGAGCCACCCAGGTACCCCTGAATTATTCCCTTTTATTTACATATTTCTGAGTCTGGTTAATTCATTTGGGAGGAAAATGTTTTCTTTCGTTTGGATTGCTAAGCTGAGGAGACTGATAATGAGTCCTTGGACTAAAACTTCATTGACATGGTCTTTATTTTTAAGAGGTTTCCCTATAGTTAGAGTTATAAGACCCATGCAGGAGATCAAATAACTATGGGAGAAGCTGCCAAGATGTTTGCTGTTGATTGTAGAGAAGAAAAGAAGAAAAGATCTGGATTATCTAAACATAGCCTCTCCAAATGTGGTTGACCAATTGGTCCTGGTTCACAAACTGTGTTTTACTAGTCAGTACAGAGATAAGTACAGATATTGAAAGTAATGTGAAGGAACTTTTATAGCAGTTGAACAGAGTGATTTTATGTCTGTTTTATGTCTGCAATTATAAAGATTGAACGTATGTTTTATATACTCTTCTTAAATATAATTTTTCTTGTGGTTAATTTTTACTGGATATTACAAAAGTATCAATCTATGATGGATTTAATAAAACAAAAAAGTCTGGCCAATCAACACAGCTTGAGAAGTCTTGGCCTAGACTGGCTGAAAAAAAGGCTCATGGGAAAGAGCAGCTGATCAGAAGAGATCGGGGCTAGGAGCAAGAAATGGTATTTTTAGGGGAAGAGATGAAGGACGAACAGAGGTGATTGAGCTTTTGATTGGAAGTATCCTGTCAGATGACAAAAGTGCTGGAGAAGGAATTGCCCCAATTCTGTTACCCCTCAGGAGGTCATTCCAGCTGTGCACCACTTTATCTATGAGTTGTCCTGGTTCATTTTTAAACAGGAGTGTTAGTCTGAAGGTTGATTATTCCTTAGATGATTGTGTGGATATACCACTTGGCCGAGAAAACTCTATTAGGTGTTTACAGTAAGTCAAAGCTAATGCACTGTTGCCAGTTATCACTTCTTTGAAAAGTAATACTCCCTTTGATCTCTCTCCTCACCGCTCCCCTCAAATCTTGGGTGGACTTAAAAACACTATTTGATTTGATCTCATCTAGGGAATAGGGACTATCTGTCAAGTTCAAAAACCTCCTGCTAGATTTGTATTCTTTACAGTATGTCCATCATGATAAATTATTAAAATGATGGTTTTCCTGGCAAGCTATATTGTCTAGTCTCCCAAGAGATTCATGAAGTAATGCAGTATATTCAAAAGCAAAATTTTCCATCTCAATGAAGAAGATGCTTATAAAATCAATACTTCAAGAAGTTGGAACAAGTGACTGGAATACCACATGGGACAAATGTATTCACAAAAATGGCAGATATGTATTAGTGATGTAATACTGTTGTTCTTTAAGTTTTTGAAGTTACACTTTACCTAAGCTGAATATATTTCTTTTCTGATTTCTGGTGAGTTGTGAATGCATAAAGTTTTAGACAATTTTGAATCATGTGAATTTTAGCTTGCAAAGTTCAGGTGATAATGTAATATTGAAGACATTCTAAGTGGTCTCTTTTGGGTATTGTTGCTGTTGATATCTTAAGCAGTTTTTCTTTCCTTTTGACTATGGAATGATGTCCTCATCAGTATTTTTGTTTCTTTGTTTATTTCGTTTACTGATATGCCTATAAAAAGTATTATTTGGCAAGGCTGTTGAACTATTGACTATTCTAGTAAAGATTAGTCAGTGATCTGGATTGTGAACATGTAAGAATAGTTCTCAACTTCCTTTGAGAACATATATATATATATGTTTATATATATATATATATATATATATATATATATATATATATATGCTTGCATGCATGTATGTATTTTAAAATAAT
>NW_024412414.1:8688904-8863255 GCF_014898765.1 Herpailurus yagouaroundi | reverse complement strand
CCCCCCATCAACCCTCAGTTTATTCTCAGTTTTTAAGAGTTTCTTATGGTTTTGATCCCTCCCTCTTTTTTTTTTTTTTTCCCTTCCCCTCCCACCCTGGTCTTCTGTTAAGTTTCTCAGGATCCACATAAGAGTGAAAACATATGGTATCTGTCTTTCTCTGTACAACTTATTTCACTTAGCATAACAGTCTCCAGTTCCATTCATGTTGCTACAAAAGGCCATATTTCATTCTTTCTCATTGCCACGTAGTATTCCATTGTGTATATAAACCACAATTTTTTTATCCATTCATCCGTTGATGGACATTTAGGCTTTCCATACTTTGGCTCTTGTTGCAAGTGCTGCTATAAACATTGGGGTACAAGTACCCCTATGCATCAGCACTCCTGTATCCCTTGGGTCAATTCCTAGCAGTGCTATTGCTGGGTCATAGGGTAGGTCTATTTTTAATTTTTTAAGGAGCCTCCACACTGTTTTCCAGAGTGGCTGCACCAGTTTGCATTCCCACCAACAGTGCAAAAGGGTTCCTGTTTCTCCACATCTTTGCCAGCATCTATAGTCTCCTGATTTGTTCATTTTGGCCACTCTGACTGGAGTGAGGTGATATCTGAGTGTGGTTTTGATTTGTATTTCCCTGATGAGGAGTGACGTTGAGTATCTTTTCGTGTGTTGGGCATACTTTTAAAAAGTGTTGAGGTGCAGGGTGCTGCGGTGGCTCAGTCGGTTAAGCGTCCAACTCTTAGTTTTGGCTCAAGTCGTGATCTCACAGTTAGTGAGTTAGATTCCCACATTGGGCTCCATGCTGGCCATGTGGAGCCTGCTTGGGATTCTCTCTGCCCCTCCCTACTCACTCTCTCTGTCTTTCAAAATAAATAAACTTAAAAAATTTTTTCTTAAGTGTTAAGGTTTTTATAATAGGTAATTGGGATTGAGAGCTATTGCCTAAAAGCAGAGTCACCTGGAGAGACTGTTATGTCACAGATTGCTGTCCTGCACGCTTGTCCCCCAGAGTTTCTAATTCAGTCATGCTGAGGTGGGAGCACCCCCATATCCCAGATGATGATGGTGGTGGTTCTGAAAAACCACTTTTAGAACCATGGTCTTAAAAGATAGGAACAGACTATGATCTCAGTCATCTAAATCTAGATTAGAAGGCTTTGGGAAGGTTGGGGGCTGAGGTTAGCCTTGAAGAATGAGTGAAACTTCGGTAGAGGGAGGGACAAGACATTTCAGCAGGAAGCAGACATTTAAAACCCAGATGAGCAAAGGCATAGAGCTAATTTTCCTCAACATTTACAGATTTATCTTTCATAATCAGCAAGGTAGGTTCCTTCAGAGATGGTATCAACAAGTGATGCTTTAGTTTAAATTATTCTCTGTTCCCGTGATCACTTCAACAAATAATGCCCTTCATGCAGAGTGTGCTCAAAATGAGAGCTTAAAAATCTTTTTAATTAGTTTACTAGTTATTTACTCATATGTCTAATCTATTTTTCTTCTGTGACAGGCTCTGTGCCAGATGCCTGATACATAGAACATTTTAAAAGAGAGGTATGGTATAGTACAAGATCAACCAACTCTTTGTACAAAGGACCAGATTTTGTAAGTCAAGAGGCAAATCAAGGATGTTACATAGATACTTACATAACCACTCATAATGTAACCAATCTTAGCTCATGTACTGTATAAAAGGAGGCTTTAGGTCACATTTGGCTGCAGGCTGAAGTTTGTCGATTGTTAAGTGTAACAAAGCAAAATTGTGGGTTCTATGAGGAAAGACAAGAGGGGCCATTTTTTAGTTCAGTGTAGGAGGAGGTCAAGGAAAACATCTTTGAGGGAGCGTTATTTGCATTGGGTCGTGAAGGGTATGTTTGGGGGTCAAGTGGGTGAATACTGAGGAGCAAAATTTGCTGAGTAGAGGGCAGAGTGTGATTTGAAGGGACTGAGGGAAGGCCCGGCACTGGAGTGAAGCACTCAAGGTGGGCATGGTGTAAGGCAGGGTCCAAGAGAAGGCAGGTGCTGTAGTTCATGCTAAATCATTCTCATTGTTTTCAGAGCACAGAACTATTACTGGCATGAATAACCAGAGTGGCAAGTGCAGGCTGTAAACCGGCAAGGCTAAGGAGAGAGGTAATTCGTCTTTTAGTAAATGGATAAGAAAAATTCATTGAGTTAATAACCTGATTGCCTAGGTAACTTTTGATTTGAAAGAAAAAAAAAATCCCTTTTCTGCTAGACTTTGTGCAGTTGATAAGGACAAAGTGATACAGTGCAGGGAAGGGAAAGCTATGTTTATTTCATGCTTGTGTAAAGCCAGGCACTGCAACTTGAATGCTTAATACCTAAAGAACATGCTATTATTTTTCTCATAGGAGGAAAATAAAATGAGGCATAGAGAAATTTAGCAAGTTGACCAATATTATACTACAGTTCATAGCAGAGCTACAGTTGAAACCAGTGTATTCTGATTCTACAACTCATACTATTTGAGGGGAAGGAAGGTGGGGGTAGGAGAGAAAAGTATCAAAAAAACAAGGGGAATGGGTAGGGGAAATGTGATTTGGTTCTGAAGCAAGATCAGCAGAATCTCTGAACCTTTCAGAAATTGTATGTCTAAGATGGCAGTTAGGTAGCAGATGTGCTACTGGGTTTTGTGTTGCTTTCCGTATCTCTGATTGATATAATTAAGCATTTTTTCCCCCAGAATTTTTGTGAATCTCTGAATCCTTATGCACACAGAGAAGTAAGGTGTACCACAAGGTTATAAACGTTCGTCACCCAGGCATAAGTAAAATGTCGGAATATTGTCCTGAAGAAGTAAAACCTTGAATGGTTCTTGGTTGACATACTTAACAAACTCAGTGTCATGTGAGTGACCCCAGGCTTTTGCAGGACTTTACACCTTTGAACACGTTTCTGCCTCTTTCCCTTCCCTTCTGTCTCCTGGCAAACTTCTGGATCAGTGGTTGGAAGCTTTTCTTATAATAGGCCAGATAATATTCTCAACTTTGCAAGCCAGTCTCTGTTGTATCTACTTAACCCTGCTGTTGTAGTGCAAAAGCAGCCATAGGCAACGCTTAAATGAAGGATAATTTCTGTATGCCAGTAAATCTTTATTGATGAAATGGTCATTGGGCTAGATATGGCCTACGGGCTGTAGTTTGCTGAACTCTCTCTCAGACCCAGTGTAAAGGTTGCAATGTAAGACTATGTTAACAGAATTTTTGGTAGTTCCCTAATGTTTTGTTTTTTAGTTCATATCTGTAAGAACCAAATAATTCCATACATTATGTTATTTGCACATGTATTTGAAAAACTGTATTCACCCTTTTGTGGTCTTTTATCAAGGCAGATACTAAGTTTTCTTTACCAGTTGTCCAATGTAGGACTTAGCAGGTATAGAGGTTTATTGGTATGTTGAATGAGATAGTGAAAGATTGTGTTTCCCCAAAATGGCCAGAGCAATATTTCCAGTCTCACATATCCTTCTCAAAACTTGGCACTCTCCATCAAGAGGAGGGTCTCTTATTTCCCCTTTCTTCTATTTATTTTTTTAAAGTTTGTTTGTTTATTTGAGAAAGAGGCAGAGAGGGAGAGAATTGAAAGCAGGCTCTGCACCATCAGGGCAGAGCCCGATGTGGGGCTTGAACCCGTGAACCATGAGATCATGACCTGAGCTAAAACCAAGAATCAGGCACTTAACCAACTGAGCAACCCAGGCGTCCCTCCCCTCTCCTTTAAAGTCTGTGGGATTTTGTGACTGAGTCAAGGAATAGAATGCAGTGAAGCTCATGCCTCAGGATACCTGTTATATGGCTTCCATGTGGTCCACTCTCTCTCCTTCATTTTCTCTGAATATTCACATCCTTGGATCCCAGCCTCCATGCTGAGAGGAAGCCTGAATTATCCCAGATAGAGCAAAACTACGTGAAGTGATTCACATGTAGAAGAACTGAGTCCTCTAGTCGACAGCTCTCATCAGTCTCCTGACACGCAAGTCAGTGAGCCTTCAGGGGTCTCAGGGAGCCAAATCCGGCCAGCTCTTTGTTTTTATAAATAAAGTTTTATTGGGATACAATCCCATGCTTTCATTTATGCATTATTAATTGCTGCTTCTACTCTAAAGCAGCAGAATAGAGTACTCATGACAGAGAGCATATTTATGGCCCACAAAACCGAAAACACTGTTTACCTCTTTGCAGAAAAGTTTGCTGACTGCTACCTCTCAGATGTAAAGTCTTCCACTTGAGGCAGATGCAGCAGAAACAGCCATTTTCTTATCATTTTCTATCAGAATTCCTGATCTTCAGAACTCATGAACGTCATAAATGGTTGCTTTATAACATGGTGCCATTTGAGAGTGATTTTTTTATGCACTCAGAGTACCTGGAACACAGGTGGATATAGTTGTTGGGAAAACCCCAGCTTATGCTTGTTAAAATACAGAAAGATCTAAATCTACCCTCCTTCTTCCCTGTTCCTTATCCCCTAATACACACATTCTTTCAGACTTTCATAGTTTTCAAGTTACATCTAAGTTTAAGGAACATGACCATTTATATCTCCCTTACTGTTTTGGACATCAGGTTATATTTTCCTATGAGAAAATAAATATTACATAGAGAGGTCCCAATTAGCTTTAAACAATCAGAAGGTTTTGCTCATGTAGAAGAAGTAGAGTTTGAACAGCTATTTCTAGGTCTTACAAACCATGAAGTGTATTTTCACATTTACTTTTTGTTTCTTAATCCCCCTAAAATTCATTCATTCTTTCTTTCTTTCTTTCTTTCTTTCTTTCTTTCTTTCTTTCTTTCTTTCTTTCTTTCTTTCACATTTATTTATTTTTGAGAGACAGAGAGAGACAGAGCATGAGCAGGGGAGGGGCAGAGAGCGAGAGGGAGACACAGAATCAGAAGCAGGCTCCAGGCTCCAAGCTGTCAGCACAGAGCCTGATGAGGGGCTCGAACCCACGAACCATGAGATCATGACCTGAGCCAAAGTCAGATGCTTAACCGACTGAGCCACCCAGGTGCCCCCCTCCCTAAAATTCTAATGGAGGGAAATAGCAGCCTGCAACTGCATAATACTGATGGTGTCTCATCGTTCATGTACATGGAGGTGTCATTACAATACTAGAATCAGTTTCTGTATTTTCTTCTTTTGCCATTCATCAACATGAAAGGTTCTCATGAAAAGTATTAAAGGCCATAAAATAAAATATATTGTAGTGCTCCCTTTGAAATGTTTTAAACATTATTAAAAATAGTGCAGTTTGAGGTAAAAGGTCAACTAGCAGTAGTCACTTTCTTTAACATTGATGTGATTTTTATTAAGCATTTATCATTTCGTATCATTTTAGAAGGCTCTGGAAATCATTTTTCATTTTCTACATATCATTTTGCAGCTGTCAATTGTCCAGCAGCAACAAACATTACATCTCAATTCTTCTGTGCTTTGTAATATTTTATGGACTTTTTTTTTTTTTTTTTTGAGAAACCCTGTGTTCTGAGAATTTATATAGTGGAAAGATACTTAAAACAGGCAAGTGGCTCACAGTTCTCTGTAAGCTGCAGAGATACAGTAAATTTTTCTTTGATTCAGACTTTAAAAAAATTAGGAGAAGTTGGTTATTTTCTCATTTTCTTTAGTTTCTCTTAGCGTAGAGAACTAGCAGCTTACAAAGTGTTCTTAAGGTTATTTTGAACCTATGTCTTCTGAATTGATCTTGTATTCCCATGGGATGGAAGTAAAGAGTAGAGGTGTGTGAGAGAGAGAGGAGAGCAAGCAAGTAAAAGAGCACTAAACAACACAGATGCACATTTATATTTAATTAAAAAGCTCAAATTTGAGTTTTCCATTAGGGTTTCCATAAACAACTTACAGTGCCAGATTTCACTTCTTCCATTACTCCTAATATCTGGTTATTGATTTGTTCTGTGGTTTTGAGAAAAACATATCTGTTGAGGGCAAGACAGCATTGTGAAGAAGGAAGTCTTTGTTTTTATACGCATTGGGGTTCAAATGCTAAGTCTGCTGCTTTTTAGCACTTACTCTTTGGCAAGCTCTTTCATCTTTCTAAGCCACAGTTTCACTCACTCTCCATAAATTAGGATAGCAATACTTACGTGATAAGGAGAGGATTCAGTGACAGACAGTTATCTTAGCATTGTGCTTGGCATGTAGTAAGCCATCCTAAATGGCTATTTCTCTTTTTTTTTTTTTTTTAACTGTACTAAGGACTAGTTCTCGGTGGAAAGGATTCACTTATTTCAAAGAAACCTTTAGAAGAGTCTATGTACTCAAAACTATTTCTTACCTTTTGTACTACATTGTATATGATTTGATGCTATTTTAGTGAATCATTTCCTTAGACTACAGTTTCTAAGATAGGCATTAATCAAAGTGTGAATGTTACCTGGGGTATATCACATGTTAATATTCAGGTACATGGACTTGAAGATCAAATTAGCTACCCACTGCTTAGGACACATCAAGATCGTGAGGTTATGTGACATTGGATTGGTAAATTTTTCTGGAAGAGGAAGTGGAAAGAGGGGTACTGTGGCACGTAGGTCTGTGGATGGCAGTGTATTGAAAACATGGAGGCATGAGATGGGAAGAAAATTCCAGCTGCTTAAAAATTTCTTATGAAGCTGGGTGTCATGTGCATTGGTGGTATTCTGCTTAGATACCATTGAATTCCTGTTTAACATTTTTGTGTGCTCTTTCCTGTATGATTTTGATTCTGACAATGAGCACCCACAGCTTATCTTTGGAAGGCTTCCCTGAGACTCCTGAGCCAGTCTGCCCTCATATGCCTGGGAGCTGCCTGGGTGGCCCTTAGCAAATGACTCACAGGTGCCCCCTGACATGGACAACTCTTAGGCACAGTTCACAATTCAAAGTTCCCTATGGAATCAGGATGAACATTGCCTTTGAAAGATTTTGCATGAGATCTCACTTTGGTTTGGCTTCTTCCCCTTCTGATCATGCTTACTAGGCTCCCCTGGAAACTAGTAGAAACATTTTCTACCAAACAGGGATATCATGCATGCATTTCTAAGGTATTTGCTGTAATGCAAACCTATGTTTTTTTCCCTCCTGCTGCCTTACCACCCATCCCTTTATAAGCTATGTACATAGTCCAGTGCTAGTGGATTTGGGGGAGTAAAGAAAATAGGGGGTGATATCTGATGAAGTTTTTTTGGGTGATAGTGGGGTTCATGGGGTCCTGAGCTGACAGCCAGGAAAGAATTCTTAAAGACGTCTTTGGTGCAAAAAGGTGATTTTATTAAAGCACGGGACAGGACCTGGGACCGTGAGGAGAGACTGGTTATATACTATCAGAGTTGGGGGAAGTAAAGTCTAGGGGAAGTTTCCAGTGATATTTTCGTATGCTAAAGAAGACTCCTAGGATGGTGGAGGCCTAGCTACTGTCATCCTAAGGTTGTTTTCCCTCTAGCAAAGTGTTAGCATTAAGACAGGACGGAGGTACTGGAGAAATGTTTTACTCTGCCAGCCTCAAGTATTTGTCATTGGGCTGCAGTTTATAAGGAAATTTAGTTCTATCTGCCATTTCCTTCTGCCTTTGTTACCCACATCACTATGGAGGGGTGGTGTTGGGGCTCCAGGAAACTGAGTCTACAGGTTTCTGGAGATTGGGCTATTGAGTAATCTCAATAATATATTTCTTGTAATCTACTAAGATATCTGTAAATAGATCGAGAGTTGGGTCCTTTAGGACTATGATCTCTATCAGTTAACCCTTTGTTTTTCCCCTTTTCTTTGTTCTTTGGCAGCCAGGAGTGCCCAAGGAATATCACACATATCCCACCTGGGGGTGAGGGTGGGTGTTTGTGGCCTGTCAGCTTGCCTTATGCTCCCCTATCAATATCCATTATGGAGAGTCTCAGAGCAAAATCACTGCATTAAAGAGGCCTATAAACTAATTCCTTAGAATCAGGAATTTGCCAACAGAGGTGATTAGAAGAAATGTACACACCACCTCCTAAATTTCCAGAGCATTATGAATTTCTATCTATCACTCATTAGATGGAACTTTAATTTTATTTCAGTTGTGGAGGATTGGGTGAACCAAGCTGACATCTGGGTTCTACTTGCTGCTCTGTTATGTTGAATGACATATAGTTAGCTCTGCAGGAAGTAAATATTTCTAGTCCTTTAAGCTCAAAGCCTTTCTTTCCACCCATTTCTCATTGGTACAACCTTAGGAAAGGGCTGGAAATACAGTAAAAGAGAAAATTTGTTGATAATCTGTGCAGGGCAGGGGAGGAGGGTGCCTGAATGTATCCCCTTGGCTCATGAAGGGGAAATTATGAGTAGGATTTAATTACTATGGAACCGGTTAAGTACCTCATTCTGGTCTTGAGAACAAAAGGCCACTTAGAGGGTTTCTAACTCCAGACACTTATAAACCAAAGTAGACAGGATAGCTTCTCATAAGTGGGCAGTATCTGCCATTCTACGAGAAGAGACTGTGATAGAAGTGTTAGCAGAAGCTAGTGAAAAGAATGCCCCCAGTGGTCGTGAATACTCTTACAATTGGGAGTACTAATTACTTCCTCATCATTCCACAGGGTCTTCATCTGGTCACTGGACAATTTCTCCTTTCCAGTCTACTTTACAAAGTTGTCATGAAAATCAAAGAATGGATGGATGGATGAGGTCCATATCATAACAGCCCAAAAAACGTGGTCAGAGAATAGTTCCCAATGGTATTGCTGATTCTTGCTAGCATAAAAACATGTCCACAGAGCTTTTTTTAGCTTCTGTTTTTCCTCCCCAAATTCTTATTTGTGTCATAAATTGGCTTATCCTCCTTCTGAAGATGCTATATCTGTATCTATATCTATATTTACATTCATATTAATATATTTTAACATGTTGTATATCCTACAAATCTCTTAAAACATCGACCTTAGAAATTAAAGCACAATTCAGTGATGGTTAGCTGCACATGCCTGAAATTTTCCACTGAAGAGTACTTTTTAAAAGTAATTTAAGAAATATCTGCTAAGTTATAAATACGTTTTATCAGGAAATACATAGCTTATATGCACTCCACCCACCTGTGTACCAATGGACAACATTGGCTGTTGATCATAACATCCCTTTCCACTGAGTCTCAATGCAGCCTCAGAACCTTTTTCAACTCTGGAAATGAGAAGAATATCGTCAGAGTTGGAATTTCAATGGAAGATAATTTGCATTTCCTATCCTAAAATTTGTCAACTCTTAACACTAAAGCATGAATGTGTTTTTAAATCTTTGCAACAGGAGACTTACCTAGAAGCATTTTGTAGCAGGAAAGGGAAAGACAAGAAGATAATTTTTGACTTGATACAGGGTGAGGAGATGCAAAGTATTCCATACTGAGATGATGCCCTAAGGGCAGAAGGGCCTTATAAAGGGAAATGAGGAAGGTCAGGAAAACAAACTTCCATGACTTATTACTTTAGAGCTGCACTGCCCAATATGGTAGCCTCTAGGTCTGTGTGGTTACTGAGCAGTTTGAATGTGGCTTGTCTGAATTGAAATGTGCTGTGTCAAATACATACCAGAATTTGAAGACTTTGATTTAAAAAAATAATGTGAAATAGCTTATTAATAATTTATATTGATTCCATTTATATTGATTCCATTTATATTAATTACATTACATTTAAAATCATAAGAGTTTAGACATACTGGGTTAAATAAAATAGAATATTAAGCTTAAATCACTTTAAAATGTGACTCCCAGAAATTTAAGATTATATCTGTCTTGGAATGTATTTCCATTGAACAGCCATGGTATAGAGCACAAGTTTTTATCTGGGTCCACAGATCTCTAAATGGATTCATGTAAAAGGTTTTAGAAGACTGAGAGATCTCTGGAATTTTATGTATTATATATGTGCACCTGTATATATGGACTTTTCTGAAAGACTATCATTAGATTTTTATCAGAGTTTATAATACCAAATAAGGGTAGTTACCACTGGTTTAGAGTCTTTCATGAAAGGATGTGAGACCTTAATGTGGAATTTTAGAAGGCAAAATGCAGGACCTTTCCCCTCAGAAGAGAAATCTAAGATTCATTATCATGGGCTGGAGGATATATTCTTCATGAAGAGTACCTTGTTCACAGTTTTATTCCCAGGACCTGACATTTATTGTTGGCATCCAAAAAGTATTTTGCCATTTACTATATTTGAGGATATTACCTGTGCAAATTTAGAGGTCATTATTTTTTTCATAAATACTAAAGATAGTTTGGGAATAAAAATGATACCTTGGAACATATTGAGACAATGTATTTACCTCAGGCCAATTCACACAATCTAAGATTGGAAACTATGATAGGAAACCAAGTGGTTTAATTGTGAGGTAAACCAGGAAGCACCATAATGGTAATGGAAATGTGAAGTGACTCAGGGATCAGAAGGAAGTCACTTCGAGGTCAATTGATAAGCAGGGGATTGCTGTGGGTCCCCTGGGGCATTGTGTGGATTGTGTCTCAAAGTTGTTCCATGTGAAGGGCAAGGATACCATCAACTCCTGTGTGCCATTGGTTGAAGGCCTTTCCTGGGGTCATAAGCTTCCCAGATTTTCTTTCTCTTCCCTGTAAAGGTTGAGCATCTTTCTACAGCCAAGGAAAGCCCTCAGGCTTACAGTTATGACCACATGCATTTAGAAGCTGTGCACAAGTTGGGGAAGAGAAAGTGCCAGCAGGATGTGGGCGAGATACCAACAGCTTGAGCTAAGTGTTACATGGGGATAGATTGGCTGGAAGCATTTGCTCTTGAATTATATAGCAGTGGACAGGGAGGATGTGTTTTTTTTAATAGGATAATGATCTTAATCCCACAGACTTGGAAAATTGTGCATGTGGGAGTTTCATGAAAATGGTTGTCTGCCTTCTGGGGATTAAAGAAAATTAACGCTATTTCTATACCACAGGCTTATTTGTGTTCAGACCCATCCAAACTAATGTTGTTTTTCAACTACTGTAATAGGAATGCTCATAGGAAGATGAATCTTTGAGAGCTGTTGAAAAACCATTCAAAAAGCTGCAATTATTGTAAAACAATTTGGCAAGGGTAAGGTTTACTGGGGGAAATGAAAAGCAGTTTTGAAGCTGAGAATTTTGTATTTCCCCACAAACAAGTTTAATGAAAAGTAAAATTATTTCTTTTCTTGGCCAAGTTAAAATGTTTAAATGTTTTCTATGAGCAGTAAGTACAAATTTTCTGATGGATCACAGTGTTTACTCTTCCAAAATCTTTGCTTCACTAGAAAAACCCAATTATTAGGATGAAAATGGCATATCAGTAGAATTCTTTTCTCATTGTGTATGGGAAATTTGAAGCAAAGCACTCCTCAACTTATTTTTAAGCCTGAAGAAAGACATAGCTGTCCTTTATCAAGCTATTTTATTTTCAGGAATACTCTTGTCATGGTCTTTGAAAGGCACAAACATAAATTAGATGAACTTGAAGTCTTTGCTACAAACAGGGCTATTCAGATTTGAAAAAAAACTTTTTAATTGCAGTATATTAACATACAATGTTATACTAATTTCAGGGGTACAATATAGTGACCCACAAATTATATACATTACTCAGTGCCCATCATGATAACTATACTCTTGATCACCTTCAGCTATTTCACCTATCCCCCCATGTGCTGCTCCTGTCAGTTTGTTCTCTCTAGTTAAGAGTATGGTTTTTTATCTCTCTTTTTCTTGTTTCTTAAATTCCAATGTGAGTGAAATAATATAGTATTTGTCTTTCTCTGCCTGACTTATTATGCTTAGCATTATACTCTCTAGACCTATCCATGTTGTTGCAGATGTCAAGATTTTATCCCTTTTTATGGCTGAGTAATATTTCATTGTATATGTCTACCACATCTTCTTAAATCTATTCATCTACTGCTAGGTGCTTGGGATGCTTCCATAATTTGGCTATTGTAAATAATGCTGCAATAACTTTTGCATTTATGCTGCATGTATCTTTTCAAATTAGCATTTTTGTAGTCTTAAGGTAAATACCTTAAGTGGAACTATAAGATCATATGGTAATTCTATTCTTAATTTTTTAGGGAACCTCCATGTTCTTTTCTACAGTGGCTGCACCAGTTTTCATTTCCACCAATGGTGCATGAGGTTTCATTTTTCTCCACATCTTCACCAACTCTTGTTATTTCTTGTGTTTTTGCTTTTTGGGCTTTTCAGACTTTCTTTTTGACCTACAGCATTGCATTTGTAGAAGGCAATAGAGCAGGATGATAAAAAGAAAATGACCAATAGCATCTTATTTTTTTTCTGATTCCCATAAGCAAATTATAAAATGTAATTGCTCTAGTAGTATAGTTTTAATTTACTCAAATTAGAATGTTTACAGTGTTTCCTTTTTTCTTTTTTTTTTTTTGAACTTTTACTGGACACCAACTAGAAATATCTAAGTAGTGTTATGAAATTACTTAAACTATTAGCTTTCTATTGCTCTTCTGATAAAAATTCAAAATCTCTAGCCTCTTCTGCAAAGCTTATACTCTCAAGCCTAACTTTTTCTGTAGCTTCATCTTATGACTGTCTTCATCTTGACTGTATTTCACATGCTGGACCTTCTCCTTTTCCAAATTCTCTCCTCAGGGTCTCTGTATGTGCTTTACCTTCTGTTATTTTCCACCTCTTTGTTCCTACTTGTCCTCTTCTATGCCTGCCCTTTCCATCCTGCTGCCGTCCCTTTTGATCACATTGTACCTTCCCTCGTGGAACTTAACACCATTGAAGTTAGATGGTTATTTGTAAGACACTTTGTTTAATGTTTGCTTTTCTTCCTCCCCACAATGACTATTCTGTTCAAAACCTATCCTAGTGCATCATACAATTGTCAACATCAAGCACGTATGATTAACAAGGTTTCAGTGAATAATGAACAAATGAATGACATAAGAGATGTTGATCAGTTTACCTTCTTATTGTCTGTGTGTCATTATAACTTTTATTTTGACTTAAACATGGTGTCCTTGCTGTGATATGGAAGCTTGATTAATTCTACCACATCATAAATTGCCAGATTTGCCCTTTAAGAAAAGTGTCATAGGTTTATCCTTGAGGTCTTTCTTTACTATTTATATCAATGGCTGAATTCCTCAATTTGTAATGATTCAAATGTCTTGTTTCATTTTTTCTTCATGTGTTTACTGCCATATCACCCTTGTCGTGGTATAATGTCCATGTCATATAACCATTTGTTGAAGGAATGAATAAGAAAGGGAGCCTTAACTTTTCAAAATTCATTTACCATTTACAGACTGAGTTATCTTCTGATAAATTTTCAAGTTGTAGTTTAGACCAATAAATAATTAATCAGTCATTTACTTTTATGTCTTCTCGAGGTGAAGAGTTGATGAAGGGAGTTTGCTTCAGGGTTGTATGCCCTGGAAGTCTAACATGATCATCATTGCTTGAGGGACTCAAGCTCTACCAGGGTACCTAGTAGGACAATCAGCTGGAGAGAAATCACCAACGCAAGGTAAGGATGCCTTGTCATTGACTTAATGAAAGAGACAGTCCTAATGGAAAATCCAGGACAAATAGAAATGACCGCATTAAACCTGAATACATTTCTATTATGGAGACTATTTATATGCTATACATCATCTCCTCCCTTTTTAATGTGAGATCCATATTAATTTTTGGATTTTGACCTCTTGGCTCTGTGTCATGCCCAAAAAATGCCAGTAAATGCATAAAATTTTTAGTGCAGTTTGGAATTACCAGGCTTCTGATAATTTTTTAATTAAGATTTTCATTTCTTTCAGAAAAAAAGTTAAAATCTTTTTTTTCCTGACAGGGCATTTTTTTGGTTACCTTGACATTTTTGGTTAATGCAACCAGCAGCACTTCACTTGAACCAAGTATAGGATCTGTCCCATCTTGATATCTGAATCTTTTCCTTCTTTCCATCTATTCATCCATTCATCCTTCCATCCTTCCTTCCATCCATCCATCAATCCATCCATTTATTATATGCAGTAAATAAATATATATGTCTAAAGTATATTAAAAAAGAAAATGTTTTAACTAAAATAATGAGTTATTGAGAAAAACATTTAATGTGGGTGAATTTCTGTTCTGCTATCCCTGCTTTCATGTGACAAGTTCTGTTTATCTTTCAATTCTGTCTTAGAGTTTTATGTTCTTTGTGACTTCCTTAGTCCAAACCACCATTATTCTGCAGCAGGGCTGCTCTCATAACCATCTGATTACTCTCATCCATCTGTGCCTCTCTTTAAGCTATTCTCACACTAAATCCTGAGGGATACTTTGAAATCTAGAATTCCCTCTTGTTATTTCCTTTGCCTAAAATGTTTCCAGGTCTTCCCATTTCACTCTGAATAAAGTTCAGAAACTAATTTATTCAACCACTTTTCTCACTGGGCTTCTTATACCCCATTTTACAGTCATGCAAGCTTCCATCCTAATGTTGAGCCTTTGAATCTGCTGTTCCCTTTGCCTGGAATGCTCTTTCCTCTGATCTTCACCCAGCTTACTTCTATTCACCTTTATTTTTTTGAAGTTTATATATTTTGAGAGAGAACAAGAGAACAAGTTGGGGGAGGGGCAGAGACAGAGAGACAGGGAGAGACAGAATCCCAAGCAGGCTCTGTGCTGTCAGTGCAGAGCCCAATGCTGGGTTTGATCTCACAAACCTTGAGATCATGACCTGAGCTGATATCAAGAGTCTGTTGCTTAACTGACTGAGCCACCCATTTGCCTCTCCTATTCACATTTAGATCTTAGCTTAGCCATCAATTGCCAGACTGGAATCTTCTCCATCCCACTCTCCTCCAGGAGTACTTTATATATACTTGAAGTTTTGCATTTGCCTATTGATTAAATCATATGGCTATTGATTAAATCTCTCCCCTGCACTAAAATGGATGCTGCAAGAAGGCTGAGGCAGAGACTTTTCTGGCATTTTCCTGGAGTGTGGCATATGGCCCTGTGAGTGGCAAGTACATGTTTGATAAAGCAATGAAGTTAACTCCCACAGAGGAATCTAGGCCATCATGGGATGGGATATCTAATTGGATTTTCCAAACTAAGCAACTGAGATGCTCTCTTATTTGTAATCTTGTTTCCATCTGTAGACTTTCTTTGCTTTCCTATAGTCCTTGCTTTGATAATCTCCCCTGTATCTCATGAACAGAGTATGCAGAAGCTGCCTTGTCCCCACCAGTTCAATTAAGAGTCCACGAGTGTTTTTCTAACCTTGGCCCATTGATTGAAGGCCTTCTCTCTATTGTAGGAACACCCTTACTTTTTTTTTTATTTTTAATGCATATTTATTTTGAGAGAGCACAAGCGGGGCAGGGGCAGAGAGAGAGAGTTAGAATCCTAAGCAGGCTCTACACTGCCAGCACAGAGCCTGACTGGAGGCTCAATCCCACCAACCTTGAGGTTATGACCTGAGCTGAAATCAAGACTGGAATGCTTAACTGACTGAGCCACCCAAGTGCTCCAGGAATACCCTTTAATGACCACCACATCTACTGTCCTTTGCTTGACCTTCCTCTTGCAGGAATTCTCATCTACCAAACATTCAGGATGTCATGCCAATCCCATTAGTTGGCTTTCTTCTAGTTTTCATTGCCAAAGTTGAGTCTTCCAAATACATAGCTCATTTTGGAAAATAAACCCCTTCTCCAAATCCTGAGTGTGTCAAGAATGGCCTGGCTTGCTGTCAACTGAGCCCCACATCTGTCAAAACATGCTTTGGATTCTTTAGTTGTATCATGTTTTAATAGTTTTTCTGCAAGTCAGTATGACATTCATTTGGATTCATCCAAAAAGAACAGAATGTTCCCTTTGATGTTTGCATTTTCCAGAATAAAGGACTTTCTCTCCCTTAATTTCTACTTTTGGAATCTTAACAAACATCAAGTTTTAGAGACAGTGACCTTGTTTTCAAGTGTAGGAATTAATTACTTTAAAATTTCACTGTTAAAAAAAATTATCAGCACTCTGTTCTTACTCATAAATTGTCATCAACTAAAATCTCACAAAAATTGTATCAATTTCTTCTAACAAAGTGTCCTACTTTTTTATGTGCAGAGAGGTTTTCATGGTGATCCTGGGACAGTGACATAAATATTATAGTTGGGTTGGGGGATGATGATTCTTAAAAATCCATATTCCAGATCCTACCGAAGACCCAGTGAACCAGAATCTACAGGGAATTTGGAATCTGTTTTTTTTTTTTTTTTAAGTATTCCAGTGAATCTTGGATACATTAAAGTTAAAAAAAAAAAAAAACAAAACTTTTTTTTCCCATTGGGCATTGTGGTCTGGGGAAAAAAAGAGCTGTCTCCCCTGATGTAGGTGACATTTTTGTTTGTTTATTTTATGGACTATGCTGATATAATAAGTACATTATAAATATTACCTTAAAGTAGACATTTTTAAAAGGATTGCAGAAAAAGCTAGTAGAAACAGTAACTATATTTGCTTGCTGTATTCCACAGTGGATCATTCTGCATACCCTACAGGATATAAGTACCCTACTTTGGACACTGCCCCCAGGATTGCCTTCTTTCTAGCAGAGAATAGAGCCTAGCTTAGATGTGCACCAGGACCAGTTTTGTTGAGGGATAGTGAGGGCAGATCCACGTGTGAGGAACTTTGAGGAATGAGTTCTGGGCATGAAAGATACAGTGTAAGGTCCCATGTAAGGTGGGAGGTCATAGGTGACACATGGAAGCACTGCTGATGGAAGGATTGTATTGGAAGAACAAGGGAGGGAAACCAAACCACATCTTGAAAAACTGAGCCAGTACCCAGTACACATACCATCTTTTGTGTACCCCCTCTGCTTTCCTTGCCCTCTGTATTATGCTATTCAAAGTGTATGTAGTCAGAGGGCCAATGCCAAACCACAAACTTACTGGGCCATGACAAGATGCGTACAGAAATCAAAAGTAAATGTTTAGAAATATTTAGAGCAACATCTAGTAATTCATACTTCCTGTCTTTTACAGAGGTATTGGTCAGCAGTAGATTGGGGATTAAACAGAAACTGTTGCCCGTCCCCTGTAGGTAGTTTGAGAAGCATTGCCCGAGGTGATGTGTGAGGCTAAATTCTCCATCTCCTTGCCTTCTTTGTGGCTATGAGGAGCCAAAATGCTGGCATTTGCCTTTCTCACCTGAAGGAGTTGCCTGCCTTGGCCTATTAGAGGAGAGCAGTTGTGAGCTTGGGCATTCACATGACCTCGCTGAGACCTCTATTATCCCTAAATTGAGATGATGGGATCAGATACTCAACCCAGTGTCTTTCTTGGGTTCTTATTTTCTATAATCATATGGAGGAATGAAAGTCTACTTTCCTTGTAGCTGCATCTTCCCTGGTAAAGTCAGGATTATAACCAATGAAGCACATATTCTGATTGTTAGAGGACGGGGAATGTTTGAAGAAAATTAATAGCCATGTTTTGGTTGCATGATTGGCCCAGCTCCTGATGACATGAAGACAGATTTCTCTTCTTGGATTTCTCCCTAATTACAACCTGCATGCATGGATATAAGGGAGAAAGGTCCAGGGTGACATAGCTATATGAGGTCAGTAATTGTGGAATCACTAAGCATTGTGTCAGACCCCAGCTCAGTGGCCTAACAGCTAATGATAAAACTTTTCTGAGCCTCAATTTCTTATTCTGTTCAGTGGGCAAATGATTCTTATCTAGTAGGGTTTCAGTGAGGATCAAATGAGATAATTTTTGTAAAGCACTTGAAGACTTATAGAGCCTTTAAAATACATTGTATTGTCATTATCATGCTTTTTTGTTCAGTAAATAGGTGAGCACCTCCCCTATGCTGTACACCTGATTATACTAATTATTGAGGGAACTATAATGTTATATCAAACATGATCTCACTCCTGAAGGACCTTATGATCTAGTTGAAACTCAAAAAGCTTATTTTTAGTGTACTTCATATTTCCATCCAGACTGTAAACTCCATATAGTCAGGGTGTGCCTCTGCTACATCTCTGAATCCACAGAGTGTAGTGTAGTGTAGTGTAGTGTAGTGTAGTGTAGTGTAGGCACATACAAAGTGCTTAAGAAATCTGTGCTGAACTTAACTGTGAACACTATCATCTTTCCAGTCTTGGTTTGTTTTGATGTAAGGATTCACACACAGATCGTTTATTTAGAAAATGATTTCAAGTAATGACCATAGGGGAGTGGAGAAGTAAGAGCAGAGAAGGAAGCCAATAAAGGGTGTTTTGTTCTATAGCACACTTATGCCTGTTGGCAACTAGCACATAATCCTGCTGGGGACATCTTGGGAGTTAGAGGGACAAGGGAGTTGGGTTATTTATTCATCAGCCATGATAGGTTGAGCGTTACCTGGGATGGGTATTAATCTTACAGTATTTCTGGCTGCACTGATGGCACAGAATTCTCAAGGCACAGAATCACAGGGGCTGGCGGTTAAAAGCATGTTTGCATGGTAATGGTAGGTGTCAAGAAGATATGGATAGGACACTCATCTCATTTTGCTTCTCAGCTGATATCCCAGAAAATTTCCGTGATCAGTCTTTCCCCTCTTCTTCATATTGAAAATGTCTACAATGTATTTACCGCCGAACTCATGTCGGCCATCTTCCCTAAGTCTTCTCCGAGTGTGCTTGCTCACACTGATTACTTCTTTCTCTCAGCTTCTTGTTCACTTACTATTACTTTTTAATAGCTTTCCCTTTAGCACAGACACACAGAAAGTTATTTTAATGCTCTCTGTGGGTGTCTTACCCCTCCTACTTCAATGTGAACTCCAGAGGACAGACCCACGATTTATACATCCTCTGTTCTTGCTACATTGCCCAGAACAAATGAGACTGCAGTAAATTGAATTTGGGACCAAATTTAACTTGCAGGTAAAGGACTGGGGATTTGAACTACTCTGCGTGCCCTTTTTTTTAGCTTTATCTTCTGCTCTGACTTGACTAAACTGACTAATTTGTACTTTTGTTGATGCCAAAGTATTTCGACAATCATCATGATGGGTAGCTACCATTTTTAATAGGCACTATGTGCCTGGCACAGTGCATTTAATATATTCTTTTATGTAATCCTCCCAACAAAAGAAGTGTCACCACTTCTCAGATAAGGAAGTGGTTTAAATCATTATAAGATTTACCTAAGATCATATAATTAGCAGAAGATTATAAATGTAAACTCAGGATTAACCCAGAATCCAGACTTTCAATCACGGTAGTATAGTGTCTCCCAATTTGAAAAAAAGAAAAAAAAAAAAAAGAAATGCTGAAAATAACTAATTCATTGATTCATTCACCTATCCAATTGTCCAACTAAGGATATTCACTGAGTTTATGTTATGTTTAGACTCGGGTAGTCAAAGACAGACTCATTTTGGGAAACTGTGCAGAAATTGTCTTGGAGATACCTCAGTGTGTAAGTCACCTTCCTCTTTTCTCTGTCTTTTGGACCTGCAGATCCAGGGACAACACTCCATATAGTTCAAAAACTATAAAAAATTTCTTCTGACATCACATATTTTCCATAATGGTTGGTTTATGCCTAGACATTGGTTTTCATAAATGCAAAAAAACATATCATTATAACATCTACAAACTATTCTTTACACATGTTGGACAGCCTTCTGTCCATGAGGCTCAGCCTAGATGACACAAACGTTCTTTGGTTCTAAACTTGTTTCTCTCCCTTGTACATTCTTTCCCAGCCCTCTCTACCTAGAGAATCATCATTTATCTGTAAGTGGCTACAGGGACAATCCATGATCCTTGCTAAGAAGAGAGATTTTGTTGCTCTGCTTGTCCTTCCCTTCCTTGAAACAAGGAACACTGATGTTAGCCCTATCTAGCTGAGTGGAGGAAGGGCTCTTGCTCATAAGATAATACAAGATCAAAATACTGCATCAGTTAATATTTCAGAAAAAGAAAATTCTGTGTTTATATTCTTCTAAATATGTGTGTGAACATGAGTGTGTTATATCTTTGATAATTTATTGCCATTTATTGTTTTTGCCCCTGCTGAAAAATTGATTATTGGTCCTCCTTATACTGGGTAGAGAATAAAAGGCAAAAGTAATTCAACAAAATCATAGACTGTTTAATTTCAGTTTTGTGTGGCTTGTTGAACTGTTTGTTGTAGAGCCACCTGCTTTTTCCACAGGTCTTATTTTTGTACTGTTCTACCAGCACTCAAATGCATTGACCCCAAATGTTTTCTAAGTATAGAATTTGGAGTTCAGTCTTGTCTAAAATTCATTAGAAGACTGTCTGATTAGCCTGAATCAGAAACTGCCTTCCAAATAGTGTATTGGAAAACATTGGTGAATTGTCTAGAATTTTCTAAAAGGAAAACATAATTTATTGATTATCTTCTGGGAATTTTTCATGTTGCAATAAATAGAGAATTATAGTGGCCTTGTTTGAATGAATATAATTAAGATCACTTTGTTTTGGTGATAGACCCCTATTTACTGGATTTTTTGAATAGGACAACAAAAAAACAAAACAAAAAAAACCCTGCCTTAGCAAATTCTTAAGTATGAGGAATCAGAGGGAGAAATGCCAAGATGATTTTTAAAAAGAAGAGCTATACGTGGTTTGATGATTTTTTTGTAGCCCCTGTTTGTGGAGAAATTTGTTTCAGATACAAAGTTAGTATTTTCTATGTATAGGTCAAGCCTTTGAACTGGGCATTTTTCAGCCCGTTAATCTAATATTGCATAGCGAATTTTTTTTAATTTTTTAATGTTTATTCATTTTTTTTGAAAGAGAGACAAAGTACAAGTGGGGGAGGGGCAGAGAAAGGAAGACACAGAATCCAAAGCAGGCTCCAGGCTCTGAGCTGTTAGCACAGAGCCTGATGTGGGGCTAGAACTCATGAACTGTGAGATCATGATGCTTAACGTGAGTCAGATGCTTAACCAACTGAGCCACCCACGTGCCCCTGCATAGGGAGCAATTTGAAAATAACAATTTAGTTTGTATCTCACTATATTGTTCTCAGTGACGAGCAAGAAAGGCCTATCACTACCCTCCCCACACACATTTTCCCACACACCTGGGCACACACTCTTCTTTCAGGATGGCTTTAGCATAGGCCCTGGGTGAGTGTTTCTACTGAAATGAAAGCAGTCTTAGCTCCCAATCAGCTATCACAGGGATATCTTTGCACTGGTTTTTAATGGCTGTTTTTAGAACCATTGACATTTACCTCATCAGGAGCACATTAATTGAATGCTTACCAGTGCTGAGTGTGGTGTGTTCATTGTTTCATTCAGCAGTTACATTCATCTGTGTTGGCAGCTACTCCTATGATCTATACTATGTAGATGAGAAAACTGATGATCTGAAAATTTAAATGACTTTTTCAGGTCTACACACCTGATAAGTGATTTGTGCTTTCAAACCTTCTGCCATTTTGCTTTGGTATAATTACCTAAAACGTAAAGAGTAGCACCCAAACTCCTTGATAGTCTGTCTATAGCATATCTTCCCTACTTTATCTCTCAATCTTACTTACACAATCTCCCTGCTACATTGTGTAAGACAACTATCATTTGTATCCAGATTTACTCTTACAATATGTTTTGGTAGAGCAAGACTATCGGGATTTGAGTTATTTTTGGTAAGATAGTTTTCCACTGATGGAAAGGATTTCAGAACAAGGTTACTATGGATTATTATTCCTATAACCACTGCTATTCCACCCCTTTTCTACTAAAACTTTTCATTTTGTTTACACTTCTCTTACGGATAGGTGTCTCAGAGAATCTGACTTCTGTTCTAGTTGCTGGGGCAAATGTTACCAGTAAGTGAGTTGGTAAGGAAAATGTATTCAAATTCTGGGTGATAAGGGATGAAAATAGCTGAGTGGGTTTCCTTTACTCTTAAAAGGAATATTGTATTTTGTACTCAGGGTAAATTACTTTAAAAAATACGTCAACATAAAAGAGTGGTATGGGTTTGTTGGTACATGTGAGATAACTTTAATCTATGCAGGGGGCTGTGTAATTAATATACATGAACATGGTCAAGAATATAGACAGTTCATATGTCTCATAACTTTTAAATAGCATGCAAGGTCTAGATCTCTATTCTATATCTCATCCCTAACATAGAAAACTCTGTCATCCGATTTAACTATATACTAGGTTGGTCATGTCTTTAAAATACTGTTGTGTTTACCACCTTGGAGAGAAATTTTCACATAAGGTCCTTATCAGAATGACTGAAAAAAGAACACAGGGACCTAAAAGCTTTTATAACTGTTTTTGTGCCTGGTTAGTGATATTGTGAAGTTATAGCAGTCCTGGGCTAGCCCAGGAATTCTCATGGGTTAAGTCAATTTTAGTTGGGTTTACTTGCAGCCAAAAGCATTCTGATACAATGTTTCTCTGAACAGCTTGACTACATAATTTGTAGGGCTCAGTGCAAAATGAAATCAAGTCTCCTAATTAAAAAAATCATTAAGAATCTCAAGACAATGACAGTAGAATGTTAAACTAAGAGGGGCATCCTCCTAAGTACTGAGTCATATGCAAACCCATGAAGCTGATCTCACCTGTGAGGAGCTTAGGTGGGATGTTTCCCAGCCAACCGGAGGGGGGAATTTAAATTGGCAGGAAATCTCTCCTTGGAGCTAGAATTTGTTACTCCATCTTTCTCTGAGGATAACTTCTAAACTAGCCTTACCTAAAGGAAGTAAACCAAATGATAAGGAACAAAAACAGTTGTTCCCAATCTTTTAAAATGTTAAGACTCTTGGCACAAAAACCGATACTCAGATCAATGGAACAGAACAGAGAACCCAGAAATGGACCCACAAATGTATGGCCAACTAATCTTTGACAGAGACGGAAGGAATATCCAGTGGAATGAAGACAGTCTCTTCAGCAAGTGGTGCTGGGAAAACTGGACAGTGACATGCAGAAGAATGAAACTGGACCACTTTCTTACACCATACAGAAAAATAAATTCAAAATGGATGAAAGACCTCAATGTGAGACAGGAAGCCATCAAAAGCCTCAAGGAAAAAGCAGGCAAAAACCTCTTTGACCTCAGCCACAGTAACTTCTTACCCAACACGTCTCCAGAGGCAAGGGAAACAAAAGCAAAAATGAACTATTGGGACCTCATCAAAATCAATAAGAAAACAACCAGCAAAACTAAAAGGCAACCCACAGAATGGGAGAAGATACTTGCAAATGACATATAAGATAAAGGGTTAGTATCCAAAATCTATAAAGAACTTATCAAACTCAATACCCAAAAAACAAATAATCCTGTGAAGAAATGGGCAAAAGACATTAATAGATACTTCTCCAAAGAAGACATCCAGATGGCCAACTGACATATGAAAAAATGCTCCACATCACTCATCATCAGGGAAATACAAATCAAAACCACAATGAGATACCACCTCACACCTGTCAAAATGGCTAATATTAACAACTTGTGCAACAACAGATGTTGGCAAGGATGCAGAGAAAGAGGATCTCTGTTGCACTGCTGGTGGGAATGCAAACTGGGGCAGCCACTGTGGAAAATAGTATAGAGGTTCCTCAAAAAATTAAAAATAGAACTACCCTGTCACCAAGCAATTGCACTACTAGGTTTTTATCCAAGGGATATAGGTGTGCTGTTTCAAAGGGACACATGCACCCCAATGTTTATAGCAGCACTATAAACAATAGCCAAAGTATGGAAAGAGCCCAAACATCCATTGATGGATGAATGGATAAAGAAGATGTGGTGTATGTGTGTGTGCATACATACAATGGAGTATTACTTGGCAATCAAAAAGAATGAAATTTTGCCATTTGCAACTACGTGAATGGAACTAGAGGGTATTATGCTAAGCGAAATTAGTCAGAGAATGACAAATATCCTATGATTTCAATCATAGGAGGACTTTAAGACACAAAACAGATGAAAGCAAGGGAAGGGGAGCAAAAATAATATAAAAACAGGGAGGGGGACAAAACATAAGAGACTCTTAAATATGGAGAACAAACAGGGTTTCTAAAGGGACTGTGGGAGGAGGGATGAGCTAAATGGTAAGGGGCATTAAGGAATCCACTCCTGAAATCATTGTTGCACTATATGCTAACTAGCTTTGATGTAAATAAAAAAAAAATAAAAAGATTTTAGTTTTAAAAAATAGAAAAATAAAATGTTATGACCCATTCTTCAGAAACCACTGTTTTCCTAGGTTGACCAGACGGAGCAAATGTAAGATATACTAAAATCTAGTATGGTAAAATCTACTATGCTCATTCTCTCAGAAACCTGATCAACTTATATGTCTTTGAATCATAAAGACCTACCATTCTTCTTGGTTTTTTTTTTTAATTTTTTTTAATGTTTTATTTATTTTTGAGACAGGGAGAGACAGAGCATGAACAGGGGAGGGTCAGAGAGAGGGAGACACAGAATCTGAAACAGGCTCCAGGCTCTGAGCTGTCAGCACAGAGCCCGATGCGGGGCTCAAACTCACGGACCGCGAGATCATGACCTGAGCGAAGTTGACCGCTTAACCGACTGAGCCACCCACCATTCTTCTAATAAGGTTTGAAAAGCAGGAACTACACTATCAGCGGCATGAGTATCGTTTGGGGTGGCTGGCTATAGGTAGAGATTATAAGATACTAATTTTTTAGTAGACTCATGGTGCCTAGAGAAGACTTTCAGCTAGAGCATCTTCTGTTAGGGGCATAAAGCAATAAAATTAGTCATGTAGGTAAGCTTAAAGAAGGCAAATAAAGCAAAACTCAACACCATTCTATACTTCAATGTTTGTTGGCTTTAAATACATACTTTGCAATGTATGGACTGGCCTTTTACTTGCCTTTCAACATGAGGATCATGATCCTTAGGATCTGAGGAAGTTAGATGATTTTTTAATAAGTCTGACATTTTTCCTAAAAAGGCAAAATTAACTATTTTTTAAATCCATAGAAACTACAGTGATTCCTTGGTAATTCTGAAACCAAGAGCTCTCAGTTGTGGTGACAGAGCAGTTAACATTGTCACAATTTTAGAGAGTCTCCCAACAGCCCAACCCTGTGGTAATAATCCTTTGGTATCACCAAAGTATCACCAAAGAAAAAAAATCACGACTAGGAATACTATGAATTCCACATATTAAATATAAAATATTTGCACACATTTGAAATAATGTGGCTATAAGTACAAAAGATGGTGTTTATTAGATCTACAGAAAGTTTGTGATGTCCATATGACTTAAGGAAGCCCTTATGGTCAAGGAAAAGGCTTTCAGGTTGAGGGAGGAAATTTTGTCCAAAGAGGAAGAGTTCACCTGGCTTAGGTGTGATGAGGGCAACAAATATTAAGGGAGTGGGAGCAAGAACCTTGTTTTCTAGCTAGCAATTCTAACTTAGGAAAGCCTTCTCTACTCAAATTTGAATAATTATATACCTTTCACCCCAACTCCAAATATAGCTCAGTCCCTCATAGAGACAAACCCACCCATTTGTTATTCACAAATGTGTCTGAGGCTTTTCTACATCACCACTGATTTTTCTTAAACTATTCTTTCTGGAAATTTCTCACATATCCATTCTTGGATAGTTCTAGTCTAACAATTATAAAAATTGGCCTCATCAGCCACCCTTATCAGGAAGCCTCTGAGTTACCATTTATTTTGCTTAGGAACTATGTTTTCTTATTTGGATATCCAAATATCTTTCTGTGCTCCATTTCAAAGATGCTCATTTTGTGCTCCTTAGTAGATTCTAACTTTCTTGAAGAAAGGGACTCCATTTTATGCCTTGTTTTATGATCACCAGCTCTTGCATTCATGCTCTTATGTGCCAAGTACTCTGTAATAATTTGCTGAATTTTGTTTGATGCTTAGAGATTAATGCGCATTATGGGCTGCTTATGTCAGGTTATGAAAATGAGACTAGTACAAAGACATAAAGTTTTTGGTGGGAGTCTGGGTGACCCCTGGGAAGGGAGTGTTTGAGAAAGTATAGTTAGATATATAAATAATTCAGTGGAGAAATGGAGAGGTAATTAAAAGCCATGTTAAAAAGAACACTGGGAAATTATCTCAAAACATATCTCAAAAGAATCTCACTTCCCTGCACTTTGTTATGACTCAATCCTCAGTACCTAAACCAGTGCTTGGCAGGTGCTTATTAAATACCTGCTGAATGAATGAATGAATGAATGAATGAATGAATGAACCAATGAATGAATGAATGGATTGGAATGCTAGAAGCTGCTGGTAAAATCACTAACTCATAAAGGAGTGAGTCATCTGAACATCTTCAATCAAACCTATGTTTTCCCAGCAGTAAATTAAAAAGGCTGGGTCACAATCTTCTCAACGTCTTTGAGATCTTTCCCATGATCATTATGATCTTGTACCTCAACACAAAGCATTATGATTACATGATTTGTAGACTGTTCTAAAATAACTCCTTCTGCTTGTCAGAGTGGCTGAGAATTTCACAGTTGAAAGGAAAACTCCTTTGCATATTAGAGCCTTTTAATTCCTTGAAAATTTTCTGTTAAATATCCACTTTAATTATTTATTAGTTCACAGCTTCTGAGGCCATTTTGGGCAATAGTGTGGTCAGGCATTAGGAAAATGTGCTTGAGATGGAGTAGAAGGGGATCAAGTGTAGGAGATGCTTCAGAGCTGCCACCGGCTAGCCTTGGTATGGTCAGACTTTGGTGCCTGTGGCCTGTGAGTCAGAGGTCACTGAGAATTAATTTGAAAGGGGGCTATCCAGGTCAAGAATCACTCTTGGAAGCTGGTGAACCACTCAGCTGTATCTCTATTTAGCTCTAACAGCAATAATTGAATTTTTGTTCAAATCACAGTTCATTATTGACGATTTCTGTGAATAAGAAATACTGTTCTACCACATCCTTTATCTTTAGGCTAGAATCACTATTACTCGAGGTTAGGTTTTAAGGCAAAAATTTATTCGACAGTTACCCTTTAACATTCTTTTGTGAGGTGCCCTGTAAGAGAACAATGTAAGCAGTATGTAGCCAAGAACAGGAAGCTCTTCCATAAGTATTGGAATGAATCGTGTTTTCTTTAACTGATTGCCGGCTGATGGGCCTGGCTTGTACTTGAGTGCCATTTTTTTTCCATGAAAAATAAGTTTTGTTAAATGCTAGGATCACTCTTCTGCCTCACTCTCAATGTAACAAGATGCTGATATTGTGAAAGTTGCATAGGACCTGAGATTCAGTAGAGAACATCAGACTCAGGTTTCCTCTGGGGTGTGTGCTCACTGAGTAAAATGGTGGCATTTCAAGACCATGGTATCTGTAGATACTGTTCTTTTCTTCTCAATCTCTCTTGTGTCCTCTCTTCCCTTCCCTTCCTACCACTTTCCCTCCCTCCGTTCCTCTCTCTTTCCTTTACCCCAAAACTTATATAGCAAAATAGCTGAATTAGCAAAAGGAAATAGGCAGAAGATGCAACCCCAATGTGCTTGCTTACTTTTTCAGTGCCATGCTTTTCTGAATGTCACCAAGTGTCTTCTACCTAAGAATCTGCCTCTTAGAGACCATGGATTAGTTTTCTATTGCTGCTATTACAAATTACTACAAAGTTAATGGTTTAAAATAACACACATTTCTTTTCTTACCATTCTTTAGGTCAGAAGTCCAGTACTGGGCTCACTGGCTAAAGTCAAGGTGTCACCAGGAATGTATTTCTTTCTGGAAGCTCTAGAGGAGAAGGTATTTTATGTACATTCAGGTTGTTGGTAGAACTTGGTTCTTTGTGGTTATGGAGCTGAGCTATCTCTTTCTTTGCTGTCAGCTGTGAGTTGATCCCACAGCTTGTCAAGGCTGCCCTGGCTCATTGGTTCATGGCCTCCTTCCTCCATCCTCAAAGCTAGAAATGGCTGGTAGGGTCCTGCCTACACTTTGAATCTCTCCTGCCTCATCTTTCATCATTGCATCTCCCTCATAGACTTTATTGCCTTTGTATTCTACTTTAAAGGGCCCACATGTTTATATTGAATCCATCTGGATAATCTAATACAATGTCTCTAATTTAAAGTCTGTAAAGTTAATTCTATGCACAAAGTCCCTTTCACCATGTACTGTGACATATTCTCAAGCTGCAAGGATTAGAATGTGGAAATCTCAGAGGTGGAGTAGAGTGGCATGGGGAGAAGAGAGGTGTCTTTCTCTCAACCTTGGACCACCTGAAAGGAGCTGATCATTTCCTTTTCTTATAAAATCCAGGGAACCTTCATACTAGTAGCTTCTCTAAGGAATGATTTTTCTGGATTGCCACTTCCAGGAGATGGGGACTGGGAGAGGCAGAGACTGGAAATGGTTCTGTGTCCCTCAGTGATCATACTTATCAAAGATAGTGGGTGAATTCAGTTTTTTCTTGGCAGTTGAGTAGCCATAATACAGTTCCATGGGAAGAATTGTTACTCTTCATTAGCTGGAGGATAAGAGTAAAAGTAGAGGTAGGTCAAATGAAGTCTTAAGTTTTTGTTTGTTTTCAGGTACAAGAAGGGCTGCAAACTAGTCAGATTTCCTCTATTTGGAGCTCAAAGAACTAAACATTGAATAAAAATGTACCCCACTATACTTCTAGAGCAATGAGCTCCCCAAAATAGCTCATTAAGATGTCCTAGTTCCTTTGGTGGGCTGTTCTTCCGAGATTTCTAAGCTTGCAATTTGCCTTTTGTGTATTACAGTGTCTTGTCTAGGGACCAACAAAGCCTTATTACAATAAAGGTGATGTATTAGTGCCATCACAAGTATATTCCCTTGGTTATTCAGTCACTTCATATAAGTAATTAACTCCACTTTTCTAGATGGCAGGCTAGTTTTCAAAGTCAGAGACACCCACTGTTGGTTTTGAATGCAGTTCCTTGCTAACAGAACAAATAGAAATGAGATACAGGGATAATGTCATTGGGAAAGGCAGAGAATTCAATCCAGGTGACATGTGGATGCTGGGGATTTGAGCTGGTTCAATTATTTTTTCAGTTTCCTAACCAAACTTGTCTATGCATCAGGAAGAAAGGCTTTGAAATATGACACCTTGTTTAGGGTCCTGTGCCTCAGGAGTACAGAGGAAGTATCTCCAGTTAATATGAGATTCCAGGAAGATAGAGTGAAAGAGGCATGAAGACCCTTTTTCTTTGTGTTTCCAGAAATCCAAATATTTGAAGCAAAAGTGCAGTTTTTAAGAGATATATTAGATCATTTCACTCTTCTTCCCCAAATCATGCAATTTTTTGTGTACAAATTAAAGTAAAATTGAAGTAAAAATTGAAAACTTCACTTGGGCCTCCAATGCCTTAAGTCAGTGCTATTTGAGGTGTGGCCAATGCCAGTCACAAATTTTTACTGGTCTACCTGTTCTACAATAAAATCAACAATGTCACTTTGCACTATTTAATCCAGCGTATATACATATACATATACATATACATATACATATACATATACATATACATATACATATACAAGTAACACATTTTCAGTGAAAGAGGGGATGCATTGGCATATATACATATATGCATATATGAATGTGTGTATGCATATGTGTATAGGTACATATATGCACATGTGTGGGTTCGTTTTGTTTTGTTTTTTATTACCGCCCTGTTCCCTTTTATCTCTGATTAAAATCATCACCAAAGTCACCTTTGCAATGAGGCTTCTCTGGCCATCTGTTGAAATTTTATCACCTTCATCCTATTTAACATTTGCTATTTTCCTTTTCCTTGTTTTTTTCCCCCCTTAGCACTAATCACTAATTATTTTGCTATATATTTTACTTATTTTTGTTGTTACTCTCATTTATTGTTTTCACCTATAGAGGTAAGTGCTATGAAGGCAGAGGTAATGATCTGCTTTGTTTGATTCTGTATCACACCTTCTAGAAATGTACCTGGCATATAGTAAGGATTCAAGAATTACTTTTTTTTTTTGACTGAAAAGATGGAATGAATAATTGGAACAATTAATGTATTAGATAAATGATAAATGTGAACAAATAATGGATAAGTGAATAAAATACATATATGTGTAAAGGCAGATAAATGAGTGGATGGATAAGTAAGTAAATGAAGGAATATATGTTATAAAACCTCATGTTGTTTGTTTATACAATCCTGAAGGTGGAGCATCTTGTTTTTGGTTTAACCTGAATGACTCCTTCATCTAGTAGTACAGCACTGAGGCATTTTCTTACAGATTAATCACCATGCATGTGGGCTACTTATCTCCTGCCTTGCTATGGAACACATTTATATCACTTATAAAAGAATAATCTATGGTCTGAATGATGACAATTCAAGAATGTTGTTTTAGGGCACCTGGGTGGCTCAGTTGGTTAAGCATCCGACTTTGGCTCAGGTCATGGTCTCACGGTTTGTGGGTTCGAGCCCCACATTGGGCTCTGTGCTGACAGCTCAGAACCTGGAGCCTCCTTCAGATTCTGTCTCCCTCTCTCTCTCTTTTCCTCCCCCACTAGTGCTCTGTCTCTCTTTGTATTTCAAAAATAAATAAATGTTAAAAAAAGTTTTAAAAAAAGAATGTAATTTTAGAGACCGGCTGCCACCCAGAAGATTGACTCATCATGGGTGAATAAAATCAAAAGGACTTGCGATTTCATACTGTGAGAAGAAATGGGTCATGGTGACTAATGGTTTGAGCCCTAAGGTTACATGAACAAAGAGATCAAAACCTACTACTGTGTACCATTTCTGTGGCCTCAGGGACAGCACTTATCTTTTCTAAGCCTCAGTCTTCACATCTATGATAGGGAAATAATTACTTTCTAGGGATGCTGTATTAAATGAAATAATCTTTTTTTTTTTTTTTTTTTTTTTAGTTAGAGAGAAAGAGTATGTGAGTCAATCCCAGTCATTCCCAGGAACTGTGAGATAATGACCTGAGCCAAAACCAAGTCAGATGCTTAAGCGACTGAGCCACTTAGGCACCCCAATTGAAATAATTTTTGTAAAGTTAAATATTTGCAAAATTAATGTGGTTCGTTAAAGTGCTGGCCAACTCTACGTTCTGTTCCTCTATACCTTCTAACTTTGCTGTCAGCAACTTTGGAGAATGTGACATCTGTCATTTCCAAACTTGCTTTCTTTTTTTTACTCATACCACTGAGAGATTTGTTCTGGTTTATTTATTTTTCAGTTTCTTAACAGGACACAAATAATCAAGTTTCCCAAAGTATTGTACGTATATTGCTAGAATTTGTGAGATGTGTTTAGATACATTGAGTGTTTCAACTCTATGCCATTGATAGTAGAAGTCATATTTTATAGACCTGGAAACTAAGGCTTAGTGAAGTATATACCTTCACTACAAGAAGGTTGCAGAAGGGAAGTGGCAGAGAAGACCTAAATCTCTCTTACCTACTACACCTTTTCTTTCTCCTACAGTACTGGTTCTCAGCCCATGCTGCAACTGCAAGCTCTTAAGAATTCCAGGGTCTGGAGTCTTACAACAGGTCAGTTGATAGAGAATTCTGGGGTTGGGTATGGATATTATATTTTAATTTGATTTTATTTTCCCCTAATGTTTTATTTTGAAAATTTCAAACCACAGTCAATTTGAAACAGTAGTGCAATAAACATTCCTCCCTTCACCTACAGCTATAGATTTTGCCTCATTTACTTAATCTCCATTTCTTGCTGCCTTGCATCACCTTCTCTCTCTCATATGAATACACGTACAAAAACACACATATATGCACACTTCTTTACCTCTTTTGTTTTCCTAGTTCATTTGGAAGTAAGTGGTAGACATTATGTCACTTGACTCTTAATTCTTTTTTTACTCTTAAATGTTTAGCATGCACTTATCTAGAACAAGAATATCCTCCTCCATAACCACTATATCATTTTTACATCCAAGCTCTCTAACGCTTATAAAATAATATGCTTAGTTTGTATATTATGCATTGTCCAAATTCAAATTTCCTCAGTTTCAGTGATACACTTTATTGCTTGCTTGCTTCTTTTTTTTTTAAATTCAAAACCCAGTCAAGGATCACACATTGCATTTCCTTTTCATGTCCCTTTATTCCTTTAATCAAGAATACAGTTTGGCAAGCTATAGCACAGGGACCAAATTTGGCCTAGTACTTGGTTTTATATGACCTGCAAGGTAAGAATAGTTTTTATATTTTCATTTATCATTTTTTCATCTTATATTTATGAGAGAGAGACTGTGTGTGTGTGTGTGTGTGTGTGTGTGTGTGTGTGAGAGAGAGAGAGAGAGAGAGAGAGAGAGAGAGAGAGAGAGCAAGCGAGCAGGGGAGAGGGGCAGAGGGAGAGAGACAGAATCCCAAGCAGGGATGCTGAGCATGGAGCCTGATGCAAGGCTCAATCCCACGACTCTGGGATCAGGACCTGAGCGGAAACCAAGTTGAGTCAGATGCTTAACTGACTGAGCCACCCAAACAGCCTAGGTTTTATATTTTTAAAGGTAGAAAAAAAATCCAAAAGAAATAATGTTCTGTGAATTATATAAAATCAAAGTCAGTGCCCATAAATAAAGCCGTAATGGAACATGGCCATGCTCATATGGGTATGTATTGTCCATGAAGGCTTTCAAGACTACAAGGGCAAAATTGAATAGCTGCAACAGAGACCATATGGCAAATTCTAAAATATTTACTCTCTCGTCCTGTACAGGAATTTGCTCACCCTGATCTAGAACATTTCACTGACTTAAAAAAAAGTATTTTTATGACTCAGGTATTTTAAAGAATTCAGGCTAGATCGGTAGTAGAATCTTCTAAATGTGGAATTATTTCCTCATATTTAGATTCAGAGCAAACATTTTGGCAAGAATTGAATTTGGTGATATTATGCATTTATCCTTTCATTACATGAGAAGTACTGCAATATTGACTTGTTTCATTAATAGTGATGCTAGCTGTTGTCATGTCATTCATATGGTGTCTGCCAGATCTCTCTGTTGTAAAGGACTCTTTTATCTTTGTAAATAATAATTACTATTGTCTGAATGTTTTTGTACATCCAAAATTCATGTGTTAAAATTGTAACCCCCATTGTGATGATATTAGGAGGTGGGGCCTTTGAGAGATAATTAGAACATGAAGACAGAGTTCTTATGAAGGGTATTAGTTCCCCTATAAAAGAGGTTTGAGGGAACTCCCTGCTTCCTTCTGCCATATCAGGCCACAGTGAAAAGACTACCATCTATGAGCCAGGACCTCTTACTACCAGATCTGTAGCCACTATGACCTTGGACTTCCCAGCCTCTGTAACAGTAAGAAATAAACTTCTGTATTTTATAAGCTAACCAGAATCAGTATTTTATTGTAGAAGCAGAAATGGACTAAGACAGTAATCAATGGGATATTTGATGTGCTGTTTTCTCCTAGCTTCTTGAGATTAAAGCGTGGCTCAATTTTTGGAGGGGGACACTTTTAAAAAATTCTAATATATGCATTTAAAACTGTTAATTTATGCCTGTGCTCCATTAGTTGTATTCCTGATGTTTTTAGATATCTTATTGTCATTCTGTGAAAAACATTTTCCAACTTGTATTTTGATTTCTTGTGTAATCCATAGGTTATTTAAGTATATTGCTTAATTGCTAAGCAGATGGAGATTTTCTAGTTATATTTTTCTTATTATTCCTAGCTTAATTTCATTGTGATTAGAGGAAACACTCTGACAAATCTCAATACTCAAGATATTTTCTAAGGCTTGCTTTGTGACCCAGCCTTTGGCAAATTTTGGTAAATATTTTACATGCACTTGAAATTAATACGTATTCTAAGTTATTGAATGTAATGTTATCTTTATATCAGGTCAATTTTGTCATCAAAATTGTCATCAAAGGTATTTTCACATCTTTTATACCATTTTTTGGCTCTTTGCTAGTTCTATCAGCCATTGAAATATCTATGTCTTCCACTGTGATTATGAATGTAGCTATTTCCCTCTAAGTTCTGTCACTTTTTGCTTTACCTATTTTGAAGCTCAGTTATTAGGCACATAAAATTTAAGATTGTGATAACTTCCTGATGGATTGACTATTCTATCACTATGAAACATATCCCTTTATTTGTAGTCATTTTTCTTGATTTAAAGTCTACTTTATCTAATAATGTGCAGCTATTATGGTTTTAATGTTGTTTGCATTATATATTTTTGCAGGATATGTTTTTATTTTCTTATTTTCAAACATTGTTTTTTTCATAATCATAATCCATTTTTTATTGTGGCAAAACACACATAAAAGTTACTTTTTTTTTTTTTACCATTTTTAGGTGTACAGTTCAGTGGCATGCAGTACATTCACATTGTGCAATCATCACTGGCATCTGTCTCTGGAACTTTTTCATCTTCCTCAATTGAAGCATATTAAATGCTAATTCCTTAGTGTCTCTTCCCCCAGCTCCTGATAACCACCATTCTACTTTCTGTCTCTAGGAATTTGAACATGTTAGGCACCTTATATAAGTGGAATCATATATTTGTCCTTGTGTAATGGCTTATTTCACTTAGTGTAGTGTTTCCGAGGCACTGAATACTTTGACATCCTGACAATATTAAGTCTTCTGATCCGTGATCCCTGGATGTCTTCCCACTTATTGATGTCTTCTTTAATTTCCATCAACAACATTTTTTTTAGTTTTGTGTGTACAATTTATTTCCATTATTAAATTTATTCCTACATATTTTATTCCTTTTGATGCTATTCTAAATAAAATTGTTCTGTTACTTTTTGGGATATTCATTGTTAATATATAAAAATGTATCTGGTTTTTATGTGTTGATTTTATATACTACAATTTTGCTGCATTCCTTTACTAGTTGTAACAAGTTTTTTTTTGTTTTGTTTTGTTTTGTTTTGTTTTGTTTTAGTGGAGTTGTTAGGATTTTCTACATATAAGATCATGTCGTCTGTAAACAGAGACAATGTAACTTTTTTCTTCATGATTTAGAAGTATTTTTTTTTTTATTGCCTAATTGTTCTGGTTAGGATTTCTAGTAGTATGCTGAATAGAAAAGAAAAAAAAAGCTGGTAAAAACAGGTTTTTTGTTTTTGTTTTCGTTTGCTCTTCCCAGATTTTAGAAGAAACGGTGTCAGTCTTTAAACATTGAGTGTGATGTTAGTTATGAGTTTTTCATATATGGGCTTTTATTGTATTGAAATAGTTTCCTTCTATTTCTAGTTTATTGAGTGTTTTTATCACGGGAAGATGTTGAATTTTTCAAATGCCTTTTTTTTTTTTTTGCACCAGTTGAATGGGTCATGTGATTTCCTCCCTTCATTCTTTTATTGTGGTATATTTAATTGATTTTTATATTTTGAACCATCATTCCATTCCCACTTGATCATTGTGCATACTCGTTTTAATATGTTGTTGAATTCAGTTTGCTAGAACATTGGATCTTTATATTAATATTCATAAGTGATACTGATCTGTAGTTTTATTTTCCAGTAGTGTCTTTGTCTATCTTTGGTATCAGGGTACTGCTGGCTTCATAGAATGAGTTTGGAAATGTTGTATCCACCTCAATTTTTAGAAGAGTTTGAGAAGGATTAGTGTTAGTTCCTTAAATGTTTGGTAGAATTCAATGGTGAACCCACCTGTTCCTGGGTTTTTCCTTGTTGGGAGGTTTTTGGTTACTGATTCTATTTCCTTACTAGTTATGGGTCAGTCTATTCAGAATTTCTATTTTTTCATGATTCAGTCTGGGTAGGTTGTATGTTTCCAGGAATGTGTCAATTTCATCCAAGTTATTCAATATATTGGCATATACTGGTTCATACTATTCATGTATCATTCTTTTTATTTCTGCAAAACCAGTAGTAATGTCTTCTCTTTCATTTATGATTTTACTTTTTTCAATCTTCTTATTTTCTTATTAGTCTAGCTAAAAGTTTGTCAATTTTGTTGATCTTTTCAAGGAACCAATTTTTGGTTTTGTTAAATTTTTTTTTTGTATTTTTCTACTCTCTATTTCATGTATCTCTGCTGTGATGTTTAGTATTTTATTTACTGGGGTGCCTGGATGGCTCAGTTGGTTAAGCAGCTGACTCTGGATTTTGGCCCAGGTCATGATCTCAAGGTTCACAGGTTCAAGCCTTGTGTCAAGCTCTGCCCTGACAGTGAAGAGCCTACTTGGGATTCTCTCTGTCTCCCTCTACCTTTGCCCATCCTCAACTGTGCTTTCTCTCTCTCTCAAAATAAATACACTTAAAAAATATTTTATTTACTATTCCTTCTTCTAGCTTTGGGTTTAGTTCTTACTTTTCTAGTCCCTTGAGATGTAAAGTTAGATTGTTGATTTGAGATCTTTTTTTTGTTGTTTTGTTGGGTTTTTTTGTAAATTATGTTGTTTGATTTCCACATATTTTTGAATTTTCTAGTTTTTCTTCTGGCATTGTTATCTGGTTTCATTCTTTTGTGATTGAAATGATGTTTTGCCTGATTTCAGTCTTTAAAATTAATTAAAAAGTTATTTTGTTTCCTAACATATTCTCTCTTTTGGGGAATGTTCCATGTATGCTTGAGGGAAATGTATATTCTGTTGTTGTATTGAGTGTTCTGTATATGTCTGTCAGGTTGAATTAATCTTTAGTGTTTTTCAAGTCCTCTTTTTCCTTATTGATCTTCTGTCGGAATGTTCTGTACATTATTGCAAGGGAGGTATTGAAGACTTCTATTATTATTGTGGAGATGTCTGTTTCTCTCTTCAATTAATGTGCGTTTCATATATTTTGGAGCTCTGGTGTTTAGTACATATATGTTAATAATTGCTGTATCTTCTTGGGGAATTGGCCCTTTTATCATTATATAATTCCTTCTTTAACTCTTGTAACAGTTTTGATTTAAAGTCTATTTTGTCTGATAGGAGTATAGCCACATCTACTCTCTTTGGCTACTGTTACAGGGAGTATCTTTTTCTATTTTTTCACTTTGAACCAATGTATGTCCTGATACCTAATATAGGTGTGTTGTAAACAACATGTAATTGTGTTTTAAAAAAAATATCCATTTTGCCAATCTCTGTTTTCTGATTGAGGAGTTTATCCACTGGCATTTAATTAGTGATAAGAAGGCACTTTTGCCAATTTGTTTTATGCTTTCTTCATGTCTTTAATTTTTTTTTTTTTTTTGCCCCTTATTTTCTCCATTACTACCTTCTTTTGTGTTTGATTTTTTTTGGGGGGGGTGGTTGGGGTGGGAGTTTTATTGTTTGGATTTTAAGTGTGACTCTTTTAAGCAACATATTACTTGATTTTTAAAATCCAGCCTGACAATCTTGTTACTTTAAATATTTAGTTCATTTTACTTAATGATTTATTTAATTGAGTTTACATATACCAAATTACTGTTTGTTTTCTGTGTGACCCACTTGTCCTGGGTGCTTTAATTCTTCCTTCCTACTTTTTTCTCAGGTAATCAGATATTCTTCATATTCCATTTTCCCTTTTGTTAACTTGCTGCTTTAGAGATTAACACATGGGGTTTTGACTTATTACAATACAACAAATTAATACTTAACCCACCTTTCCATTAACAGAAAATTCTATGGACACTTTGACTTTTGTACTTTCAACTTTAGGATTATTGATGGCATACAGTTTAATTATACATATACATAAAACCCCACAAAACATTACTGTTATTTTTTTATAGTCAATTTTCATTCATGTCCATCTATATATTTTACTTTTTATCTGCTCTTTCATATTTCTTGGAAGTAATGTCTTATCTGAGATCATTTTATCTTCTGCTTCAGGAACTAATTTTAGTATGACTTTTAATGAAGGTGTGCAGTAAATTCTTTGTTTTGTTTGAAAATATTTTTTTCATTTTTGAAGTATATTTTGTTAAGTATATAATTAAAGGCTGGAATTATCTTTCAGCACTTGAAATATGCCATTTGTTATCTCCTTGACTCTACTGTTTATTTTAAGAAGTCACCTCTCCCAGATACAGTTTATCTTTTGAAGGTAGACTGTCCTTCTTCCCTCTGGCTATTTTTAACAATTTCTCCTTGTTTTAGATTTTCAGCAGTTTTTAAATTTTTTAAAAATGTATTCATTTTTGAGAGAGAGAGAGCATAAGCAGGGGAGAGACAGAGAGAGGGAGATAGAGGATCTGAAGTGGTCTCTGAACTGACAGCAGTGAGCCTGATGAGGGCTCACAAACCATGTGGGGTTTGAACTCACAAATCATGAGATCCTAATCTGAACTGAAGTCATATGCTTAACCCACTGAGCCAGGTGCCCCTAGGTTTTCAGCAGTTTAAATATATATACACACACACACACACACACACATATATATACATATATACACATATATATATACATATATACACAATATATATGTGTGTGTGTATATATATGTATATATATTATAAGTTTCAGAAGTTTAAATATATATATAAGTTATATTTAAATATATATTTATATATATTTAAATATATATTATATATTTAAATTATTTAAGTTATATATATGTATATATATATATGTATATGTATATACATATATATATATACACATACATATATATATTCATTTGTTTAAGACTAAAAGACACTGAAAGTAGTTTCAGGATTGCTGAGTACCAGATCACTATAAAAAGAAAACTCACTAATTACAGGTTAATATTTGTAGTACTTTTCTTAAAATAAAATGTATATACTGTTAAATTTGCAAATATTTAGTGTCCAATTTATTGAATTTTGGCAAAAAAGAATTATTTTAACTCCCCAGGTGACCCTAACGTATAGTCAGAGTTCACTTGCTCTGCACTATTCAGTGGTGCCTTCTTAAGTTTTACATTGAAATTCACATGGTGAGAGAGATTGTGGCAAGTTTTTAAAGGGAACAGATCTTAATTTTCCTGGTTTCTGCTTTTCCAGATAAAGCTGCTGGTGAAGCAGGTTTAGACCATTGAATTTGTAGTAGTTCACCCTAAGTATTTTCGTTTCCATTAATATGTGTTTCTTCTTCTTTAAAGAGGTATTGCAGAAGCTTTTGCTTTTATTGGAATTCAATTTACCATTTACAGAATAACTTCTTTCACACTCGTGGCATGATAATTTCAGAAAGCTATTAGAGAAAGGGAAGAGAAGCTGAAATGTCCACTCTGTTTCACACATTGTTATCAGCAGCTTTTGAGCAATTCATCTTCTTCCCATGTTCCATATTCCCTTTGAAGGTTTTGAGACTTCCAAAAGTACCACTCTCAAGAGACTAACTCATTTCAGCTCTGGAGACTTGAGTTAGTATCTTCTTTCTCCTTGAGGATGTGTAAAAATCACTTGAGGGGATTCTAACCAATTTATATTAAATATTTCCAAGGTAGCAGTGCCAGCAAACACCTGTGCTCCTTATATTTGACTTGGTATCTCTTACTGGGAGAGTCAGTTGTGATCTAATTATAAAAAGAGACATCTAAGAGACCATCTGCTTTTGCAGGAACTTGCATAGTGGGAAAGTAGCTTAAGTTGCTTGGATAAAGGGACGGTGGTTTTGTTGTAGTGTCAACTCTGACACCCATCCTTGAATCTGCTCTTTGTCTAGCTACATGAAGAGCTCATAGTGATGACTGAACAGGTGCTATATACATTCTAATTTTAGCCAAGACTAGCTGCAATATTTATAAGGTTAGCCAGGACTAGTTGCAGTATTGATAAATTCTTGATGGCCTTTAGAAGGTAAACTGTATCTTCTGCTATTTGCCAGAATAGTGTTGTTAATAGACATTTTTGCCCTAAGATTGAATTACTTAAGGATGGGCTCATTTCAGGATCAGGACAGGTAATGAAGTAACATTGCTAGATTTTTTTGCATCTATCAATCTAGATTGTAGTGAGTATTGAAAATGTACAGATTATAGATGGTGTACTAGTTATAGTAGTTATTCAAATAAATATATGAAACTTGGCCATGTTTATGCTTTGTTCTTAATTATAGATAATTGTTTTCTCCCCAATTATGAATTTTTGAAAAGTATCAGGGTTTTTTTCTATTTGGTTGTTTTATTTTTTTAATAAAATTTGTTTTTTATTTTAATTTTTTTAAAAAAATTAAGTATAGTTGATATAAAATATTTCATTAGTGTCAGGTGTACAACATAGTGATTCAGCAATTCTATCAATTACTCGGTGCTTACCATGATAAGCATAGTTACTGTCACCACATAGTGTTATTATACTATGATTGACTAAATGTTTAGACAGTTAAAGACTTATAAGAAAATTGTGAAGATAGTACAGAATGTTTCCATGAATGCCACATTCAGCTTCTCCTCTTAAGACTTTAATTAGTAAAATATGTCTTTAATAACAAATGGACCAATATTGATCTATTATTATTAACTAAAATCCACATTATGTTCATATTTTTTATTGGAAAATATTATTAGAACTGAAGGTCCTGGTGCTAGGTGTGGTTCTTGCTACTGGGGAGTTGTTGCTTCTAGGCCTTCTCAGATGATAGTGCAAGGAAATATAAGGGTATATATTCACTAATGTAAACACACACCTGTATATGTACAGATCTATAAATACTTCTGCATAAAACCATATATATTTATATTAAGCTAAATATGATTCATACTGATGTCTCCAACTTGGAACCATTACCACATGGATCATTTTTGTCTTCTTCCTTATCATCATCCATGGATCCAATTAATTGTTCAATATCAATTTACATAGATAGAAGTATCAGAAGTGAAAACCCATACCTATGTGTGATATAACTGTATCACCTAGCGTAGGATGCTTTTGTAGCTTCTTTTGCATTTATTTTTACCTAATTTACTCATTTCCAAAGTTACTCAGGCCATCACCTTTTCCTCTACCTCCTTCACTGAAGTTATTTTATACTTGTGGAATGCAATTTGTTTTGTCACATTCTACATTCACTTTAGGATTCCCTCAGTCTACTAAATGGCTGTTAAAAACTTGCATACAATAAAGGTAAATCTTTGTATTGTAAAGTTCTGTAGGTTTTGACTACTGTGTGATGTCATGTATGTACAGAGTATCAATTATATATCTTTACTGCCCTCAAAAATTTCACTGTACTTTACCTATTGAGAAAATAAAAAGAGGTTGATGATAAGTTTTCCTGCTTTGAATCTCGTATAGGTAATAGGAATTATTAGACATGGAAGGCATCCAGGAGAATAACAGAGTCCAAATCTGTCCTCTGACAGATAAAAAAAATGGAGGCATGATATAATTGTGTCTAATCTTACAGTTTTCCACACTAGTCACTGTGAGGGATGCCATCATTTGCATGTCTAAATTAGCTTCTTTTCCAAGTAAGTCTCAACGACTCTAGAATGGCACAAATGTGGCCATGGGAAGTCAACATTAATGCAATAATGATTTCTTGGCACTGTGTCAGAATGGTGGATGAAATATACTAAAAACCAGGCAGGCAGCGATGTCTCAATGATTAGCAATGGTAACTGTCAGGAAATAGACTGAAATCTGGGTGCAGGAAAAGAAAAATGTGTATGTGTTACAAGGAGAGGGAAAGTGGAGCACACGGTGTATAGGCTGAAGTGAATGCATACTGATGGGAGTGACAGTAATGAGATTATATATATTATAAGCACCAACAATTATACTCTCATTACTAAAATACACAAAGGGAATGAACACAATTATGTAGCAGACACTGCGGGACAATGAACTTATTATACCATTTGTACTGCAGTCTACAAGAGTTTACTGCTAGATTTTATGCTTTGTGAGAACAAAATTAAGTATTTCCCCCTTTATGTCCCTATAACATTGGGGGAAACTACTATCTGAAGAAATGAGACCAGAGTGGGCCTTCAGCAAACATCCACTTTTAGGGTTTTCTTTGCAATGTTGGGTGAGAGGTGAAGGGGAGGGTAAAGCATCTTCTAGGCCCCTTCAGCCTTCTTCAACCAGAGCAATGCTTCTTTTATCCCTTTTATAGGCTGACTGTTTCTGTTGTATCTTATATAACAACATGATTCCCCAGAAACCAACACAAGTTTGGAACTCAGAAGTCTTTTTCAATTGCTTACTTTGGGGATAAAGAGTCTGAGCCTTTAAGAGATGAAGTGGCTTGTCTATGGTCAAACTGAGCTTGGTCAAGAACCATGTCCCTGATTTCCTTCATTTGCTCCCGTGGCATTCCACTGTTACTTGTTTTATTACAAAAGGGTTGTGGCCAGAGCACATGTTGTCCATGATGTCCCATACTTGGAAGGGCTTCACCCAACATGACGTACTTCTCCAGCATTGCAGAAGCTGGCAGTGCAGATTATTTCCAACACACTGCAGCAGCATTGATGATCTTTCAGAGATAATGCTTGGATAAGCTGGAAGGGCCATATGTGCCAGACTGTGCTAATTCATTTCGATTGAGATAATTGACTTCAAGTACAACGGCCCACAGTAAAACCTAGAAGTACAAAAATACTGATTAAGAATTTACTCTGTGCTAGTTACTGTATAAGCACTTTACGTATGGTATTTAAGATTAATGCATTGAGAACTAGAAAAATGGGTAATTGATTTGGAATGGTGACCACCAATCAGCAAAATATTTCCATTCAGTTCATGCAAGATATGGCTTAATGCACAGGAAAATTAAAAAAAAAAACAGAATAATTAGGGACATTTACTCACTACAAACTGGACTGAGCAGGGGTTTTGGAAGCAACAGTATTAAGGATGGTAGAAAAGGTAACCAATCAACTCATTTCAATTCAGAAATGATGTACATACCAGTGATTTTCTGTTCCACTAAAATCTGTTCCACTGAAACCAGTATTTTTACTTTGATATGAGTGTATATGGATGGGATCACCTGAGCTGGCTTCCAATAGGAGGCAGAAGACCAGAAGGCAAGAGGAGAGAGAGGTTAAGATATGCTGCTTTAGCAGTGCATCTTTGGCAGGAAGTAAGAACTTCTGAGACTATAATTTCTGTGATGGCAAACTCTCCATGGCTATATCTCCCACTAGACTTTAGAAGCAGTATTTCGTCCAGTGTCCAGTCACCCCATGACCACCCAGTTCAGCACCGGGAGCTTCTATAGTCTCTGGGAACCTTATCATCTTTAACTCTGCCCTTATTTCTGTCCTTATAATCTCATTTGAACCATATGGGATGAATTCCTTTTCTGTTTGGACTGTGACATAGGCAACACAAAGACTTTAAAGTAATTAGAGTAGTTTTCTTGTGTGGTTCAATACTGGCTTTGATGGAGGTATCCAGAGTGAAACTCCCAAATGTGGTGAACTCCATCAACTCCACCAGCTTTCTAGATTGTCTACTTAAAGAACAGACCTCACTGCATATCATATAAGATACATAAATTCTTGTACATCTCTTAAAGCTTCCCCTTACCTTCCAATTCCAGCATAATTCTTCACATACAGCAAGTGAGCTTAGAGAACATCTAGAGGTTTTTTATGATTTTTGATTTAGAAAATTCCTTTCTGTGTCTGAGCACAGAATGGCTGCCACCTCTTATAATGGGAGTCATATTAGACTAAGGACAGGGACCTGGGTCTCATTTCTTGCTGTCTGACTTTAGCACAGCCACATGGACTCTGTGATCCATTTTCTTCAATCAGTGTTAGGAGGCATGGGGCTGTCTCTTTCAGCCCTACAGTTTGTGTGATTTGCATTTGTCTCTAACATAAATGTTCCTGTTCACATGTTTGCATATTAGTGGCTTCACTTTGTATTCACAGACTGATTTCTAGGTCTAGATAGCTAGCTTCTTCAGCAGGGAGAAAGGGCTGGCTGACCAACAAAGCATAGTGTAACACACTATGAATTCTCTTGGAAAGTAGTGGGACGCAGCTCATGGCATTTAGGCACATTCCCGTATTTTGCAGCGTTTTGGGGCAGTGTTTAAATCACATAGCATTCAGCGCCTCTGGTAGCTGCAGATGAGATGCCAAAACAGGTTCCACTCGAAGCACATGGCTCATTTTCAATTGTGCTCAGCAATGAAGACAATCTGTTTCTCTTCCCTGCCCACCCCAGTCCCCCTCAGGGCTCTGGGCTGCTTCCCTCCCTCTGCAGTTATTTCCGAAGCACGACTAGAGGGAGCTGCAGACTAAATTGCTTTCTCCTCTTGCATCTTTGTACATGTCAGATGAGATCAGACTCAAACCAGGTTCTATTCTCTGCAGGGCTGATTCAAATAAAATCAAAATATCTGTTACGTAGGACATGATTAGAAGTATATTTACTTTGCTGCGTCCCCTAATGGTGCTGTCATCCAGTCCCTGAGGCAGGGATATAAGGGGAGCCGATGAATCACAACTTCTTTCAAGGCAGAATCTTTTCCCTTGGTTCTGTCTCTAGAAGGTCTCCATGAATGTCTCCACGGGGAATGCGGGACTCACCCAGAATTCTGCTTTCTCTACTCTTTTGCTTCCAAATTATATAAACTTGTAGAATTCCCTTATATTCTGCACTATTTTGCCACACAGTAAGGGAAAACGGTCCCTGAGGAATTTGTCTCAACACCAGATTTTTGTTCATCTGTGCTGGTCATTTGAACTTCCTCTTTATTTGTCTTTGTTCTTTATTTTGCTACCAGATCCTTAAACAATAATCTTGTTTCCTTATAAAATATTAAACTAAACTGAGCTATGTTGGGCTCTCTCTCCAATCCACATGGTGTCTCTCTTTCTCTGGAAGAAAAAAAAAAACACAGTGAAAGGTTTACCTAAACATTATTCTTTTCCCTTTATTTTTACACAAGCACTGTGTATTCTTTTTTTTTAATATCTTTTTTAGATACAAAGGAAACTTTGTTGTGAAATCCTCTCTCTTAGTAGTCAGTCTGAGACAGAGTTTTAGCTTTCTTTCCTGGTCACATGAGATCACTTTCCAGAGGCATGTATAGACACAAGGTGACAACACATGTTGGCAAATGTGTTTTGGGGCTCTCAGGATCTGTAGTTCAGGGACTGTGGAAGTCTTGTTGGCTGTGTTTGAGAACATTTGTCTCCTCTCTCATTCAGGGATGATTGCTCTTCCATGAATGAGGGTTAAGGTGTTTTTTGGCATTTTCCCTGCTCTCTAGTACAAACCAACTTGTTCTTGGAGAAAACAGTATCAAGGAACAGGAACAACTCTGCAGTCTCTGTGCTTTCTTTATGCATCAGGCAGGCTCATTCCTAACAGGACCAAATGTTAAGTAGTGTCCATCCTACCATCACTGGGAAGGAGATAAGGAAGAAAGGGAAAGAGAAGTCTGAGAGTTCTCAATAGCCCACTTGACAGCATCCAACAGGAGGTTTGGACACATTTGTATCAACTATTCATATGAACGTAATCTAAGCACACAAAGTGGGGACATAGCACATAAGGCACTTTCCTGTCACCAGTGCTGAGGACAATCCCTCCTGTCAGAATGTCTATCAAAATTGATCTTGAGTTTAGACTAGAGGAAACATGGACAGTACCCCTGGGCTTGGTCTCAGCCCTCCACAATTTTCTGTCCAGTTTAACAATCCCTGCTTTGCTGGTTCTCATCTGGGAGCCATTGTGTATGTCCACCCAGTATCCTTTTTAACTTAAAAAAAAGTATCTAATCTCCTTTATAAAGTTGAGGGGAAAACACTTCAAGTCTCGAGGAGACTGTTAAGTCAGGAGTCACTTCCTCTCCTGACCAAGCCAACATGCAAGGCAAGTTCTTATGGGAGTTTCATTAATTGATTCTGATTCCTGTCACTGGCCTTGCTTTAGAGAGCATGCCCATGAATTCCCAGTTACCTGAATTTCCACAATTCCTTTGGATCAGGGCCTTTCTAAAGCTTGGTCCTTCAACTTTCTTTTGGATTCTATGACCTACCAAACATACTTCCAATAAGGTACCCCTTTTTTTTCCTTAAAGTTGTCCCACATCAATTTTTGTTGCTTACTCTCCCTCTTCCAACCCTACTTGCTCTAATCTTTCCCTTTTTCCTATTTTTTAAAGCCCATGTTGCATATTGCTTTCAAACTATTCTCCCTACCCTACCACTTATCTATCCTTGCTAATATCCCCAGTGTTTCCAGTTCCTCACTGGTCTGTGTCTGAATCCCTCAGCCTTGCTTTTAACACTCCACATATGCTCTCTGCACCTGCCTTCAAAGGAAGACATTTTCAAAGAGTCATATGATATGGGAAGTAATAAAAATAGGGATTAGAGAGATAACACAGGGGAATGAGTGATTGGTGTCTGTTTTTTTTTTCTAATAAAAACATGAATATAAAAATAAGATGGGAGCACGTGAGTGGCTCAGTCAGTTAAGCATCTGACTCTTGATGTCAGCTCAGGTCATGATCTCATGTTTCATGAGTTTGAGCCCCATGTCGGGCTGTGAGCTGATAGCATGGAGTCTTCTTGGGATTTTTGTCTCTATCTCTCTCTGCCCCTTCCCTGCTTGCATTCTCTGTCACTTTAAATAAATTAATAAATAAAAATAATAATGAGATGTAAGATCCTTTGCCTCTCATAACATTCAATGCTTTGAATCTTATCCCATCCTGATTTTTCTTATTGACATTGGTTTTTTAAAAAAAAATCAGAGTAAATTTGAAAATCTAGTTGTCTTTATTAAATGATTCATGAATTGGGCAGCCTTCCATCTAACAAGTAGAGGGAACTGGAAAATTTTTATAGGAAGGAGGGTGTGGCAAGAAAGTTATGTAAAAGAAAAGAAAGAACTGTTTCAGGCAAGATCACGTTCCCTTAGGGATGCTATCATCTTCCTTTGGGTAATGGAGAGGATCCATGTGACAGATTACTTCACTGGTGCACATCAGAAAATTCCTGACGAGTTAAGACTTACATTTCTGGAGGAGGTGGAAACTGCATTTAGGTTAGTATTAAGCCCTTGGTTTGATGACATTTGGGGCCTGGTTTTTTTTTTTTTAATTTTATTTATTTATTTTGAGAGAAAGAGAGCACAAGTAGGGGAAGAGCAATGAGAGAGGGGAAGAGAGAGAATCGCAAGCAAGCTCCACGCTGCCAGCGCAGAGACCGATGCAGGGTTTGAACCCACAAACCATGAGATCATGACCTGAGCTGAAATCAAGAGCTGGACACTCAACCAACTGAGCCACCCAAGCTCCCCAGGGGCCTGTGTTTTCTTTTTGACAGCATGCCATGGGAATATTGCAACTTGGGCAGAAAAGATACATATACATACATACATATGTGTATGTGTGTGTGCGCGGGCATGCACATGCCAGTCATTATGCCTCCCCACAATAAAGACTTTTGTCTGCAAAAATCTGAGCAAGCACTCTGCACACTAGGTACATATGAAAAAGTACTTATAAAAATCACTGTGTAAGCAGAGGGAATACAATCATATTATGTCACATATAAATGCCATTAATTCTGCCATTTGACAATTCTATAGTGTCTTTAAGTATGCTGTCCCAATCCTACTTTGGTAATTTCTCAGGGATTTTGCTTGAAAAAAATCCCTGCTCGTTTATGCTCTCTCTCAAAATAAATAAACATTTAAAAGTCATTTTTCATTAAGGAAGTAAAAATATATCAATTTCTGTTGAGCTGTTTTCTTGAGAAAACTCAGTCACACTGATGGACAGGAAGTATATTTCTAAATACATTTCTGCCTTTCACCTTGTCCTTTCATTTCCTCTGATGACTGGCAGGAGCTTCAGTTTCTATAAAGGGATGGTTTTGTGTCATTTGCAGTGATCCTCTTTGCAATTCTCCATTCCATCTAAAAACATCTAAATTTATTTTTTTTTTAAGTTGTCAAGTTGCATGGTTTTTTTAATGTTTATTTTTTGAGAGAAGGGGTGGGGAGGGGCAGACAGAGAGGGACACACAGAATCCCTGGCAGGCTCCAGGCTCTGAGCTGTCAGCACACAGCCAGACATGGGGCTTGAACCCATGAACCATGAGATCATGACCTGAGCCGAAGTCAGATGCTTAACAATTGAGCCACCCAGGTGCCCCAAGTTTCATGATCTTTTAACTAAAAATCTGAATACTCTTTTCTCCCCCTGGGGTGTTTGCAAGTGAAGTGTTGTTTACAATTGAGTTAACTCATCTTGCTGGCAAATGACCCATTCCATCCATTGCTGTGTAAGACATGTTAACTTTCTACTTCCTTTCTAGTACATGTGTAAGGTCATTGGGACTCATTTATTCACTAAATATCTATTGAGTGTCTACTATATGTCAAATACTGTGATAGTCATTGGTTATAAGTGGTGAGCACAATAAGGAACAGTTTATGCCCCCTTTGAACTTGATAGGGAAATATTAATCATAGAATCATTCATTAGTTATCTATTCCTATATAAAAATTATCTAACACCTAGCAGTTTAAAACAACAGACATGTATTATCTCGTTCAATTTCTAAGGGTCAGGAAACTGGAAGTGCAGGACACTTAGTTCGGTGGTTCTGGCTCAGAGTTTCTTATGAGGTTGTAGTCAAGCTGTTGGTTAGGGCTGTAGTCTCTGAAGATTTTATGAGGACTGGAATATTTATCTCCATGCTCACTCATGTGGCTATGAGCAAGAGGCTTAAGTTACCATGTGAGCCTCTCCATAAGGCTGTTCATGATATGGTTTCCCTCAAAGGCAGTAATGAGAGAGAGAGAGAGAGAGGGACAGAGAGAAAGAATAGCTAAGACAAAAGTGAAAATCTTTTAAAACCAAATCTCAGAAGACACTTCTACCATATTTGTCATACAAATCAATCCTGGAATAATCCGAGAGGAGTCTATACAAGGAAACCACTCCAAGGAAGCAGGGACTACAGGAATTAGTGAGTTCCATCTTGAAAGCTGGCTACCAGAAATCATATAAATAAAATAAATCTTAAAATTTAATGCATGCTATAAAGGAGAACTTTCCTCCCTCCCTCCCTCCCTTATTTTCTTTCTTAAATCATGAGGAGAATAAGAGGATTTGACCCATCAGATCAGGAAGGTTTTTTCCCTAAAATGTAAGGAATCAGATTAAATTTGAAGAGTTCAGTAGATGTTACTTACTAGAACATAATAGGGCTGTGTAATAAAAACAGAAAACCTAGGTTTTGCCAGAGTACTGGGAAGAGAAGAAGTATAGTGCTTTTATGGTAGTGAGAGAAGGCCAAAGTGCAAGGAATGGAGAGTAGAAAGTGGAGCAAGCAGTACCTGATGAGGCTGGAGAGATAGTGCCATGCTATGCAAGGCACTTGGGCCATGTTATCAATGTAGTCTTCATTCTAGTTACTTTAGTGGAATGGGCTTAAATAGAGGAGTCACCTAGTGAGACTGATAACTTTTTGGTTATGGTAAAGGATGTATAACAAAAGTTTCACTTTAACCATAAATTCAGTGCACAAATTATATTCCCAACATTATGCAACATTACCACTTTCTATTTCCAATTTTTTTATCACCACAAACAGAAACTCTCTACCTGTTAAGCAATAGCTCCCCATTTCCCATTCCTCTGTAACCTCTAATCTATTTTCTATTGTGAATTTGCCTATTTTAGACTTTTTATGTAAGAAGCGTATAGTATTTGTGCTTTGGTTTCTTATTTCACTTACATAGTATGGTCAGTGTTCATACATACTGTAGAATGTATCAGAATTCCATTCTTTTATATGGCTGAATATTCCATCTTATAGACCACATTTTGTTTATCCATTTTTATGTTACTGGACACTTGGGTTGTTTCCACCTATTAGCTATTGTAAGTAATGCTGCAGTGAACTTTGATGTACAAGTACCTGTTTGAGTCCCTGCTTTCAATTCTTTAGAATATATATCTAGGAGTGGAATTGTTGGATCACATGGCAGTTCTATGGTGAATCTTTTGCTGGTTTCTATAGCAACAAGACTGGTTGTCCTTTGGAAAGTTTACTCTGGCTGCAGAGTGGAGACCCTATCAAAGCAGTTAATAGTAGTTCCCAGTAGATTCATGGAAGGATCAGATGGTTTTGTTGAGCTGGAATTGACCTTCTTGAATTTGGGATATGTATCAAGAAGACTTAAATGGTGTATAACCAAGAACCATGTATCATGGTCAAAAGATCACTGAATATGGAATCGATAGTTATGCATTTGGATCTAGATTGACTCACTCAGTAACTGGGGACTGTCTGTCAGTGAAATCTAATGGTCTAGGCCCTGGCCTAACTCTAAGCAAGACTAATGGATTTTATTAATCCACCTTAGTCATTAGGAGCCTGTGATTGCAAATGTGAATGGCTTGAAAGACATTTAACTCAACTAGCAAAAGAACTTAGTACTCTGCAGGATCCTTAAGTTTAAAGGTTTTATGTGAACACATGCAGCTCATATATTTTTGCTTTGTTACTGTGTATTTCAATGTGATAGAAGGATGTGAATTTAAATAATTTTTTTTTAATTTTTTTTCAACGTTTATTTATTTTTTTGGACAGAGAGAGACAGAGCATGAACGGGGGAGGGGCAGAGAGAGAGGGAGACACAGAATCGGAAACAGGCTCCAGGCTCTGAGCCATCAGCCCAGAGCTTGACGCGGGGCTCGAACTCACGGACCGCGAGATCGTGACCTGGCTGAAGTCGGGCGCTTAACCGACTGCGCCACCCAGGCGCCCCAAGAAGGATGTGAATTTAAAGGACAGTTCAAGATTGTCTTTCAGCAAAAAACATGTTTCTTTTGCCCTCACTGCTATCTTTCTTGTTTGTCTTACAAATATGACAGGTAGTTGTAGACATTTTATAAAATCTCTTTTTAAAGAGTGAGCTAATTGTCAAATGCACCTTTATATCTTATTATATGTTTTATGCTCAGAAAGCATGTAGTAAATATTTGTTGAATATATGGGTGAATGGGATAGTGTTGAAAAAGGCCAAGGGTCCTATCACTAATTTGGGAGATTCAGTTTTTCGTTGTAAATTTGGTATGGGAATGAAGATGATGTTGCAGTAACAATCTTGAATTATTAGAGAATAATGGTACGAATATTCTAGGAGATGCTCAGAGTGCAGATACATCTGTCTTCTCCCCTATCTGGAATATGTCAATAATAATGTGCTGACTTAGCTACGTAATTGTCCTACCATAAAGGAGTTGTATATTTCTTTAACAAGCTGGAGGTCATGGACCATCTTATATTTCTTTGTTTCTACTATCCCTGTTGGACTAACATGGAAATAAAATTTGAATTTTATGAATTGATTTATGTTATTTTGGTTCTAGGTGGGCTACAGTTGTTCAGAGTTATAAATATATTCATGCTTGGGCCCTTTATAACCAAGATATAAATTTTCAAACTTTTTCTCTGAATTTGGTCATTGAGCCAACAACTAAGATACCAAAATCATGGTTCTTGCCTTTATCTGCTCTGTTTTCTAATCAGTCCTAGGCCTGGGGTTGGGGTGGGGGGTGGGTTGTAGGTGTTACAGAATCACTGCCAGGTGAGACCAGGAATCCATTCATGTCTCTGAGAGAGTGTTTGCTGTAGGAATTTTCAGCTCCCCCAGATACCTAGATACATTGATCACAGGGATTTTGGATAACAGGCTACAGTTTTACTGTTGTTGTCTCGTTGGTTGGTTTTACAATTTACTGTTTTAAACCATTAACCAACCTATCTCTATTTCCTTTTACTTGCTTTTATAAGTCAGAGGAATAAAAGGATTTATGAAGAAATCATATGGTGAAATGAAGCCACTTTATCAGAATGTTTGGGTATTTCTGAAGAAGTAGAGCCTCTATCTCAGGAGACATTGTTGGCCCAGATACTGATATGGGCCCTCACTAACTGTCCTAAAGTTTTACAAGGCAGGATGGCCTTGCTTAGGCTGTTCCTGTGTGTTGCATGCTTAGATCTCATAAAAGTTCGGAGCTATTGATGGCATGCCAGCATTTTTACAGAGTCAATGAAAACTGTAATGAAGTTTTAATAAAATGTGTACTCTAAATGTATAAAGTAACCTTATATATATATTTTTCAGGGAAGCTATTTATTACTTAATGCTTATATGCTTTATGAATAAAAATGGTCATTTCTATAATTAAAATGTCATGATACACTAATATATGTGTATTTGGCTGTAGTTTCTGAAACAAAACTTGGCATGCATGATGTGACTGGTAAGAAAATAGTAGTAGATACGGGATCCATATGAGCAAATATTTGAAATGATTCTTATATATCCAGGACTTTTGAGCCCTGAGAATTATGTATGTGAATGTTTTTTTTTAATTTCAGTATAATTTTCAGGGATAAAGGCTGATTTATTCTTCTCTCTCATTCTCTTCCTCCTCCATATCCTCCTCCTTGTTTTTTGTCCAGTAGTTAAATAACATGTGGTGAAAAATTTTGTTTCCTTTTCCATCCATTGGAATTAAAAGTCTTCCAGCCTGGAGGTAGGTCTCTAAAGCCTGTAAGTTGCTGCAGGGCTTTGTCAACTCTGATCCACTCACAGAGCAGCTCTTCTACATTCTACTTGTAGTGATTGTGGGTCTCAGATTTGATCTTAAGGTAGGTTTGTGTAAAGGCATCAATAACAAAGTCAGGAAACCAGATAGCTTCAAACGGGAGGCAAACTGAGGCAGATTCTGGAGGCGCATCACTCATCCTGCAGCACAGGAAAATGGGAGCCAATGAGATTCACAAGGAATAACATTTTGTGATTGAACAACCGAGCTCCTTGTCAAGCATAACACAGAGTAAAACACCAAAGCTATTGCCAAAGGCATTAGCTGGTTTCAAGTGAATTGAGTGCAAACTAGTAAATACTCAGGAGTCTGAAGACTCAAAGTGCTCTGTGAAACAAGTTCAGGAGTCACGGTTTGTGTAAGCACAGGCCCCTTCTCCCTCCAGGGTAATGACTCTCAGAAGCCTGGATTAGAATTTTATTTCACTTGGTCTCATTTTGCAACTAACAGTCCATAATGTTTGTGGCATTAAAGGTTTTCTATTCTGCTTCACCAATAAGTTTGAGTTTACAGTATTAGAAATCTTATCTAGACAAAGTCTTTTATGTATTGAACCACAACACCTAGGTAGGTTAGCAATGGTATAAGCAAGCTGATCTTTAACATATCTGGATATATTTAAATGAAAAATATAAAACCATTAAAATGTTTATACTTTTAGACTTATAAAGGAAACTGGTATCTTTTTACCCAAAAACAAAAATTATTAAAAAAATTTTTTTGATGCAGGTGGGAATGATTGGGGGAAGGTGCAAAGGGAGGGAGGGAGAGAGAGAGAATGAATGAATGAATCCTCAACAGGCTCCATGGTCAGTGCTGAGCCTGATGTGGGGCCAAATCCCACAACCATGGGATCATGACCTGAGCCAAAATCAAGAGTCAGATGCTGAACCGACTGAGCCACCCAGGAACCCCCAAAATTATTTTTTAAAGAAAATTCTCATTAGTGAATACAAATCAGCCAACATATTATTGGGAGCATACATCCTTTAAGAAGCAAGAAAGAAAATACTTTTTTATATGGACTAGTATTTGATTTGAAATACTAGATATTTTTCTTTTTTGTTGCTTTTACTTCCTTTATGACTAGAGTTGGGCTTGGTGCTTAGACAATTTTGACCTCCACTCAGCCCAGTGTGAATATTTTCAGTGTGTGGGTTGACGTGGGGCAGGCCAGCCGAGGAAGACTTTGAGTTAAGTTCTATAAAGAAAGACAGTCATCCTGGGAGTGTGAAAAGGGCCTATATTTTGCAATAGCTCTTCCAGTTATTTATTGGTGTGCCACAAATCACTTCAAAACTCATTGGCTCAATACAAACAACTATCCATTAGTTTGCTGACAAATCTGCAATGTGAACAGGGCTCAAAGAGAACTTATTTCTGCTCAGATGGGATAGTCTGAATTGCTGAAGGTATCTCTCTCTTATACTGTCTGTGCTACTCTTTCTCATCTCTCCATGTGGTTCCTCACCATGGTGGCTCAGATCTCCAGGGGTGAGTGTTCTGGGGACCAAAGTGGAAGCTGCAAGCCATTTTTTGATCCAGCCTTGGAAGTCACTCTGCATCGCTTTTGCTAAATCCAACAGGTTACTGTCAAAGGTGGACAGTAAAATGGTAAGGATAGATTGTAATCAGCCATTAACTATAGCAATAGGAAGAAGGGTCCCATGTGAAATGAACTCAACTTCAGTTTGTACAGAGATGACTGGGTGTTTCAAAGGAAGAGTGAGGGGATAAAGGAATGGGGTGGGGAGCAGGGTCTCAAGAGAGTCAGGGAAATGAAACTATTATGTCAAGCAGGAAGCAGGGGTTGGTTCCTGTGACACACATGGGTTTCCTAACTGGTGTTTCTGGAAGTTAGACTCCTACCTTCCCATAGACGTTGAGAGACAGGGACCCTATTTTCTAGTATTGACTGAAACAATAAATTATTATGTCAGCCTGGAGTTTTCTTAGGCACTTTAAAAGGGTGAGTGTCATCTTAGAGATGTGGCCTTGGGCTGTAAGAAACTGTTCTGGTGTTACGTTCAAGTCTTTGTCGATCAAGGTTTAGGCCTGGTTGTGAAGGGGCTCAGAGGAGCCAAGCTAGAGATTGGCGAGACAATCTTTGTCATTATACAGGATGAGTTTGGATTCATGTAGGAGGGGGCTAAGAAGGGTGTGGCAACCCAAGGTGCAGACTTTTGGGGGACCACATTAAAGGTTACCACAGAGGTTAAAACAACACCTGTGGAGCCAGACTGCCAGGGCTAAAGCTAGCTTGAGCTTTTTAGGATATGTGACCTTAGATGAATAACTTCTCTTGCTCTAGTTTGGTATTCTTGTCAACAAAATGGGGGATGATAGTCCCATGTACCACACAGATTGTTATGAGGATCAAATGACATAAATAGTACTTGGTCAGTAGTATGTAAACTGCTCAAAATTTAATTTAATTTTTAATTAATTAAATTAATTTTTAATTTAATTAATAAAATTTAATTCACATTACTGTCATGTTATATCACTTACAGGGTATTTTACATGATCATGTGAATTCTTTGGGACTACAGATTTTTCTATGTCACAGAAGACTGATGAAAAATTGCATTCATCCTTGTCTTCCCTGAACAGAATTGAGGTTCTATAGCTATGTATTCCCATGTCTCCCCTTTCCTATTTACATACGAGAGAATGCTAAGAGAGGTGTTTTCACCATAAGGTAACTAGGGTGAGGCCATCCACTGTGCAAAGACTTCTGGCTAGACCACAGTGGACAGTCTCCTGTTTGCATGCTTGAACACAGAAGAGATCATTTCATGTGAATATGAAATTCACACCTATGCACTTTGCATAACCTTTCCAGCATAAATGTACACAGATAATTCTGGTTTTCTTAGAGACTGATACTGTGTGTTTGACATTTCATCTGTAGAACCCACTAGAGGCAATTATTATGTATCATGTAATGTATCACACAGAGTCGATGTTACCTCAAAGCAAGAGAGCTCAGTGTAGCCTATATTTTGGTCAATACATATTTGATGTTGAGAACACTCAGGCCTTGAGTGTTCAGTTAATCAGAACTCTGCAATGCTCAGACCATAAACAAGGGTTCCTTGATTACACCAGCTCTGACGACCCAGCAACTAAACTAAAATGACTGCTGAAGGGAAATTTTTAAGCAACACAGATCAATTTAAAATTTGAATTACTTACCTACAGTCAATGACATAAAAACATTCACTGCAAGATCACCTCCAAGCTGGGAAGAATGTGTCAAGAGCAGAATATATGAACACAAATTGTCAAAAGTAGATAACTTTTGTCAAACCGACTTGCCTTATGTATGATTTCCACCTAGAACTTTGCTGATTCTAGGTCACTTCTGAAAATGAGGATTTAGAGAAATCCTACTCTTGATAACAAATAACCCATGGAGAAACATTTATTTTCTCTCTCCCCTACCTCCTAAATTTCCAATTTGTGAATCATTTCAACATCTTACACTTATTCAAGGACATAAAACTGAAACAAACTGAGCTCTTAAAATAGTATCTTATACAATAGTTCATCACAATATTTCCATTTGACCTTACCAAGATACCTTCTTTTCTTTTACAGGAGCTATAAACTAGGTTTGGCAATGGTACCAATTACCTCTATTTAAGTACACAGATTTCCCCCACAGCTGGGATGCAGAAGGCCTATCACAGTGTTAATGAAGTACCCAAGCCCAGAGGCACCCTGAGTTATAATAGACTTCAAATAAGAAGTCCATGAATAATTCAGTGTTGTGGGTCCTCTAGTGGTGGGATCACTTCCCTTAACACTATACAAATAAAATGTTCACCGTGCTTGATCTTAGAGGTAGGCAGACTAACGGAATGGAACAAAATGTGGCCTCTGGATTTGTTCTAAGGCTTTCTTCAGTTCAAATGGAGACTGATGGAGAGTTCATGCTTCTTCTTTTTGATAAATCGCACAAGTTAGTTTGGCTGGAATATACAATAATGTTGCAACTATTGTTTGAAACATTGGGAAATACTCAATCTGGTGGATGTAATTATAGATATAATCTTTTCTGATATTCAGACTAAATGATTGATAGGGTCACTCATCTAGAAGGAATTCTGAATAATTGCTCTTATATGCACAGTAGGAAATTAGGGCCTTTGTCATGCATGGTGATGCAATTTCCATATATCATCATTCCTGCCTAGAGTGTTTCTTTTCTTGAAGTTGTTCATTTGGACCAGTCCCAGGGTCTGTCAGCTGGTTACCACATCAGTAAATGCAGGTTTGACTTGCCTAACAAACATTTGAGTCTTTTCTCAAGGCATAGGTTAAAAGTAGATTCCCATTTGGCAGAGGCAGACTTGCTCCAGAACAGATTCTCTTTAACTTGTCAGAAACATAAGCTTTTTAAAATACGTTTTGAGCTGGATAGTTCCACTGAGATCACAAGGCTCTTGAGATATGATGAAGTGGAGCTTTGAAAGGGGATGAGTGTGATTATAATTTTTAGACCTGGCTTTTGATCTAAAAGATAAGCTTTTTTTAAAACTGTTTTTATTATTTATTTTTGAAAGAGAAAGAGCATGAGCGGGCAGAGAGAGAAGGAGACACAGAATCTGAAGCAGGCTCTGGCACAGAGGTGTCAGCACAGAGCCCAATGTGGGGCTTGAACCCACGAACCTCTAGATCATGACCTGAGCCCAAGTTGGACACTTAACTGACTGAGCCACCTAGGCACCCCAAAAAGATCTGTTTTTGAATTTTTTACATGACAGAAATATAACCCCTATATTATAACTTGTAACATCAAAAAAGATTACATTTCTCAAGTATGCAAAAATAATGCTATCTGTATCTCCAGTTCATGTGATTGTTGTCAGTGAATTCTTATTATACTTTCCCCCTACACATAAACATTTCTGGGATGCCACAAGAGGGTATCTTATATATGATCACAAACTAATTTACTGGCAGAGCACTTAGCTCTCTCTGCTTTGTTCTTTCTCTCTTGGTCTGGTTCTCACACAGCTTTTATGCAAGAAGCATTTTGATAGGCTTCAGTGTTCATAATCAGCCCTCTACTATTAAAGTCAAGGATCATCTACATATCTCAAAATTTTCATTCTTGATCTGTATATTAGTCATGAAAGCTACACTCTGCTGCAATAACAAATAAACTTCTAAGTTTCAAGAGCTTAATACAACAGAAGTTTGTTTATCTTTCACACAACAGTCTGCTTTGTGCTACTTGGCTAGCCTTGGCAGCTTTCCTTTAATTGGTGACTCAGGGATCCAGGAATTTTCCATATTGTGATGCTGCATCTGAACCAAGTGGCCTCAGAGATTATCACAGAAGGACAAGAAAGATTTGTGGCCGAACATTGAATGGTCTACATTGTATTTGCTCATATTCATTCCCTCAAAACCCACTTCTAGGGCTCCAACCTAACTGCAAGGGCTGCCATGGAAAGGCAGCCTTCCCATGTATCCCTGAAGAGAAAAACAAAACATTATTAGGTAAATATGTAACCCAGGGTGTACCCCAGGGAACCAGTGTGTTTCTGAGTTCTAGTCAGAAGTGGGGAGAACACAGCCTGACTTGCCCCCCATACTCCTGCCCCACTGCAATGATTCTGGCCACCTGGATCAGGAAACAGAGCAGTTTGAGCTCAGAGTCTCACTATTGTTGCACTTATTATTTCCAGCTCTTCCATCTTGACCTGTAGAAGCTCAAACCAATTCTAGGGGGTCCTACATGTAATGGGATACCATGTTCTTTTCCTAATCCTTTTCCATTCTGTGCCTGGAATTCATACTCCTAAGCTAAACTTTTCCTTCCTTCCCTAGTCATAAAGCCAGTTCCTGTTCCTGTTTATCTATGTAAACAAAATATGGGGGGGAAATATAGGTGACATTTCTTTACCCTAACATCATTTGAGTCCCATATCTGTCACCAAAAAGTGCTCTATAACATGGGTTTTACCTTGTGTTCAGCCTTTTCAGAAGGGTATGGGATGGAACCATGTAGATATGGAGAGTTTGATCCGTTAAGATTGCTTTCAGCACCAAGTGACTCAAGCAACAGGCAACAGTGGCTTAAAATGGTAAGAGTTCATTTTCTTTCCCTCTCTCCACACCCCCCCCCCTTTTTTTTTTAAATAAGTCTGAAGGTTGGTATTTGCTAGCATTGGTTCTAGTTCTTCATGATTCTGAATCCAGTAATTCTGAAGTGTCCTTGTCCCTTTCCCCATCTTTGTCAACCATGGTTGCAGAGGCCATGTGATGTGAAATATTATATCAGATTGAGTATAGAAGCAGATATGAATTACAAAGATTATGAAATATAAAATGTTACTTTTTTTTTGCTTTGGCAAAAATATTTTAATACAAACATTTCTGTTAGTAGTTAGAGTTTATTGTTATTTTAAATAAAGAATATATTTTTTAAATGCTTTAGATTTAACTTCCAATACAGTACATATATAATCTATATACACAAAAGTTTTTTTGGAGAGGTCTCCAATGATTATTAAGAGTATAAGAGGGATTCTGAGACCAAAAAGTTTAAGAAAAGCTGTTTCATAAAATAAGGCTTTAGATTCACTGTATATCACGTGTATTACATCTGTTTTTCTGTTTATCATTTGGCTATTGTTTATTATGCTTTTAGTTATGTGAGTTCTTACAGAGTCTTTGAGTAATTTCAGAGTCAAGCCTGTGAATTTACTCCCTACATATCCCCACTGTATCTACCATTTTCATGTTTATATATATTTGCTTAAATATTATCTTTTATTTGTATTTTTAAAGTGCAAGCATCTAGTTTTTAACATACTTCAATACATAGATATAATAATTTTCTCCAAATATAAAGCTAGTTGTCTCAACCTTGTTCTTCTTTCCTACTCTTTTCATTTGATATATTGCAATGCATGTTCACTATTTTAATAAATATCTGATTTTCCACTGGTTTCTTATTACCTCGCTGCTAGAACTAGACAGACAATTCTCGTTTAAAATATAATTTTCACATCCACCTGTTACCAAAGGTGCTCCTCATTTCCCTTTCCCATAATTTTAGTATTTTTATCCACTTGTTTTTCAAGGTAAAATTTAAAGTAACCCTTAAATTAAAAAAATACACAGTAATATATTGATGGGAATTGCATTGCAATTTTGCATGCCTTTGGGGAGAGTAGGCTTTTTTATACTTCTAAGTCTTCTAGTATTCTTGACCATTAGTTTATCTTTTTGTAAGTAGTATGTTTATATATTTTTTCTTATAAGCCTTGCACTTTTTTCCTAGATTTATTTTTAGGATTTTATTGTGTTCTAACTTTCTAAGAATATTTGGTTAGATGCTTAAAATTCTCCAACCTTTAAATTAAATACTTAAAACTAATACTTAAAATTAACTAGCCTATTTTAAGAGTCCCTACCTTCATCCCCCGTTTCACAAAATTTTTGGTCATACTTCTCTATCAAGTATCAAGAAAATCTGAGAGTGAATAATATACCCCTTCTTAACACAAATATCATATAATACTTGCAAATGAACTACTCTGTACTGTGTCTCAGAGTTTCTTTTATTTCTGGGACCTGTTTTTGTTTGTTTGTTTGTTTGTTTGTTTGTTTGTTTTTCCCCAGCTTCCCAGCAGACTCATGTCTTTTTTTTGAGGCTGTTAATTTTGAATTGCTCCAAAGGGAACTGAGCAGCTAAAATGCATGCTATGGATAACGTGAACTTTATGTACTTTCCTGCAGTGAAGGAAAAGTAAATAGAAGAAAACTTGTGCAGAATTTCAAATATTATTTTCTTAGTTTTCAAACATCATGTAAAATTGTCTGGCCTGGATTGTTGGAGTGCTCCAGCCCTTTTGGAAAATATAGAAAGGTAGATACTTAGCCAACACTTCAGATGTTATTTGGACTTCTATAAGAAGCCCTGAAAGAAATAGTGGCTTATTTTAACTTGTAAATTTAGTTTTCTAGTTTATGGAACAAAGAAAGAAATATATATTTTTTTAATTAAATTTTTTAGTTGAAGAATTGACATAGAATATTGTATTATTTTCTGGTATATAGAGTACTGTTTTTACATTTATGTGCATTACAAAATGGTGACCACAATATCTACTTCCCATCTGTCACCATACATAGTTGCTGCAATATTACCATATTCCCTATGCTATACTTTATATTCCTGTATTTTATGTAACTGGAAGATTATACATATTAATCTCCACCTATTTCTTCCATCCCCCAACCACTCCCATTGGATAACCATCAGTTTTTTTCTCTGTACTTACGAGTCTGTTTTGTTCTGTTTGTTCATTTGTTTTTTAGATTACACATATAAGCAAAGTCATACAGTATTCGTCTTTTCCTGACGTACTTTTCTTAGCATAATACTTTCTAGTTCATCTATGTTGTCGCAAATGGCAGGATCATTCTTTTTTTACGGCTGAGTAATACCCCATTGTGTGTGTGTCTGCATGTGCGTGCATGCACAGACACATACACACAGACCACATCTTCTTTACACATGCATCTGCTGATGGACATTTAGACTGCTTCCAGATCTTGGCTGATCTAAGTAGTGCTGCAGTGAACATGAGAAGGTGTATATGTCTTCTCACATTAGTGTTTTCTTTGTTTGTTTGTTTTTTCAGATAAATACCTAGAAGCATAATTGCTATATCATAGGGTTGTTCTATTTTAATTTTTTGAGGAACCTCCATGCTATTTCCCACAGTGGCTGTAGCAATGTACACTCCTCCCAACATTGCCTGCAAGTTCTCTTTTCTCCACATCCTCACCAACACTTGTTGTCATTTTGATACTAGCCATTCTGAGAGGTGTGAGGTGATGTCTCATTTGGGTTTTGATTTGCATCCCCGGTGGTTAGCAGTATTGAGCATCTTTTCATGTCCTGGTTGGTCATCTGCATGTCTTTTTTTTTTTTGGAAAAATGTCTATATAAGTCTCCTTCCAGTTTTTGAATCAACCTTTTTTCTTTTGCTATTGAATTGTATGAGTTCTTTGTTTTCTCCCATTCAATAGGTTGCCTTTTTGTCTTGTTGATGGTTTCTTTTGCTGTGTAAAAACTTTTTAGTTTAATGTAGTCCCACTTATTTATGTTTTCTTTTGTTGTCCTTGCCGAGGAGATAGATCCAAAAAATATTGCTAAGACCAATGTCAAAGAGGTTACTCCCTATGTTTTTCTCTAGGAGTTTTATTGTTTCAGGTCTTTAAGTCTTTAATCCATTTGGAGTTAGTTTTTGTGTCTCATGTAAGATACTGGTACAGTTTAATTCTTTGGCATGTGGTTGTCCAGCTTTCCAACACCATTAAAAACACTGTCCATTCCCCATTATATATTCTTAATTCTTTTGTCATAAATTGACCATATATGCATATGTGTATTTCTGAGGTCTCTATTCTGTTCCATTGACATATGGGTCTTTATGCCCCTACTTTACTGTTTTGATTAATAGGGCTTTGCAATATAGTTTGAAATCTGGGAGTGTGATGCCTCCAATGTTGTTCTTTGTTAAGACTGCTTTAGCTATTTGGAGTTTTCTGTGGTCCGATACAAATTATGCAACTGTACTAGTTCATGCAGGCGCACTAATCCAAGGATTATTTTGGATAGCATGGACATTTTAACTCTTCCAACCCATGAACATAATATTTCTTTATATTTGTGTCATCCTCTTTTATCAATTTATTATAGATTTCAAAGTACAAGTCTTTCACCTCCATGGTTAAAATTATTCTTAGCTATTTTATTCTTTTTGATACAATTATAAATGTGATTGTTTTTTTAATTTCTTTTTGTTCATTATTAGTGTACAGTGACACATTACTGAATTTGTTTATCAGTTTTAATATTTTGGGGGTGGAGGCTTTAGGGTTTTCTACATACAGTATCATCCATATGCAAATGGTGACCGTTTTACTTCTTCCCTTCCAATTTGGATGCATTTTATTCCCTTTTCTTGTTTAACTGCTGTGGCTAAGGCTTCTAATACATAAAAGTGGCAAGAATGGGCATCCTTGTGTTATTGATCTTAGAGGGAAAGCTTTCAGCTTTTCATAGGTGAGTATGATGTTTACTATGGATTTCTCACATATGGCCTTTATTTTGTTTAGGTAAATTCCCTCTAAACCCATTTTGTTGAGAGTTTTTATCAAATGGATTTTGAATTTTATCAAAAGTTTTTCTTCTGCATCTATCGAGATAATTGTATGATTTGTATTCTTCATCATATTTATGTGGATTATCATATTGATTTCTGGATGTTGAACCATGCTTGTATCTCTGCTATAAACCAAACTTAATCATGTTGTGATCTCTTCCATGTATTGTTCAATTTGGTTTACTAGTAGTCTGTTGAGGAGTTTTTCATCTGTATTCATGAGGATATTAGCATATAGTTGTTTTTTTTTTTTTTTGGTTTGTGTAGTATGTCTGATTTAGTATCAGGGTAATGCTGTCCTCATAGAATGAGTTTGGAAGCAGTACTTTCTCTTCTCTTTTTGGAATAGAGAATGGTAGGTATTAACTTTAAACCTTTGATGGAATTCACCTGTGAAGTTGTGTGTCCTTGACTTTTGTTTGTTGGGGATTTTTTGATTACAGATTCAACTTCATTACTAGTAATGGGTATGCTCAGATTTCTATTTCTTTCTCATTCAGTCTTAGAAGATAATACTTTTTTTTTTTTTCAACGTTTATTTATTTTGGGGACAGAGAGAGACAGAGCATGAACGGGGGAGGGGCAGAGAGAGAGGGAGACACAGAATCGGAAACAGGCTCCAGGCTCTGAGCCATCAGCCCAGAGCATGACGCGGGGCTCGAACTCCCGGACCGCGAGATCGTGACCTGGCTGAAGTCGGACGCTTAACCGACTGCGCCACCCAGGCGCCCCGAAGATAATACTTTTTTAGGAATTTATTTATTCTAGGTTTTTGAATTTATTGATGCATAATTATAGTAGTTTTTTATGTTCCTTTGTATTTCTCCGTTATCAATTATAAGTTTTATTTCTGATTTTGAGTCTAATCTTTTTTCCCCTACTAAGCCCTGGTAAATGTCACCAATTTTATTTGTATTTTCAAAGAACCAACACTTAATTAATTTTTTAAACTCTATTATTTCCTTCTTTCTACTAAGTTTGGGCTTTGTTCTTTTCTAATACCTTTCAGTATAAGATAATGACCTTCCTCTTAAAACTGTTTTTGGATGTAAATTTTAAAAAATTAAAAAATTAAAAAATAATAAAAATAAATGCTATCAAAAAAACCTGTTTTTGCTTCACCCTCTAGATTTTGGAGCGCTGTGTTTTCATTTTCATTTGTTTCAAGGTATTTTATTTTTCCTTTTATTTCTTCATTGACCTATTGGTTGTGTAGTGGCATATTGTTTAGTCTTCATGTGTTTGTGCTTTTTCCAGTTTTATTTCTTTTCTCCTGTGTAGGATTTAATGGTTGGGGTGTTTGATGTGGAGCTTAAATCTCTCACTGCTTATGCAAAAGTTCTATACTATTGAGATCCTTTCTGACCATGGACTGCCATGCCTTGATGTGGTCTTTTTCCTTAGTGAGACCATGTGTCTGCCTCTTCTACACCTGTCTATGCTGTCCCTTATTGTGGGGGCTCTGTTCCCAGTTTTTAGGTTCCTGTTAGTGGGAATTATTCCAAATGTAGTGTAGATTGTTGTGTCTATGGAAGGTGAATTCAGGATCTTCCTACAGCAACATCTTGAAGGGCACTTCAGAACTCTATATTTTTAAAAGGTCTTAACAGTGTTAAATTGTTCAAACCAAGCAACATGAGGTTTTTTTAAGTACATTGTTTAAATTAGTTAATGTGTAATGCTAAAAACAAGATGAAAGGCCCCAAAATAGAGACACTTACCAAGCCCGTGTCACCAAACAGGGTCTTGATTCAATTATGTTTCAGCTGTCTCAGAAATGGAACCTTAAAACAGTCCGTCATGAATTGCCTGATCAACACTAGTTACATAACCTGCCTGATGGACCCCTACATCCAATATAGGGAAAGGTAACTTGTAATAACATCCCACTTTTTGCCTAGTATAACCTCCTTGTTCCTGCTCCCATCTGCCTATAAAAATCTTTTATTTTACATAGCTTTTCAGAGACCTATCTTCTAGATTACATGCAACACTAATCATGAATTGTTGAATAAAGCTAGTAAGATCTTTAAAATTTAGTCAGTTGAATTTTGTCATTTTTTTGTTGGCCGTGACAGGATCCAAAGGAGACTTCTGATGGCTTTGGGAATACAACGATAAAAGGTTCAAAGGGACCAGTGCCTATGTTTGAGTATTTTGTTGTTGTTGTTGCCATTTTGAGGGCCATGGATAAGTTCTTTTCAGATCCAGGCTCTGTCCTTTTTGTGTTGAGATCCCAGTCTAACTGGCTTTCCAGTCTAGGGGTAATAGGTCAATCTAGACTAATGGGAGTCTTTAATAGAGCACTAGTTCTTAGCTCTTAGTTAGTCCACAGGTCCAGTCCAGGGATTACTGAGTCACCTTGAGCTGGCAGACAGTTCCCCCTAGAATGCAAGTCCTTAACCCTTGGTTAGTCTGCAATCACAATCTGTTGGAGTCTTCTGGTTCAGTCTGTAGTTCTTTGGGAACTGCTGGTGGTATGCACAAAAGGCATCCTCTTGACCAATTCCTAGTACCATCTCTGGTTCCTGCTGGTGTCCATAGTTGTGTTTATGTCATGTGCACATTAGCAGGAACCCACAGTAACCAGGTAAAGGATTAATAAATCTATTCTTAACAGGAATCTCAGGAGTCAAAGCTAACAAAAACAGCAACAACAAAGCTGATAGGCATGGGTCAAGCACTTAAAAGCTTTTAGAGTACTCCTAATTCTCAGATACCTGTGGCACCACACAATCCCCAATCTAGTGGTACACTTCTCTTAAGTATTAATTTGACTCCTAGAGACTCAAGGCTTTGGCTAAAGAAGTAGCTAAATTTCAGAGAATAGAGTACACCACCTTCTGGCTCAAGTGCTTACTTTATATCTAAGTACTATGACCCTAGAAGCTATAAGTACCTGTGAAAATAGCAAAATATTACTAAGACAGTCCAGAATTACAATGGTCATTATGGGGAGTGTTCCAGCGAACAAGTGCACTTGAAAGCAAGGGCTCCCAAATCAAACAAACCGAACGGAATACCTATTTAAAAAAATTTTAAGGTTTATTCATTTTTGAGACACAGAGCATGAGTAGTGGAGGGGCAGAGAGAGAGGGAAACACAGAATCCGAAGCAGGCTCCCAGCTGTCAGCACAGAGCATGACGTGGGGCTCGAACGCACGAACCATGAGATCATGACCTGAGCCGAAGTTGAGTATCCAATCGACTGAGCCACCCAGGCACCCCTGGAATACCTATTTTAATTGTCAGGCAGAAATCTCCAAAAGGCTTCAAGATTCTCTACTAATCCTCTGAATTTACTTTCTACTTTGAAGATATTAAAAGAGTATGAACAAAAAGATGACCAAGTTCTTAAAACACCCCTATCTCTATCCTCAAAGTAGAGCCCCCATATGGACTGTCCCAAGGTTGATGGGGCTCTGAGGGGTTCTCCGGTAAACTTCTATCCATTATTACCTTAAAAAGCCAAGTAGAAACTAAACATTAATAGGAAACCATGCAACAGGTTTGAGCCCCATTTACTCTGGAGGCTGCAGATAGGATCCTGGGAAAAATCACGGAAACCAATGAAGATGAGAATTCTTACCAGAATCATCTCTTCCAAGGAAGGTAAAATTTCATGTACCTTCCTTTCCAAATCCAGATCAGTTGGTTACTTATCTTTTTCCTCCTAAGGATAACAATTGCTGTCTTTTGTTTTGTGTCCTGAGTGATCAAGTTTTGGGGTGATGGGGTGGGTGTTCATGAAGTCCAGAGCCGAAGGCCAAGAAAGAATTCTTGGAGATGTCTTTGAGCAAAAAAGGTGATTTATTAAATATGGTGACAGGACCCATGGGCAGGAAGAAATGCACTGGAGTCATGACAGGTAACTCATTACATACCCTCAGTTTGGGAGGGGGTCACGGATAGAGTAAGTCTCTGAAGGAATTTTGGAAGCAAGGCTTTCAGGACCTTGAGGGGCTAGCTGTTGCTAGGGAAATGCTATTTATTACCATTTAATACAACCTCAGTCATGAGACCCTTCCAATATATATCAGGGGCCATAAGCTTGGAGTATGATTACTAGCATATATCTTTGGGCAGTTGAGATAAAGGAAGTAGATTTAAGGATCATCAAGGTTGGGATCATGTTAAGGTAAGGTTCTCTTTTGCCCCCAGCAAAGTGTCATCCTTGAGGCAGCTGAGCTCCTAGAAGGAGGACACTCTGCTGGTCTCAAGGATAGGCAGTAGGGGAATTTAATTTTTCATTTGCTTTAGTTTCCCACATGGCCTTGGCAAGCACTTAAACCCCTTTCCTATGTTCTTGGGTAGCCAGGAGTGTCAGAGGAACATCACACATATCCCACCTAGAGGGAGGGGGCTGTGCCAGCCCATATTTTGCCATCAGCTTGCCCCATGCTCCCTCATCACTGACAACTTGGTTTGACAACTGTCAGATGTGGGAGGATCCCCCTAAAATATGGCTGAATAGAAATGTGAGTTGCACTTCTTTTGCAGGTAGGGTTCTATTGACTGTTATCAACTCTCAGGAAATTTGTCTAAGTGGCTATCTTTTGGCTATTTGGGGGGATACCTGTTGGATTCATGGGGTCATTCAATACTGCTAGAAATATTTACTATTTGTCCCAGCTGAAACCTGACAAGATATATGAAAGGACTTTTTTAAGGTAGATTTATGGTCAGAAGTTGGCCAAACTAGGAGCTGATATTCAGAGCCTGATAGCTCTTTTTCAGGCTTTTCCAAAGCTAAAATGAAACTATGTACCCACAGGGGAAGAAAAACCGTCCAAATACCAGCAACTCTAAATCTGTAACATAGAAATCTTTGAGTTCCATCTTTATTGAAGATATTCCCCCTGATAAAATGAAGCAAAATGAAGATAATGTAGTTGGATGTGTGGGCAAGTCCCTTATTCAGGTTGTAACCCAATTCTTAAGGAATTAATAACGGCTCTTGTGTTATAAATTGAGTGTTTACAAAAACAGAAATGCATCCCTATAAGTAATTCAAAGGCCATCTATCCTTTTTACTAATCCCCAAACCTCCCCTATTCAACTCTAAGGGGCTGTAGATGTAAAAGATCTGAATTTAGGGAACAAAAACCCTTCTCTGTATAACTTGCATTCTTTCTCTTCTTTCTCTGTGCTTTTTATGTGATGTAAATAGTGTATTAGATTTACTCTAGGAACGAAGGTAATTCTTACCAGAAAGAATTAAAAAAAAAAAAAACTAATTGAAAACTAGGCCTATGAAAATCTTAAAATTATTTGCCACAAATATTGGTGAAAAATTTAAGCCATTCTAGCAGGTAACCTTATTTCATCTGCCAGAAACAACGTGGATCCAACTGTTCTTTAACAAACTAGTGAGTTTTGCATTTTAATACGTCTTATTGGTACAATTTTATTTATTTATTTTTTCAACGTTTATTTATTTTTGGGACAGAGAGAGACAGAGCATGAACGGGGGAGGAGCAGAGAGAGAGGGAGACACAGAATCGGAAACAGGCTCCAGGCTCTGAGCCATCAGCCCAGAGCCCGATGCGGGGCTAGAACTCATGGCCCGCGAGATCGTGACCTGGCTGAAGTCGGACGCTTAACCGACTGCGCCACCCAGGCGCCCCTATTGGTACAATTTTAAAATAAAAGCTGTAAGATCTGTTTATGTCTGTCCATTTGTTTATATATGTCTATGTATGTTACAGATGTGTGATTTTTCTTCCACCTCTGGATAGTAATGCCAAAAGTAATTTGTAAGAACCTCTACTTAACTGATCTAAAAACAAACCAGTGCTATATAAATTAAGTATACTCTCAGAAACAAAACTAACCCAAATGTTTTTAAAGTCCATTTGATCTATGATAATCTGTAGTAGATAAAAGCTAATTTAAGTTTGTTGGTTTAATTAAAACAGTCATTTCTTTAGAGCTACCATATTAGATATAATATGGGCATACAGTTTTTATTCATCCTAGGTTTACTAAAAGTCAAATAAGCTCATGTTTTCTCTCTTAAAGAATTTGTAAGCAAGAAAGAGGAGATGATACCTGTTCCATGTCTCACAAAATTTTTATAAGTAATCTAAACTTAGTTGTTAAGAACAGGTAAGTAGGTGTAATATGTTAGATGTAAAAATGTAAATAGATATTATTTCATAATGATCTGTGATCCTGTTAATCAAAGATTGAAATGTTTTGACATTTTTCCAAAGTCAACACCTAAATAGAGCCTTTTTGACCTGAAACGAACTTTGCTATTTCCCAAAGTGCTTCAAAATCTCAAAGGATTTATCTCCCACTTAGTAAGATATGAAACTAACTGGTTTATTCCATACGTTAAATTACTTGGGAATAATTATCAATAAAAAGTAATGCTAAATCTTTTAGGTTATATTGGTATGGATGGATTTTACTAATAGAAGTGTTTTACAGATTACATGAAAGTCATAGAAATCTGATAATGTCAAGTATAATGTTATCAGTCATAAATCATTTATCTTAGAATTTTATTTATCACAGGAATAACCAAATTTCCTTGTTAATTCCATTATAATGAACTCCCATCAGATCTGTAATCATTTGCATTTTTAAGTTTTTCTTGGCATTTACATAACTTATTATTTTATTCTGATGCTTTTGCAAAAGTTGGATTCATAGACGGATCCTACCAGGTACTCTTGACCAATGACACCACTGCCAAATTACAAGGTGTCAAACCTCAGGTGCATACTTCGCAACTGATGCAGTTTCTGTCTGACATCTGGTCCTGTGCAAAGATGGGGACTTCAAAATTAAATTGGCTTTGAAAAGGAGTAGCCAATGTCAAGGTATTCTGCTTTCTCAGAGAAGTCTGACCAATAGTGTTTCTTCCTGTACTTCCCTCTCCCATCATCCTCTTCTTAATTTCTATACTATGAAGGTCTTTATGATGATTTTGTCCAACTTTGGCCTTGCATTGTCCGGCAAAGATAATGCTATTGTTCACGTATTTCAGGTCATTGCAAACCTGAATCCCACCTCAAAACAACTGGTAGGTTTGCCACCATGCTGGTTATCCTATACTTCTACCTATCACAAACTTTTCCCTGATTTCTAATGGCCTAGTTTCTCTGGAACTCAGCCCCCTCTCCTTTATGTCAGACCCCCTAACCCTGGGGGTCCACTTCCCTATCTTTGGTTAACTTGGCATCTAAGGGACACAAGGCAAGGGTAACCAGAATAAAACTGCTGGTGATCTATAGACCCTTCAATTGTACAGGCCTCCATGGCTGTTACTTTTCCAGCCCTAAGCCACAGACACAAATGGGAAATACAGGGATGCATTCATAATTCAAAATTAGCTACTTTGGCAAATCCCTACTTCTCTATCATTGAGGCTATAATGAGAAATCTCTCCCAAATTCTTGAAGATATTGTAGAATCTGATGCTAAAGCAGTAGCTTCCCAACAACAACAAAATCCCTAGTCTCTCTGCCCAAAATTGTTCTGGATACTAAGGTAGCCCTTGGTTATTTTTTAATTGAGTAAGGAGGTATGTGTGCTATGGCCAACACCACTTGCGGCACTTGGATTGACCTCTCTGGGGCAGTTGAGACTCAGCTACATAAAGACCACTCAAAAAACAGTTGGATTGAAAAAGTGAGTACTTTAATGAGGCTTTCTTTGATTTACTTGATTCTGATTGGTTTGTATCTTAGAGACCATGGCTCTGAAGTACACTCCAGACACTGGGAATTACCCTACCTATAATAATCCTAGTAGCTGCACAGGTGTGCTGTATTCTTTCAAAAGCCTTAAATGCATGTTTACGGCCTTAACCACCAGCCAAAAGATCTCCTGAAAAGTAGAATATTGGAAAGGGAATGAAGAAAATGACCAACTAAAAGAATGTGAACCAAACATCATAACCTGAAAATAGCTCAAAGAGATTCAGCAATAAACTGCAGGAACTCCACAGCAGTGGCTTATATTTTGATTTCATTCTGAGAGTCTGATCAAAAGTGTGGGGAGGGATTGTTAAAACAAGACAACAGGACCCAAATCGAGTCACTTACGTGAAGCACTATGTAACCATATGAAGACTTACAGTTTTGGCTCTCCAAGAAATGGAATCTTAATCAGGACCTGCCTGATCAGCATCAGTTAGGTAATCAGCCCAATAGATGCCAGCCATTCCCTGAAGGAAAGTAAGCTTGCAATAACGAAGTGGCTTTTTTTCTTAGTGTAACTTCCTTGTTCCTGCTCTCATCTGCCTATAAAACTCATTTTGTACAGCCCCTCAGGGCTCCTTTCCATCTGCTAGATTGAGTGCTGCTTGATTTGTGAATCACTGAATAAAGTCAGTAAGATTTTTAAAATTTGCTAATAATCCATGATGGAAAAGTACTGTTCGTTGATAAGGGGTCATGTTAGGAACAAAGACTTCTGATATTCTAAGTTTAATGAAAATTTTATAATAACTAGAAAAAATATGACTGTAAAAAGTAATCTAGTCTCCTGTAAATGATTGTGATTTGGAGAAACATCCCAACAATACTCCAAAAGTAATGACTGTTCATTATGATGCATTCAAGTAATAAAGATTATGAAAATTTGTTTGGAATTCTCTACTTTCAAAAGGAAGGACAGATAATTTTTAAGTTTCTATCAGATAGGCCCCTTTTAAAATTAGATCTTAGGAGGAGAGGGAAGATGGCGGCGTAGGAGGACGCTGGGCTCACCGCGCGTCCTGCTGATCACTTAGATTCCACCTACACCTACCTAAATAACCCAGAAAACTGCCAGAGGATTAGCAGAACGGAGTTGCCAGAGCCAAGCGCAGACGAGAGGCCCACGGAAGAGGGTAGGAAGGGCGGCGAGGCGGTGCGCGCTCCACAGACCGGCGGGAGGAAGCCGGGGCGGAGGGGCAGCTCGCCGGCCAAGCAGAGCCCCTGAGTCTGGCTCGCAAAAAGCGGAGGGGACTGACGGACTGTGTTCCGACAGCAAGCGCGACTTAGCGGCTGGGAGGTCAGAAGTTAACAGCTCTGCTTAGAAAGCGGGAAGGCTGGAGGACAAAGGGAAGGAGAGCTGCTGAGCCCCCTGATGACAGAGCTCAGTTTGGTGGGGAACAAAGGCGCTCGCCAGCGCCATTTCCCCCGCCCATCCCCCAGCCAAAATCCCAAAGAGAACCAGTTCCTGCCAGGGAACTTGCTCGCTCCGCACAAACACCCAACTCTGCGCTTCTGCGGAGCCAAACCTCCGGCAGCAGATCTGACTCCCTCCTGCTGCCACAGGGCCCCTCCTGAAGTGGATCACCTAAGGAGAAGCAAGTTAAGCCTGCCCCTCCTGCCCCTGTGCACCTTGCCTACCCACCCCAGCTAAGACGCCAGATCCCCAGCATCACAAGCCTGGCAGTGTGCAAGTAGCCCAGACAGGCCACCCCACCCCACAGTGAATCCCACCCCTAGGAGAGGGGAAGAGAAGGCACACACCAGTCTGACTGTGGCCACAGCGGTGGGCTGGGGGCAGACATCAGGTCTGACTGCGGCTCCGCCCACCAACTCCAGTTATACACCACAGCACAGGGGAAGTGCCCTGCAGGTCCTCACCACGCCAGGGAATATCCAAAATGACCAAGCGGAAGAATTCTCCTCAGAAAAATCTCTAGGAAATAACAACAGCTAATGAGCTGATCAAAAAGGATTTAAATAATATAACAGAAAGTGAATTTAGAATAATAGTCATAAAATTAATCGCTGGGCTTGAAAACAGTATAGCTGACAGCAGAGAATCTCTTGCTACAGAGATCAAGGGACTAAGGAACAGTCACGAGGAGCTGAAAAATGCTTTAAACAAAATGCATAACAAAATGGAAACCACCACGGTCCGGATTGAAGAGGCAGAGGAGAGAATAGGTGAACTAGAAGATAAAGTTATGGAAAAAGAGGAAGCTGAGAAAAAGAGAGATAAAAAAATCCAGGAGAGGGGCGCCTGGGTGGCGCAGTCGGTTAAGCGTCCGACTTCAACCAGGTCACGATCTCGCGGTCCGTGAGTTCGAGCCCCGCGTCAGGCTCTGGGCTGATGGCTCAGAGCCTGGAGCCTGTTTCCAATTCTGTGTCTCCCTCTCTCTCTGCCCCTCCCCCGTTCATGCTCTGTCTCTCTCTGTCCCAAAAATAAATAAACGTTGAAAAAATAAAAATAAAAAAAAAATCCAGGAGTATGAGGGGAAAATTAGAGAACTAAGTGATACACTAAAAAGAAATAATATACGCATAATTGGTATCCCAGGGGAGGAGGAGAGAGGGAAAGGTGCTGAAGGGGTACTTGAAGAAATAATAGCTGAGAACTTCCCTGAAGTGGGGAAGGAAAAAGGCATTGAAATCCAAGAGGCACAGAGAACTCCCTTCAGACATAACTTGAATCGATCTTCTGCACGACATAGCATAGTGAAACTGGCAAAATACAAGGCTAAAGAGAAAATTCTGAAAGCAGCAAGGGGTAAACGTGCCCTCACATATAAAGGGAGACCTATAAGATTCGTGACTGATCTCTCTTTTGAAACTTGGCAGGCCAGAAAGATTTGGCACGATTTTTTTCAGTGTGCTAGACAGAAAAAATATGCAGCCGAGAATCCTTTATCCAGCAAGTCTGTCATTTAGAATAGAAGGAGAGAGAAAGGTCTTCCCAAACAAAAACTGAAGGAATTTGTCACCACTAAACCAGCCCTACAAGAGACCCTAAGGGGAACCTTGTGAGACAAAGTACCAGAGACATCACTACAAGCATAAAACATACAGATATCACAATGACTCTAAACCCTTATCTTTCTATAATAACACTGAATGTAAATGGATTAAATGCGCCAACCAAAAGACATAGGGTATCAGAATGGATAAAAAAACAAGACCCATCTATTTGTTGTCTACAAGAGACTCATTTTAGACCTGAGGACACCTTTCGATTGAGAGTGAGGGGATGGAGAACTATTTATCATGCTACTGGAAGCCAAAAGAAAGCTGGAGTAGCCATACTTGTATCAGACAAACTAGACTTTAAATTAAAGGCTGTAACAAGAGATGAAGAAGGACATTATATAATAGTGACAGGGTCTATCCATCAGGAAGAGCTAACAATTATAAATGTCTATGCACCGAATACCGGAGCGCCCAAATATATAAAACAATTACTCATAAACATAAGCAACCTTATTGAGAAGAATGTGGTAATTGCAGGGGACTTTAACACCCCACTTACAGAAATGGATAGATCATCTAGACGCACGGTCAATAAAGAAACAAGGGCCCTGAATGATACATTGGATCAGATGGACTTGACAGATATATTTAGAACTCTGCATCGCAAAGCAACAGAATATACTTTCTTCTCGAGTGCACATGGAACATTCTCCAAGATAGATCATATACTGGGTCACAAAACAGCCCTTCATAAGTTTACAAGAATTGAAATCATACCATGCATACTTTCAGACCACAATGCTATGAAGCTTGAAATCAACCACAGAAAAAAGTCTGGAAAACCTCCCAAAGCATGGAGGTTAAAGAACACCCTACTAACGAATGAGTGGGTCAACCAGGCAATTCGAGAAGAAATTAAAAAATATATGGAAACAAATGAAAATGAAAATACAACAATCCAAATGCTCTGGGACACAGCGAAGGCAGTCCTGAGAGGAAAATACATTGCAATCCAGGCCTATCTCAAGAAACAAGAAAAATCCCAAATACAAAATCTAACAGCACACCTAAAGGAAATAGAAGCAGAACAGCAAAGGCAGCCTAAACCCAGCAGAAGAAGAGAAATCATAAAGATCAGAGCAGAAATAAACAATATAGAATCTAAAAAAACTGTAGAGCAGATCAACGAAACCAAGAGTTGGTTTTTTGAAAACATAAACAAAATTGACAAACCTCTAGCCAGCTTCTCAAAAAGAAAAGGGAGATGACCCAAATAGATAAAATCATGAATGAAAATGGAATTATTACAACCAATCCCTCAGAGATACAAACAATTATCAGGGAATACTATGAAAAATTATGTGCCAACAAATTGGACAACCTGGAAGAAATGGACAAATTCCTGAACACCCACACTCTTCCAAAACTCAATCAGGAGGAAATAGAAAGATTGAACAGACCCATAACCAGCGAAGAAATTGAATCGGTTATCAAAAATCTCCCAACAAATAAGAGTCCAGGACCAGATGGCTTCCCAGGGGAGTTCTACCAGACACTTAAAGCAGAGATAATACCTATCCTTCTCAAGCTATTCCAAGAAATAGAAAGGGAAGGAAAACTTCCAGACTCATTCTATGAAGCCAGTATTACTTTGATTCCTAAACCAGACAGAGACCCAGTAAAAAAAGAGAACTACAGGCCAATATCCCTGATGAATATGGATGCAAAAATTCTCAATAAGATACTAGCAAATCGAATTCAACGGCATATAAAAAGAATTATTCACCATGATCAAGTGGGATTCATTCCTGGGATGCAGGGCTGGTTCAACATTCGCAAATCAATCAACGTGATACATCACATTAACAAAAAAAAAGAGAAGAACCATATGATCCTGTCAATCGATGCAGAAAAGGCCTTTGACAAAATCCAGCACCCTTTCTTAATAAAAACCCTTGAGAAAGTCGGGATAGAAGGAACATACTTAAAGATCATAAAAGCCATTTATGAAAAGCCCACAGCTAACATCATCCTCAATGGGGAAAAACTGAGAGCTTTTTCCCTGAGATCAGGAACACGACAGGGATGCCCACTCTCACCGCTGTTGTTTAACATAGTGCTGGAAGTTCTAGCATCAGCAATCAGACAACAAAAGGACATCAAAGGCATCAAAATTGGCAAAGATGAAGTCAAGCTTTCGCTTTTTGCAGATGACATGCTATTATACATGGAAAATCCGATAGACTCCACCAAAAGTCTGCTAGAACTGATACATGAATTCAGCAAAGTTGCAGGATACAAAATCAATGTACAGAAATCAGTTGCATTCTTATACACTAACAATGAAGCAACAGAAAGACAAATAAAGAAACTGATCCCATTCAGAATTGCACCAAGAAGCATAAAATACCTAGGAATAAATCTAACCAAAGATGTAAAGGATCTGTATGCTGAAAACTATAGAAAGCTTATGAAGGTAATGGAAGAAGATTTAAAGAAATGGAAAGACATTCCCTGCTCATGGATTGGAAGAATAAATATTGTCAAAATATCAATACTACCCAAAGCTATCTACACATTCAATGCAATCCCAATCAAAATTGCACCAGCATTCTTCTCAAAACTAGAACAAGCAATCCTAAAATTCATATGGAACCACAAAAGGCCCCAAATAGCCAAAGTAATTTTGAAGAAGAAGACCAAAGCAGGAGGCATCACAATCCCAGACTTTAGCCTCTACTACAAAGCTGTACTCATCAAGACAGCATGGTATTCGCACAAAAACAGACACATAGACCAATGGAATAGAATAGAAACCCCAGAACTAGACCCACAAACGTATGGCCAACTCATCTTTGACAAAGCAGGAAAGAACATCCAATGGAAAAAAGACAGTCTCTTTAACAAATGGTTCTGGGAGAACTGGACAGCAACATGCAGAAGGTTGAAACTAGACCACTTTCTCACACCATTCACAAAAATAAACTCAAAATGGATGAAGGACCTGAATGTGAGACAGGAAACCATCAAAACCTTAGAGGAGAAAGCAGGAAAAGACCTCTCTGACCTCAGCCGTAGCAATCTCTTACTCGACACATCCCCAAAGGCAAGGGAATTAAAAGCAAAAGTGAATTACTGGGACCTTATGAAGATAAAAAGCTTCTGCACAGCAAAGGAAACAACCAACAAAACTAAAAGGCAACCAACGGAATGGGAAAAGGGCAATATGACATATCGGACAAAGGGCTAGTATGCAAAATCTATAAAGAGCTCACCAAACTCCACACCCGAAAAGCAAATAACCCAGTGAAGAAATGGGCAGAAAACATGTATAGACACTTCTCTAAAGAAGACATCCGGATGGCCAACAGGCACATGAAAATATGTTCAGTGTCGCTCCTTATCAGGGAAATACAAATCAAATCCACACTCAGGTATCACCTCACGCCAGTCAGAGTGGCCAAGATGAACAAATCAGGAGACTCTAGATGCTGGAGAGGATGTGGAGAAACGGGAACCCTCTTGCACTGTTGGTGGGAATGCAAATTGGTGCAGCCGCTCTGGAAAGCAGTGTGGAGGTTCCTCAGAAAATTAAAAATAGACCTACCCTATGACCCAGCAATAGCACTGCTAGGAATTTATCCAAGGGACACAGGAGTACTGATGCATAGGGGCACTTGTACCCCAATGTTCATAGCAGCACTCTCAACAATAGCCAAATTATGGAAAGAGCCTAAATGTCCATCAACTGATGAATGGATAAAGAAATTGTGGTTTATATACACAATGGAATACTACGTGGCAATGAGAAAAAATGAAATATGGCCTTTTGTAGCAACGTGGATGGAACTGGAGAGTGTGATGCTAAGTGAAATAAGCCATACAGAGAAAGACAGATACCATATGGTTTCACTCTTATGTGGATCCTGAGAAACGTAACAGGAACCCATGGGGGAGGGGAAGGAAAAAAAAAAGAGGTTAGAGTGGGAGAGAGCGAAAGCATAAGAGACTGTTGAGAACTGAGAGCAAACTGAGGGTTGATGGGGGGTGGGAGGGAGGAGAGGGTGGGTGATGGGTATTGAGGAGGGCACCTTTTGGGATGAGCACTGGGTGTTGTATGGAAACCAATTTGACAACAAATTTCATATATAAATTAAAAAAAAAGAGAGAACTTAAAAGAACCTACAGAAAAATTATTAAAAATGCTAACTGAGTTTAACAAAGTTGTAGGATACTAGATCAATATACAAACATCAATTGTACCAATTTATATACTAATTGTATTAATATATGTACTAATAATAAACAATTGGAAATTTAAATTAAAAAAAAATAAAATAAAATTAGATCTTAAAGACAACTATTTTAAAAGTTCATTTTCTAAATTATATTACACATTATATAAAAAATACACTAGTATAATAAAGTGTTTATTATTCTCAAAAAGTTAAGGGTTTTAGGTGTATTACTTCCTTGGGGACAGACTATTCAACTTCCATAATTAAAAACAACTCCAACTCTGAGGTCTGTGTATTATAGAAAAATTGATTCATAATTATAAGTGAAATTTGTATATTAAACAATTTTTCCAAAGAAGTGACTACTGTTGTAAACTCCTTGTTTACTTAAACAATTAAATTAGCATTTAATGAGAAAGAAAAGTTGTAGGCTATTAAAGACCAAAGTTATAGACACACTGCATTCATTTTTCTGCAATTGATAACTTGCTTACTATGGGTTATCTAACAATTAACTAGGGAAATATTTCTAGGAAATAGAAAGCATTAATGCAAATGTGTTCTTGATTTATTCTTTTCAAATCCATTTACCACATTATCCAGTCTGGCATAAGCAGAAAACCCCTAGGAAAGATTAATATTCAAAAACACCTCTAAGCCTTCTGGTGTTGGAAACCCTAATTGTTTTGGCAAGATAAATTGTTAACGGAATTTTTAAAGACATTTTTCAGCCATCACAAGCATCAGAGTTAAAACAAGGAAAATAAAGAGTTTTCTAGATGTTGATCTATAAGTCGTAGACTGGCAGCTTTCAGTACTTTCTCAACCTGTGTGACTGTTGATGTACTAATGCTTGTATACCCATGAGAATGGCCAGAACCCTGCATGGTTATAGGTATCATATCTAAACACCACCTCTACCACCAAGAAAGCATACTGCAAGTAACTGTGAGAGACACCATTAACCTTGACTTCTATTTCATATTTTAAAAGTCATTTATAAATTTTTAATTTGACCTTTTAATGGTGTGACCCAAAGTGGGTCACTGTACTGTATCATTACACCATGATTAGGAATTGCTAAAGTAGAACTTACCTTTGTAACTCCTTTGAGGTTGATCAACGATGTCTATACCTTCAACTAAAATTTTAAAGCTTATCCAATTGTCCAGGTGTTTTGTCATCAATATGACATTTGACTATTGTTCTACCAATAGTGGGGGGCAGGAAACATTGGCATAAATATCTATATTGGGGTTGTTCAACTTTATCAATCATTGTTATTTGGGGCAGGGTAGTTTTTTCTTGTGCAGGGCTCTCTCATGTGTTGTAGGTTATTTGGCAGCATAGTTTCTACCCACTAGATACCAATGGCAGCCTTTGAGTATGACAACCAAAATGTCTTCAGACATTGCCAAACAGCCCCTACCTGAGAAGCACTATCTAGATCAAACAAGTATGCACTGCTTAGATGCACTTTGTGCGATTATGTAGGCAAAGCCCTGGGAACCAGTTATTCACACTGACTTCCTCTTATTTAACAAATCATGTACTTATGTAATCAATTCTGGCCGTACTCAAGTTTTTCTTTGAAAGAAAAGGGAATCTTCATACATGAAAAATCACCTGAAGGAGGCATATTTTTCTCTTTCTCAGGGATAGCCAAATCAGGTATTTGACAAAGAAATTTATAGGTTGCTAAAAATTTGTAGCTCATTTTTTTAGAGGCAAATTCAATCTATTTGTCCGAATGAGGTGGCATTAATCACCAGGGAAATGTTTTTACATATGTAAGATATCCTTATTCTGGGTTTGTGAAATATACAACAGTCTCAAGTGTTCTGCAGGAAAACAAGTTTGGTGTTCACTCATAGTTCATCTGTTTATGATACTGTCTTCATCTGGGCAGACAGTAGAGAGAAATTACATGAGTTCTATTAAGGCTTAAACACTACCCATCTATCCCAATAGAACAGTCACAAAAAAAGATAATTTTTCTCAGTATCACCATTACCTCCAGTCTGTGTGAAATTATTACCTCCATCTACAGAAAACCAATGGACCATTTTAACTATTTATTCCACTCAAGTTGTCAAACTAAAACAGAGTGAAAATGCCAATAATTTACAGCTAGGCCTTAACACGCTTCTAGCATATCACAGATGGAAACCTAAACACATACTAGACAGCTTTCCTCAATAAGAGAAAAATAGCTAGTTGGACCAGGGTAGGCCAAAATCTATGTGGACAAGCCCTCACCAAAGGAAGATTTGACAATACTAATCTTTTATTTGTGCACCCTGAAGAGTCTAGCACTGGGTCTGGCACTGAAAAGAGTATAGGCAACAAAATGTTAATTATAGAAATGGATCAATAATAACTAATTATGTTTTCATCAGATAAAACTGTGACTCTAATTGCACAGCAAGGTGACTTGGAAAAACACATCTTTAATTTTTTTATTCTCAAAATTCTAAATAAACTGACATCAAAATAACCATGTGCGTCATAAGGTATAAAAATGTAAGAAGAAACACAGGTGAGACAAACTAGAGAATGATTCAAAATACTTTAAAAACATACCTTAAATATCTTTTAATAAAAACAATTTAAATGTAACAGGCTTGTAAAACACTTGTAAAATACAAAAATAGATGTTAAGGAATTCTCTTCTCATAATTTCATTTCCCAGATATAATACAGTTTAATATACTAGCTTACTTTACATAGAACTTGTTGCAGTCAGATCACATAATCCAAAAAATGTATCTTACTCTTTAACAATATATTATGAACACTGCTAATGTCTTAAATGTTCACACACATTCTTTTTAAGAGTTGTTAAGATTTCACTGCAATGCTTGTACTGAGAATGGCAGAACTCTATCCCTAGTACTGACTAGTTAGGGTGTTTCAGTATTTTATAGTTTAAAAATAAAATTGCTAACTATGACCTTATTTAGAAATAAAGCCATTGCCGATGTAATAAGATGAGGTCAAACTAGAGTAGCATAGGCCCTCACACCAGTATGACTGGTGTCCTTATAAAAAGGGATGCAGAGACACATGGAGTAAAGATCATGTAAGTAGACACAGGAAGACAGCTATCCACAAGCTAGGAAAGAAACCTGGAACAGACTCTTCCCTCCCAGCCTCAGAAGGAATCAGCCTTACTGACCCTTTGATTTTGGACTTGTAGCCTCTTTGTGGACTCTAGAAAACTAATACCCCAACCAACACAGCAGAAAAATTCTCCCTACCCAAAATTCCCTCTCCCTAGCCAGTCCAACTATACCTTGACTAACACTTAAAACAGTTTTATCAAGACTTTTTAATCTTTTACTGCCTTTCATTTCCTGTTCAGTGTATATCCATCTCTGTTTCCTTTCTTCCAGCCCTTAGTCTTTGTAGAGGGCAATTTTTTAGCTTACTTTCCAGTGTTAATGACAATTAATAATAACAATAGCTACTAATGGATGGTTTCTGTGTTCAGGCTTCATGCTAAATTAAACTCTTTACATTAATTATCTCCCTTATTGCCATGTTAACGGACTCATGGACATGAAGTAGCATCTCTATCTTCCTTTTGTTTTGGTTTCTCATAGAGGTGGTGTCCTGTGCATGTTAGGCATCCATTATATGTTGACCATTTTCGCTAACCCGGCATAAACCTTGAAAAATGGTTGTGTCCCGATGCAGACTTATAACTAACTGTCCCGTAACGACTGTCGTTTTCACAAAAGCAGCTCAGAATTGGCATTTGGATGGCATTTATTCCAGAAATTGCAATTTTCTCTGAATTGAATTCAATTGGAATTTCTCTCAAATTTTCCTAATATTTCAATTCATTGAATAAATTCCCCCTGCCCTCTCCATGAGCTCTAAGCAGTCTAACTTAACTGTTCAGATGGTCAGAAAGCCAAATAGGATGCAAATAGAGGCAAGGATAATTATGGTGAAATGTGAGGGCAGAGCAAGAAGCAGATGTTGGGGGCTGAGGAGAGAGGCTGGTGTCTGCCAGGGTGGCAAGGAGTGGAGTATGGGGAAGGTGCCTGGGCAGTGAGTGCAGCAAATGGGGCTGGGTTGGGCAGACCTGAGGGACAGGACTGACAGAGCAGGGTCTGGGAAGAAGGGCAGTGGGGAAGAGTTTGTGGCAAGGCAAGGTGGGCTGGTGTCAAGACCAGAAAGGGAAGTTAATCAGAGGAGAACAGGCTGACAGCAGCCTTGGATTTTTGTCATTTAGGTTACAGCTGCTGGCTAATGCAGGGCTTGTTTGGGGGAGACAGCTGTCAAAGCCTGATGTTAGCAAACCTCCTGCATAAGCACTATGCAAACACAGCCAGAGTCAAGTCTGACAGGGAGCACAAAGTTGGTTTTTCTTTCTTTTCTGTTTTGCTCATAATAATCTATTTCTTAGTATCTTGGATTTCACTCTTTGAATTCTGTAAGGGACCACCTAAGAAATGTGTGCTTTCAGATTTGTAGGGTGGGAAAGATGCAAAAGGCCTAAAGAAATCTGGTGTTTTCAATAGAGTGAAGTTCTGAAGAGGGTGGGAACAGGCATTTTTTAATTCGTGCCAAGGTGTTCTCCATCTAGAGTGTCTGGCCTCAGTTCAGTTTATGCTTTACAAGATTCCACACCCAATTATGATGCATAGTATTATTCCCAACCCACCAATCAATTGTAAGACAGTAGCTAAGTGTCCTACAATTCAACTCAAATGTGATACCATCCACCCAGAGATAGCATCGGATTCCACATGTTAAAAGCTCAGTCCCCTAAGACTGCCCCCCCTTCAGATGCCAGTCTCAAGTCCAGGTAATCACCTATACTTCTGATCAACTGGCTGTAGATCAGAGATTCCCACAACTCCCTCCTCTGGTTTGGTTAATTTGCAAGAATAGCTTACATAACTCAGGAAACTCATTTTCTCACTAGATTACTAGTTTATGACAAAGGATACTAAAGGGTAAGAATCGACAGCTAGACAGAGAGATCTATAAGAAGTTTCCAACAGAGGAGCTTCTGTCCTCTGTGGAGTTGGGGGCCCAGCACATTGACACGTGAAAGCATTTTGGTTCACCAACCTGGCCACTCTCCAAACTTCCTCCTTTTGGTTTTGTATGGAATCTTCATTACTTAGGCATGATTGATTGGATCACTGGCCATTGGTGATTGATTCAACCTATAGCTCTCTCCCCTCCCTGGAAATCAAGGGATAGGACTGAAAGTTCTAACCCTTTAATGGTGGTTGGTTCACCTGAAAACCAGCCCCCCTCCTTAGTTGCTTTCCAAAATATACCTCATTGATATAACAAAAGACATTTGTGGCTCTTTTCACTTAGGAAATTCTAAGGGTTTTGGTAGGGTTGTGCCACAAATGGGGATGATGACCAAATATATATTTTTTTAATTTTTAGAGAGAGAGGGACCCCCAGAGTGTGTGGGAGAGGAGCAGAGGGAGAGTGAGATAGAATCTTAAGCAGGCTCCATCCAGCCCCAGTGCAGAGCCCAACCCTGGGCTTGATCCCACAACCCTTGGATCATGACCTGAGCTAAAATCAGGAGTGAGACGCTCAACTAACTGAGCCACCCAGGTGCCCCTAAATATATATTTCTTAATAGCATACTCTTTCAATATCATATTCTTTGAGCCCATAACATTTAATGTTGCTCTCTGGTTTCACTTTTCCTTCTAGAAAAATTACTAATGTGTTTTTCCAAGGGTGATATGGATGTCTGATGCCTTCATAGACACCTTGTCTACTGCAAAAGGCCCAGTGTCCTGTTATGTACAGTATAAAATGCTTTTCTTCTAAATTCATGAGGCTCAGTATTGAATTTGGTTAAACTGCAGCTGACAGCAGGAGCCATAATCCTATGTGTATTTCTTCTGGGAGTGCATTAATTATATTCACAACTGTCTAGCAGTAAAAGATTATGTGCTTGCATTTCTCTAGTTTGAAGCTCACTCGTCTCGTATTCTGTCACTGCTCCCTGTGCTTGCCCCTGCCACAAGGCACCTCCCCTTCCACACTCAATCAAAAACCAAACATCTGCAAAACATCAGCCAAATTTATTTACCTAGCAGGTATCTGTCTTGCATCCCTTCAGTTCATTCAACAAGGATTTTCTGCTAACGTAGGTATGTAGAAAAAAATATTATGAACAGCTGTTTCTGGTAGATCATTCATCTAAATCATTCTTTCAATCACAATGCACTGAAGGATTTTTTTTTTTTTGTACCAGGTGCTCTGCTAGATGCTAGTAATATGGTAAGGAACAAAAACACTTTGAATGGCACTTACTGGGATGAGACTATCATCTAGGGATAACAGCTGTAGACTTGAGGGTTCCCTCAGTATGACAGGGAAAAAATAGGATAAAATAGGCAGAGAGGGAAAGATTAAGACCTGAGGTCCCTGGGTAGGGAAAAATACTTATTTTGGCATAATACTGGGAGTGTCTGACCACAGCAAAGCCCCTTGAGTTTAAGGTTCCTCTTAATAATGTAACAGACACCACCTACTCCCCCCCTCAGTTTCCCCTCAAGAATTTGACAAAAGACCTAACAAAATAGTAGACCATAACAGTATGACCCACAAGGAATAGTGTGGCCAGTGGAAATGAGCCAATCAAAAAGGAATGACTAGGTATTTAGAGTTACCTAACCAGTAAGGATAGAACCTGAGAGGAAACAGAGAGAAGGAACAGGGCTGACCAAAACCCCATAAAACAGAGTCCCTTGCCTATAGTCCATGGGCATTCATTTCTGAAGGACCCTGTCAAGAGAGCTTTCATAATATTCTTACGTTCTGATCTTATACTCTAATAAACGTTTGCCTGCTGCTCATCCACCTCTTCCTTCTTCGAAGTGGTGAGACAACAACCCCGGGTATTGAGGCAAAAATAATCCTGCAACACCAGGATTTCTGTCAGTTAAAACTACTACATCAACACCCCAAGGCAGGACTTCCAAAGTCACTCACACTTTATCAACAAGTCTCTGGGGGGCCTTGTAATTTCCACTGGAAGTGCCAGCACTGGTATATCTAAAGTCTGGGGCTAGGTTTTCCCAGTCAATGTCTCGTATATGCAATGTGATCTGCTGGCATGTTGTGTGCAATCAAATCCAGCCCCAACGTATTTCCTAATTACTCAAGAGCTATAAAATCCTTTTCCTTTAAAAAAAAATTGTTTTTAGTGATTATTTTTGAGAGAGTGCATGCATGTGTGTGTGACCAGGGGAGGGGCAGAGAGAGGGAGATAGAGGATCTGAAGCGGGTTCCACACTGACAGCCCAGAGCCTGGCATGGCATGGGGCTCCAGTTCACGGCCTGAGCCAAAGTCTGAGGCTTAACCAACTGAGCCACACAGGTGCCCCTACACAATCCTTTTCCTATCAGACAAGGAATATATTCACAAAGGCTTATTTTCCCAAAGAATGTGTATGTGATCAAGGTTGTAGTTCAAAACTTATACTTTGGTTTAACACTTGATAATTCTGTGGGCTTTGCAGGAAAGCTTGTGTGGTCTTAATACCACTGGGTATTACTGGGAAGATGTGCTCATTTGACTGTTTAGTTCTATGTAGCTGTGGGTCTGGCTTTTCACCAGGGATTGATGAAATCCTTCTTCCTGTCAATCCCATTGGGTGTCAGAGCCAAGGGAAGAACAGGCACTCCTTCTCTCGTAGCCCTCCCTTCCTCTCACACTGGCACAGTCTCTTCTGTGTGTAAGGCACTGGGGATAGAAAACAGGGTAAGACCCAGCTTTGCCTACTCTAGTGGGAGGACCCAGAAGAATGTACCTCATTTTCACCTAACATAAAAATTCAAAAAATTACAAATAATAGCAAAGCCCTGAGTACTAGGACTTCAGGATGGGATGGGCTTAGTGATACGAAACCGTGGGCAGGTAAATGTCTAGCTGTTATTTGATGATATGAAACAAATTTTTGATTTTTAATATTTATTTCTTGGGAGACAGAGAGACAGAGTGCAAGGAGGGAGGAGCAGAGAGAGAGAGAGAGAGAGAGAGAGAATCTGAAGCAGGCTCCAGGCTCTGAGCTGTCAGCACAGAGCCTGACATGGGGCTTGAACCCACGAAGTGCGAGATCGTGACCTGGGCCGAAGTCTGACGCCTAACCGACTGAGCCACCAAGGCACCCCTAAAACACATTTTTATACTTGCTGTGAATATAAAGCCAGATTTGAAACAGACATTAAAACAAAGAAATAAAGTGGTAGAGGGTCACGAAGGAAGTCTATTAAGGTCTAGTGTTCTGGTGAACACAAAGGAGGGAGTGATCTGCTCTCAAAGAGAGACTTCTTAGAGAGAAGATACTTGAGCTGAATACTGGGAGATTAGTTGTAGACAAAAGAGTAATTTTAAGCAAAAGGGACAGCATGAAAAGAGACCAAGAGAAGGCATTTAGGAATGAGGCACCGTGATATGTTTATATAACTCCATGTTGTTTATTGACATTGATGATAGATAGAGGACAGGTTTGGGGAAAGATGATGGAGGCAGGACTGAGATCATGGAGTATGTTGTATATGATTACACACAGGAAGCTTGTGTCAAACATATACAAATAACAAATCTTATTTCCATCAAGCCTTTACTAATAATTTAAAAAAATATAATAGGAGGGCCATTGTTGTGATGAGCACTGGGTGTTGTATGGAAGTGCTGAATCACTAAACTGTATACCTGAAATTAATATTACAGTGTATGTTAACTGGAGTTTAAATAAAAACTAAAAAACATACAATTAATCATGATTAACATGTAATAAAGAGAAGTATAAGACTGTCAACACAGCTTCTCAGACCTTTCTTGCTGAGTTAGGATGTACTCTGGTCCAGTGAAATAGATGAGGCCATTAGGTAATGTATGTGACTACATCATTTACATGAAAAGAAGCTGTTTTATACTCACAATTTCAATATTTTACCACATAGTTACAAAGTTTACATGATATTTTCTAGAAACCCATGTTCCATAAATCCATAGTATTCTAGGTTTGTTTACCATAAGCATTCCTAATCAGATTTGGTACATCTTGCTAAAAGCATTCCACCAGCTTCTTCCACTAGGAAATAACATTATTATACTTGCCATGGGGTCTATTATTATGTTTTCAGAAGATTTAGCCTCACTACCTTCTCTCCTTCCTGGGTAATTACCTGCCCAACCTCCCCACCCAGGAAAGGGAGAGAATGTTTCTCAGTATGCATTTACACTAAAAGCTGGTGTTGTTTATAACGGAGTCCTAAGACCATCTGAATCACCTGGGTCACCACATAAAATGCATACACCTGAGCATTGACCAGGACCTAAGGAATGAGATCTCTAAAGCTGGGACCAAGATTTACATTTTAAAGACACTCACAGAAGCTTCAAGAGGCATAGAAAGATCCTGAACTCAACTCTTCCCACAGACATAGTGAATCTACAAGCACATATGGAACAACATGATCTGGGGGAAAAAAAAAAAACAACAAAAAAATCTAAAAACACAAGTAAACCAACACAAAAACAAAAACAGCCACAAACACACAGTCAAGTGGGTAGGAGAGGCTGGGTCTCATCATAGATCACCTCTCAGCTGTGTGACCATAAGTGGGAGGGAACTCATAATCCAAAGCTTCTTCCTATGAAGGTTTTCAGCCCCACACTGGGCATTCCAACTTTTGAGATCTGCACCTGATTCACCCCAGGGACTCACTTACCCCGAGGACCACCACAAAGGCAGCCAATTGAGAGACACTCAGATTTTATGTGAAAGAGGCTTATTTGCATATCTTAAACAGTCAATCAAAGGGCCAGGCATCTAACTTAACATCTATCTAGAGGCCTGTTGAAATACTCTCTGGTGTTGGAGGCTGGTGCGTGCCATCGTTGCATGCATTTTTCTTTTCTTTTTTCAAAGCCTTAGATCTATTTTTTTCTTCCAACTAGGCATCATCTTTATACTCCCTCTGCTTTTCTCCTTTATTTTTCTTCTTTCCAAGGAACACTATCTTTACACTTCCTCTCTACCTTGCTCAAGCCAGCAGGCTTCCATTGCAATGCACTCTCCCACAGCTGCAATTCAGAGCACCAATATCTACTGGAAAGAAACTTTTGCACACATTTACTTCCTGCTTTTATGACTGGTGCCCCTGTTTTTGTAGGTGCCATACAAAGGATGACCCTTGATCACCTGGCCCTTGAGGTCAGAGTAGCTTGCATTCTGGGGCCTATGGAACCAAAACAGAGTTCTGAGCAGACTACCACTCCCAGGGCACTGCACAGACAGTAGACTGAAACACAAATTCAGTCTTTCAAGAGGTGTATTTGCTTGTCCAGGAGCAGTGGACTGAGGGCAGGCTTCTGGTCTGGCAGACATCTAGGGGTCTACAGAGGAGCTATCAGGGAATGGAGGCTGGTAGACAAAGTCTTTGTGCTCTTCCTCTGCCTCACCATTATCTCCTAGAAAAGAGCTTATATCCTTGGTTGTCTGCAGGTCCAATTTTTAAAGTGACACAACAGAATACCTCCAGATCACTTGACCATATTAGCCAGTGGGAATTATGTTCACAGGTCTCATAGTACTGTAACCAATACTTTCTTAAACAGCTACCACCCTCAGGACACAGTAAGATGCAACAGACCCAGAAGCTCAATTTTTCTGTAAAAGAAGACAATAGTTTACCATCAAAGCTATTGCCTGAGGGCAAAGCTTCTAATTATACACATCTAAGGGCTGACTATGATTCTTTCAAGGAACCTGAGAGGGTGAATGCTATCTTTGTGCTCTCCTTCTAGGACAACAGGACACCAGTATCTCTTGGAGGCAAGCTCTTATACCTATCTGGAACCCCAATTTTACTGACAGCCACCCAGGAGATACCTCCAGATTGCCTGTCTCTGAGGGCCAGAGGGAATACCCTTGTAGTCCCACAGGACTGGAGATATTTGTATACTTTAAAAATGCTGTCTGAGGTCTGGCTTCTTACACGTCTCAATCTAGGTGCTGACTGACATCCTCCCCTGTGAGACATGGACAGGTCTCAGCATACCCTCAACTATTGGGAGTCACTAAAAATAAAATACGTTGCTTAGAAAATCACAAGGGTAGAGACTACCAAAAGCTAGGTCGGGCTGAATGATAAGGTTCATCTTCTACCCAAGCCCACTCCTTTTAAGATTGGGAGAGCTGGCTGCTTCATCTAGCATAGAAACTGACATAGAGAGCAAACAAAATGAAAAAATAGAGGAATGTATTCTGAATGAAATTATAAGCTAAAACATGGGGATGGGAGGAGGAAAACTATGAACAGAGGAATGATTTAACAAAGAGTTCACAGTAATACTCATAGATGATCATCAAAACTGGGAAGACTTTATGAATGCTGTGATAAATTCAGCAAAGAGAAAATATAAGAGAGTACCACACATAAGTCATAGAGCTAAATAATATAGCAACTAAACTAAAAAACTAGAGGGATTCTATAGCAGACTAAATAAAGCAGAGGAAAGGAGCAGTAAATTCATAGGTAGGGCAGTGGAACTTACCCAAACAAACAAAAAGAGAATGAAAAAAAAAATGAAGATATTAGAGACTTATGAAACAACATCAAACAGAGTAATATTTACATTATAGGGGGTCCAGGGAAAGAGAAAGCAATAGAGACAGAAAATGTATTTGATCAAATAACAGCTGAAAACTTCCCTAACCTGGATGACAAAGTATGCATCTAATTCCAGGAAGCACAGTGATTTCCAAATAGAAAGGGACCAAAAGAAGCCCACCAAGACAAATTATAATTAAAATTTTAAAAAGTTAAAGACAAAGAGAATATTAAAAGCAGCAAGAGAGAAAAAACAAAACATGTTACACATAAGGGAATTCCCATAAGACTATCACCATTTTTCTTTCTTTTTTTTCTTTTCTTTTTTTAGAAGAAATGTTGCAAACCAGAAGGGAGTGAGTGGTACAATATATTCAAAGTGATGAAAGAAAAATAATAAAATTCTCAAAGAGTACTCTACCTGCCAAATTTATTATTCACAATTTAAGGAAACATAAGAAGTTTCCCAGGCAAATAAAAACTAAAGTAGTTTATCATAACTAGACTTACACAAAATATTAAAACGAGTTTTTTAAGATTTAAAGGTGTTAATTAGTGAAAAGAAAACATGTGAAACTACAAACTTCACATAGGTAATAGATTAATCATGTAAAAAGCTAGTACAGGTTAAATGACAGAAATAGTAAAATTAACTGTCACTACAATAATGACTTAATGGATATACAAGCTAAAAAGATGTAAGATGTGACATCAAAAGTATCAACTTAAAATAGACTGTATAAAATATAAGTTGTTAAATGTAAGACTCTTTGTAATCTTAAAGCAAAAACCTATAGTAGATAGAAAAAAAGATAAAAAGAAAGGCATTTAAGTTTGCCAATAAATAAAACCATCAAACCGCAGAGGATGAGAGTAAGAGTAGTAGATAGGTACACAGAAGAACCACAAAACAGACAGAAAACAATTAACAAAATGGCATTAAGTACCTAGTTATCAATAATTATTTTAAATATAAAAGGACTAAATTCTCTAATCAAAAGACACAGAGTAGCTGAAAGGAGTTTTAAAAAACGACTCATTCATACATTGCCTGCAAGAGTCACTTTAGTTGTAAGAACACACAGAGACTGAAAATAAACTGATAGCAGATGATATTCCATGCAAATGGAAACTAAAAGAAAGTGTGAGTATAGTTATATTGGACAAAATAGACTTCATTTTTTTAAGTTTATTTATTTTAAGAGAGAGAGAAACAGATCACACAAGCAGGGGAAGGGTAGACAAGGAGAGAGAAAGAGAGAATCCCAAGTAGGCTCTGAGCTGTCAGCACAGAGCCTGATGTGGTGCTTGAACTCATGAACTGTCAGATCATGACCTGAGCCAAACTCAAGAGCCAGACACTTAAATGAGCCACCTAGGTGCCCATGAAAAAACAGACTCAAAACAAAGGCTATAATAATAGACATTATAAGATGATAAAGGGGTCAATCCAACAAGAGGATATATGTTTTCAAATATACATTCAGTCAGTGTAAGAACACCTAAATATATAAAGCTAATACTAACAGACCTAAAGGGAGGAATAGACAACAATCCAATAATAGTAAGGGATTTTAATACCCCACTTCCATCAATGGATATTATCCATACAGAAATCAATAAGGAACATCAGCCTTAAACAATACTTTAGACCCAGTGGACTTAACAAATATATACATAACATTGATCTAAAGGCAATAGAATATATGTCCCTCTCAAATGTCCCTTCAGTATTCTCCAGGATAGATAATATGTTAGGCCACAATACAAGCCACAACAAATTAAAAGACTGAAATCATTCTAAGCATCATTTCTTACAACAATGGTATGAAATTAGAAATTAATTCTAAGAAAACTGGAAAATTCACAACTATGTGAAGATTAAACAACATGCTATTTAAAAAAGTGGGTCAAAAAATCATGACAAAAACAAAAACAAAAAACCTGAGACACATGAAAATATAAATACAACATACCAAAACTTATGGGATATGGCAAACGCAGTTCTAAGAGGAAAGTTCAGAGCAATAAATGCCTACATCAAGAAACAAGAAAATCTCAAATTAACAACTTAGCTTCACATCTCAAGGAAGTAGGAAAAAGAGGACAAATATACCCTAAAGTTAACAGAAGGAAGGAAATAATAAAGAACAGAGTGGAAATACAAAGAACTTCAGAGACAATATAAAATATCAATGAAACTAGGAGCTGGTTCTTGGAAAAGAAATAAAATTATTAAATAAATAAATATAGAAATGAAACAAGAGTCATTACAACTGACAATACAGAAATACAAAGGACCACAAGAGACTACTGTGAACAACTATACACCAAGTAGACTACTTAGGAAACATGAATGAATTCCTAAAAATGTACAACCTACCAAGAATGAATCATTTGAAAAAATAGAAAATCTGAACGTATTGATTACTAGTAAAGATGTTGCATCAGTAATCAAAAACATACCATCAAACAAAACTCTGGGATTAGAAAGCTTCACTGGTCATTTCTGTTGACCATTCAAAGGATCCATAATAATCCTTCTCTAACTCCCTCCCACCCCCCAAAAAGGATGAGGAAACATTTCCAAACTCATTTTATGAGGTCAGAATGACCCTGACACCAAAAACATACAAGGATGCCATAGGCAAAGAAAACTACAGGGCAATATCTCTGATGAACATAGATGCCAAAATCTTCAACAAAATATTAGCACACCAAATTCAGCAACACATTCAAAGACTCATATGCCATCTCAAGTAAGATTTATTCCAGGGATATAATAATGGTTCAACATATGCAAATCAATAAATATGATATAACCCATTAACAAAACGAAAGATAAAAATCATATCTCAGTAGATGCAGAAAAAGCTTGTGACAAAATTCAACATCTGTTCATGATAAAGACTCTCAACAAAGTGGGTAGAGAGAGAATATATTTTAAGTAACAAAGGCCAGGGGCACCTGGGTGCTTCAGTCGGTTAAGTGTCTGACTTCGGCTCAGGTCATGATCTCGTGGTTTGTGAGTTCAAGCCCCATGATGGGCTCTGTGCTAACAGCTCAGAGCCTGGACCCTGCTTCCGATTCTATGTCTCCCTCTTCCCCTCTGCTCCTGCTCCACTCACACTTTGCCCCTCTCTTTCTCTCTCAAAAATAAATAAACATTAAAAATTTTAATAATAAATAGATAAGTAACAAAGGCCATAAGCTTACATCATACTCAATGATAAAAAGCTGAAAGCTTTTCCTCTAAGATAAGAAAAAAAGTAAGAATGTCCACTTTCATCAGTTTCATTCAACATACTATCAGAAGTCGTAGCCAGAGTAATTAGTCAAGAAAAAGAAGTAAAATGTATCCAAATTGGAAAGGAAGAAGTAAAATTATCACAATTCACAGATGATGTAATACTATATTTACAAAACCATAAAGACTGCACTAAAAATATGTTAACAAATTCAGTAAAATTGCAGACTACAAAAATCTGTTGCATTTTCATACACTAATAATAAACTATCAGAAAGAGAAATTATAAAATAATCCCATTTACAATGCACCAAAAAGAATAAGATACCTAGCAACAGGTTTTTTTTTTTTTTCCATTTTAGGGCTAAACTTTAATATAATGTGAAAGTTTGAACTCTTACACTTGAAAGAAACAAAACGTAAGAGTTGCCAATTGATTTGAAATGGTTTTATGGAGTTTAGGAATATGTTTATCCAGATGTAAAACACCTATACACTGAAAAGTGTAAGATGATGATTGAAGAAATCAAACAAGACACAAATATATAGAAAGATACTCCATACTCATGGATTGGAAAAATTAATATTGTTAAAAAGCCCATACTACTCAAAGCAACCAAAGATTCAGTACAATCCCTATTAATTTTCCAGTGTCGGGGCGCCTGGGTGGCGCAGTCGGTTAAGCGTCCGACTTCAGCCAGGTCACGATCTCGCGGGCCGTGAGTTCTAGCCCCGCATCGGGCTCTGGGCTGATGGCTCAGAGCCTGGAGCCTGTTTCCGATTCTGTGTCTCCCTCTCTCTCTGCTCCTCCCCCATTCATGCTCTGTCTCTCTCTGTCCCAAAAATAAATAAACGTTGAAAAAAAAAATTAAAAAAAAATTTTTTTTTCCAGTGTCATTTTTTACTGAAATAGAACAATCTTAAAATTCGTATGGAACTACAAAAGACCCCAAATATCCAAATCTATTCTGAAAAAGAACTAAGTTGGAGGTATCATGGTCCTTGATTTCAAACTATAATACAAAGCTATAGTTGTCAAAACAGTATGATATTGGCATAAAAACAGACACACAAAGATCAATGGAACTGAATATAGAACCCAGAAATAAACTGACACATATATGGCCAATTAATTTATGACAAAGGAGGCAAGAATATACAATAAGAAAAGGATAAGTATCTTTTATAAATGGTGTCGTGAAAATTGGATAGCCACATGCAGAAAAGTGAAACTGGATCACTATCTTAGACCATGTACAAAGAAGAACTCAAAATGGTAAAAACTTTATTGTAAAACCTGAAACCATAGAACTCCTAGAAGAAAATATAGGTGGTAAACAACTTGGCATTGGCCTTTGCAATGGTATTTTGGGTTTGACACCAAAAACAAAGGCAACAGAATCACCTGGGTGTCTCGGTTAAGTGTCAAACTCTTGATTTCAGCTCAGGGCATGATCTCACAGATCATAAGCTGAAGCCCCATGTTGGGCTCTCTGTTGACAGTGTGGAGCATGCTTGTGATTCCCTCTCTCTCTGCCCCTCCCAGCTCATGTTTGCTTGCTCTCTCTCTCTCTCAAAATAAATAAATAAACATTAAAAAAAGTAAAGGCAACAAAAACAAAAATAAACAAGTGAGATCACCCCAAATTAACAAGCTTCTTCACAGCAACCAAATATGAAACCAACAAAATGAAAATACAGTGTACTGAATGGGAGACAATATTTGCAAATAATATATCTAATAAGAGGTCAATATCCAAAATAGATAAAGAACTCATACAAATCATACAACAAAAAAAATTCAATTTAAAAATGGGCAAAGGATCTGAGTAGACATTTTCCCAAAGATGATATACAGATTGTCAATAGGTACATGAAAAATTGCTCAACATAGTAATTATCTGGTAAATGCAAATCAAAACAATGAGGTATCACCTCACACCTGTTGAAATGACTAGGCCAAAAAGACAAGAAATAACAAGTGTTGACAAGTATGTGGGTAAAAGGGAACACTTGACTGTTAGTGACAATGTAAATTGGTGAAGTCAGTACAGAAAAGAGTATAAAAGCACCTCAAAAAAATTGAAACAGAAATACTGTACAACAATTGTACTTCTTGGTATTTGCCTGAGGAAAACAAAAACTCTAACTTGAAAACATCTCTGTATCCCCATATTTGATGCAGCATTATTTATAATAGCCAAGTTATGGAAACAGCCTAAGTTTCCATCAATTGATGAATAAAGAAAATGTGGTATATATGTATGTATATATACACATATACAAAATGGAATTTTATTCAGCCATAAAAAAGAATGGTACCCATGCCATTTGTGACAACATGGATGAACCTTGTGGACATTATGCTAAGTGAAGTAAGTCATACAGGAAAATAAACTGTATGAATCCACATCTGTGTGGAATATATATATATATATATATATATATAACCAAGCTCATAGATACAGACAACAGATTGGTGGTTGCCAGAGGCAGTAGATAAGGTGTGGGTAAAAGGGTTAGAGGTGGTCAAATGCTATAAAATTCTGGTTGTAAAATAAGTAAGTCATGGGAATGTAATATATAGCATGGTGATAATAGTTACTAATACTCTATTTCATATTTTAAAGTTGGTAAGGGAATAGATTTTAGAAGTTCTCATCATAAGGAAAAACTGTAACTATGTATGCTGATAGATGGTAAATGAGAATTACTGAGGTGGACATTTCACAATATATACAAATATATAATCATTATTTTATACATCTGAAACTACCATAAGGTTATATGACAATTATAACTCAATAAAAAAATAAGCTCGCAAGATGATTCTTACACAAGCTAACCATTTGATATTTTATTAATACATACTGGAGATGTTTTAAGTGAGTTTCAAGATTTTAACTGGGGGAAATTTTGAGATTTCCAGTTGGTTAAACTAAACAAAGCTAGTACTGAAAATTGAGAAACCAATCTGGGAGATAAAGGATATAATGTCTAGGGCTTGGTGTCTGCCTAAGACTACTAGAGTGAAAGTATTTTCTTATTCTAGTCAGAGCTGCAAAAATTCCATTGGCTTTGAAGAAATTAACTTTTCAGGAATACCCATTCATTACTAGCATTCTGTCGTTATTCTTCATGACTAACTGAAATGTATTGTGATATGAAACTCTATCCTTTTATCCTAATAAAACGATTGAAATATGCTAAATATATTGTTTAAAGCTAAAATTCAAATATTTTAGAGTGAATATTTAAAAAATACTCTTGTGAAATTATCTCTATATTTAGAAATAAACCCATGTTTCTTGGGTAAAAGAGTATAGAAGTGTTGCTTAAGTGAAATAGGCATTAAGCACTAATATTTAGTCCAGTGTTTTAGTCTGGTAGCACTGACAGAAATTAAAACTGAAGTGATGATAAAAATAATTGCCATCTACAATGTATTCTGACAAATTCATGAACTGTATAGCTAGCCAGCCACAAATCAAATTCCAGATCTACCATATTCTCATTGTATGACATTAGGCAATTTAACCTTTCTATAACCATCAGTTTCTACCTATGTAAACTGGGATTAGTAATAAAACTTCTCTTTAAATGTTGAGAAATTAAAATGAGATCATCCATGCAATGCAGGAAAACCATAGAAGTGTTGAGCATGTAGTAAGCATTCAACAGTAGTAATTTCTCTTATTGGAGTCATTGCATATGTATGTGTAGGACATGTGATTTCAACCTACACACATTATTTTTTCTCTTCTGTAGTAGACAAAATGTTTCTTTTCTTAACCCATTGCCCCTTTCCCTATTTCATGTTTTCTTGGTAGGGCTATGAATCAAGTTACCTCTTCTTTAAGTATGTGCATGACCCATACAAATTCACTTATGACCTCCCTTAGGTTGAATCTTAAGAAGAGAAAATATTTGGGGGCACCTGGGTGGCTCAGTCATTTGAGCATACAACTCTTGATTTGGGCTCAGGTCATGATCCCAGGGTCATGGGATTGAGCACTGTGGCAGGCTCCACAGTTGACGTGGAGCCTGCTTAGAAGTCTTTCTCTCCCTCTGCCCCTCTCTCCCACTCATACTTTCTCTCTAAAATAAAAAAGGAAGGAAAAGAAAAAGAAAAAAATGTTTGAAAAATAAAACATTTAGGGTAATCCATGAAAAACTTTTCCATAGTTTCTCTTACCATGTTTCTTGATAGTGGCTTCATTTCTATCCTTCCTCAGATTTGATGAGCTACTCAGTTTACTTTAACACATTCATTTTCATTTTAAGTAGAACTTATTTCTGATACTTATAACCAAAAGACCCTCAAGGATGTATCAATATTATTGTTTCAGATGTGTATCAGTTGACTCTATATATAGATATTTTGTGTTTTCATGTGTGCACTTTTTCTCCCTACTCTTTCATTTAATGTTATTATATAAATTTATTCTAATAATATAAAAATATTTTGCAAGTATCATTTTTATTTGGTACCTGCTCTTCTGCCATACAGTTCTGCACTTTTTCCCTCTTTTCACATCTCAGCTATTACCAGTTTTTGCTTTTATGAATAAAGTAAAGGGATGTTGGATGACTAATTTCAGAGCTACATCAACTTCACCAACTTTGAATCTTCTGTTTTGGCCAAATCAGGCCAGGGTGAATAAAACTGGAAATCCCTCAACCTCACACTAGACACTGCCATATGCCCTGAATATCAGACTTTCTCATATCCCCTTCAGCCTTCTCAGTAAGCTACCAACCACATTTTTCATTTGTTTGGGGGTCTATCTCAAGAATATAGACAGATTTTTAAAATTTTTTCAACATTTATTTTTTTGAGAGAGAGAAAAAGAGAAGAGAAAGCATAAGCAGGGGAGGGGCAGAGAGAGAGAGGGAGACACAGAATCCAAAATAGGCTCCAGGGTCTGAGCTGTCAGCAGAGAGCCCAGTGCAGGGCTTGAACCCACAAGCCATGAGATCATGACCTGAGCTGAAGTCAGACACTTAACCAAATGAGCCAACCAGGCACCCCAAGAATATAAACAGGTTTTTAAAAATCTTTTTATAATTTACAATTATATATACATTTCAATAGACAAGTGTTGAATGTTGAAATGTCCTAACACCTGTTGGAAATAATCTATACAATTTTGAAAACAATTTATACTGTGACCACCACAGAAAATATTTCAGTGGTATTCTTTGGTTGCACCAACTGTGCTTATACTTCTAAAGCTGGCTTTGTACCATACAGCCCAAATACAGAACTAAAGAAGCTGAATCAGTCTTGTGAAAAGGTTGCACTAAAATATATTTCAGTAAACAATGATGACAAACAAAAGTTATCTTGTAATCATCCTAAATGGATCTATGACTATGTCTTCCTTTTGCTTCAGAATTACCGTATTTTTATGCTTTGGAATCCTCTGGTCTTTCTGAAACCTGAACCCACAGAAATTATTACTTTTTTTTTATAGACATTCAGGGTTCTAGGTGGTTTTCTATGCACATAAAATTACAGAAATTGTTCGAGTTCCTGTGGTATTCCATTTTTGGAAAAGGCATTTTTATGTGCAAGAAGAGAACATGATTTGATGTCAGTATTGTTTGAAGTTTTATAATAAGTTCTAGAAATATTAATAGTACATATTGTTAACCCAATTAAAGCAGTCTCTTGGAACATAATTCTGGTAATTAGTATATTTACATTTACTGGGCATCATAAATTCATTTCAGTATTAAGTGAAATTCAAATTAACTTTGTTATTTTCCCTTTGAAAAATAGTAATAATTTTATCTTTTTGGATAGTATAACAGGATCAAGTGAATCCAATTTGATTTAGTGATTAGATTTCCCCCAAACCAGTTCGACTTTTCTTAGCATGTGTTAGCCCCCTGACTTTTCCTTTTTATAAACTGGTATTTTTCATTGTTTCTAGGAATGTCACACCATGCACATGTTTGCTTACTGTCACCAATTTCAGCATAACATCAATGACCTGATTTGTCAGTTTGTTATTTTCACACAAGTCTTCAATCACTGTTACGGAGTATCGAATCCCTCATACATATAAAAAAGGTGTTCCTAAGTGTTTTGTTCACAAAACCCCTTAAGACTCCTAAAAATTGCGGACCCTAAAAAGATTTTGTTTTGTTCATATGAGTTATATCTATTGATATTTACCAATTTAAAAATTAAACATGAAAAGAAATTGAATTATTTATTCCCTAATTCGTGTAAACCAGTTACATCTTAACATTAATAGCATAGTTATATGAAAAATAAAACTATATTCTAAAGCAAACAACTAGTGAAAAAGGTGGCATATTTTTATATTTTTTTAATCTTAGCTGGACTCATATCTATTTCTGTCTTCAGTTTGTTTCAATGTGTTGTTTTGGTTGAAGTAAATGAAGAAAATCTGGCCTCATACTACATGGGTAGTTAGACAAGGGAAAAGAGTATGCCCTTCAGAGGTAATTGCGGATAATCATTTTAGATACCACAACAAATTATGACAAATGGTAGTTTCTTGAAGATTAATTGCAATGTGGAATTTGAAATCATATCAGTGCACTGAAATCCTATCAATGCTCTATTTCATTAATATTGCCTTTGATCTTTCTTGTATTTTGCATGGATCTTTTATCCACAAATAATGTTTTTAACATCATGCATTGATCTCAGAAGATATTGGTTTAATTCTGTTAAGTATATTGTTAAAGACAAAAATATTTTGTGACTTGGTAAAATGTTAAGGAAGAATTTAATAAGGATGATTGAAGTAGGTTTCAAAACTATTACAATAGGGGAGAGAGATCAGTCTCAATTCTGAATACAGCCAAAACAGCTGCAGATTTGTAGCCAATAAGCATAGTGAGGGAGTCAATGGATGAAAAATTAGTAACGGAAGACATCAAAGATAGGGAGGCTCCTGCTTAATCAACTTAAGAGAACTTTTGCTGAAGTCAGGTCAAGGACTTATGCATCAAAGGTGGGGATAACACTTGATTAGATGTTGAGGTCAATCAAATATCGAGGGATTCTTGATAAACTGACTCAGCATGATTTTTGCCAAACTGAACCATGAGACTGCAACAAGAATGGGGGCCATGACTGAGGCCTAGCTGAGAAGAGGGCTAAGAGATACCCGACTAATGATGGTTAAGGAGTATTTGTCAATATATCAAAATACTGACACATTTCATTATACATTTTCAGAAAATTACTATTGTTGCTATCACAACTACACTTATCAGAAAAGTCTTTAAGTATTAGAAAACTGTGAAGCTGACAGTGGTGAAATTTTCCAATATTCTAACTTGCACTTTAAAGTTGAAATTCTATAACTGGCAATGAATAGTATTATTATTTCTTTCCTTGAGGTGACAAGTTATTTTTTTAGAAAATGTCTGCCAAATACCCAATGCTGAATAATCATAGTTTTTCTGTCTGTTGTTCAAGTAAAAATGGAATTTCATGAGAAAAGTGCTAGTTCAGCTAGCAACCAAAAAAATTGTGCAAGAGCTCCATTTTTGAGACAACCATCACATCTCAGTATGCAGAAGACTTTTTGTGTATGTCCAGGGGTGTCATATAAATGTTAAAAAAGACCTGTACTCAAGGGTCAAGATTTAACAATTCTTACTACTTCATCAGGACAATCATAAATAAAACTGGATTTTTTTAAGTTCTAAATGCATTTTGATGAAGAATACAATGAATTGGTTCCACTATTTTGATTTATGCTAAGGTGCCAGCAGTTTCACCCACCATTGATTTTGCTCTAATTAATGCAAATGTTAGCCAGTGAAAAAGGCAACTATTGTCTTAATATTATTAGGACAATAGTTTTGATCTTGTGGACCCCCTGAAATGATATTAGAGAATGCTAGAATCTGCAAACCATATTTTGAGAACTGCTGATTTAGATTATAAAAGTTTGTGAACTGATTTGTATCATACCACCATATGCTAATCTTTAATCTTCTAATTTACTAGGGAGTGGTTCCCTAGGTTGAGGTTTTACTGTTTTAACCTAATTAAAATGTTTTTGAATGTGTGTGTGTGTGTGTGTGTGTGTGTGTGTGTGTGTGTGTGTGTGTGAGAGAGAGAGAGAGAGAGAGAGAGAGAGAGAGAGAGAGAAAGAGAGAGAAGAGACAGTAAAATCAAGTGCAAGAGAGAGAGAGAGTAAGAGAATATTTTTAAAAAAGGTGGCTAATGAAGTGGGGTCCAATTCCTTTTTGGGGGCCTCATTCAGACATGCTATTTTTGATTTGCTAGCCTTGCTCTGGAAGAAAGTTAAGGCTGAGACAAAGGCTTTCAGGCAGGTAATTTAAGTCAGGAATATGATCCCTGGGAATATGGTCCTCTGGAGAGAAGGAAAAGCCAATAATATCCATTTTTTTATTTTTTTGAGATGACTCCCCACTGCTCCTTTGTAAGAGATGAGTACTCAGTCTTTCCACAACCTTCTGAAGATCTTTCAAATAATCTATCCAGGAGAAGAAAGGAGAATTTTTTATCCACTGAATCCAGTGCTTTATGGCTCAAGAATGACTATATAGGCATTTACTGTATCTCATACTACTTTGTGTTTCACATGGATAACTTCAGAGTGGTATCTACCTGAATCCCAGGTTCTAGAACTAAAAAAATCAGGGGGCAGGAAGAGAGAGGTATAAGGAGAAAGCTCAAAGCCACTTAACGGCCAGAGTCAGACATGAAACTGACATGAAGGGGTGCAAGAAGTGTTCATTATGCTGCTTTCATTCGACTTGCATGACCACAGGTCCATAGAATCACTTATTAGGATCACTATTAGGATCGCCTGATGAGGCCTCTATCCCCATATACTTGGCACACCTGTCAGAACTAGGGAGCTGAAGTGGAACCTTGGGAAATAATTAATGTGAACTATTTGGCACAGAGTAAACAGTCAATGTGAGTCATGTGGGAAGTTGCACATGCCTGACATTAGAGATACCTGAACATACAGACAAAACCACTCTGACATAAATATTATAAACTTAAAAGAGGTTTAAATTTGTTTGGCTATTTATATTGTGATTTGTGATTTTGTGATTCATATGGAACAATATGTATTTGATCTTCTCTCTGTTCTGGCACAGAGCTCCTGGAACCCTTGAGATTTCCTGTGATGGGGTGGGGGGATCCAGGGGAAGATGGCAGCATAGGTGGGTGCTGGGCTCACCTCGTCCTGCTGACCACTTAGATTCCACCCACACCTGCCTAAATAACCCAGAAAACCACCAGAAGACTAGCAGAATGGACTCTCCGGAGTCAAGTGTAGACAAGAGGCCCACAGAAGAGGGTAGAAAGGGCAGAGAGGTGGTGTGTGCTACATGGACTGGCAGGAGGGGGCCAGGGTGGTAGAGGGGCAGCCCTGGCAAGGCAGAGCCCCTGAAGTCTGGCTTGCAAAAGCTGAGGGGCTGGACTCCATGAGTTCTGGAAGCCAGCAGGACTTAACATCTGGAATGTTAAAAGTCAACAGCTCTGCTCAGAGAGCTGAAGGGCGAGAGGACACCAGGAGGGAGAGTTGTTGAGCCCCAGAAGACAGAGCTCAGCTTGGCGGGGAACAAAGGCGCTGGCAAGCGCCACCTCCCTCTCCCATCCCCTCTCCCATCCCCCTGTGGATCCATCCCTCCAACATGTCTGCCTCCCTCCCGGTGCTGCAGGGCCCCTCCCACAGGGGACCACCAATGGGAAAGCAAACTAAGCCTACCCCTCCAACCCCTGTGCAACCTGCAGATCCACCCCAGCTAATACACCAGATCCCATCAAAGCAGCACCACAAGCCTGGCAGTGTGCAAGTAGCCTGGACAGGGGCCACACCACTCCACAGTGAGTCCTGTCCCTGGGAGAGGGGAAGATAAGGTACACACCAGTCTGACTCTGGCTCCAGTGGTAGGCTGGGGACAGACATCTGGTCTGACTGCAGGACCCACCCACCAATGCAAGTTACTCCAGACAGCACAGGGGAAGGGCCCTACAGTTCTGCGCCACCCCAGAGACAACCCAAAATGATGACACGGAAGAACTCTCCTCAAAAGAAACTCCAGGAAGTAGCAACAGCTAACAAATTGATCAAAAATGATTTAAGCAATATAACAGAACAAGAATTTAGAATAATAGTCATAAAATTAATCGCTGGGCTTGAAAAAAAGTATAGAGGACAGTAGAGAATCTATTGCTACAGAGATCAAGGGACTAAGAAATAGTCATGAGGAACTAAAAACTGCTATAAATGAGGTATAGAATAAAATGGAGGCGACCACAGCTCGGACTGAAGAGGCAGAGGAGAGAAAAGGTGACTTAGAAGATAAAATTATGGAAAAAGAGGAAGCTAAGCAAGAGAGAGATAAAAAAAAATCCAGGAGTATGAGGGGAGAATTAGAGAACTAAGTGATGCAATCAAACAGAACAATATCTGTAATAATAGGAATTCCAGAAGACGAAGAGAGAGAGAAAGGGGCTGAAGGTGTACTTGAACAAATCATAGTTGAGAACTTCCCTGATCTGGGGAAGAACAAAGGCATTGAAATCCAAGAGGCACAGAGAACTCCCTTCAGATGTAACTTGAATCAATCTTCTGTATGACATGTCATAGTGAAACTGGCAAAATGCAAGGATAAAGAGAAAATTCTGAAAGCAGCTAGAGAAAAGCATGCTCTAACTTATAAAGGGAGACCCATAAGACTAGTAGCAGACCTATCTACTGAAACTTAGCAGGCCAGAAAGGAATGGCAGGAAATCTTCAATGTGTGAACAGAAAAAATATGCAGCCAAGAATCCTTTATCCAGCAAGTCTGTCATTCAGAATAGAAGGAGAGATAAAGGTCTTCCCAAACAAACAAAAACTGAAAGAATGCATCACCACTAAACCAGCCCTTACAAGAGATCCTAAGAGGGATTCTGTGAGTGAAATGTTGCAAGGACCACAAAGTACCAGAGACATCACTATAATCATGAAACCTACAGACATCATTATGAGTCTAAACCCATATCTTTCTATAATAACACTGAAAATAAATGGACTAAATGCTCCAACCAAAAGACATATGGTATCAGAATGAATAAAAAAAAACAAGACCCATCTATTTCCTGTCTACAAGAGACTCATTTTAGATCTGAGGACACCTTCAGATTGAAAGTGAGGGGATGGAGAACTATCTATCATGCTACTAGAAGTCAAAAGAAAGCTGGAGTAGCCATACTTACATCAGACAAACTAGACTTTAAATTAAAGGCTGTAACAAGAGATGAAGAAGGGCATTATATAATAATTACAGGGTCTATCCATCACGAAGAGCTAACAATTATAAATGTCTATGTGCCAAATATGGGAGCCCACAACCATATAAAACAATCACAAACATAAGCAAACTTATTTATAAGAATGTGGTAATTGCAGTGGACTTTAATACTCCATACAACAATGGATAGATCATCTAGACACAGAATCAATAAAGAAACAAGGGCCCTGAATGATACATTGGATCAGATGGACTTGACAGATCTAGTTAGAACTCTGCATCCCAAAGCAACAAAATATACTTTCTTCTTGAGTGCACATGGAACATTCTCCAAGACAGATCACATACTGGGTCACAAAACATCCCTTCATAAATATAAAAGAACTGAGATAATACCATGCACACTTTCAGACCACAATGCTATGAAACTTGAAATCAACCACAGGAAAAATTCTGGAAACCTCCAAAAGCATGGAGGTTGAAGAACACCCTACTGAAGAATGAATGGGTCAACCAGGCAAGTAGAGAAGAAATTAAAAAATATATGGAAACAAATTAAAATGAAAATACAACAATCCAAACGTTTTGTGATGTAGCCAAGGAAGTCCTGAAAGGATAATACATTGCAATCCAGGCCTATCTCAAGAAACAAGAAAAATCCCAAACACAAAATCTAACAGCACACCTAAAGGAAATACAAGCAGAACAGCAAAGACACCCAAACCCAGCAGAAGAAGAGAAATAATAAAGATCAGAGCAGAAATAAACAATATAGAATCTAAAAAAAAATGTAGACCAGATCAATGAAACTAAGAGTTGGTTTTTTGAAAAAATAAACAAAATTGATAAACCTCTAGCCAGGCTTCTCAAAAAGAAAAGGGAGATGACCCAAACAGATAAAATCATGAATGAAATGGAATTATTACAACCAATCCCTCAGAAATACAAGCAATTATCAGGGAATACTATGAAAAATTATATGCCAACAAACTGGACAACCTGGAAGAAATGGACAAATTCCTAAATACCCATACACTTCCAAAACTCAAACAGGAAGAAATAGAAAACTTGAATAGACCTATAACCAACAATTAAATTGAATCAGTTATCAAATCTCCCAACAAATAAGAGTCTGGGATGAGATGGCTTCTCTGGGGAATTCTACGAGACATTTAAAGCAGAGATAATACCTATCCTTCTCAAGCTGTTCCAAAAAATAGAAAGGGAAGGAAAACTTCCAGACTCATTCTATGAAGCCAACATTACTTTGATTCCTAAACCAGACAGAGACCCAGCAAAAAAAGAGAACTACAGGCCAATATCCCTGATGAATATGGATGCAAAAATTCTCAATAAGATACTAGCAAATCGAATTCAACAGCCTATAAAAAGAATTATTCACCATGATCAAGTGGGATTCATTCCTGGGATGCAGGGCTGGTTCAACATTTGGAAATCAATCCATGTGATCCATCACATTAAAAAAAGAAAAGATAAGAACGATATGATCCTGTCAATCAATGCAGAAAGAATATTTGACAAAATTCAGCATCCTTTCTTAATAAAAACTCTCGAGAAAGTTGGGATAGAAGGAACATACTTAAACATCAAAAAAGTCATTTATGAAAAGCCCACAGCTAACATCATCCTCAATGGGGAAAAACTGAGAGCTTTCCCCCTGAGATCAGGAACATGCCAGGGATGTCCACTCTCATAGCTGTTGTTTAACATATTGTTGGAAGTCCTAGCATCAGCAATCAGACAACAAAAGGACATCAAAGGCATAAAAATTGGCAAAGATGAAGTCAAGCTTTCACTTTTTGCAGGTGACATGATATACAAGGAAAACCCAATAGACTCCACCAAAAGTCTGCTAGAACTGATACATGAATTCAGTAAAGTTGCAGGATACAAAATCAATGTACAGAAATCAGTTGCATTCTTATACACTAACAATGAAGCAACACAGAGACAAATAAAGAAACTGATCCCATTCACAATTGCACCAAGAATCATAAAATACCTAGGAATAAACCTAACCAAAGATGTAAAATATCTGTATGTGAAAACTATAGAAAGCTTATGAAGGAAATTGAAGAAAATATAAAGAAATGGAAAAACATTCCATGCTTTGGATTGGAAGAATAAATATTGTCAAAATGTCAATACTACCCAAAGCTATCTACACATTCAATACAATCCCAATCAAAATTGCACCAGCATTCTTCTCAAAGCTAGAACAAGCAATCCTAAAATTTGCATGGAACCACAAAAGACCCCAAATAGCCAAAGTAATTTTGAAGAAGACCATAGCAGGAAGCATCACAAACCCAGACTTTAGGCACTACTACAAAGCTGTACTCATCAAGACAGCATGGTACTGGCACAAAAAGAGACACATAGACCAATGGAATAGAATAGAAACCCCAGAATTAGACCCACAAAAGTATGGCCAACTAATCTATGACAAAGCAGAAAAGAATATCCAATGGAAAAAAGACAGTTTCTTTAACAAATGGTGGTGGGAGCGCTGTACAGCAACTTGCAGAAGAATGAAACTAGACCACTTTCTGACACCATTCACAAAAATAAACTCAAAATGGATAAAGGACCTGAATGTGAGACACTTAAAGGAGAAAGCAGGAAAAAACCTCTCTGACCTCAGCTGCAGCATTTTCTTACTTGACTCCTCCCCAAAGGCAAGGGAATTAAAAACAAAAATGAACTATTGGGACCTCATGAAGATAACAGGCTTCTGCACTGCAAAGGAAACAATCAGCAAAACTAAAAGGCAACCAATGGAATGGGAAAAGATATTTACAAATGACATTTCAGACAAAGGGCTAGTATCCAAAATTTATAAAGAACTCACTAAACTCTACACCAGAAAAACAAACAATCCAGTGAAGAAATGGGCAGAAAACATGAATAGATGATTCTCTAAAGAATACATCCAGATGGCCAACAGACTCATGAAAAGATGCTCAGCTTCGCTCCTTATCAGGGAAATACAAATCAAAACCACACTCAGATTCCACCTCACGCCAGCCAGAGTGGCCAAAATGAACAAATCAGGAGACTGTAGATGCTGGAGAGGATGTGGAGAAACGGGAACCCTCTTGTACTGTTGGTGGGAATGCAAACTGGTGCAGCCGCTCTAGAAAACAGTGTGGAGGTTCCTCAAAAAATTAAAAATAGATCTATCCTATGACCCAGCAATAGCACTGCTAGGAATTGACCCAAGGGACACAGGAGTGCTGATGCATAAAGGCACTTGTACTCCAATGTTTAGAGCAGCACTTTCAACAATAGCCAAATTATGGAAAGAGCCTAAATGTCTAGCCACTGATGAATGGATAAAGAAATTGTGGTTTATAAACACAATGGAATACTACATGGCAATGAGAAAGAATGAAATTTGGTCTTTGGTAGCAATGTGGATGGATCTGGAGAGTGTTATGCTAAGTGCAATAAGTCATACAGAGAAAGACAGATACCATATGTTTTCACTCTTATGTGGATCCTGAGAAACTTAAGTGAAGACCATGGGGGAGGGGAAGAGAAAAAAAGGTTAGAGAGGGAGGGGGCCAAAACATAAAAGACTCAAAAACTGAGAACAAACTGAGGGTTGATGGGGGGTTGGAGGGAGGGGAGGGTGGGTTATGGGTATTGAGGAGGGCACCTGTTGGGATGAGCACTGAGTGTTGTATGGAAACCAATTTGACAATAAATTTCATATTAAAAAAAAAAGAAATTTCCTGTGATGAAAAACATAAAGAGATCTTGTATTATGTTAATAAAGTGACTTTTTTAAAACACTTAAGTGGAACCAATAATGTGATTATAGGGTTGGGACTTTCACTCCCAACACCTCCTCCTGGGAGAGGAAAGGGACTGGAGATTGAGGTCAACTGTCAATGGCTAGTGATTTAATTAACCATGTCTATGTAACGAAGCCTCCATAAAACCTACAAGGATGGTGTTCATAGATCTTCCAGGTTGGTGAGATTCTGGGATAATGGCACAGCTGGAGAGGGAATGAAGATCTGCACCTCTTTCCCCATACCTTGCCCTATGCATCTCTTCCATATGACTGTTCCTGGTTATATCCTTTTATAAAAAACTGATAACACAATGAATAAAATGTTTGAATTCTGTGAGCCCCTCTAGCAAATTATTCAAGCCAACGAAACCCTTGATTTATAGCCATTTGGTCAGAAGCTCAGGTGACAACCTGGATTTATGACTGGTGTCTTAAGTGCGATGGGACAGTCTTACAGGGACTGAGCTCTTAAACTGTGAGATATGGCACTGTCTCCAGGTAGACAGGATCAGAATTGAGTTAAATTGGAGAACTGCTTGGTATGGGTAAAAACAAATAAACAGAAAAAAAAACAAAACAAAAACACTGGAATTGGTGTGAGAATCACACTACACAAAAATAGACAACACTACCAAAGCAATGAGCAGAAACTGTCATGCTTTCTATCATTTGGATGGGTTCATAAGGCTCTTATTTTCTAAACACAAATAGACATGGCAGCTAACACTTATGATACTTTGGGCTTGGTGTATCCACCACTGATAACTGTATGCTGCTGAGTTATCTCCAATTTACACTGATGACACTCTTCAGCTTTAACAGCTCAACTTCCTAATTTAACATACTTAAGAATGACCATGCTCTTTGAAAGAGTCCTGGCTTAGGTGTTTAAGAAATTATTCATAGATGAGTTTATATATTTATGTATGATGAAGAATTATTTTAATGTAACTCATAATCACAACAATTTGGAAACAACCCTAAATGCTCCAAAATATAGGACATTTTTTAGGTAATATATGGTAAATCTTATCATGAGATAATTTGCAGACATTAAAATGTTGTTTTGGAAGATAAGGAAATCCTCATAATCTAAGTACCTTATAAAAATGAAAGATAGAAAATTTCATATTCAAGGTAGCAACTGTGTTGCTTACCTCAGACAGATAGCTTTATGGATATTTTGCTTTGAAACTATTTTTGCCAGTATTTTCCTTTTTTATTGTGAGTACATGATATATTGTCAGAAAAAAAGAAGTTGGTAACATATTGGAAGAAAAAGCTAAAAAGAGTGAACAGTTGACTAGCCAGTGTGATTGAGAGATCAAAAACAATTCAAGAGGTATTAAATATTTAGCATATCAGCCTACTTTTCATTGACTTCTGTCACCCATGTCAAGCTTAGACTTTGTTAGTAATTTTTCTTCTACCATAGTGCATTGTAGTAGAGCTAATCAAAGCCGTCTATACCCTGAATTTCTTAGAAGGCTGCCTGTCTTGGTTTCTGCCAGTTTGGGGCAGGCTACATTACCATTTCTACACTTTGAGACTCCAGTAGCTTTTCCACCCATGTAATGGTCAAGAGGAAATTCTGGAAGAATTGGCTTTATGGAAAAAGATTTCCTTGGGCCCATCTGCTATTGCTGCTGCAGCCAAAGGTCCTAGTGGGATACAGGATATATTACATAAGGCTAAAATAAAGCTTGTAGGGGTAGTCATCAATGCCGAATTAATTTATTTGATCTAATTTTTCCCCTATATTCATACTCTGCTCTGTGAAGTAATGCTCTGCCATCATGCTCCTTTAATAGCTACAAAGATATATGGCTCAATCCATTGCTAAAAATAACTCTTTCCAGTTATTTGTATATTCAAAATACAGAATATAGCTTAAACATTTATTTACTCTATAAGTCTGGATTCTATCCATCACATGCCTGCCTCCGTAGGAACACCTACATATCCTTCTTGCTTGACTCCTTTTCCTCTTTCCTTTATTATCCTTTTTCCTTTAGACCTGGCTTCTTAATTCTACTTCCATCTCTTATATATAAGCTAGAAAGCTCCATACTTGCAGTTGCCCCAATAAAATCAATTTGTTTTAGAGCTACACATATCTGGAGTGGTTCTGTAACATAAATTTTTCTCTTGCTACAATTGTTCTAGAGTATTTCTCTGGAGTATAGTGAGGAAAAATTAGTACAATCATATACAGCACAGCTGTTTTTGAGACTTGAAAACAGCATTCCACTAAACAATCCTAAAATTCATATGGAATGATAAAAAGACCCTAAATAGTTAAAACAATATTGAAAAAGCAGAACAAAGCTGGAGGCATTACACTCTTTGATTTTAAACTGTACTACAAAGATCTAGTAATCAAAACAGAATACTGGAATAAAAACAGACACATGGATCAATGGAACAGAATAAAGCTCAGAAACAAACCCAAGCATATATGGTCAATTAATTTATAACAAAGAAGCCAGGAATATACAATGAGGAAGGGACAATCTCCTCAATAAATGCTACTGGGAAAACTGGACAGTCGTATGAAAAGAATAAACCTGGACCACTGTCTTATATCATACAGAAAAATTAACTCAAAATATGTTAAAAACTTAAACCTGAGAGCTGAAATTATAAAATTCTTTAAAAAAAAGTCAGTAAGTCCCTTCACATCAGTCTTGGCAATGATTTTTTTGGGGGGTGTGGGGGGGAAGGATCTGACCCGAAAAACAAAAATAACTAAGTGGGATTACATCCAACTAAAATTTTTCTGCAAAACAAAGGAAACCATCAACAAAATGGAAGGGCAATTTAATGGATGGGAGAAAGTATTTATAAACCATATATTTGATGAGGGGTTAATATTGAAGTGCATAAAGAGCTCATGCAACTCAGTAGTCAAAAAAAAAAAAAAAGAAAAAGAAAAAAAACCAACAATCTGACTTAAAAATGGCCAAATATAAGAATATACATTTCCCCCCCAAAATACATACAGGTACATGAAAAGATACTCAGTATCAGTAAAAAGCAGGGAAATGTAAGTCAAAACACCTGTGAGCTATCATCTCACACCTGTTAGAACAGCTATCATCAAAAATACAAGAAATAAGTGTTGGCAAGTATGTAGAGCAAAGGGAACACTTGTGCACTGTTGTTGAGAACATAAATTAGTGCAGCCACTGTGGAAATTAGTATGGAGTTTCCTCAAAAAACTAAAAATAGAACTACCATATAATCCGGCAAGTCCATTGCTGGGTATTTATATGAATAAAATGAAAACTCAAACTTGAAAAGATATACACACTCTCATATTCATTGCAGCATTATTTACAATAGCCAAGATACAGAAACAAGAAAGTGTCCATAAGTGGATGAATAAAGATATGATATACATATACAATGGGATATTATTCAACCATAAAAAAGAATGAAATCCTGGGGTGCCTGGGTGGCTCAGTAGGTTAAGCACCTGACTTTTGATTTCAACTCAGGTCATGATCTCATGGTTCATGAATTCAAGCCCCATGTGGGGCTCTGCACTCATGGTTGGGAGTCTGCTTGGGTTTATTCTCTCTCTCCCTCTCTATCTGTCCCTCCCCTGCTCACTCTCTCTCTCTCAAAATAAATAAATAAACTTAAAGAAGAAACAGTGAAATCTTGCCATCTGCAACAACATGGCTGGAATTTTAGGGCAGCATGCTAAGTAAAATAATTCAGAGACAAATACTACATGATCTCAATAATATGTGCTCTCTAAAAATAAATAAATAAACAAGCAAAAAGCCAAGATCATAGAAAAGAAAAACAGATTGGTGGTTTCCAGGGTTGGGGGTTGGATGAAATAGTGAAGTGTGTCAAAATGTACAAACTTCTAATTATGAAATAAATAAATAATGTATGATATACAGCACGGTATACCAATGGTAAAACAGGGTATTAACAATCGTTAATAATATCGTATTTCACATTCAAAAGTGGCCAAGACAGATGTTAAAGTTTCTCAAAAAACAAAAAATAATTTCACTTAATATGGCATCTTGGCTCCTACAATCCCTCACTATTTAATTAAACCATAATTAATGTTGCCCAAAGAAGCATAAGCAGAATTTCTTATTAATTTGCAATGCTGGACATTTCTCCACAAATGCTGTGGACTGTTTTTCAAAAAACAACCTTTGTATGAAAATTTGGGGTTGAAGAAAAAAAACATACAGGCTTTTATGTATAAGTTGAGGGGCCATTTTTGAAACCAAACTTATGATGGAGATCTTATGTATACATATATTTTTTTACATTCTCCAAATGATAAAGATACAATATACATAAAGAGAAAGCAGCAGCATCTGAAATTAGCAATAATGGTGATTTCTGTTAAAACCTTTGAATATTTTCCTCCTATGAAGGTTCAGGACATGTGGCATAATTATCCCTCAGGTATTAAAATAGTTTTAACTCATGGTGCCCAGGACAGTTTTAAGCTCCTCAAATCCAACCAGAACTTGGGGACTTTTCAAGGCAGCTGGTCAGTTTAAAGAATACTGTGTAAGGTACTTTCAAACCACATCAAAAATATGTTCATCACAGTTGTGTAATTGTACAGCTACCCAGTGGTTCTTACCATTCCCTAGCACCTAAATTGCTAAAGAAAGTAAATCAGTTCTTGGGACACTTCCTAATTCTCCAACACTCAAACACATCCTAGGCCTTGCCAAAGACATCAACTATTATTAGAGAAACTCTTTTTTAAACCTTCACATTTGTATTCCTAGATGCAATATATTGAAGATTCCAGACAAAACAGGTAAGTTTTTATGCAGAAAGCATAAAAAATGTAATTACCAAAATGTGCTGGCATGCAAAATAGTGGATTCTCACAATAGTATTATGAGGCAGTCTGGTACCAATTGTATTTGGTGAAGAAACTGAGACTCAGAGAAATTAAATAACTTGCCCAAATTCACTTACACTAAATCTATAACACCAGAAACTTCTGATGAGAAAAAGTAGATTTCAACTACTTCATTACATGTCCCTAAAGGCTAATATAATTTTATAAATTCAGAAGTCAGAAGCCTATGTTTGTTGAGATATACATCTTATTGACTTCTCACAGTCTCGTTGGATACATCCCCATGATAGGATAAAGAAGATTCCATGATGGAAAAGTCATAATTACAAAGAAATGTTACAATGAGTTGAGACAAGCCACCTTGAAATTTCTATGTAGAGCTGCACGTTTTGCCCTTTATATATAAACAGAAAAAAACTAAATCTTTCTCTTCTGTGTATCCACACATCACAATGAAAGACAATGCTCATATGTTCATAACCTGCCTCGTATCCCACTCCAGCTGAAATTTTCTGCTCTTAAAGATTCTCAGATTATGGGGGTGTTCTCAATTTGCTATCACTGGGTTTGTGTACCTCTCTATCAAACTGGAGACTTATGTGGGTGTGTTAGATATTAACAAAAATGTTCTCTATTTCCAAATTGGACAAACACCACAGTTGTTTTTTTGACCAGTATAAAACAGCTGTGGTTGGTGAACTGTGGTTTCAGTTTGTCATACACAGCTAGTTATGCTTCCTGCCTTATATAACTATGGCAAATAGTTCTATCAGGAAGAGTTGACTTCAATGTAACATCTCAACTATGGAAGAGATTTTTCCTTCCGTGGGGTATTATTTTCTCACTCTCTTAACATCTGAACACTGGATTAAATGTAAAACCAACTCTCACTAAAAAGGAGGCAGAATTTAAGAATAATTTTTGTAGAAAGTCAGACATTAAATTTAATCCTTACTTTGTTACTCAAAACTTCTATGACCTTGGAAAATTACAGAACTTCCCTGAGCTTCCGTTTCCTTATCTACTGAAAAGAGACTCGGGGGCCCAATTTGAAATACAAAATATAACACCTAATTTATGTGGATGCTTGTGAAGATTAATTCAAATGTTTGTAGATGACACAGTAGATATCTGGCTTAGTAAATTTTTAAAAACCTGATTACATTCTCCCCTAGTGAGGGAGAACTTGATGATAGGACTATATATCATTTCTCTATATGCCCCTGCTGCCTACTATAAGCACTGACACATAAGAGTATCCTCATAAGTATATTTTCCATGAATGGTACCAGGCCTTTGCCTAAGATCTCACCTTTTAGCTCTTATAAATCCTTTTTCCAAGGGAGCTAGGATGAGGGCAGAAAGATCTTGTTTACCACTCAGTACCATATGCTAAATATTCCCATTATTTAAGTCACATCTTGGAATAACAGCCTAAGAGATTATTGGAATTCATGTTCTAAATATGCATCTAGGGGCACCTGGGTGGCTCCATCAGTTAAGCGTCCAACTTTGGCTCAGTACATGACCTCACAGTTTGTGAGTTTGAGCCCCACATGGGGCTCTCTGTTGTCAGCACAGAGCCCGCTTCAGATCCTCTGTCTCCCTCTGTCTGTGCTTTTCTCTCTCTCTCTCTCTCTCTCTCTCTCTCTCTCTCTCTCTCAAAAATAAATAAACATTAAGAAAATAAATATGCATCTCATTCCCTGTGGTGGAGGAAGACTGGGGGAAAACTGCTTGACAAGCAGTTGAAATTCTACATCCCTTCTCTATGTGCTAAAATTACAACTGCTATTAGTGGGTGTCAAACACATGAGATGTGCTTCTCAAGAGAGCAGACCCCACGATTCCTTTAAACATCAATGGTAGTGACATGACAGATCATAAAGTTACCTACAGTCTTTTTAAATACATGTGACAGTCACATTTATACCAAATGATTTCAACAAGATTAATGTTATTCAAGTCAGCACCTAGAAATTAATCACTTCACCATTATTTTAGTGTTAACAAGACACTTTAAAGGAATCACTTGACAAAGACTATTCACACTAACATGAGAGGAGGAGCACAGATGTCAAAAGCTAATTAGGAGTGGACAAATTATACAAAGGAGTAAGACCTAAGTCTTAGAAACAGACTCCTTGCTTTCGGAAATCTCTCTTTAGGTTACTTTATCTGGGTTGTGGCCTCTCCTCAACTCTCTAAAACCAGCCAGAAAGTCATCCACCTTGATACTCCTGTCTTAGAGATGTAGTTTTAGAACCCAAATAAAAATTATCATCATCATTACTGATAAAGTTTACTGAACAATTGCCACATTATAGGAATTGTGCTTAAAACATTATACAGGAATAGTATTCTCCCCATTTTAAGCTAAAGAAAATAGAGAACAGGACAATCAGAGAGAAAAAATAATTTTTTCAAGGCCAATTGATTTAAGCAGCAACTGGTTGTTTTTTCAAAAAAAAATTTTTGTTTGTTTATTTTGAAAGAGAGAGAGAGAGAGAGAGAGAGAGAGAGAGAAAGAGAGAGAGAAGGTGAGCAGGGGAGGGGTAGAGAGGGAGGGAGGGAAGAGAATCCCAAGCAGGCTCTGCCACTCAACACAGAGCCCAACGCAGGGCTTGGTATCACAACTGTGAGATCATGACCTGAGCCAATATTAGGAGTCTGATGCTTAACCAACTGAGCCACACAGCCACCCCAACTGGTTGTTTGTTTGTCTGTTTTGTTTTGTTTTGTTTTTTTACACATCAAAACTTTAACCTCAGTGCTGTTTCAGGATTATTTCTTTCCATTATGAAATGTTTCTTCCTCAGAGAAAAACTCAAGTTTCCAAGACACAGAATCTGAAGAGACACAGAATACGAAGCAGGCTCCAGGCTCCAAGCTCTCAGCACAGAGCCCAACACAGGGCTCAAACCAACGAACAGTGAGATCATGATCTGAACCAAAGCTGGACACTTAACTGACCGAGCCACCCAGGCACCCCTCAGTTTGTTTATTCTAATCTACATTGTTTGGTGTCTGCCTTACATATATATATATGTCTGTCAAAACTTCTCAACTCTGCCATTATAAAGCCAATGCAGTCACAGACAATATATGAATGATTAGTGGAGCTACTGTAATTTTCCAATGGAAAAGTAAGTGACAGACCCATCGGTTGCACCTTGCTGACCTTTGTTCTAGAAGAGAGAGAGAGAATAAAGAGGAAAGTAGTAAGGGATTGGAGAATGGTTGAAGAGAAATTTCAAATAATGAAGCAGGAGAAACTATGATTGCCCGGGGAAGATGCTGACAGTGTGGCTTTGTTTAAAAAGTCAAAGAAAATAGCACAAACCTCATAAAATCGATTTCCACTCTTTACAGCAAAGATACAAACATCAAACAACAAACAACCAATCCTATCCCTGGTTTATATGTGAGTCATCTCTTCATCAGTTCCACAAAACTCCAACAGCAAATCTAGCTTTCAATTAGTGGTCTCATCAGCTTATCACTGTTTTCTAGCTATTTACAGTCTTTGTTCTCTCCAGGAATGTGAATGTATGTGGTGGGGCATCGGTTATTTATTTATTTGCTTATGTGTCCCTATATTGAGTGTGATTATTATTACATAGAACTCACTAAATATAGACATCTGAATGGATAATGGGGAAGAAATTCATTGAAATCAGTATAAAACAGAGTAACAGTAGCCTTTTAAGACAGGTGTACAAAATGCATTGGTGTTCACAGAGGTAAAAAAAAAAAATACGATGTCTAAATGAAAAGATCAGTAAAAATTCCACAGGGGAAAGAATATATAAGTTATGTCTTGAAGGACAGATAATTTTTTTTAATCCAACCATTAAAAACATTGTTTTTATTGTTTTTTTTCTTTGTAACCTTTAAAATGATACATGTTTACATGGGTAAGAAGACTCTTCAGCCCTCTCTCCCTAATCCGAAAATGCTTTTATTCCTTTGTTGACTTCTTCCCTCACTTCTCTTTAGAAGGAGAGAATACTAATTTGATGTACACTCATGTATTAGTGGACAGAGTCACTGTGTGGGGGCAAAATCACTCACATTTTCCTATCTAAGTAGGAGCATAGCAACCTATTTTAGCCAAATCTAAATTCCTGTTGGGCTTTTGACTCTTATATTTGCAACCATTCAGGAAGTAGTAATATTTCCAGATATTAAGATAGGCATATGATGAAGTAACAGAGCCTATTTACCCCTTGTATTAAATTTAATATTCCTAATCCAGCTTTTTCTGATGCCTCTACATGGTGGCCTAAGTTTTGGTCTATGAGTCTATAAATAATAATAAATACTATCTTGTTTCCCATGTAGTTACTGTTTTTCAGGTGGAAATCTTCCCCAGTTTGTCATAATACAGACCTGCAATCAGCCAATAGCAACTGATTAGAATTAGCTTGGAGACAAAGCTTATTTTCCACACTTGATCTGTGGCCATTCTGCCTAGAAGCACATATGCTCATTACCTTTATTTGGGATAAGTGGATATATATTTGTATCATTCAACTATGGGTTTTCTACTAGATCTACTCTGAAGTTGTTAGGGGTCACCGAGGAGCACTATTAAACAAATGTGTGGGAAGATGCAGTAGGAAAATTAAAACCATAAGAAAATTGTCAGGGATCATAAAGGCTAAATTCAAACTAGAACATACTCTCAATTTACTAAAAGTTCCTTGAGAAATCACTGGTTTTATGTGTGTGATTATCTTTGGAAAATATTGGCAATCACCTATTCCCTAACAGCAAATAAAGTTGTATAAAGCACAGAATCTTCTTAAAAAGTGGTCAAAGAGGTTTGGATTTTCTAGAATGCCTGGTGACTAGAGAAGTAAGTATATCAGCAAAGATGCAGAGTATTGAGAAATCAACCACTTACCTTTGGATGAGACGACTACGATTTTCAAGGAAACTGGGGAAAACATCAGCTTGTTATGACCTAAAATTCAAATATTCCTGAACTTTTAGCAGTCTTGGTATTTAGCTACTAGGTGTTTTAAGACCTTATATCACAGTTACTGAAGATCAATGTTACTTCTCTCCTCTGGTCCATAAATGGTATGTATGTATGTATGTATGTATATAATTTTTTTTCATCAGTTGCTCAAACTGCGGTCCATGAATTCTTTGCACCAGGATCATCACCTAGGATATTTGTTAAAAACACAGATATCTACTCACCATCCTAAACCTCAGGAATAAAATTGCCAAAGTGGGGGCACAATGCATGAGAATCTTACATTTTTAGCAAGCTTAACATTTTAAAACTTAGTTATGCTGGGCACAGCTGTTTAGGCCTGAGTTCAAATTTAATGTCAGTTTTGTTGCCCTACATATTCTTGACAAAACACTGGAATACAGGCTACTGTATTAAACCAAAGCAAAGACTCTTGGTGCTGCAACTAATTAGAATCTTTCAAAAAATTAGCACAAGTTTCTTCTTCCTCCTGTTTTATCTTTTTAAGTGGGTTCATTTTTCAAAGTTCTTCAAAAGAAAAAAGAGTAAAGAGAAGTAAAATAAACATCTAATAAAGATCCAGAAAATTTAAGTTTTTTTTCTTTTTCTACCCAAAGTCATGTATTGTTAGAAAAAAAAAAAAAAAACTAAGGTTTTGTTTTGTCTAAATGTAGCATAGGTCTCTTGTATAGCATGCTTGTTTTAATGTCAATTCATAGCCAAATTGAAGCCTCAAGCAAGCAGGGCCTGCAGAAACGTACAGCACAATCTGCAGGAAAATGACAGTTTAAAAAATTTAAATGTCTCACACAAAGCCATCCATCAATAACACTGTAGTGATATCATTGCTCAATGCAATGTCCATATGAATATGTTGAAGTGAATATTCTTACAGGCCTTAAACTCTCATTTGACTCTGCCTTGGCAGAATAAAATAGGATTTTACAATATCTGATATAAATGCATTTAGATTCTGATGACATATTTTTGAATATGACTGTCAAAGAATCAAATCAGCTTGCAGAAAGTGACTTTACGTTGATTATCTATAAAGGCAAATTAAAGTGAAGAGAAGTGGCAATGTTGTGAATAATTCAGGGAAGTGAGGGAAAAATATAGTTTGAGTTCTGAATTATTTATTCAGGCTTTCTAGGTTGATCCAATCCATCATGGTCACTATTCAATTTTATTGTTCCTATGTAGCTGTAGGCTGTGGTGTGTCCCTTCTGGTGTGATTCTAGTACATTCACAGCAAGGGGTCTGAATGGTTTTCCCCAATCTTCTCGATTGTATGCAATGGTAATAATGGTCATAGTAAACATTTACTGAACATTTATGTGCCAATCACAGCTCTAAGTACTGATCATTTATCCTTTAAAACACCTCATAATATGAGGTAGATATTAATATTTCCATTTTATAAATGAAGGAACAAGACTCAGCTTAAATATCTTTGTACACCTGGCAAGCAGCAGATCCTGAAGCCAAAATGCCTAATTCTAATTCTTACTTTTATCAACTATACTATACTGAGAGCTTTAAAAAACAAGTCTGATTCAAAGACCACCTTGGTGTTGCTTTTAGTTCCCCTTGTATTGCTTGGTTAATAGCAGCCAGAGTAGAAGAGGAAAAGGTAGATATGAAACACACAGGACTGGATGTGGGATCCAGCTTCCTGAGAGGCTGCAGAAGAATCAGCTTTAGCAGCCTGCAAGTATATATGAGGGATGACCAGGTTGCTCAATGCAAAGTGGGAAGTTGAAGGGACTACACAGGTTAATGTCCCCTCTTTTCTCTCTCCCCCACAGATTAAGATATGATTTTCTTTTCAGTCCTTCTGGAGAGGGTATGTGGCAAACATCATCTGCTGGTTGTCCTCTTGGTCTGTTGGGAGCTTTCTGTCAAGTGTTCCCTGGCATAGAGCTCTGCATGTCCTATTACTTTGCTCTTTCCTTGCCTTGCCTCTTTTTATTCTTACCTTCACTGTCCTGGGCTTACACCTTCCAAATAAAATGTCAGAACCTTAATGGGGTGCCTCAGTGTCTTCTTAGCAGTCCTGAGCTAAAACAACGGTCAATAAATACACACGTCTTACATGTGCCATACCCCATTCACAGTATTTCAGATATACTAACTAATTTAATCCTGACAACAAACCAGTGAGGTATTATTATCATCCCCATTTCCATTTTACAGTTAAGAAAATTAGGATATAGAAAGGTTAAATCTTTCTAGGGAACAGAAAAACAATGTTTTCTGAATGTTTTTTGCACATGAATACATAAGTGAATAAATGGAAACTTGCTCAAGAGAATGAAATAATTAGAAAAATTCCACTTCTAAAATTCATGGGGTGCTGCCGCTTCTATTATTATGTTGTTTGGTAGAGGAAAAAAGGTTTCAGCCCTGGATGTAGCAAAACGCATTGCATAGAGTAGATACTCAACATTTACTTGTTAAAATAATGCATATTTCCTAAGTCCAGGTGTTTAACAACATACATAAAGTATTTCTTTAAACATGCAAAGAACTAGAAGAGATTGAGTAACATTGCTGTTGTATGGTTCCAGGAGCTCAGATTATGAGGAAAGACAACGGTGGGGAAATGAACTTGGGAGATGCCTTGCCACACCTTTGCTTTATGTCAAATATAGCTAAATTCCTGGGATTCAAAGTTCCTTAGGGTTGCAAGACCAACAATAAAGAAATAATAAAAGATACAGCCATGAAAACCAATATGTTGTCCAGAAAAACAAACAGCCAAGAAGAAACCATCTTTTTTTGTGCCCTATGAATTTTCCTTAGCACGAGTTGATCTTTTGTCAATGATCTTTTTTTTCCTATGTGATATGACTGTGCAGTGCAGTGGCCCCTATTCAAGTATTGATGAAAGCTTTGAGAGACTTGTGGAAAGCTTAAAGATTTGATGAGGACTGGAAACAAGTGACTTGGAAATGCAAGTGATACAATATTGTCAACTATTAACCCAAAGACCTGAGTTTTCTTTTTTTTTTTTTTTTTTTAACGTTTATTTTTGAGACAGAGAGAGATAGAGCACAAATGGGGTGGGTCAGAGAGAGAGGGAGACACAGAATCTGAAACAGGTTCCAGGCTCTGAGCTGTCAGTACAGAGCCTGACGCGGGGCTCGAACCCATGAACTGCGAGATCGTGACCTGAGCTGAAGTTGGACACTTAGCCAACTGAGCCACCCAGGCGCCCCAAGACCTGAGTTTTCTAATATGGTTGGTATCTCAGATTTTCTCGGGTATTTCTGCACTTTTTCTTTTTTTCCCAGTTACTGCACATTTTTAAAGGAGCAAATTAATTTATAAATGAATCGATATTGTGTGAACAATGGAATACCATAATTTAGAATGAAATTTAAATTCAGCTTTTATTTTACTATATTCTAGATGATTTCTTAAGAATTCTTTACAACCTAAAAGCCAAGTTTTTAAAGCATACTATTTTCCATTGGACTGTTATCAAGCATCAAACCAACAAACCACTTCTATACTTATGTGTAAGGGAAGCTATGGGTGTGTTCATTTCACCTTTGGGGAATTCTCACATATACTGTTAGGTGCCAGGCGAATCTTAAAATTGTAGAGCTAGAATATGAATGTTGACAGGAGTGATCTGTAAGTCTTTGCTTAAATAGAGTAAACCTCTTCACCCTTTTTGGTGCCTTTGAGAAATTCCTTTCCTACTGATGAGGTTTCAAAGCAGTTCTCTCTCTCTACACTGGCTCCTCCAATATTGCCCAAGGGACCAATATGAAGTTTATCTGGGTAAATGTAATGTCCCATAGCTCTGGTAACTGATATGGAACTTGGCATACACCCAAAGCCAAAAGCAATCATAGTCCTCCTTAATATTTTTCTGCTTAAGCTAACAGGAAAGGTAGATTATTTTTATAACCATTTATCCATCCTTACATTTAGTAATTCATTATCACAAAAAAGTTCAGATCTCCCGTTTGCTTGGGCCATTAATCTTACTCATATCTTTCTATGTACTTGAATATTTTATCCAAGTTTCAAATTAATTAGCATTAAGGGACTCAAAATTTTTTATCATTTTGTAATGCCTACAGTATCTGTTGTTATCTCTCCTTTTTCAATTCTAATGTCACTCAATCACACCTCCTTTCTTTTGTCTCCGGATTGATTTTGGCAGAGATTTGTTAACTTTAACTCTTTGCAAAGAACCATAGTTTGGTTTTGTTGAGAATATTGTACCATTACTTTATGTACCATTAATTTCTGCTCTTCATATTTTCAAAAAATTTCTACTTTGGGATCAACTAGTCTGTTTTTTGTAATGTTTTAAATGAATGCTTAATATATTTATATATAGGCTTTTTTGTTTTCTATAGTACTTGAAGCTACAGATTTCTCTTTAAGCACAACTTGAGCTACATGACATTAGTTTTTATATGCCATTATCATTCATTAACTTTTTTTCTAATTTCAATTATGATTGCTTATTTGACTAATTATTTAGAAGCATGCTTAATTTCTAAACATATTAAGTTTCCAAGTTTTCTTTTTATTACTGATTATATGATGGTTAGAATTATAATTGTTTTTTTTTAGATTTGTTGATATTTACTTTATTACTGCTATGAGACTAGGGTGTATGCGTGTGTGAGTGTGCATGTTTCTGTGTTAATGACCTAATTGTTTAGTGTCCTATATGTGTGTCAATAAAACAAGTGATTTAATTGAGTTGTTCAAATCTTCTATATCCATCATCCAGTTTTTTTTTCTTCTGTTTTATTTTTTATTTTTTTCCCTTTTTGGCTTGCTTGTACTATTAGTTATTAATAGAAATGTTAACAATCTCCCACTGTGGTGGTAGATTTATATAGTTCACTTATTAACTTTTTGTCTTAAAATAATTATACATTTAGATACACAATCTAAACCAAGGAAACTGACTTTGGTGCAAAGTGTGCACATAGACTTATGTCATTTAATCACATGTGTAGATCCTGTAACATTGATTTTGTTGCAATCAAAATACAAAACAATTCTATCATAATTAAGATCTCTCTCATGGCATGGCCTTTATAGTCATATCTATCCCTAACCTCTGCCAACCTCTAAGCCATTTTCCATCTATATAATTTTGCCATTTTGAGAATGTTATAGAACTTGAATATTAAAGTACCCAACTTTACGAGTGGTTTTTAAAACTCAACATAATGCCCTTAGACCCATCCAAATTGGGTGTATTAACAGTTTGTTGTTTTTCGTTGCTGGGTAGCATTCTATGGTGTAGACACATCACATTTTATTTAACCAAAACATCTATTCAGAAGCACATTTCTGGGACCCCTGGGTGGCTCAGTCGGTTAAATGTCCAACTTCAGCTCAGGTCATGATCTCATGGTTTGTGGGTATGAGTGCCGCATCAGGCTCTGTGCTGACAGTTTGGAGCCGGGAGCCTGCTTTCAATTCTGTGTCTTCCTCTCTCTTTCTCTGCCCCTCCCCCACTTGCACTGTATGTCTCTATCTTCCTCTCAAAAATAAATAAATATTTTTGTAAAAGAAGCACACTTCCAAATTTGGCTGTTACAAAGAGAGATGTTATAAATATTTGTGTATAAGTTTTTCTGTGGACATGTGTTTCATTTCTTTCTGGATAAACACCCAGCAGCACAATTACTAGGTCATATGGTAAATAAATGTTTAGTTTTTTAAGAAACTCTCCAGCTATTTTCCAGAGTGGCCATGCCATTTTACACTTCATTCCACACAATGGATGACAGATCTAGTTTCTCAGCACCCTCATTAGCATTTGACACTGTCCATGTTTTTTAAGCTGTTCTAATAGAACTGAGCGAGATATCACCTCATGGTCTTCAAGTGCATTTCCCTGATGTACAGTGATGTTGAACACCTTTTCATGTACTTATCTGCCATCTGAATATTCTCTTCTGTGAAACTTCTCTTCGTGTTTAATTGTTTGTGATCTAAATAGAATGTATTATTTTTTACTATTGGGTTTTGAAAATTTTTTGTATATTCTAGATGAGCCATTTGTCAAATATGTGGATTACAAATATTTTCTCCCAGTCTGTAACTTCTCTTTACCTTAATAGGATCTTTCACAGAACATTATTTTTTTATTTTGATAAAATCCATTTTACTATTTTTTAGTAGCAGTTTTTATTTTATTTTATTTATTTATTTTATTAACTTTATGGAACATATTTTTGTTCTTATATCTAAGAACTCTTCATCAAACTCTAGGTCCCAGCAATTTAATTTATTGTTTTCCTCTAAAATTATTATAATTTTAAGTTTTATATTTATATTTTATTTATATTTTATATCTATAATCCAGCTTAATTACCTTTTACATAAAATGTGAGTTTTAGATGAAAACTCACTTTTGCCTATAGATATTCAATTTCTTGAGTACTAACTGTTGAAAAGAGTTACCTTCCTCTATTTAATTGCTTTTGCATCTTTGTGAACAGTTGGCTGTACTTGTGTTGGTCTATTTCTGTTTTTGTTTGATAATACTATCAATTTTTTAAAATATATTTTGAAGTTATATTGATAGTTAATACATATTTTATGTCTTCCTCTGTATGGGGAGAAGAGTTAAGGTGGCAGAGGAGAGGGGAGAACCTAAGCTTGCATTCTCCTTCAAACACAGCTAGATAAATATCAAAACATTCTGAATAGCCAAGAAATCAATCTGAGGGCTAGGAGAACAAAACTGTCAGTCTGTAAGTAGAACCGTGGAGGGTAGGAGCTATGGAAAATTGATCTGGAAGAGATAAAAACTAGTTGCTGCAGGTGCTGCAGAGGGGAGGAAGCCCTGCTTAGGGAGACTACCACAAGGTATTAAAAGAACAGAGTGCAAAATCTGAAGTTTTTGAAGCCTGCCACCACTAGAGTTGCCCCTGGCTTAGCAGTGCTCCTATGGTGAAGGAGGACAGAGACCCAGGAGTAGATAGTGTGGTCTGAGGATCCCCTGGGTTGCATAGGGAGAAACAGTTACCCTATTTGGAGTGCATTTAGGACTGGTGGCAAGGCCTCTCTGGGGATAGAAGAAAGTGTGGCACCAGTATGTTGCACTGCTCCCAGACACAGAAGCAGGGATTCCAGCTGAGGGTAGTGAGTCTTGGTGCTGCCTTTCTGCTCTGCTTTGGCATATACTCCCAGCTTCTGCTCGGTTGTGCAACTGCTTTTTTCGGACAGCTTTGCAAAAGTGTGGTGATACTTTACCCCAGAGGATCAGGCAGGGCCATGCCCCGCCCGGCTCCACTCCAGTGCCTAAAATTTGGAATTCAGAAATCCAGCCATGCACCTGAAATAAAACAGCTAGAATACAGGGCAAAGGCAGAGATCCGACAGAAGCCAGGGCCACAAGAGGAGTGACTATTTGCTCTTTTGTGAGGTCTTCCTCAAGAGCTGGTGGGGGGGAGTCCTCCACTTGCTCCCAGGACTCCTTGCTCCCTGCCCCCCCCCCACCATGGCCCATCAGCACTGACTGACCTCAATGAACTTTACAGGACCACCAAGTGGAAACCAGAGCTTCTGACACCAAGCCAAGCTGCCCTGCCCTCTTCAGGTGCATCTCTATCAGGGCAAGCCAGCTGGAAAATCACCACAACAGGCCCTTTCCCCAGAAGACCAGCACAAACAACTCAAACATATCAAGTCTACTGAACACAGAGTGCAGCAAAACTTCAGCTCTAGGGGAAATAGGATCTAGCTTCCTTTGTCCTTTTTTTTTTCTTCAGTTTTTAGTTTATTTTTTAATTGTGTGTGTGTGTGTGTGTGTGTGTATCTTTTTACTTTTATTTTTTGGATCTAGTCACTTCTAAGAGCAGACCAAAACACACCTAGGATAAAGATTTTTTTTTTCTGGACAATATGACTAGATGGAGGAATTCACCCCAAAAGAAAGAACAGGAAGTAGAAGTAATGGCCAGGGATTTAATCAATACAGATAGAAGATATCTTATCTAGAATTTAAAACAACAATTATACAGATACTAGCTGGGATCGAAAACCATATTGAAGACACGGAGAATCCCTTACTGCAGAGATCAAAGACCTAAAATCTACTCCAGCCAAAATTAAAAATGGTATAACTGAGATGCAAACCTGAATGGATGTCATAACAGTGTGAATGAATGAATCAGAGAAATGAATCAGTGATATAAAAGATAAAATCATGGAAAATAACAAAGCTGAAAAGAAGAGGGAAACATGTCTAGTAAGAAGTTGATGTAGCTGAGGTTATAAAGGTTGTTGCCTGATTTCTCCTCTAGGGTTTTGATGGTTACGTATGTTAACATTTAGGTCTTTCATCCTTTTTGAGTTTATCTTGGGGTATAGTGTAAGAAAGCTGTCCAGGTTCATTCTTCTGCATCTTGCTGTCCATTTTTCTCAACATCATTGCTGAACAGACTGTTTCTTTTTTTCATTAGATATTCTTTCTTTCTTTGTCAAAGATTAGTTGGCCATACATTTGTGGGTCCATTTCTGGGTTCTCTATTCTGTTCCATTGATCTATGCGTCTGTTTTTGTGCCAGTACCACACTCTCTTGATGATTCCAGCTTTGTAATACAGCTTAAAGTTTGGAATTGTGATGCTTCTGACTTTGGTTTTCTTTTTCAACATCACTTTGGCTATTCGGGGTCCTTTCTGGTTCCATACAAATTTTAGATTTGTTTATTCTAGCACTGTGAAGAATGTTGGTGTTATCTTGTTGGGGACTGCATTGAATGTGTAGATTGCTTTGGGTAGTATTGACATTTTAACAATATTTGTTCTTCCAACCCATGAGCATAGAATGTTTTTCCATTTCTGTGTGTTTACTTCAATTTCTTTCACAATCTTTCTATAGTCTTCAGTATATAGATCTTTTACATCTTTGGTTACGTTTATTCCTAAGTAGTTTATGCTTTCGGTGCAATTGTATATGAGATCTATTTCTTGATTTTTCTTTTGGCTGCTTCATTACAGGTGTATAGAAATGCAACTGATTTCTGTATGTTGATTATTACTAGACATGTCTCTGAAGGCAAGGGAAACAAAAGGAAAAAGGAACTATTGGGACCTCATCAGAATAAAAAGCTTCTGCACAGCAAAAGAAGCAATCAACAAAACTAAAAGTCAGCCTAGGGAATGGGAGAAGATAGTTGCAAATTTATCCAAAAGATCCAAATATGCTGATTTAAAGAGGCACATGCACCCCAGTGTTTGTAGCAGTGCTATCAACAATAGCCAAATTATGGAAAGAGTCCAAATGACCATTGACTGATGAATGGATAAAGAATATGTGGTACACACACACACACACACACACACACACACACACACACACGGTGGAATATTACTCAGCAATCAAAAAGAAGGAAATCTTGCCATTTGCAACAACATGGATAGAACAAGAAGGTAATATGCTAAGCAAAATACATCAGTCAGAGGAAGACAAATGCCCTAAGATTTCACTCATATGTGGAATTTAAGAAACAAAACAGATGAACCTAGGGGAAGGGAATGAAAAATAAGATAAAAACAGAGAGGTTGGCAAACCATAAGAGACTCTTAAGTACAGAGAACAAACTAAGGGTTGCTGGAGGGGAGGTTGGTGGGAGAATGGGCTAAATGGGTTATGGATACTAAGGAGGGCACTTGCTGGGAGCAGCACTGGGTGCTTATATCTTAACTAACTTGGATTTAAATAAAATTTAATAAATAAGTACGTAAAGAAGAAAGAAAGAAAGAAAGAAAGAAAGAAAGAAAGAAAGAAAGAAAGAAAGAAAGAAAGAAAGAAGTAGGAAACAAAGTAAAAGGGAAAGAAAGGTATTAGATCACAAAGCTATACTTAGGAAATACAGTGACTTCTTGAAACCTAATAACGTATGTATCTTAATAGTCCCAGAAGATGAAGAGAGAAAAAAATGGAGAAGGTTTATCTGAGTAAATTATAGCAGAAAACTTCCCCAACCTGGGGAAGGACAAAGACATCAAAATCCAAGAACAACAGAGAACCCTCATTCAATACAACAAAAGTCTGCTACCGCCTAGACATATCATAGACAAGTTCACAAAAGACACAGACAAGGAAAGAATTATAAAAGCAGCAGTGGAAAAAAAAGTCCTTAACCTACAAAGGAAGACAGATCAGGTTAACAGCAGATCTATTCAGAGTAACTTGGCAGACCATAAGGGAATGGCAAAATATATTCAATGTGCTGAATGGGAAAAATATGTAGCCACAAAAACTTTATCCATCAAGCCTGTCATTCAGAATGGAAATAGAGATAAAGAATTTCCCAAACAAAAACTCAAGGAGTTTATGACCACTAAACCAGCCTTTCAAGAAACTTTAAGGGGGCCTCTAAGTGGGGAAAAAAGACCAAATTCAACAAAGACTAGAAAGGAACAGAGAACATCACCAGAAACAGGAGCTTTGCAGGTAACACAAGGGCACTAAAATCATGTCTTTTAATAATCACTTTGAATGGAAATGGAATAAATGCTCCAATCAAAAAACATAGGGTATCTGAATGGATAAAACAACAACAACAACAACAACAACAACAAAACAAAACAAAAACAAGACCCATCTGTATGCTGCTCACAAGAAACTCCTTTTAGACCTAGGACATCTGTACATTGAAAGTGAAGGGATGGAGAACCATATATCATGCTAATGGATATCAAAAGAAATCCAGAATAGTGATACTTTATCAGAAAAACTGGATTTTAAAACAAAGACTGTACCAAGAGATGAAGAAGGGCATTATATCATAAATAAGGGGTCTATTCATCAACAAGATCTAATAATTGTAAATATTTATGCCCCCAAATTAAGCACCCAAACATATAAACCAATAACTAACATAATGAAACTCACTGATGATAATAGGGACTTTAACACACAACTTATAGCAATGGACAGATCATCTAACTAGAAATCAAAAGGAAACAATGGCTTTAAATGACACACTGGACAAGATGAACTTAACAGATATATTCAGAACATTTCATCCTAAAGCAATAGAATACACATTCTTTCAGAGTACACATATAACATTTTCCAGAATAGATCACATATTGGGTCACAAACCAGCCCTCAACAAATATGAAAATACTGGAATCATTCCATGCATATTTTACAACCACAATGCTATGAAACTTGAAGTCATCCACAAGAAAAAAATACAAGGATACAAAAAAAAAAAAAGACTACAAATACATGGAGGTTAAAGAACATCCTACTAAAGAATGAATGGGTTAACCAGAAAATTAAAGAAGAAATTAAAAAAAGCACATGGAGTCAAATGAAAATGAAAACACAACAGCCCAAAATCTTTGGGATGCAAGAAAGGCAGCCCTAAGAGGTAAGAACACTGCAGTACAGGCCTACTCAAGAAGTAAGAAAAGTCTCAAATATACAACCTAACCTTACACCTACAGGAGCTAGAAAAGGAACAGCAAATAAAGCCTAAAGCCAGCAGAAGAAGGGAAATAATAAATATTAGAGCAGAAATAAACAATACAGAAACAAGCTAACTAACAAAAAAAAGTAGAAAAAATCAACGAAAGTAAGAGCTGGTTCTTTGAAAAAATTAATACAATTGATCAGTGCCTATCCAGACTATCAAAAAGACAAAGAAACCAAATAAATAAAATCATGAATGAAAGAAGATATCACAACCATCACCACAGAAACACAAATAATCATGAGAGAATATTATGAAACATATGCCAATAAATTGGGAAATTTGCAAAAAACGTACAAATTCCTAGAAACACATAAAGTACCAAAACCGAAACATGAATAAAAAGAAAACTTGAACAGACCCATAACCAACAAAGAAATTGAATCTGTTATCAAAAATATCCCAACCAGCAAAAGTCCAGGGCCAGATGGATTCCTAGAGGAATTCTAGCAGACATTTAAAGAATAGTTAATACCGATTCTACTCAAAATTTCCCCAAAAAACAGAAGTGGAAGGAAAACTTTCAAACTCCTTCTACAAGGCTAGCATCAACTTGATTCCAAATCCAAAGACCCCACTGAAAAGAAGAGTTACAGGCCAATATTCCTCATGAAATAGGATGCAAAAATTCTCAACAAGATACTAGCAAATTGAATCTAATAGTATATTAAAAGAATTATTCACCACGATCAAGTGGGATTTACTCCTGGGCTGCAGGGCTTGTTCAATATTTGCAAATCAACCAACATGATATATCACATTAATAAGAGAAAGTATAAAAATCGTACAGTCATCTCAATAGATGAATTTTGTCAAATGCTTTTTCTGCAACATCCATTCTTGATAAAAACCTTCAACATAGTAGGCATAGACGAAATATACCTCAACATCATCAAGGCCATACATGAAAGACCCATAGCTAATATCATCCTCAATGGGAAAAACTAAGAGCCTTTCCCCAAAAGTCAGGAATGAGACAATGATGTCCACTCACCATTACTTTTAAACATAGTACTGGAAGTCTTAGTATCAGCAATCAGAAAACAAAAAGAAATAAAAACCATATAAATCAGCAAGAAAGAACTCGAACTTTCACTATTCACAGATGGCATGATATTCTATGTAGAAAACCTCAAAGACTTTTGCAACAAATTGCTAGCACTAATACAGGAATTCAGCAAGGTCAATGTGCAGAAATCTGTTGCATTTCTATATACCAATAATGAAAGAACAAAAACAGAAATCAAGGCATCAGTCCCATTTGCAATGCAACAAAAAACCCTAAGATACCTAGGAATAAGTCTAACCAAAGAGGCAAGAGATCTGTACTCTGAAAACTATAGGATACTTATAAAAGAAATTGGAAAGGACACAAAGAAAAGGAGAAACATTCTATACTCATGGATCAGAAGAAGAAACACTGTTAAAATAGCTAGATGACCCAAAGCAATCTACACATTTAATGCAATCCCTATCAAAATACCACCAGCTGGGAATGAAAGCTGGTACAGCCAGTATGGACATTCCTCAAAAAACTAAAAATAGAACTCCCCTACAACCCAGCAATTGCACTACTAGGAATTTATCCATGGGATACAGGTATGCTGTTTTGAAGGGACACATGCACCCCATGTTTATAGCAGCACTATCAACAATAGCCAAAGTATGGAAAGAGCCCAAATGTCCATCGATGGATGAATGAACAAAGAAGATGTGGTACATATATACAATGGAGTATTACTTGGCAACCAAAAAGAATGAAATCTTGCTATTTGCAACTACATGGATGGAACTGGAGGGTATTATGCTAAGTGAAATCAGTCAGTCAGAGAAAGACAAAAATCATATGACTTCACTCACATGAAGACTTTAAGAGACAAAACAGAGGAACATAAAGGAAGGGAAAAATAATATAAAAACAAATATAATATCAGAGGGGGACAAAACAGAAGAGACTCAAATATGGAGAACAAACAGAGGGTTACTGGAGGGGTTGTGGGAGGGGGGATGGGCTAAATGGGTAAGGTGCATTAAGGAATCTACTCCTGAAATCATTGTTTCACTATATGCTAACTAATTTGGATGTAAATTTTTAAAAATAAAAAATAAAATTATAAAAAAATAAAATAAATAAACATTAAAGAAATTAAAAAAACATCCACATGGACTATAATTGGTTATAGAAGATACTGTGTCATGAAATAAGGTTAAAATCAAAGTAAAAAAAAGTTAGTCTTACAGAGGTCATGAGGGCTGGGCTAGGACCTTAATAACGAATGGAGTTTCATAGAGAATGGAGGATGAGGAGACCCTTGGGTGAAGGTGAAAAATGATGGGCAAAAGACTCAGGAGCATGCCAGCTACTATTTTTATGAATATTCCAATGAGAAGAAAAGAACAAGATTAAAGGGCCAGAAATCCAAGAAGTGTCAGGTCTGCAACATGTGTCAGTCATATAAGAAAAATCAACCATTCTTAGTTCTGTTTCTAGGGGAAAGTATCCTATACGTGGGGTCATTATGAAGGAGGGGGCTAATTGGAAAGCCTTTTCATTGGACTTCATGGCAAGACATTTTATATCCAGCAAAACCAACCCTTTCTGACTCTCTTTGGAAGCTTTTGAAATGACTCAGTGACTTTTCTCAAGGCTACGCGTTTTCAGGGTGTGAGAATCGTACTCATAGGAAAGCATATTTTCAACTCTTTCTGAGACTCCCACAGAGGCTCAGCATTAATCACAAGGAGAAAATGATTACCCATGCATTGTGACTTCAGAGGCAGCAGAATGGAAAGAGAATAGAACACAGAATATCTGAGCATTTAAAACTAGCACTGTGAATAAACTGCTTAAGTTTTCTGGAAAAAAAATGCCACCAGAATTTTTCACAGAGCTAGAAAAAACAATCCTAAAATTTGTATGGAACTACAAAAGTCCCCGAATAGCCAAAGCAATCCTGAAAAAGAAAAGAAAACTCGGAGACATCATAATGCTGGACTTCAACCTATATTACAAAGCTGTAGTTACCCAGACACTATCATACTGGCACAAAAACAGACACATAGATCAGTGGAAAAGAAGACAAAACCCAGAAATGGACCCATAAGTATATGGTCAGTTAATCTTTGACAAAGTAGAAAAGAATATCGAATGGAAAAAAGACAGTCTCTTTGACAAATGGTGATGGGAAATATGGACAGCAACATGAAGAAGAATGAAATTGGACCACTTTCTTATACCACACACAAAAACAAATTCAAAATGGGTGAAAGACCTAAATGTGAGACCTGTAACCATCCAAACTGTAGAGGAGAACACAGGCAGCAACCTCTTTAACCTGGGCTAGAGCCACGTCTTACTGGATATGTCACCAAAGGCAAGGGAACAAAAACAAAAGCAAATATGAACTACTGAAACTTCCTCAAGACAAAAAGCTTCATCAAGATAAAAAGGAACCAATCAACAAAATTAAAAGGCAGTCTACAAAACTGGAAAAGATATTTTAAAATGACATATACTAGTAACTAGTATACTAGTTAGCAAACTCAACCCCCAAAACACAAATAATTCAGTTAAGAAATGGTGGAAGTCATTTTTTCCAAAGAAGACATGAGATGGCCAACAAATACATGGAAAGACGCTCAACATCACTCTTCATCAGGGAAATACAAATCAAAATCATGATGAGATACAACCTCACACTTCTCAGAATGGCTAAAATTAAGAACACGGCAAACAACAGATGTTGGCAAGGATGCAGAGAAAGGGGAACCCTGTTGCAGTGCTGGTGGGAATGCAAACTGTTGTAGCTACTCTGAAAACAGTATGGATGTCCCTTAAAAGGTTAAAAAAGAACTACCCTATGATCCAGCAATTGCATAACTAGGTATTTACCCAAAGAATACAAAAAATACAGATTCAGAGGGGTGCATGCACCCAATGTTTATAGCAGCATTATCAATAAGAGTGAAACTATGGAAAGAGCCCAAATGTCATCGAATGATGAATGGATAAAGATGTGACATACATACATTTATATATAGTATATATTTATAAATAGTACTCAGCCACCAAAAACAATGAAATCTTGCCATTTGCAATGACGTGGATGGAGCTAGAGTACATTATGCAGAGCAAACTAAATCAGTCAGAGAAAGGCTAATACCATATGACTTCACTCATATGTGGAATTTAATAAACAAAACAGATGAACATATGGGGGAAGGGAAGAAAAAAGAAAGAAAAATCATAATAGACTCTTAGAGAAGAAAGTGAAGGTTGATGGAGGGAGGATAGTGGAGGATGGGCTAAATGGGTGATGGGTATTAGGAGGGCACTTGTTATGATAAGTGTTGTTGTATGTAAGTGATGAATAACTGAATTCTATTTCTGAAATCAACAATGCATTTTATGTTTTATAACTAGAATGTAAATAAAAATTTGAAAAGAAAAATCATACATACTCTTTTCCTCTCTGATGCTTTTTTGCCTTAAAATCAATTTCCTTTTATATTGATATAGATATTTCAACTTTCAAAATTTTACATTTTTCAATAAATATTCCATTCTTTTATGTAATTTCAAACTTTCTCTTTTGTAATATTTTAGATTTCCTTCTTACAAACACAGATGGCTAGAATTTTTATTAATTCACTTTGACAGTTTGTGCCTTTTATTTTTTTAATGTTTATTTACTTTTGACAGAGTGTGAGCAGGAGAGGAGCGGGGAGGGGGGACAGAGGATCAGAAGTGGGCTCTATGCTGACAGCAGTGAGCCCGATGTGGAGCTTGAACCTGAGTCATAAGATCATGACTGAAGCTGAAGTCATATGCTCAATCAACTAAGCCACCCAGATGCCCTGACAACTTGTGTCTTATTAACTAAAGCACTTAATACATTTAAAACAACTAGTATTGGGAGATTTTTTTCTATCTTATTTTGTTTTTTCAACTAGTACACTATTCTATTATTTGCATTTATTATCTATTCTTTTCTTATTTGATATTTACATGAAGTTTTTTGGAAGTTAACTCTAAGTATTTTATTATATGACTCTGGCATCTTAACAACTTAACCTTAATTATGAAAACTAATCAATACGTTTGCCCTTCAAACACAAAGCTTTTTAAACACTAATCACAATAACTCTCACTCTCAATTTACACACTACTGTTGCCTATTTGTTCTTACTGTTTTCATCTTATAAAATTTTGTTATACACCATCAATGTTTGTTTAGATTGACCTGCATATTACAACATTTATTACTCATGATTATTTCTTATATTTTATACCTTTCATCTGGAATCCTTTTCCTTCTGCTCATACTATATTTTTTCTGAATACAAGTCCACTTGTGGAAAACTATGTCTGTATCCATTTCAAAAGGTCTTGATTTCACTTTTGTTTTGAAAGTTTTTTTTATTAGAAATCCTACCCATAGCAATTAGGCATGAAAAATAAATGCATCCAAATTAAAAAGTAAAAAACAAAACTGTCACTATTTGCACATGACATAGTATTAGATATAGAAAATCCTTAAGATCCCATTAAAAAAACTGTTAGAATTAATAACCAAATTAAGTAAAGTTATAGGATACAAAATTGATGCACAAAAATTAGTGGTGTTTCTGTACAATAATAAACTATTAGAAAGAAAAATCAAGAAAACAATCCCATTTATAAATGCATCAAAATAAAATATCTAGGAATAAATTCAATCAAGGAGGTGAGAGAACAGTACAGAAATTGAAGACATATATAAACAGAAAGATACTCAATGCACATTCACTGAAAAAATTAATATTATTATGTGTCCATACTACCCAAAGCATCCTACAGATTCCATCAAAATTTCTATGGCATGTTTCACAGAAATAGAAAAATAATCCTAAGATTTGTATGCAACCACAAAGACTCTGAATAGCTAAAGCAATCTTAAGAAGAATAAAGCTGGAGGCATCACACTCCCTGATATCAAATTATACTAACAAACTAGAGGAGGAGGAGAAGGAGGAGGAGGGGGAAATAATAATAAAAGTATTGTATTGGCATACAGACAGACACACAGATCAAGAAACAGAATAGAGAGCCCAGAAACAAACCCATATATACATGGACAAATTAATTTATGAAAAATCAGCCAAGAATATAAAATGAGGAAGGGACAATCTATTCAATAATTGGTAATGGGAAAATTGGAGAGCCACATGCACAACAGTGAAACTGGACCACTATCTTAACCCATACAGAAAAATTAACTCAAAATGGTTTAAAATCATGAATGTAAAATGTGAAACATTAAAACTCCTAGAAGAAAATGTAGATGGTAATTTTTTTGATATTGGCATTAGAGATTATTATTTTTTAATTTGACTCTCAAAGCAAGAAACCACAAGCAAAAATAAACAAATGGGACTACATCATACCAAAAAGCTTCTGCAAAACATTTGAAATCATCCGCAAAATAAAAAGGCAACCTATTGAACAGGAGGAAATATTTGTACATCACATATCTGCCAAGGAAATAAATATATAAAGACCTCATATAACTTAATAGCAAAAAATAAACAACTTAATATAAAAAATTGGTGGATATCTGAATAGACTTTTTTTTTTTCAAAGATGACCAACAGGCACATGAAAAGGTATCCAATATTATTAATCCTCAGGAAATGCAAATTAAAACACAATGAGATATCACTTCACACTGTTACAATAGCTATTATCAAAAGAATATCAAATAAGTGTTGGTGAGGATGTGGAGAAAAGGGGGCCTTTGGGTCCTGTTGGTAGGAATGTAAATTGGCATACCATTATGGAAAATAGTATGGGGTTTCCTCAAACAATTAACAAGAGTGTTCCAATTCAAGATGGCAAAGTAAGGGAATCCTGTAATCTCTTCCTCACTTGAACATACCATATCTGCAGCTACATATGGAACAATTGCCTCTAAAAAAAAAACTTAAAAACAGGCTGAGTGATTCATACACATTACTTGAATGAGAGAAGGCACACATCAAAGTGATAGAAAATACTGAGACACAATCTTGCTGTAATCCCTGCTTCTACACGGCACGGTGCCCCAAAGTCAGGAGGGAACGCAAATGCCAGAGCTTCTCCCTGAGCAGTGAAGAGTTTGACCTCTCATGCACCTAAGAGACAAACCCCCAAAACTTCTTGCCTTGAAAACAAATGGGTCCCATGTCCATGAGACCCACAAGGCTTAAACAATCTGAGAAATCGCTCTTAAAGGGCTTGTGTGCTTGGATTCATCCAGCCTGGGGCCTAGCCCAGAAGCGGCCATCTAGAGGCACTCAGATTTTGTGTGGGGCAACCTAATTTGTGAGTCCTGGAGCTTTGACAAGAGGGGCATTCTTCACAATCACCCTGATCTAGGTGCACTGAAATCCTCTTCTTTGGGACACTGACAGGACTTGACATTGCCTAACTACTGGGAGTCATTAAAAATAACATAGTATTCTTGGACAATCACAAAGGTTTGAGAGAAACCCAAAAGCTAGGGCAAGCTTGAACAGTAAGGTTAATCTCTATGAAAGGCTCCTTCTTCAACACCAGCGGAGGTAGCTATTTAATGTACAGAAACCAACACAGAGTCAAGCAAAATGAATAAACCAAGAAATATATTCTGAGAAGAAGAATAAAATAAAACCTCAAGAAAACACCTTAATGCAATGGAAATAAGTAATTTACCTGATGGTTATAACGTTGCTCACCAAGCTCAGGATAAGAAAGGATAAGGGGCGCCTGGGTGGCTTGGTCGGTTAAGCATCCGACTTCAGCTCAGGTCATGATCTCACGGTCCATGAGTTCGAGCCCCGCATCGGGCTCTGTGCTGACAGCTCAGAGCCTGGAGCCTGTTTCAGATTCTGTGTCTCCCTCTCTCTCTGCTTCTCCCCTGTTTTATGCTCTGTCTCTCTCTGCCTCAAAAATAAACATACGTTTAAAAAAAATTAAAAATAAAAAAAAAGAAAGGATGAACACAGTAAAAACTTCAACAAAGAGAGATAATGTAAGAGTAGAAGCTATGTAGTGGTCACATAGGAGAAGAATACAATAACTGAATTGAAAAATACATTAGAGGGGTTCAAGAGCAGACTAAACAAAATAGAAAAAAGGATCAGTGAATGCAAGGAAAGGGCAGTGGAATTCACTCAATTAGAGCAGAAGAAAAAAAAGTATGATAAAGAAAGTAAAGGTGGACTAAGAGACTTATGGGATAACATCAAGTGGACAAACATTCACATTATAAGGGCCCAGAAGGAGAAGAGAGAAGAAAAGGAGCAGACTGTAACTTATTTACAGAAATAATGACTGACAAAGTCAGTTGAAAGATTCAAATAAGTTGAATCCACAGATACCCACAGCAACATGTATTTGAAATGTCAAAAGTTAAAGGAAAAAAATCTTTAAAATAGCAACAGTAAAACAACTTGCTACATGCAAGGAAGCCTCCTTAAGGCTATCTGCAGAGTTTTCAGCAGAAACTTAGTAGGCCAGAAAGGAACGTCATGATTACTCATTCAGAACACATCCAGAATTGAACCAGAGAGAGTTTTCCAGATAAGCAAAACCTATGAGAGTTCATCAACACTAGTGACTCTACAAGAAATGTTAAAAGGACTTCTTTAAGCTGACAAAAAAGAGGTACTCATTATTAACAGGAAAACACCAAAGTATAAATCTCACTGGTAGAAGTAAACATTTAATCACTTATAAAGCTAGCATCAAAGTTAAAACACAAAAGTAGTAAAAATAACATAACTATGAAATTAGTTAAGGGATATGCAAGATAAAAAGATGTAAAATTTGACATCAAAAACAAACTGGGGTGGGGGAGAGCAGAAATGTGAAATGTAGAGCTTTTGAATGTATTTATGCTTTTGTTGGAATCAACTTAAAACAGACTGTTATAAACATAAGTTGTTAAATGTAAACCTCACAGTCATCACAAAGCATAACCTAGAGTATATACATAAAATATAAAGACAAAGGAATATAAGTACTAAAGATGGTTGTCAAACCACAAAGAAAGACACCAAGAAATGATGGAACAGACAGAAAATATTTAACAAAATGGCAATCAGCATATAGCAATAATAACTTTAAATTTGAACGAATTAAATTTTCCCATGAAAACACATGGAGTATTTGAGTGGATTAAAAGAAAAAGATCTGTCTATGTGGTGCCTAAAAGAGACTCACTTCAAATGTAACAAGACACACAGACAGAAAGTGAAGGGATGGAAAAAGATACTCCATGTAAATGGAACCAAAAGATGCTGAAGTAGCTATACATATAACAGACAAAATAGACTTAAAACAAAGACTGTAATAAGAGACAAAGAAAGCCGTTATAATATGATAAAGGGCCCATCTAACAAGAGGATGTAACATTTATAAATATTTATGCACCCAACTTAGGAGCAAATAAATATATATGTCAACACACCTCAAGTGAGAAATAGAGAGCAATATATTAATAGTAGGGGAATTTAATATCCCACTTATGTCAATAGATAGATTATACAAACAAAAAACCAATAAGGAAACATCAGTCTTAAATTACATGTTAAACCAGATGGACTTAACACATAAATACAAAACATTCCATTCAAAAGCAACAGAAGAGACATTCTTTCAAGTATACCTGGAACATTCTACAGGATAAATCATATGTTAGGCTACAAAACAAGCCTTTTAAACTGTAGAAGACTGAAATCCTATCAGGAGTTTCTTAAAGCCTCAATGGTATGAAACATCAATTACACAAAATTACGCATCAATTTTTAAAAATGTAAAAAGCACAAATATGTGGAGATTAAACAACATGCTACTAAACAAATATGTGGTGAGTAAACAACATGCTACTGAACAGCCAATAGGAAAATAATAACCAAAAGATAAACAAATTTTGGAAATTCATGGAAAATTAACTTTGGAAAATTAATTCATGGAAAAATGGAAGTACATTCTAAAAGTTATGTGATACAATAAGAGCAGTTTTAATATAGATATTCATAGTGATAAATGCGAATCTGAAGAAACAACAAACATCTCAAGCTAACCTCACACTCAAGGAACTAGGAAAAAAAACAGCAAATAAAGCCCAACTTCAGTCATAGGGGAAAAAATAACAAAAACAAACCAGAAATAAATGAAATAGAAATTAAGAAAACAGTAGAGAAGATCAATGAAGCTAGGTCTCATTGTTTGGAAGATAAAGTTGACAAACCTTAGGTAGGCTCACCAAGAAAAAAAGCAGAGAGGACTCAAAATCCAAAATGAAAGAAGAGACATTACAACTGATACCACAAAAATACAAAGAATCATTAGCCTACTTTGAACAATTATATGTCAACAAAGTTGACAACCTAGAATAAATGGATAAATTCCTAAAAATATACAACCTATCTAGAGTGAATCACGATAAATAGAAAATCTGAGCATGCCAATTGTTAGTAAGGAGGTTGAATCAATAATCAAAAAATTCATAATAGGCAAAAGTCCTGAACTTTTTTCCACGCTTCACTGAGGAGTTCTATACCAGGCATTGAAAGAACACCATTCTTTCTCAACTCTTACAAAAAAGAGAACATTTTACAAGGCCAGCATTACCATGATACCAAAACCAAAGAAGGAGCCCTAAGAGATGAAAATTATGAGCCAATATCCCTCATGAATATAGATGTAAAAATCCCCAACATTTTTGGGGGGCCAAATTCAACAACACATTAAAAGGATCATACCCTGTGATCAAGTATTTGATCACACCCTGTGATCAAATATTTCTGGATTTATTCCAGAAATGCAAGAATGGTTCAGTACACACAATTCAATCTACTTGATACACAATTTTAACAAAATGAGAGATAAAAATTATGATTATCCCAACAGATACAGAAAAAGCATTTGACAAAATTCAGTATCCTTTTATGTTAAGAACTCTCGACACAGTGGGTGTAAAGGCAATGTACCTCAACATTATAAAGGCTATGTGTGACCAGCGTACAATAAACATGACACTCAGTGACCAAGCTCAAAGTATTTTTTCCCCCTAAGATCAAGAATAAGAAAAAATATGTGCACTCTTGGCACTTTTATTCAACACAGTATTTGAAGCCCCAACCAGAACAACTAGGTGGAAAAAAAACAGAAAAGAAATAAAAGACATTCAAATTGGAAAGGAAGATGTTCAACTATCATTATTTGCACATGACATGATACTAAAGATTCCTTCAAACATCTGTTGGAAATAAACAAATTCAGTAAACTTACACGATACAAAAACAAATCTCTTGCATTTCTTTATACTAATAATGACAAAAAGAGAAATTAGGAAAACCATCAATTTACAGTTGCATCAAAAGAGAATTTCTAGGAATAAATTTAATTAACCCAGTAAGTGAAAGACCTATAAACTGAAAACTACAAAAAATTAATGAAATAAATTGAAGACACAAATAAATGGAAGACATTCCATCCTCATAAACTAGAAGAATACTGCTAAAATATCCATACTACTCCAATTAGTCTACAGGCCCAATGTGATCCTTATCAAAATTCCAATGGCATTTTTTATATAAAGAGAGCAAATAATCCTAAAGTTTGTACAGAGCCACAGAAAATTCCAAATAGTCAAATAAAACTTGAAAAAGAAGAGTAAACGTGGAGGCATCATGCTCTCTTATTTCAAACAATATAAGAAAGTTGGTAATATAGAGTATGGTATTGGCTTAAAAAACAGACATATAGATCAATAAACAGAATAGAGAGCCCAGAAATACACCCACACATGTACAGTCAATTATTTATGGAAAGCATATCCAAGGATATATAATAAGGAATGGATAGTCTCTTCAATAAATGGTGTTGGAAAAATTGGACAGCCACATGCCAAAGAATGAAACTGAACCACCATACACAAAAATTAACTCCAAGTGGTTTAAAGACATGAATGTAAAACTTGAAACATAAAAATCTTAGAAGAAAACACAGGTGGCAAGCTCTGTAACATTGGTCATGGAGATGATTTTCTTGATCTAACCCCAAAAGCAGGGAAAACAAAATAAAAAATAAACAAGTGGGACTGTATCAAACTAAAAAGCTTCTGTACAACACACGAAACCATACATTAAGTGAAAAGACAACCTACTGAAAGGGAGGAAATATTTGCAGTCATATACAATGGTCTCTGACTTATGATGGTTGCAGCTATCCAAAGGAAACAAAAACTCTAACTTAAAAAGATATCTGTACTCACATGTTCACAGTAGCATTATTTACAACAGCCAAGATATGGAAAAAACCTGTATCCACTGATGGATAATGGAGAGGACAGAATGAAATCTTGCCTTTTGCAATAACATGGGTAGACCTTTAGGGCATTATGTTAAGTGAAATAAGTCAGACAGAGAAAGGTAAATACTAAATTGTATCATATATGAATCAAAACAAAACAAAACAAAACAAATATTTAAACAAACAAAAAAGCAACCCAAGCTCATGGTTGAACAGATTGGTGTTTACTAAAGTCAGGGCTTGGAGATGGGTGAAATTAGTAAAGGCATTTAATAAGTCATAGAGATATAATGGACAGAGTGGGGACTGTAGCTAATAATATTGAATTGCATATTTAAAAGTTGTTAGAGATATATTTCACTCCTGGCTTCTTCTGTTGCTTTAAGATGTCAGTTGTCAGTTCAATTGTCATTCATTTGTAAGTAATGTCTTTCCCTTTATTTTAGGTTCTTCTCTCTGTCTTTGTGTCCTAAGTATTCAGTATGATGTGTACAGAAGTGGATTCTGTTTTTTATTATTTCTTTCACTTTTCTTATTATGGAATCAAATTGTTTTCTATCTGTTATGAAAAGTTATTTGCTGTCATTTCTTCAAATACTGTGTTCTCAGGGTGCCTGAGTGGCTTAGTCAGTTAAACGTCCAACTCTTGATTTTGGTTCAGGCCCTGATCCCAGGGTTATGGGATCAAGCCCTGCATTGGGCTCCACACTGGGCATGGAGACTGCTTAAGATTCTCTCTTTCTGTCTCTCCCCCCAATTCATGCTCTCTCTCTGGCTCTCTAAAATGAAAAAAATATATATTTTCTCATCATTCTACTTTTGGAACCCTGGTTAAATGTAATTGATGTATCTCTATTCCAGTTTTGGTCCTACTTTCAATTGTTATTTCTTCTATCACTGCAAGTTTTATCTGGTTCTTTTCTTTCCCTCATAACTGCTTAGTCTTTCTGAGGTCCCTTGTTCTCACATTTTTAATTTCCTTTTTCATTCAGCATGTTCATCATTTTCTTTTATAATCTACATTTTATAATGCTAATATACATTTTCTTTAGTGGTCTATTTCTGCTAGCTTTTGCTCTGGCACCACATTTTCTTCACAGTGTGTAATTTTCCTAACTTTGTGAGAATTTTGAGGCCTTATTTATTTAATTATTTTCCAGTATATGAAATTTATTGTCAAATTGGTTTCCATACAACACCCAGTGCTCATCCCAAAAGGTGCCCTCCTCAATACCCATCACCCATCCCCCATCAACCCTCAGTTTGTTCTCAGTTTTTAGGAGTCTCTTATGCTTTGGTTCTCTCCCACTCTAACCTCTTTTTTTTTTCCTTCCCCTCCCCCATGGGTTTCTGTTAAGTTTCTCAGGATCCACATAAGAGTAAAAACATATGGTATCTGTCTTTCTCTGTATGGCTTATTTCACTTAGCACCACTCTCCAGTTCCATCCACGTTGTTACAAAGGGCCATATTTCATTCTTTCTCATTGCCACATAGTACTCCATTGTGTATATAAACCACAATTTCTTTATCCATTCATCAGTTGATGGATATTCAGGCTTTTTCCATAATTTGGCTATTGTTGAGAGTGCTGCTATGAACATTGTGGTACAAGTGCCCCTATGCATCAGCACTCCTGTATCCCTTGGGTAAATTCCTAGCAGCGCTACTGCTGGGTCATAGGGTAGGTCTATTTTTAATTTTTTGAGGAAACTCCACACTGTTTTACACAGTTTGAGGCCTCATATAAAAGTGAATTCTCCCAGAAAGAATTTGCATTTATTTATCCCAGATGTGTGGGTGGCACCAGTATCCCAGGGAAACTTTAAAACAGAGTTTTAGTCTTGAGGTTTTTAGGATCAAGGAAGAGGTACAAATTGGGCTTCAAACTCACTTAAGTCTAATGTGATGGTATAAACTTTCAGAGTGGATTCTTTTTCTCCTATACTATGTACTACATTTTAAGATGGGCAGTTTTCTTTGCAGACCCCTACAGAGCTAGGTTTACTTTCAATTTACCTTAAAATGACTTTCAGCTCAATACAATAGGTTCCTATTAAACTCTCTTTTTCTCTGGCTACTTGCTTGGGGCTTGTTCTATCCTGTGTGACCTGAGAGGCTGGGACAACTGTAGCTCAGGTTCACCAAATTCACCAAATTCTGTCAAGTTTAAGGCCAACTTCAGTCTGCTTTTATTTAGTTTTTGGTCTTTTAGATCTTTCTTACTCTGTTTCATATTACTTATACCTTTAAGCAGATTTATTTAAAATATTTTATTCACATACTATGCAGAAACGAAACAACCTAAATATCTATCAACAGAGGAAGGGATAAATTGTATTGCATTCATGCAATATATTACACTGCAGCAATAAAAAATGTATCTAGGAGGGAGGTAGCCAAGATGGTGGAACAGCATGGAAGTTTTTGTGTGTCTCGCTTCCATGAAATACAGCCAGACCAACACTAAACCATCCTGCACACCTAGAAAACTGACCTGAGCCACAGAATTCAGCAGGTATGCACACAGAGAGGTGAACTTGGGGAGAGAGAAGCTGTGGAGGTAAGGGAGCCACTTTTGCATGTGTAGAGAGGAGGGAGATGGGGGCAGATGGGAAAAGCACCCCTCCCCAAAAGCAGCTGGAGAGAAAGTTGAAAATTGGAAACAGCGGCAGGGACTAAACTAAAAAAGGACAAAGGACAAAGGACAAAGGAGAGGGTTAAATTCCATTAAGACTGTAAACAAGGGGAGCACAAAGTCTCCAACTCCGCAGCTTGATACCTGGCAGTGCTCTGGTGGGAATGGTGAATCCCCAGGAACAAAGTAGGGTCTGGGAGGTTCTTGGGCCACATGGCAAAAACTGGTCCCACTGCTGGAAGGACATTTTGTAGAGACTGTGAGGCCACCTGGTCCCAGAAGACACCAGAGAATGGCCACATTCGCTGGTGCTGGAACAAGGTCATCAAGGTGAAGCCTGGTGCCACATGTGTATTGTGATTTTCCATAATCCCTGAAAAGCTGCTGCTACACTATCTTGCAAACTTTTCTTGGGCAGGCTGGCACCTGGCCACAGTCTCTGGGCATCGGCAGCAGCATGGACTTGTGAAATTTCCTGGGTGTGGCCAGCATTTGGCCATTGTATGGTGAGAGCCTCCACAGAGGGATGGAATGGGTCAAAGCTGCTGTCCCTCAGAAGTAAGGAGCCAGGGAAAACAGCCACATCTGAGACAAAACTTGGGAAAGAGGTACTACCTGGGGCTTGGTCACAGGCGGTGTAAAAGCGGGGAGTGGATGAAAGCACAAGACAAAGGATGGGTGCGTGATTGCTGATTGCGGAGAACAGAGCCGATATTAGAGACTGGGTAGCTGGGTGACACCATTTTCACTGCTCCCACACATGCATATATGCACCTACCAGCAGCCACAACAATCCACCCCAGTAGGCTAGCAATGCCATCTAGTGGAGAATGGAGCCATTACACTAAGCCCTGCACAACTGGGCCAACCTTGCTCTTCAAGAACAGAAGTCTCACCACCTGCTTATTTTATGCACTATAAAGTGCTTCATAATCTGACATCTAGGGGAAAACGAAGTAATTTCAGTCATATTTCAGTCTGTTAGCAGGTCCATCTAATTTTCTTTTTTTATTTTTCTTTTTCATTTCTTTTTTTTCCTGAATACAGAAAGAGAAAAAATTCAATGTTATTTTTAATTTTTGTTAAAAATATTTTTCTTTACTTTCTTTCTACTGTATTCTTTACTTTTGTGTAAATTTTTTCAAATTTTATTTTACTCCCATCATCTCATTTTAGTTTACTTCGGTGTCTTTATTTTTTCAAATTTTCAAATGATTTCTTTTTTTTCTTTTTCTTTTCTTCCCCTTTGTTTCTCTAATCTATCAAGCCACTTTCAACACCCAGACCAAAACACACCTAGGATCTAGCATCATTTATTCGATTTTTTGTGTGTTTTTAATTTTTTAATTTTAATAATTTTAAATTTTAATATTTTTTAATTTTAATCTTTTTCTACCTCATTAATTCATTTTCTCCCTACAAAATGACAAAACGAAGGAATTCACCACAAAAGAAAGAGAACGAAGAAACAACAGCCAGGGACTTAACCAACACAGATCCAAACAAGATGTCTGAACCAGAATTTAGAATCACAATAAGAAGAATACTAGCTGGAGTCGAAAATAGATTATAATCCCTTTCTGCAGACATAAAAGATGTAAAAAATAGAATGAAATTAAAAATGCTATAACTGAGCTGCAATCACTCATGGATGCAGCGGCAGCAAGGATGGATGAAGCAGAACAGAGAATCAGCGATATAGAGGAAAAACTTATAGACAATAATGAAGCAGAAAAAAAGAGGGAGACTAAGGCAAGAGAGCACAATTTAAAAATTAGAGAAATCAGTGACTCATTAAAAAGGAACAACATCAGAATTATAGGGGTCCCAGAAGAGGAAGAGACAGAAATAAGGGTAGAAGTGTTAATTGAGCAAATCATAGCAGAAAACCTTCCTAACCTGAGGAAAGACACGGACATCAAAATCCAGGAAGCACAGAGGACCCCCATTAGATTCAACAAAAACCGACTATCAACAAGGCATATCATAGTCAAATTCACGAAATACTCAGGCAAGGAGAAAATCATGAAAGCAGCAAGGGGAAAAACGTCCCTAACCTACAAGGGAAGACAGATCAGGTTTGCAGCAGACCTATCCACGGAAACTTGGCAGGCCAGAAAGGAGTGGCAGGATATATTCAACGTGCTGAATCAGAAAAATAGGCAGCCAAGAATTCTTTATCCAGCAAGGCTGTCATTCAAAATAGAAGGTGAGATAACAAGTTTCCCAGACAAACAAGAATCAAAGGAGTTTGTGACCACTAAACCAGCTCTGCAAGACATTTTAAGGGGGACTTTCTGAGGGGAGAAAAGATGAAAAAAAAAAAATATATATATATATATAGAAATTGTCATTATATATAATGAAAAAATGAACACACCGAAGTAGACTAAAATGAGATGATGGGAGTACAATAAAATTTGAAAAACTTTACACAAAAGTAAATGCATATATATATATATATACACACATACATACATACACCAAAAGTAACAAAAGATTAGAAAGGACCAGAGGACATCACCAGAAACTCCAACTCTACAAGCATCATAATGGCATTAAATTCCTTTCTTTCAGTACTCACTCTAAACGTCAATGGGCTCAATGCTCCAATCAAAAGACATAGTGTAACAGAATGGATAAGAAATCAAGATCCATCTATATGCTGTTTACAAGAGACCCACTTTAGACCTAAAGACACCTTCAGATTGAAAATAAGGGGATGGAGAACCATCTATCATGCTGATGGTCAACAAAAGAAAGCCGGAGTAGCCATACTTATATCAGACAATCTAGACTTTAAAATAAAGACTGTACCAAGGGATGCAGAAGGGCATTACATCATAATCAAGGGGTCTATCCACCAAGAAGACCTAACAATTGTAAACATTTATGCACCAAATGTGGAAGAACCCAAATATATAAATCAGGCAATCACAAACATAAAGAAACTCATCGATAGTAATACCTTAATAGTAGGAGACTTCAACACCCCACTCACAGCAATGGACAGATCATCTAATCAAAAAATCAACAAAGAAACAATGGCTTTGAATGACACACTGGACCAGATGGACTTAACAGATATATTCAGAACATTTCATCCTAAAGCAGCGGAATATACATTCTTCTCCAGTGCACATGGAACATTCTCCAGAATAGACCATATACTGGGACACAAATCAGCCCTCACCAAGTACAAAAAGATCAAGATCATACAATGCATATTTTCAGACCACAATGCTATGAAACTCAAAATCAACCATAAGAAAAAAATTGGAAAGGTAACAAATACTTGGAGATTGAAGAACATCCTACTAAAGAAGGAATGGGCTAACCAAGAAGTTAAAGAGGAAATTTAAAAGTATATGGAAGCCAATGAAAATGAAAACACCACAACTCAAAACCTCTGGGACACAGCAAAGGCGGTCATAAGAGGAAAGTATATAGCAATCCAGGCCTTCCCAAAGAAGGAAGAAAGATCTCAGATACACAACCTAACCTTATGCCTTAAAGAGCTGGAAAAATAACAGCAAATAGAACCCAAATGCAGCAGAAGATGGGAAATAATAAAGATTAGAGCAGAAATTAATGCTATCAAAACCAAAAAAAAAAAAAAAAAACAGTAGAACAGATCAATGAAACCAGAAACTGCTTCTTTGCAAGAATTAACGAAATGGATAAACTACTAGCCAGTTTGATCAAAAAGAAAAAGGAAAGGACCCAAACAAATAAAATCCAGAAGTAAATTGGAGAGATCACAACCAACACAGCAGAAATAAAAACAATAATAAGAGAATATTATGAGTAATTATATGCCAACAAAATGGGAAATCTGGAAGAAATGGACAAATTCCTAGAAACATATACACTACCAAAACTGAAACAGGAAAAAACAGAAAATTTGAACAGACCCATAACCAGTAAGGAAATCAAATTAGTGATCAAAAATCTGCCAAAAACAAAACTTTCAAACTCATTCTATGAAGCCAGCAGTACCTTGCTTCCAAACCAGAGACCCCACTAAAAAGGAGAACTATAGACCAATTTCCCTGATGAACATGGATGCAAAAATCCTCAACAAAATATTAGCCAACTGGATCCAGCAATACATTAAAAAAAAATGTTTACCATGACCAAGTGGGATTTATACCTGGGATGTGGGGCTGGTTCAATATCCACAAAACAATTAACGTGATTCATCACATCAATAAAAGAAAGGACAAGAACCATAGGATCCTCTCAATAGATGCAGAGAAAGCATTTGACAAAATACAGACTCCTTTCATGATAAAAACCCACAAGAAAGTAGGGATAGAAGGAGCATACCTCGAGATCATAAAAGCCATATATGAATGACCCAATGCTAATATCATCTTCAATGGGGAAACTGAGAGCTCTCCCCCTAAGGTCAGGAACAAGACAGGGATGTCCACTCTCACCACTGTTATTCAACATAGTATGGGAAGTCTTAGCCTCTGCAATCAGACAACATAAAGAAATAAAAGGCATCCAAATCAGCCAGGAGGAGGTCAAACTTTCACTCTTTGCAGATGACATGATACTCTATATGGAAAACCCTAAAGATTCCACCAAAAAACTGCTAGAATTGATTCATGAATTCAACATAGTTTCAGGATATAAAATCAACTCACAGAAATCAGTTGCATTCCTACACACCAACAATGAAGTGACAGAAAGAGAAATCAAGGAATCGATCCCATTTATAATTGCCCACAAAACCATAAAATACCTAGGAATAATCTAACCAAAGAGGTGAAGAATCTAAACATTGCAAACTGTACAAATTTTATGAAATAAATTGAAGAAGACACACACAAAAACTGGAAAAAGTTTCCATGCTCCTGGATAAGAACAAATATTGTTAAATTGTTGATACTACCCAAAGCAATCTACATATTCGATGCAATCGCTATCAAAATAACACTAGCATTCTTCACAGAGATAGAACAAACAATCCTAAAATTTGTATGGAACCAGAAAAGACCCCAAATAGCCAAAGAAATCTTGAAAAAGAAAACCAAAGCAGGAGGCATCACAATCCCAGACTTCAAGCTATACTACAAAGCTGTAATCATCAAGACAGTATGGTACTGGCATAAGAACAGACACTCAGGTAAATGGAACAGAATAGAGAACCCAGAAATGGACCCACAAATGAATGGCCAACTAATCTTTGACAAAGCAAGAAAGAATAAAGACAGTCTCTTCAGCAAGTGGTGCTGGGAAAACTGGACAGCGACATACAGAAGAATGAACCTGGACCACTTTCTTACACCATACACAAAAAATAAACTCAAATTGGATGAAAGACCTCAATGTAAGAAAGGAAGCCATCAAAATCCTCGAGGAGAAAGCAGGCAAAATCCTCTTTGATCTTGGCCGCAGCAACTTCTTACTCAACACGTCTCCAGAGGCAAGGGAAACAAAAGCAAAAATGAACTACCGGGACCTCATCAAAATCAAAACTTTCTGCACAGCGAAGGAAACAGTCAACAAAACTAAAAGACAACCGACAGAATGGGAGAAGATATTTGCAAATGACATATCAGTTAAAGGGTTAGTATCCAAAATCTATAAAGAACTTATCAAACTCAACACCCAAAACACAAATAATCCAGTGAAGAAATGGGCAAAAGACATGAATAGACACTTCTCCAAAGAAGACATCCAGATGGCCAACTGACACATGAAAAAATGCTCCACATCACTCATCATCAGGGAAATACAAATCAAAACCACAATGAGATACCACCTCGCACCTGTGAGAATGGCTAACATTAACAACTCAGGCAACAACAGATGTTGGCAAGGATGTGGAGATAGAGGATCTCTTTTGCACTGTTGGTGGGAATGCAAGCTGGTGCAGCCACTCTGGAAAACACTATGGAGGTTCCTCAAAAAACTAAAAATAGAAGTACCCTACGACCCAGCATCCGACATCAGCTCAGGTCATGATCTCATGGTTCGTGGGTTCAAGCTCCACGTCAGGCTCTGTGCTGACAGATCAGAGTGGAGCCTGCCTTGGATTCTCTCCCCCTCTCTCTACCCCTCCTTGGCTTGCACTCTGTTTCTCATTCTCAAAAATAAACAAAATTAAAAAACTAAAAAACATAAAAATAGGTATCTACACACACCAACAGATTACACAATATAGATAAATCTCACATTTTGCTGAGTGAAAAAAATGGACACAAAACAATTCATGTTGCATAATTCCACTTATATGACATCCAAGAAGAGGTAAAAGCAAGCAGGGTTAGTAGAAGCCACATTACTAGTTACTATAACTTGGTGGTTGGGGGGTGGGGTTGTTGGTTACTGATTAGGGAGGGCCATGAAGGAAATTTCTGGGGCTCTGGAGATGTTCCAGGTCTTGATCTGGTGATGGTTACAGAGGCATAAAAACTCAGCTAGCCATATACTCAGCACTAGTGCACTTTACATGCTTTAATGTATATATGTTATACCTCAATAAAGTCAAAGAAAAATTACCTCCAATTTTAGTTTGTTTGGCCACAGTACCTCCTGTGCCTTACTACTGCAAATAAAAAGCCAAGTGCTTTACAAATATAAGGGATTTATATTCATTACCTACATTGCCACTATAAAGTAGAAGATTGGACAGTTATTTAGAGAAAGCAATGAGAATATAAAATTACCACTTCTCCCTTTTTGGCAATAGAATTTTAATTTTTTTTATCATAACAACTCCACATTTCATTTTGCCTTTATACTCAGTATCTAAATGAGGGGGAACATCTCATTGAGAAAATGTATTAAAATAAACTATTAATATAATTGCAGATATAATTCCTAAAGGTAGAGTAAAGCTATCATTTTTGTAACAAAAGTCTTGAAAATGAATGTACTTTTAATTCTTTAATGAATGCTACCATGAAGACCACAGGCAGTTAGATGTGAAGGAATGTGATTAATTTTTCTAATGCTTCATTTCTAGATACCTTCTACCACTGCATAGGCATGGCACTTTTTTCGTATCTAAGTGCATGCAACTCATCTATAAACTAAATCTTGTGTATAGCAGTTTGTTAATAGAGAAGAAATACTTTATTAGCACAAGGAAAGGAGTAGTTAAATCTGTATATTTACGTATTTAATAGCCATTGTTTACACATTTGCTAACAGGATCATTAATTGTTTTTGCAAATGAAGACTATGAAGTGGGTAACAAATTGTAGATGATGCGAGATGCGTATCCTTAGTATAGTGAAGCTTGCAACTAATGTGTTACAGGTAGAATGAACCATCCATCTTATAGATCCTTATCTCCCTTGGTAGGTTTACCTGACATATAATTGGACCTCAGTAATGTTTCCCAAGTAAATAAGCAATAATGATAGCCTACCCTTCCTTTTAAATCATATATATATAGATATAAATTATGTCCCCAAACTTTAATGACTCTCAAGTAAGTTTCACAGTAGTATAATGGGAAAAGAACAATATTATAACCATCATTTTTATAGGTAAATAAAGGCATGTGATGTTACCATTTTTTCAATGTTCATTTATTTATTTTGAGAGACTGAGAGAGATCAAGAGCAGGGGAAGCGCCAAAAGAGATGGTGAGAGAATTCCAAGCACGCTCTGTACTGTCAGCACAGAGCCTGATGTGGTACTTAAGCTCACAAATTTCAAGATCATGACCTCAGCAAAAATCAAGACTTGGATGCTCAACCAATTGAGCCACCCATGCACCCCTTTGTTACCATTTTTTTAAAGCAAAATGCCTCAGATAAAAGAAGAATACTTAGGTCAATGGAAACCAGTGGTTAACCACTTGATTCCTAAGCATTAAAAATTGAAATCAACAAACATTCACTAAGGATAATTTTTATAAGGCATTCATCTGGATGTGAAGACACTTAAGATGTCACTTCAGTCTATTTGGGAGGTGGGTCCCTTGCTATTAAGTGGTTTCAAACATAGTTTTGGTATGATGCTGTAAGTAGATCCTAGGACATAAAATTGGTCTCTTTGACTTAACAACTGAATGACTATGACAGTTGCCAAGGAATGCTACAAAGTTGTTAGGGTATGGGTAGTTAGTAGCTAGTATTTTTGGTAATATGTTTGCTATTATTTGATTCTTTCTTCACATTACTACAAGAAAGCAGGCCCATCATTTGTTAATATTCCTTTGCTCTTCTTGAAGCCAAAGATGGATATGATGCCTGCCAGTTGAAATTTACAAGCTCTACTTTTGCTGTCCTATAGGAACCAATTCTGCTTGAGGAGACCACATTGAATAACCACATTGAATGACCTTTTCTAAGGCGTAATTTCTATATGCCTTGTTTTTCATCAACCTAATAAATGGGATGACATTACTGATCTCACAGAGTGGTTACCAGTTCTAATTGAACAAGATTATAGTCTATTTCAAGTGCCTTGTACTTTGCCTAGAACATAAAAAAAGTGTTCACTAAACATTAGCTATCATCATTATTCACTTCTTCATTATCTTTTATATTATTAAGGAGTGGCTATGAGTCTGGACCTTTGGAGTCATACCTGAGATCTTGCCCTGGATCTTTCAGTTGAGAGATACCCAACCTTGAAAAATGACTTCCCATCTCTCATCCTCAGTTTTGCTATCTTCATATTGGGAATAAAAAACAGTGCTTGATGCATTTAGTTGCTATAGTAACTAACTGAGATGATACATGTCACAACTTTAGAGCAGTGCCTATATCACATAGTAAATGCTCAAGCAATGCACATGATGATGATAATGCCATCTGTCTATAAGACAGTAAATAGTTCAAAAGCAGATTGTTCATCACTATTGTATGGTTCATCTCTGAATGCACATGGTAAGGCATTGAAGAAGAGATACAGAGGAGGGATGCAATGTCAGAGAGACTTGCACGTCATGGGGGCACTTACAGATCAAGAAAACAAGGGGAGAAGAGGAGAGGAAGAAATTGATTTGATTAAAAGGAACTTGTAGGGGATAATTTACTACAACTCTTTCTAGTACAAGAAAGCCTTGCTCTGTCCTTTACAGAGGAGGTTAACCAAATCAGCCAGGCTTAGAAAACATTAATGATGGAGGGATTTAATTACAACAACTCCTTAGAAAAACACACGTATGAATCAAAACATTTATCATGTAATTTTAGGTCTACAGCTAGCCTTGGTGGAATTACCTGGATATTTGCATGGGTATCTAATTTTAAATGCCCTCATTCTTAATGATGCCCCTATGAACTGGATAAGGTTAAGTGTTTAGAGCTACCAATATGGTGGCAATGAGGCCTCTGCCAAAAGGTAGCCAAGACCCACCAGGAAACAGTGACTTAAATTTGTGGATTAGTTTTGTTTTGTCTTCCTGCCAGTCCCAGGCTTTCATTGTCATAGTAAAGGGCAATTTACAGAACTTACTGGTTGTCCTTTTTGCTTACATTCTTAGCTTGGAAATATTTCTTAACAACAAATGTCTCTGGGTCTTTGTCTTGATGGCAAAAGGCTTTCTTAGGGTCTTTATCACTCTCCTGTCTCCTATTTCTCCAAATCCTCCTTAATCTTAAACTTACTCCACTTACCTCGTTCAATAGCAAATGGCCTCTGGACAACTTCAAATGGTCATGACTACCAGATAACCTCTGCCTTCCATCAAAACATGCAAGAATAAACTGTATCAGATGATGAGAAACAAGAGGAGAGACTTACTGTTGGAGGGCTGAATTATCTCTTCAACAGCTTACCCTGATTTAGAGGATTCTCCCCCTCTTGCTATCACTTACATATTGTCATGTCACTAAGGCAAATCTGGAAAAAGACACACTAACTAGGGCTTCTCACTATCCTGTGTAGCTGGTGTTACTGAATAAATTAAATCACCTGGAAAATGAGTGGAGAGGGACAGTAGTCACTGTGCAACTTCTGAAAGCATTGTTCATCCTAGACATCTTGTTGTGGGGGCAAAAAGGTTACACAAATTAAAGAAGTAAAACACTTTTTTTTTCTTTTTACTACTTGACTGCTGAATGCTTTACAGCTTTGAAATTTGCAAAGAGTGGTCCAACTCCTTTTGTGCCTGACTTTATCATGCTATATAATTACATCTGTTAAAGCCCAGCATCTATTTTGCTTTTCATGCTTGCATACAGTCCATCATCACAAGTGACATTTCTTTTAGATGTTGCTGGTTGCTTAGCACTTCCATTTTATACTTTTTCCCTTATTAGTGCCAATCACAGTAATCAGTTTTACAAGGCATCTTTTTATTGTGACTTGCCTTACTTCCATAAAGAAATGATGATTGCAAAAGACACATTATAAAGTCTGTGTACAGAGCTTTCAAACCAACTGTTTATTTTTCTTCCTTTCTTCCTGCCTCCTCCCCTCCACCCTCCCATCCTATCTGATTTCTTTTGTCTCCTAAGTGTCAGCACATTTTATACATATTAAATCTGAATTAGTGGCCCAAACATTGAAACTGGGAAGTTTCATTTGGAGTTGAGTGGAAATGGTTCTTTAGATGGGGGTGCTGGGGCAAACAGGGCCTAAGACTCCATTTTGAATAGTTCCTATCTTTCCCTACAGGCTCCCTGACATCTTGCTTGGTTAATTTATACTCTCTGCCAGAACTGTGAGGGCAGTTGGAGCATGATCCTTATTATATCTTGAAGCGAGAGTTGCCATTCCTTCATTTTTGCTTCAAGATGAAGAACCTTCATACATGCTAGCTGTCCCCAAAGGGTTAAACCCTTCTGACAAGCTTTTTCTTTCCTTAACACCCTTCAACACCTATGTTGAAACCAAGGCACTCCTGCTCTGTGACCAGGAGGGTGAATTACCCAGCACTTTTTGAAGACAATATATTATTATAGAGTTACAACCCTAACTGTGTTTGTTCTCATTGGTACAAGTACCCTACTCCTGGGAATCTAAAGCCTGATTTAAAAAACACAAACGTATCAGTAGAAGGTTATTTTTTGTGATGTCTATAACAGCCAGGAAAGCTTTAAAATGTTAATTAGTAAGACTGTTAAAACATGAAGAACATGTGAAGGGAAAAAGGGCAAAAGCAAAACGGTACAAGAGGCTTATAAGAACTAAGCCTCTAGGGATATATGAAAATACAGAATGGCCTGGTTAAACTTCAGGAAGTGTTGTTTGTTTTTTCTCGTTCTTCCCCTCAAGACATGTAAACTACTATGGGTAAATGAAATCACTCAATAAGTATCAAGCCTACAAATGTCTTCTCCCTTTGAAGATGAAGATGTAGTTGGCTTTCATCAAGAAAAACAGGTCTGGAAATGTAAATGTAACAAATGCCCCAAGGGAATTGAAAACATCAACGATGGGAAGAAGTGAAAGCTCTCTCAATCTTAATCACCAAATCCAAACAAGCAGATTGGTGAGTGTAGGTTCTCTTACCCAGTAAGTCTTGGCCTATCTTAAGAAATTGTGTGGACTGCCATTTTTGAATTGTGAATATACTTCCTTAAGACTCCAAAAAAAGAAAAAGAAAAAATACGATTTCATATGATCATCTCAATAAAGGTAGACAAAGCATTTTACAAAACTCAACGTCCATTCATGATAGAACCTCTTATAAAATTAAGTACACAAGGAACATACCTCAACATAATAAAGTCCATATGTGACAAGTCCACAGCTAACATCATACCCAATGATGACAGGTTGATAAGTTTTCATCTAAGATCAGGAAAAAGACAAGGATGCCCACACTTATCATTTCTATTTCACATAATACTGGAAATCCTAGCCAGAGCAATCAGGAAAGAAGAAGTAAAAGATGTCATAATTGGAAGGATGAAGTAATCTCTATTCACAGAAGACATGATTTTATATATAGAAAATCCTCAAGAGTCACCAAAAAACTCTTAGAACTACCAATTCAGTGAAGTTCAAGATACAAAATTAACATACAAAAATCAGTAGCTTTTGATATACTAACAACTAATTACCTGAAAAATAAACTTAAAAAATTAAAAAAAAAACAATCCCATTTACAGTAGTATAAAAACCAATAAAATACTAGGGCTCCTGGGTGGCTCAGTCAGTTGAACATCTGACTCCTGATTTTCGCTCAGGTCATGATCTCACTTTCATGGGTTTAAGCCCCACATCAGGCTCTGCACCGGCAGTGTGGAGCTTGTTTGGGATCCTCTCTCAACCACTGTCTCTACCCCTACACTGCTTGCATTCATTCATTCTCTCTCTCTGTCTCTCTCTCAAAATAAATAAATAAACTTACAAAAAATTTTTTAAACATACTTAGAAATAAATTTAGCCAATGAAGTAAAATGTCTTTACAATGAAAACTACAAAATATTGGTTAAAAAATCAGAGACACAAATACAAATATATCTGTGATGATGGATTGCAAAAATTAATATTGTTAAAATGTCCATGATACAAAAAGCCACCTATAGACTCAAGACAATCCCTATTAAGATTCCAATGGCATTTTTTTTTTTTTACAGAAGTAATATGTACTTGGAACCATGAAAAAAACCTCAAACACCCTAAACAATGCTGAGAAAGAAGAACAAAGCAGGAAGCATTACACTTCCTGATTTAAAACTCTATTATAAAGCTATGCTAATCAAAATAGTATGGTACTGGCATAAAAACAGACACATAGACCAACTGAATATAATTGGGAGCCAAAAGATAAATCCATTCATACATGATCAACTAATATTTGACAAAAGAAACAAGAATAATTAATGGAGAAAAGACAGTTTCTTCAATAAACGATGCTGGGAAAATTGTATATTCACATATAAAAGAAGGAAACTGGACCCCTATCTAACACCACACACAAAAATTAACTCAAAAGCAGTTAAAGAATTAAATCTAAGAATGGAAACCACAAAACTTCTAGAAGAAAACCTAGGAAAAATGATCCTTGGCCTGAATCTTGGCAATGACTTTTTGTATATTATACCTAAAATATGAGCAACAAAATAAATAAGTAGGGTTATATCAAACTTAAAAGCTTCTGCACAGCAAAATAAATGACAAACATAATGAAATACAATTTACAGAATGGGAAAAACATATTTGCAAATCAAAAATCTCATATGGTACTAATATCCAAAATATACAGTAAATTTACATAACTCAATAGCAAAACAACAAATAATCCAATTAAAAATGGGCAAAGTCCCTGAATGGACATTTTTTCCAAAGAATATCTACAAATGGCTAATGCATGGGATGTAAAAAGGGGCTCAAAATCACAAACATTAGGGGAATGCAAATCAAAACCACACGGAACTATTACCTTATGCCTGTTACAATGGCCGTATCAAAAAGTCAAGACATAACAAATGCTGTTGATGATATGCAGAAAAGGAAACCCTTGTGCACTGTTGGTGGGAATGTAAACTGGTGGAGCCACTGTGGAAAATGGTATGGAGTTTCTTCAGAAAATTAAAAATAGAACTACCATATGATCCAACAATTTCACTTCTGGGAATATAGCTAAAAACAATTAAAACACTATGTTTTAAGAGAGATCTTTACCCTCATGCTTACAGCACCATTATTTACAATGGCTAAGACATGGCAACAACCATCAATGGTTAAATGCATAAGGAAGTTGAAGTGTGTATGTACACACACACACACACACACACACACACACACACACACACACACAGGAATGGTACTCAGGTATTGAAAACAAAGAAATCTTGTTATTTGAGACAATATGAAAGGACCTTACCGAACTCATAGAGAAAAGAGATTAGATTTATGGTTACCAGAGGTGGGGGTGGGTAGGGTAAATTGGATGAAGATGGTCAAAAGGTACAAGCTTTCAGTTAAAAGATAAATAACTACTATAGATGTAATATACAACATGATGACTATAGTTAATACCACCATATGGTATAATTGAAGGTTGTTAAGAAACTAGATACTAGGAGTATTCATCACAAGGAAATTTTTTTCCTTTTCTTTTTTTAAATATACATAGAGATGATGGATATTAACTAGACTTACTGTGGTAATCATTTCACAATATATTTAGGTCAAATAATTGTACTGTATACCTTAAACTCATATAGTGCTATATATCAATTATATTCCAATAAAACTGATTAAAGAAATCCAGCCCCACACAGTAGCTCATAACACACACTGCTACTCTTGGCTTTTAAGATAGTAATACAAACTTACTTTTAGCATTTTGTAGGGTTTTTTTTAAGATGCTTAAACATATGTTCATTTTAGCAAGTTTCCATGAGTCCTCAGAAATGCTTACCATGCAACTATCTTGGGTTTTCTCACCGATTCTGAATTCTGGTTTTCATACATGGAGTCAAAATCTTTAAAATTATTATTGTTTAAAATTTCATTTCTATACAATGTACCATTTTGATAATAAACTATAAACTTAAAAAGAGAGAGAATACTTGAGAAAAGTCAGATCTCAGAAAGAAAAAAAGTGACATTTGGTTTATAAGTAAGCAGTAGGTATCTATATTCTTTTTCAGTAGAACTGAATTTAAATATCAACTGAAATTATCACAAGGAGATTACTTGGCCTATATATAGCAAAGTATTTAAAATTAAAGTAAGTTTAATGAAACAAATACAATATAATTATTAAGTGTGTGCTATACCTTGGAAGTCCAAGAATATTTGTCTACAAAACATATTAACTAAGACATTTTTTTTCTTGGTTCTCTAGTAGGGGAAGAAGAAACCAAACTACCAAAAACCCACTCTCCCTGATTCTGTTGCCATTTTCTTTTGTGAAACTATTATCCATTATTAATCTATCTGAGGTAGTGGGAATATTGCAATGGCTTTGCCCATCACAAAGTCCCAACCTCCTGACAACCATGAAATGGCCCAAATGTACTGGAACAGAGGAATGCCAGGAATTTGTTGGGCTTTAAAGAAAATAAGGGAGTTCTTCCCACTGGGATAACAGAATTTTGTAGAAATGCTACTATGGATATAAGAACTTTGACATGGAAGATTATATAGAAGAAACATGAGTCCAGAGATGAGAAGAGAGCCCTTAGTTTCAGCCAGGCCTAAAACAAACCAACCTTGTATATTTTAGCTCATTTCGCCTTCTGACTTGATCCAGTTTGAGCTCGATTTTTTATTTTGCCAGAAAAAGGCCTGATTTATATAGTATTTCATGTAACTATCAAACTACAGGGAAGCTCAGAAACAGACCCTGTTAATCTACTTTTTCTGTTCAGAGAATTTAAATGTAATTATGCTTGTTAAATAAAGGAGGGAACATTATTTTCCAATAGAAAACAACTAATAATACATGCACCTTCTTTTTTGGTAATGTTTTAATTACCAAGTATGAAATAAACTGAAGAGCATGGAGTAATTTTCAAGACACTTAGATGTATCTGCAAATCCCTTGGTCTCAAAAGGGTCTCATCTAAATGTTTCTTTTAAAATCAGGTACCATTTATAGGTAATATTTTATATCTACTCATTACTGGGAATGGTTTTAATTTCCCAAGACCAAAATGCACTATGGGAAGAGGAGGAGTTCTTCCCATATAACCAAAATAAATTATTTTTCCTGATTCTCTTGTAGAAACCTCTCTTAAACAAAACAGGTGGAATCTTGTTTGTTAAGTCCTGGGTAGCAAGTGGGAAGAAGCTTCAAATCTCAACATTTGATGCTTATGTGGATAGTGAAAATTGATAGTGTGAAAAGGAAAAGGGCAAACAAAAATGAGAATAGTTTACAAATTATCTTTGCTAGCTTCCTGAAATTTAGTAAGTTTCTGGGGGAAAAAACAGCTTTATAATTTATTTTTATGTTGGTATCTAGAAGTATTAAGAGATGGGCTAAGTCTACTGAGATAATACGAAGTATAGCATTGAGAGTTATTCAGATGATTAATTCCAAAAGAAATTGATTATGGAAAAGGAATATAAATTTTGGAGAGAATTAAGCTAGCAATGCAAATTTATTAAATCATCTGTATAACTTAGTCATTTCTTTACCACTTTGCCAGAAAGAGCTCCTGGTTTGTAAATCTTCCAACAGAGCCCATTACAGTACAGACTTAATAACTGGTGGCCATTGTCATTATTACTATTGTTGATATGTCAAGCAGGTGAGAAGAAAAGCTATATCCCCTTTATATTTATCATATATAGCATATATCATATGTAGGTAGCATATATTATATATACATAACATATATAACATATCATATATATATATGATTTCCAGAGGATATACATAACATATATATATTATTTATGTACATATATATTACATATTTTATTTTTATATACTGTGCATATACACATATAATATGTATGTCCATATTATACACAAATGTGTGTATATTATATATATGCATTATAATTCCCAGGTTAGATTTACATAGTTATATTTCACAGGTTAATGCATATGGCAGTAAAAACTGGAGAAGTTGGTAGTTGGGGGCAGAGGGTTCAAGCAGAGATGAAAATGTGTGGAGCAACTATCATGGAATGTTTGCTATTTGGGTATGTATGTACCAGCCTGTGTTAGCTACATCTCTTGGTGATGTGCATGGAGTCTCTGCCCAGAGATCTTTCTCCTGTGTCCAGGGTCCATTACTTGGTGCTAACCAATCTCCAAGGAAAACAATCATTTATCCTTTTTGCATTTATTTATCCTTCACACCCCAATAAGTTAGTGTCATATTACCCCATCCCCTTTTAGGGCACTTCTGTAGATTCCCTCCCTCAGGCTTACATATCTGGTTCATTGTCAAAGAACACTTCTGTTATCTGCTCAACAGTAATCCTCATTTAAGAGGCCTGCAATAAGGGCTACAGATGTTTCTGCATCTTTAGGGTATTCTTATTTATATAAGAGTTTCAAGGATACTTCATTTTTTTTCTTTATTTGCCTATTTTTTGTTTTTTCCTACTTCATTGGTTATTTTCTCTCTGTCTCATTTGCTGATTTTCTGATCAACTTAGGGTTGGTCTCTTCCTAAGTAAAGTCATCATGTCACAGGGCTATAATGCCATCATAGGCCAACTCCCTATTTTATTACTCTAGTCTTGACTGCTCTCCATCTCAGGGCTCAACTGTCCAAATGACATTGGCACTTCACTAATATTCATCATATATATGTATGTGTGTGTATGTCATACATATATGTGTGTATGTTTGTGTGTGTATTATATGTATATCGTATATATAAAGTAGAGCTGATTCCCATGATCCCTAATCCCCTATTTCTTCTTCAGAATTCTTCATCTTAGAAAACAACACCACCTGTCAAAACACAAGGAGTTTTGATTCTTTTATTTAACCCTTTCATCCTTTTAAATTCATTCAGTGAATTTCATCCTTTTAAATTCACTGATTCAATTTCTAAAATATATTCCAAACACAGTGCTTCCCTTCATTTATACTGTTAGCATTCTAACTAGAGCCATTAGCACTTAATGAAAAGCTTGAATGAAAGTACCTCCTAACTGGTCTTACTTTCTGACTCATGCCCTTGATACAATGTTCTGAGTAATCAATAGCTTCTTAAAATGTTCATAAGATCAAATAATTCTCCTATATAAACCTTCCATTGACCTTCTATCACTACTAGAATGAAACAATGACTCCTTCTATTTCCAGTAAACAAGTCATCTAGCTCAACCTTCAACTACAGCCTCCCTTATTTCCATTCTCTATTTCTAGTGGCTCTACCTTCTTTCTCTGCCTCAATCATAACACCTTTACTCCTATGTCAGGGCCTTTGCACTTGGAAATAACTCCTGCAATGATCTACACTTCTTCCCATTTCTGTGTTCTCCTGTTTGAGATCTTGATTAATCGTTAGACAGGCTTTCTCTGTGATTCCACCTAAGGTACAAACAGTGAAGTTCTATCCACATTACCCTATTTTGTTTTGATTAATTTCATTAATATCAGTTTAACTGCAGGAAGTAACTTTTCTGTGGTTGTTTAGAAATGATTTGCTAATTATTCAGCCTAATACTATTGAATATATTCTCATTTGTTAAGAGCAGAGACCTTGTTTGTCATACATCGTGTTCCCAATGCCACAATCTATGCCCAATACGTAGGAATTCAAAAAATATATTCCCTGAAATGAATAATGAATGAATGAGTAAATGAATGAATGTTTACACACTTTTATAAATCAACAGTTGGGGGATTTGGCCCAGTCAGAAAAGTCAGGAGGGCTTCCAAGTTGAAGTGACATTTTAGTAGATGTTTGATGACACTGTAAACCTGATAGTTTTGTTTCTGATAGCACTGGGAGGATCAGGAAGTTGGGAAGTTGAACATTTCTGGCAAGAATGATGGCATATGCAAAGATTCAGTGGTAAGAGGAAGTGTGGTGTACTGGAGGAACAAACAAAACATGTGGGCATGAAGCTAAGTGGGCAAGGCAACTGGTGGTATGGTGCAAACTTTGTTAGAAGCAAAACTGTATGTGGAGTTCTAATACATTCCCAAAGCTCACCAACATTTCATGTCCCTTTTGTTCTTTAAGGACAAAAGGGGACATATATATATTTCACCAATTAAAAATTGACAATTTGGGAAGATATAAATTCCCAGCAGAGAAGACTGACTTCCTGTAATTTGCTTATTGGACTACACTCTTCTGGAAGGAGCTTCCTACTTCCTGTACAAAGCCAAGCCCAGGCCTGCCATACTAGGAATTTGGTACTAGAATGTTCTTGGGGAGCTATGGTGGCAGCCCTTGGTTGTGTGTTGAAATACATGGACTTTCATCCCAGGATTGCTGTGTAAAATCAAGATCCTTATGCTTCAATGTTAAAGCATGCTGCTACCCATTGGTCTCATCTATTTCTATGGCTCATGCGTACCCTACCTTTCAGAGTTCCAACTTTCGGTGTGGGGGGTGGGAGGGGAGAGGGGATTAAGGGGCAGGGAAGGCAGAATATAGAGCTTGTATTTAATTCCAGAGGAAGAAAAACCGGAAATTGAATCCTAGCTCTGTCAGTTATTACCAAAATGACCATGAGTGAAGTATCTCACCTCTCCGGTGTTTCAGAATTAAATAAAATAATGTATTCCCAGTCCTGAAAAAGTGATTGATAAACAGTGATAGCATAAGTGAAATGAATGATATTAATCATTGTTGTGGTTATTAATCTTACCCTTCTGTAAAATTTTTTCTAATTAAGACTTAATTCTGTAGCTACTCTGTAACAGTGATTCTCGACTGGGGACAATTTTGTTGCCCAGAGCACATTTGGCAAAGTCTATGGACATTTATTTTGTTATAACTCGGTGGGTACTACTGGCATGTAGTTGGTAGAGATCATAGATGTTGCAAGAAATTATAATGAACAGGATAGTCTCTTGCCTCACCCCACAACACAGAAGTATCTGACACAAAATGTCAATCGTGCGCAAATGAGACACCCTACCCTATAATATCAGTCACTGTAACTCTCCCAGGGGAGCAGAAAGCTTGGGAAATGTTCTTCCTTTCCAAGTTTACTTACCTTCCCTAGCTCCCACTGACTCAAGCAATCACATTTTGCCCAAACACAGTAGGAAGTAAATAACATTTTGATTAATTGAATGCAGAAAAAGGAGTGGATCTGTCTCCCCCTACCCAACTCAGTTAATTTTTGAAAGAAATATTTGGTAAACTGAGAGTACATCTGTAGTTAGAATTCAGATTACAAGGTTTCATAATTTAATTAAATTGGCCTTTCAGTCTCTATCCCTTAATTTACTAAGTGTTTGGAAGCAGGAGTAAATTTTAATAACTGCAAGCCTCTTAGGCAAAAATTTATCTCTAGAGCATGCCATCAATTTAGCTACAGGGTTAAATTGTTTTACTTTATTTGTTCTGTTCAGATCCCTGCAAGACAGACACATTTGGAAGAGACATTCTGCTCGAAAGACTGTTGCAAAAGTGGCCTGTCATACTCTTTCTTGAAAGGGAGGATGCTGACTTAAGGGAAATGACAATTTCATGTACCCTATCTAAGGTTTAAGAAACTCACCTAAAGTCAAAAGAGAAGCCTATTTTCAAGAGGGAGAGAGAAGCACTTAGGATAAAATGGACTGAAGTTTGTGCTTCTCAACGCTGGCTGCATATAAGAATCACCTGGGAAGATTAAAAGCATACAAATGCCTAGGCCACCACCACCCCCACTCCCACCTGCGTGATTTTAAGCAAAATCTCTAAATGGAGACTAGGTAGCAAAAGGTTACGAATCTCCCCATCTGCTTTGTATATACTGCCAGGGTTGAGAACCCCTGGCTTAAGTGAAGAAATAAATGTCTATTACATTAACATTTGAACGATTTTGGAGAGCTATACTAGGCAATATTGCTGGGTTGTTTTTAATTTACAACAATAATAGATGTCTTGCTATACAGGGAACCAACAAATCTTATACATCATTAGTAATATTGCCTTACATTTCTATTTTCATTGTCAATTTTAAAAGACACATGCATACTTAATTATCAAAGAGTAATTGGAAAACACATTGCATTTTTTTTAGATGGAAAAAAAATGAGCTCAGAAAGCCCACTGGACTTACCCAAATTCAAGTTGTTGGTTCCTTCTTTCCTCCATTCATTTATTTCTTCAATAACATATATTGAGTGTCTGTGTGATGGAGACTTATGAGTTAATACTTCAGGACTTACAGTAGCAGGACCCCGAATTTCAGGCGAGAGAAGGCTCCAGAGCAAAAGGAATGTGGTATCATAAAACAAATGAAAATAAGTTTCCTGTGAAAAGTTTTCTGTCATAGGGTGCTGTGGCAGAGATCTTACAATTTTTAATCCATTGGAATTGGTACTGCCTTCTCTTCACATCTCAGCTCCTTTTCTTCAGCATTTATGATCTCTTCTCTCCAATCCAGGCACTTAATCTCAGTTTTCAACACAAAGTCCTCTTTGTCAGACTTTTCTCATCCCATTGTGGTGCTGAATATCCTCCACATGTTCCTCTGCTCCAACGGTCAGTGTTCTCTCACCTCCCACCCACTATATTGACCATGCGACCGAGGGCTGGCCAATCAGGTTTCTCTGTTCATGGTGATTGGTCTAAATGTGAGTATGTGTTTCCAGCGTGGCCAATCATAGCTCTTCACTTGAGGATACAAGGAGACAATATATCTAATTTGTGGCTCTTGAGCTGCGAGATGCCTTGTCTGTTTTGTCTCTTGAAGAGATAGTTGTCTGTGGCATGAGACACTAAGGTCAGCTAAAAGAGAAGGCATGACAAGCAGAATCAGGTGATGGAAATAGTGGGAACTCGAACTATATGGGGCTGTGCCCTGGATCCACCTGTGCCTTCGACTTCCCAATTATATAAGCTAATAAATTTCTCTTTAAGTATCAAGGGAGAATGAGTTGTATTTGTCAGTCTTGTAACAAAATAACCTGATTATTATTCCCAGTGTCTTAAAGACTTGGGGCATTTGAATATAGTTTTGCTTAACCAGTTTCAGCTCATAATGGTGCTGTCATACATAATTGAAAATCTTAAGGACAATCCTCCAATCATAGCCTTTGGCCTTGGCTACAAAGGATATTCCTCTAAGGATCATGGAGTATGAAGCTTTTTAGTGCAGTCATTCTCCAAGTGCTGTACTGGACCAGCAGCATCAGCCTCACATTTGTTGTTGTTGTTGTTGTTGTTGTTGTTGTTGTTGTTGTTGTCGTTGTTAGAAAAGCAAATTCTCAGGCCCCTCCCAGGATTTACTGAATTGGAAACTCTAGGTGGAGCTCAGCAATCTGTGGTTTAAGAACCTCTCCAAGTGATCTTAATGCATGCTAAAAGTAAAGAAGTAATGTTGTAAAATCAAAACATGCCCACCCCCTTTTTATGAGAGGTATTTAAAGCACATTTTGGGTGAAAATATTTAAAATGCTTGTTACACACACACACACACACACACACACACACACACACACACACACACATCTTATTTGTCTAGATAGTTTTCCATACCTACACAACCTGGAAATGTCTTAAATTACTTTCAATAATGACAACAAATAGTAAAAGTCATAGCTCAACTTCACTGAATGCCTATTATATACCGGGGATCACACCACTTCCTTTACATGTATTACTTCCTTTTTGAAAGCTGGGACAGTGGAATTTTTTTGGAGTCACTGTCTCGCTGAAATGAGTTCTCAATACCTTGGCAATAATCCCTGGATTAATGACTCCATAGGTACATTTCTTCTATGTATGGGATGCATTTTTGAGGCCCCTCTTATTTTCTCAGAAGAGATACCATCATTCGAAAGAACCAATGAAAAATTCTTGATGTGAATAGGAGAAGCTTTTGCGAGGAAACTAAGATTGGAAATTTCTTGCAAATAATTCAGTATTTTCCTGTTATTACATAAGCATGTGTGACCCAGGTGGAATCATGGCACAATTTACAAGCCATCTGTTAGAAATATGGTAACTTATGGGGTGCCTGGGTGGCACAGTCGGTTAAGCGTCCGATTTCAGCCAGGTCACGATCTCACGGTCCGTGAGTTCGAGCCCCGCGTCGGGCTCTGGGCTGATGGCTCAGAGCCTGGAGCCTGTTTCCGATTCTGTGTCTCCCTCTCTCTCTGCCCCTCCCCCATTCATGCTCTGTCTCTCTGTGTCCCAAAAATAAATAAAAACGTTGAAAAAAAAATTTTTTAAAAAGAAATATGGTAACTTGAAGCTAATAATAATAATATGATACTGTGGAGAGGGAATTATACCTTATGTATCTGGCTGTTGTCATTTTCAATGCTGATCCATACCAGCCAACTGAGCATCTTAATAATTACCTAACGGCTAGTGGAAGGTATACTTTTCTGACTCTGAATCAGATGATCTAAATGGAGCCCAGGAATCCATACTATATGAAAAGGGACCAGGGACATTCAGTTAGACCAGAACCTTTCTAAATGAAGATTATTGGTTTATAGACTGTTCACTGATTGTTTGGGGGAATCATCAAAGGCTATGGGAAGTCTGTAAATGACTGCCACTTTAATCTGTTTTCTATTCTGAATTCTGGTGTGAAGTTTTATTTAAAGAAAGAGGTACTGCAATTATTTTTTAAATCACTATTTTGGTTTATCCTTTTGTTTAGGTTTATAGGTTTGGGACTGGAAAACAGGACTTCTGACTCCTGTTACAGTGTTCTGCCTGCACCAGAGAGCCAATAAGGATCAAATACCATTGTGGGAAAGAGTTTTCTTGGCATTTTCTAGCTTTCCAACTATAAGGCGGGTTTAGAGATATGATAATTTGGTCAGGTTCTGTGTGACTTCTAACTTGGGATATCATTTAAAGTCTTAACCTTTCTGAACTTTGCTTGTTCATTCACAGAAATCTACTGAGAGGTTATACAGCTGCTGTGTGCACACACCTATGCCTTTTCGGTGATAGCTGGAGGAAAAATAAAGGTGTAATAAGTTTAGGGTTTAGAAGCAGAGAAACTTGCACTTTTCTTTCTTCCTTTTTCTGAGGTCTCCTCTTTGATTGAAAGTGCATCTTCTTGGGAGATATACTAGAACACAGTTTTAAGATTCCTATCCCGGGGTGGGGGGGGGGGGGTGAAGAAAGAAACCTTATTTTATAAAACTTTGAAATGGCCAGTTTCTGATTATGAGATCTCGACCTGGTTTTGGAGAAGACTGAAAATTAGTCACTGACAGACATGGGTATAAAGATATTTAAGGCAGAGTTTTATAAAATAGGGTCCATGGAAAATCAGGGAAGAGATTTGTACATATAATCTGTGTAGGACCCTCATCCTCCTAAACCATCCCCCCACACACATATATTCTGTCTCAGAGAGGATGTTTCTAAGTTTCCTTTGTAAAAATGAGACAAGCAACAGAAAAATAATCATTATGGCCCCTCTTACTAACTGGGATACCTTCTGTTGGTGGCTACATATGTCCATCTAGTAATCCACTAAAGGCTGGTTTTGTGCTCAACAGATGACTACAGGGCCGTATGAAATTCCTTTCCGTATAGAGCATTGCTAGTTTTATTTTTTGTTTGTTTTTCTTTAGTGAAAAGAAAATATATGTTAACTTGAAGTAAAAAAATAATTTTACCAAAGGAATGTCCAAGTCAGGGTGTTAAAATCTGTGCCTCTTGTTTAGGTAACATGTCCCATTGTTTTATCCAAATGAAAGGGGTAATAACTCAGAATTCTTCAGAGAAACAGAATCAATGGGATGTGCATACACAGAAAGAGATTTATTACAAGAAATTGGCTTACATGTGTATGGAGGTGGGCAAGTTCCAAGATCTGCAGGGTGAGTCGGCAAGTTGGAGACTATGGAGAGTCAATGGTGTAGCTCCTGTGAAATCCAGATGCCTGAAAGAGAGAAGAAAGTGGGTCTTTTATGCGCATTCAGCTACATAGAAAAATGATCAGAACATCACATGTGGGCAGACTCAAAGGTTAAGTGAAATTGTTGAAAGTGTTCTAAATTATACTGTGTTTCTTCAAATCCTAGTGTTAGGAAATTAAAGTCGCAATAGTATTTAAACTATTTTCTGTGTACTTTAACCATTGGCATTCATAAGTTTGCCCTTAAGTAGTTTCACACAACTTTTCAAATAACTTTGTGGAATCAAAAGAAATCACGTTCGCCTATGAATTATCCCAGAGCAAAGAGAGATGATGATGGAGGGGACTTGTTTTCATCATAGTACAGTAATTTAATTTTACTTAGACCTGTAATATATTGTTCCCCTAATGGCCTCCCAGCCCCAACTCCTAGTATGGAGCCCAGTATGTAGTTGGGATGCGTATGACTGAAGAAATTCTCTGTTGGCCAAGGAGATTATTTCTAAACACCTTTATTCTTTTGTTCCTGTTCCATAAATCCTTATACCAGCACACTTTGAATGTGGTGTAAGTATCAACCCCCAAATAAGAAAGTAGATTCTGACAGAGCTATATAATCAAAAGTAATTTTCCTTTTGCGACTATTCCACAAAGAAAAAAAGAACACTTGAAGTTATTCAGCTACTTCCATTGTCTTACATTAGTATTCTTTTTTGAGAGTTGTCAGATAAAGCTAGGGCAAAGCTGAAATAATAATATCCTGTATCATTTTATTTTTTATTTTTGTATTTCTCCTCTAACTTACTGCCTGTCTCTTTTCAGTGTTTCCTACCATCCTTTTATATTGCCTGCTGGGCCAATTTTTTCTCAAATCAAACAGTTGAATTTTCTTATTATGTTTCAAATATCTTAAAGATGCTCCTGTGTTTCCAGGACTCCTTGCAGCTAGGCAACAGTCCTATGAGCTCTAGCTCACATGGGGAGAAAAGAGGGTGTGTAGCTTGGAAGGCTTGGATAAGGAAGCAGAGGCTTGAGTGCTAGGATCCTCTATGTGCTGAGTTTACTTTGGAGGTGAGTGAGCACAAGGTTAAGATAAAGACAGGTCACAGTAGAGGCATCTGGAGTTTTTCAGAGAATATGGTGCAAATTTGTCTTCCAATAAAAACAAATGAAAAAAAGAAACATAAGTTTTAAATATTAAATCCTCAGAGAGGAAATTTCTCACCCCAAATCAGGGCACAGCAAATTCTAAGCTCAGAGATACAGATGCAAGTGTGATGCTGTTTAAAGTTGGTGGAGAGAGGTGATAAACCAGGGTAGCACTGACAGTCAGGGATTCACCTGGCTCAGAATGTGGGTGCCATTACCACTGGAAAGTTGAGGAGGAAAGCCTAGGACATATTTCATGCACTGAGAGTCCAAAAGGCCACTGAGGAAGAGGGATTTACCTTATGACCTAGATCATATATTCTTTATACTGCTGCCAAAACTCCTTGACTTGGGAATGATGTGGCTGTAAGTATAGATGCAATCTGCCTTCATGACTTTGGAAATAGCTGATGGAAAGAGCTCCCTTGTGCTATTCACCTTCCAACATAACTAGAAATAATAATAACAAAAGACAACCTACATTGCACACTTATTATTTGTCAGGCCCATTGATAAGTGCTTTGCATACATGATCTCACTGAATCTTCCCAGCAATACAATGAGCTATCACTATTACCACTTCAAACATGAGGAGATGAAGTTGAACAATATGAAGTACATTGTCCATTCAGCTAGAGAGTGCAGGAAAAGGAATATGATTCCAGCAGCACAAGATACATAATTTGCAGGATCCTTTGTTAGAAAATATTTTTATCTTTACATTTAAAGCAGCTTTGTTGAGGTATAATTGATAATAAAAACTGCATATACCCAATGTACACAATTTGATGTGTTTGGAAATATGCATACACTGTGAAATTGTCACCAGTCAAGGTAATAGATATATACATCACCACCAGAAGTTCCTTGTGTCTCTTGGTTTTCTTTTGTTTGTTATTTTGTTTGTGGGTGTGTGTATTTGTATATGTTTGTGGTAAGAACACTTAATATGGGATCTACCCTCTTAACAAATTTTTAAGTGATCAATGCAGTATGGATACAGATATTGATAGTGATAGTAATATAGGTACTGTTGTACAACAGATCTATAGAGCTTATTCATCTTGCATAACTAAAACTTCATATTCATTGAACAACAACTCATTTTTCTCTCTCCTCCCAGCTACTGGAAACCACCATTCTCTTTTTTCTTCTATGAGTCTGCCTATTTTAGCTACTTCCTAATTGGAATCATGAAATAGACGTTCTTCTATGACTGACTTATTTCACTTAATATAATGTCCTTCAGGTCACTATATGACATCACAAATGGCAGGATTGTTTTCTTTGTTGAAGCTGGGTAGTATTCTGTTGTGTGATTATACATTATTTTCTTTATCCGTTCAACTGTTAATGGACATTTGGATTGTTTCCCTATTTTGGCTAATGTGAATAATGCTGGTGCAGACATCTCTTTGGTGGTGGTGCAGATATCTCTTTGACATAATAATTTCAATTATTTTGGATATATCCCCAGAAGTGGGATTTCTGGATCATATGGAGTTATAATTTTAATCTTTTGAGGAATCTCCATACTGTTTCCCAATAGCAGCTTGCAACATTTTACTTTCCTATACGGTAGTATACAAGGGTTCCAATTTCTCTACCTCCTCACCATTGTTTTTTATCTTTTAGATTTTTTTTGTTTTGATAATAGCTAATATAACAGGTGAAGTCATATATCACTGTGGTTTTGATTCGTATTTCCATGATGATTAGTTAAATTGAGCAATTTTTCATATACCAGTTGGCAATTTTTATGTCTTCTTTGGAGAAGTGTCTATTCAAGTCCTTTGCCTGTTTTTAATTAATTAATTTATTAATTGCTCTTGAGTTGTAGGAATTGCTTGTATATTTTGGATATCAGACCCTTATTATATATATATAGTGTGCAAATTTTTCTCCTATTTTTTAGGTTGCCTTTTCATTTTGTTGTTTGCTTTACTGTGCAGAAGCTTTTTAGTTTGATGTTATCCCACTTGTCTATTTTTGCTTTTGTTGCCTGTGTTACTGGTATCATATGCAAGAAATCATTGCTAAGACCGAAGTTTAGATTTCTCCCTATTTTTTCATCTAAGAGCTTTACAATTTTAGTTCTTACATTTAAATGTTTCATCCATTTTGAGTTTAATTATTTTCTACGATGTAAGATAGGGGTCCAACTTCATTCTTTTGTATATCACTATCCAATTTTTCCAATACCATTTATTGAAGAAACTATCCTCTCCCCATTGTGTGTTCTTGGCATCTTTGTGGAAGATCAATTGACCATATATGTGTAGATTTATATGGGGGCTCTCTTTCTATTCTATTGGTCTATATGTCTGCCTTTATGCCATTGCATATTGTTTTCATTACTGTAGCTTTATAATATTTTTTTCAAATCAAGAAGTTGGTGGCCCCACCCCTGTCTTTGTTTCTCAGGGTTACTTTGTCTATTTGGAGTCTTTGTGGTTCTAAGATATTTAGGATTTTTTTCTATTTCTGTGAATAATGCCATTGAAATTTTGATTGGGATAACATTGCATCTTTCGGTCACTTTGATAGCACAGATATTTTAATAATAATTTATTCAATTCATGAACATGGAGTGTCTTCTCATTTGTGTTTTAATTTCTTTCATCAATGTTTTATCATTTTCAGTGTACATATCTTTCATCTTCTTGGTTAAATTTGTTCCTAAGTATTTTTTTATTTTAGATGCTAGTATAAATTAAGCATTTTCTTAATTGCCTTTTTGGATAGTTTATTCTTAGCATATAGACATGAAACTGATTTTTATATGTTGATTTTGTAACCTGCAAATTTACTGGTTTATTTTAATATTTTTTTTATTTGTTGTTGTGGAGACCTTTTTCTTGCCTAATTACACTGGCTAGGAATTCCAGGACTATGTTGAAAAGAATTAACAAGCATGGGAATCAAGATTTTGTTTCAGATCTTAGAGAAAAATATTTGAGTGGTTTACCATTGATTGCAATGTTAGTTGTGGGTTTTTCTTATATGGTCTTTATTATGTGGAGGTAAATTCCACCTAAACATAGTCTGTTGAGTGTTTGTATGATAAAACTGTGTTCGATTTTGTTGAATGCTTTTTCTGCTCTATTGAGGTGACTATATGATTTTTATCCTTTGTTATGTTAGTATGTTAAATCACACTTATTAATTTGCATATGTCAAACCATCCTTGCATCCTAAAAATAAATCCCACTTGATCATGGTGTCTGATTCTTTTAATGTGCTGTTGAATTTGGTGCAGTAGTATTTTATTGAGGATTTTTCTGTCCATCAAGGATTTTGTTCTGTAATGTTATTTTCTTATAGTGTCTTTATCTGGCTTTGAAATGAGGATAATGCTGACTTAGTTAAATGACTTTGGGAGTATACCTTCCTCTTCAATTTTTAAAGAAGATTTTGAGAAGGATTGTTATTAATTCTTCTTTAATTATTTGATAGAATTCACCAGGGAGACCATCTGGTCCTACTATTTTTTGATGTTGTTGGAAGGCTTTTATTACTATTTCATTGTTCATACTTGTTATTGATATGTTCAGATTTTCTATTTAAAAATTTTTTTTAATGTTTATTCATTTTTTGAGAGACAGAGAGAGACAGAGCATGAGTGGGGAAGGGGCTGAGAGAGAGGGAGACAGAGAATATGAAGCAGGCCCCAGGGTCTGAGCTGTCAGCACAGAGCCCAATGTAGGGCTAGAACCCATGAACCCATGACCTAAGCCAAGGTCAGATGTTTAACTGACTGAGCCACCCAGGCACCCCAGATTTTCTCTTTCTTCATGATTCACTGTTGATAGGTTGAATATCACCAGGAATGTATGGATTTCTTCTAGGTTATCACCTTTTTTGGTCTCTTATAATCCTTTCTATTTCTGTGGCGTCAGTTGTAATGTCTTTTTTTAATTTATTATTTCTTTTATTATAGTTTTCTTTTTTCTTAGTCTAACAAAGATTTGTTAATTGTATTTAACTTTTAAAAACAACGTTTTGTTTCCTTGATTTTTTTGTTTTGCTTTTATAGTCTGCATTTCACTTATTTCTTCTTTGATCTTTACTGTTTCCTTCCTCTCCTAAGTTAAGATTTAGTCTGTTCTTCTTTTTCTAGTTCCTTGTGGTGTAAAGTTAGGTTGTTAATTTGAGAGCTTTCTTATTTTTAAATGTAAATAAAGTGCATTCTTCAAGTTGAAACTAAGGTACACCAAACAGCCACATGAAAGCATGTAAACGTATAAAACTCATTGGTGGGGTGCCTGGGTGGCTCAGTTGGTTAAGTGTCCAACTCTTGATTTCAGCTTAGGTCATGATCTCACGTTTCATGAGTTTAAGCCCTGCACTAGGTTCTGAACTGACAATGTGGAGTTTGCTTGGGTTTCTCTCCCTCTCTTTCTTCCCCTCCCTCCTCTCAAAATAAATAAACTTTAAAAAGTAATGGACACCTGTGAAACTTTTCTAGTTTTATCCTATTCTTCCTTCCTTTAAGAAGGAAACCTACCTAACAAAAAGGCTTAGAAAAAGACTTTTTTGATGCCAGTTTCTCAATGGAATCTTGTGTCTTCAAATCTGCCATGATTTAAAATTTCTTTAATTAAAAAAATTTAATGTTTACTTAGTTTTGAGAGAGAGAGAGATACAGAGACAGAGAGAGAGAAAGGGGGATGGAGGGCAGAGAGAGAGGGAGACATAGAACCTGAAACAGGCTCCTGTCTCTAAACTGTTAGCAGAGCCCAAAGCAGGGCTCAAACTCACAAACCATGAGATCATGACCTGAAATGAAGTTAGTCACTTAACCAACTGAGCCACCCAGGTGCTCCAATCTGCCATTATTTTATTTTATTTATTTATTTATTTTTATTTATATATGAAATTTATTGTCACATTGGTTTCCATACAACACCCAGTGCTCATCCCAAAAGGTGCCCTCC